>NC_140954.1:71096189-71696189 GCF_014529385.1 Adiantum capillus-veneris
TTGTTGCTTGCCTATGGCAAGCTATGTGGAAGGTATGAACTATACAAGGCCCCAATCAAAGATGTACCTGTCCCAAATCAAACCGATGGAAATTCTTGCGGCTGGAGATGTCTTCTCCATGCAGAATATGTCCTGCAAAGCAACTTTGCATTAAAACCTTTCATGACTAAGGTAACCATTTGGCAATGCATTCAGTCAGTTTTGGTTTAGTTTATAGAAGAATTCTCACCATGTGGTCTTTCAATTTTGCAGAGTGCTTTAAAAAACTAAACATATGATTATTTGCAAAGATATCGGGTAAGTTTAATACAACACCTGCTTACTATGTCTAGCCCCAGAGAGCCTGAAGATAGCGGCTTGGATGACCGCACTATTGATATGACAATACATGACGTGCCACCATGACAAACCCCTGCATCCGATATAGTGGAATCACAACGGGCCGAGGCGGTCATATAGGCAGAAGATGAAAGAGCCGAGGATGAGGAAAGGTCAAATGAGCATATGGAAGGTGCTAGTGTACAACCAGAGGAGACAATGAAAGAGCCAAGTCAGCCAGTGGAGGAGCCAAAAGAGCCTATGGATGAAACCCAAGATGAGGAAAGCAGGCCTATAGATGAGCAAAAGGATATGGATGAGGAAAGCAGGCCTAGGGATGAGCAAACTGATATGGATGAGGCAAGGATGTATGAGGCAAGCCGGTCAACTGAGGCAGAGGAAAAGACCTTGGAGGAAACCTTGAATGAGGCAGAAAGAGCCATGGGGGAGACCCCTGATGAAGATGTGAATGATGACTATGAAGATGTGAATGATGAAGCTAAAGCAGAGGAGAGCAACAACGACATCAACACTACAGAGACCCAATATGGACCCTTGCTACCTGTAGATACGGTTGTTCCGGTAATGTCTATTCAAGTATGGAAAAATATGTTCAGCTTCTAACTACTTATATGTACTTGCCAACTTTTACAGAGATTGATTATCTTGGACCTCAATGGATTGCTACTGATGCGCGTGCCTCTCAGTGACACAGAACCCTTTGAGGATTTGCAAACGTTTCAGATGGGAACTTGTCGAGTCGTGGTTCGTCCAGGAACCAAGGAATTTATTCAGTTTCTTCTTCCGCGCTTCAGAGTTGCCATATGGTCTTCAATGCAAAGGCAAAACTTGTCGCCACTAGTTACAATAGTTTGCAGTGTATGCGGTGCTCACACGTCAGATTTTGCCTTTTTGTATGATCAAAGAAAATGCGTTACCGTCGAGGGCCACTACCATTCTAAAAAACCACACTTACCTCTTTTGTACAAACCGTTTAGCCAAATCGGTGTACCCTTTGATGCAACTAATACACTACTGATTGATGATACTCCTGAAAAGGGAGAACTAAATCCGCCGGGAACAACTATCTCACCACCTTCTTTCGAGGGGCATTCCTTCGATTTTTACCTTGAAGACATTCTGATTCCATACTTACAGAAATTGTATCTCAGTCCATTGTTCACGGACGAGTTTGTACTTTCTAATGAATTAAGATGACTCTTCTATCATGTCTTTGTCTTGTCTAACATTGAGAGAGAGAGAGAGAGAGAGAGAGAGAGAGAGAGAGAGAGAGAGATTTGACATGGTAAAGAAATGTATTTCAAGCACACTTATTCACAGGGCACAATTGAAAAATGAGCTCAAAAAACTTCATGTATTGAAAGTCATTTGTATACACTTGGGTTCACAA
Source organism: Adiantum capillus-veneris (assembly GCF_014529385.1). Classification (NCBI taxonomy): domain Eukaryota; kingdom Viridiplantae; phylum Streptophyta; class Polypodiopsida; order Polypodiales; family Pteridaceae; genus Adiantum; species Adiantum capillus-veneris. The sequence continues at coordinate 71,097,919 of NC_140954.1, forward strand.
GAATATCTGTTACATTGACACTACTTCAACCCGACCATCCAACTCTTTGCACAAAATATCTTTTTCCCTTCGCCGCATCACCTTACGACCAGCTAGGAAAAAGGAAAAATCTGATAGGTCCCTGTCCATTGACTCTTCAATTATGTCATGCCGCAACTGCTGAAGACTGCATAGCTCCCTTATTGTAACCACCAACAGTAGGCCATGCTCTTTATCAATCACTTCCACATCCACAGCAGGATTATCTTCCAAACCTGCAGAAATCTGGTCCATAGGAATGTACTTACCATTGAGCATTTGTGATCGCATATACCAAAACGAGAGTAACAGTGATTGGCTTGCAATCATGTACTTGACAACTAGAGTATCAAGCGCGACCTCGCACCGTAAGCCAATCTCTTCCTTTACATACCATCCTTTGTCAAGAAGTTTGTCACAGGATGACTGCTGAAATGACTTGCGCATGAACATAGTTTTCGTAACACGGATGTTGTAGCTATGAAACAACTCTATGAAGAGTGCAGCAGGACAAAAGTTTGCAATTCTAACCAGTTTGGTGGGAATAGAGCTACGTAGAGACCTCTGTATATCCTTGTAGAGCTTACTTCGCATTGCCTCCACCATTGTTTCCTCGGGAACTGGCCAGTCCACAGTGTTCCAATCGGTTGGTAGAGGCACTTTCAACAACATGCCATTCTTATTCCCTGAGCTGAGTTGGTAGAAGTGGTCATAAAAAAATATTCCTTCATCAGCCAGGCTTTTGCTGCTCCTCCCTGAATACTGTAGAGAACCAATGTGGGCATGAACAACAAGGAAGAGGCCTATTATGCACTCCATAGGCTCCCATTGCTCATGAGAAGAGGGATAAACATCTGCAATATATATAAGAAGAGTTAAACTAAGAGTATCAATAAGTAAAAATGACAAATCTAATGTAATTGAGCTGTGAAGAATGGAGACATTGCTCATAAGAAGAGGGAGAAACATTGCAAAATATATAAGAAAAGTTATAATGAGAGTATCAGTAAGTTCAGATGTCAAGAGTACTTACAATTGCAACGTGGTTGATGTATATCTGATACATTTCCACCGTTTTCTATCACGTCTGGATGGGTAAACACATGGTGAATAAGAACTTCCTTTACAGATCTTTTGCCGATTTCAACTTTGAAATCTAACACTCTGGCCTTCCATGCTGAGCAGTAAACGTTGATACCACTAGACCTCTTGGGTCTTCTTGGTTGCATGAGGACCCATGAACCTTTGTTTATCCTTTGTCCAACCCATTGGTTCTCTGCACTTATTGAAGTTGATATTGTAATTGAGGATATGCTACTACTTGGCCTTCTAGGCAAAGTGCAGCTGTTGGTTGTTGGTGTGAGAGACAGTAAACACCTGGAGCTTCTTGGGCGAGAAGACGTGGAAACCATAGCTCTCAGAGAAAAGCTTTAGTGGAGGGGGATTCACTTTGAAAGCATTCTAATGGAGGGAAAGTGTTTTAGAATTCCAATATCTTGTGCGGGCTTAATGGTCACCCTCCAGTACGTTAATGACCATAACAGAATATTAGAAGTGGGACCACTGGCAAGCACCTAACAACTCGGTAAAAGGAAGGAAATTACGATGCCACAATCCTAGATTTGTGAAAGTTTTATGCTATTTTCCTATTTTTTGAGTCTTTCCACGTACTTTCCTATGTAACGTAGCCTTCGTGCTCATTGGACGCGCTCTATTTTTCTCTCTCTTCATATGGCCCTCCAAATGACCTCGCTCTCATAATTTCTTGTTGGATTTTTCTATGGATCGCATAGATAAGCCATCCCAACAGTATTGTTGCCTTTCTACTCAGAAGGTAACTCCAAGGTAACAAACAAAGGAGACTATGAAGCTATATGGTTTACTCTAGTATCCAGTCTTCCACATCCTTTTCAATATTCTAACTAGCATGAACCATGTTGCTCTCTCTCTCTCTCTCTCTCTCTCTCTCTCTCTCTCTCTCTCTCTCTCTCTCTCTCTCTCTCTATGTCAAAATTGTTAGCATGAACCGTTGCACCATTGAAGGGATTGTTGAGGCCGCCTTGAGGAATTAGGCTGGTATTTCTCACTTTATCTACATTGATCTCCTTGCACACAATGGGAATCATGACAAATGGGATTTTCTCTAATTTCCTAGATATTCTTCTCGAGATGAGCCCTATTGACAAAAAGAAAAGGATGAGCAATGGATAGCTGTGTGTCTAGCAGGCAATACTATTCTGAAAAAATCAATTTTCCAAACATTCAAAGATGCTTGAATTTGCAAGAGGAAATCTTAGAAAATTATATTACTTGGCCCCCCCCCCCCCCCACTTTTTTCTCTACCCTTGTGAAACATGTCAAAACCATTCCGCACTGGCGCGGACTGGTTCCAACATGCATAGAGCGTGGAAAAGCTTCGCATACGGTGTATCTAGTGTGGAGAGAGTTCACAAACATGGCACGCAGGGAGGAGGGCGAGCTGACGGAGGAGGGCATAAAGTACTGCATGCTCGCAAGGCAGTCAGGCAAGTAGGTGTGTCTCAAAGGGGATGTTGCTCAGGGTAGTGCTGTTCACAAGCCGTCCACTTAGCGTGGTTCTAGCCAGTTTTGAGCACAGATAGATGCGTCTCCTTGTTTCCAGCACTAGATGATGCGTGAAGGGAAAGTCAAAAAGCAATTGCAGGTAGCAAAGAGAATTGATACTGCATGCACATCGTCATATTCAACCATAGTGGCTGTTGCGCCAATCATAGAATCGCCACCTCCTTCCTCATAACATCGAACTCAACATCCATTGGCTCCGCTAAAACCGTCTTCATTTGGCAGCCTTCCTTCTCTAGTAACTCCTGAGACTTCATATTTATCAGCCATTTATCCTTCTTGCTCAATAGGATACAGAGCAAGTAGTGGAAACAAAGAGTTCTAATTCGGTTGAGCAACATTTACATGAAGTATTAGGAATGGAACCTTAGAAGCCAATCGATTGTGCAGGGGCTAAGTGTACAACAGTTGTATCGTATCACTACAATGTACTGGGATGACAAATATGGGACGTCAAGTGTATCTTTGGAGGTAGTGCATAGCCGCCATGCCTTGGATTGTGTCTTCGCTGCAGAAGATTGCTATTTTTCATCGCCAACCTCTTTGGAGAAAGCTGTGCCTTTTCCATTTCTCCTGCAGGGTGAGTCTTCTATCCGCCACTTGTCACCAGGAGCACGTCTAGCTGTACAGTCTACATGGATATGGCGGCATTTGTAGACCAGTCTTTGCAGTTGATGAGCCATGAAAGTAGCCACCCGGCCTCCTTCTACGTCGATGTATAACTGCTGGGCACCGCTTATATTTGCCCCCCCCCCCCCCCCCCCCCCCCCCCCCCCCACCCCCCCCCCCCCCCCCCTCCTTTTTGTCTTTACACTTGTGAAACATGTCGAAACCAATCTGTGCCGGTGCGGACTGGTCACAACGTGCATCCAACCAGGTAAAACTCTCGCGCACGTATGCAGGCTCAGTAGTTCTGGGGCTCTCGAAATCCATTTAGAAAGTGAAGCGACAGCTGGAGTGCAGGAGCGGAATGGTTTTGACTTGCATCCCCTACTCCTCATGGGCTGCGCCAGCCAGATAAATCTCTCGCACAGTAAGCGGCTGCCGGCTGACGGCTGCAAGGATTCTCTCTCTCTCTCTCTCTCTCTCTCTCTCTCTCGGGCATGTGCATGCTTAGACGTAGTTCTGGGGCTCTCGAAAGCCAATGACAGAGTGGTTCACCTGCATGGCAATTGCAACACTAGCCACAAAATAGGGTATGAAAGAAGGAGAGAGAGAGAAGAAGAGAATTTTAACGTTGTAGGAAACTATACCAAGGTCAGACCTTAAAAGATCTATCTAACGGGGTCATGAGAGAGAGAGAGAGAGAGAGAGAGAGAGAGAGAGGAGAGAGAGAGAGAGAGAGAGAGAGAGAGAGAGAGAGAGAGAGAGAGAGAGAGAGAGAGAGAGAGAGAGAGAGAGAGAGGAGAGAGAGAGGAGAGAGGAGAGAGAGAGAGAGAGAGAGAGAGAGAGAGAGAGAGAGAGAATTTGAGTTTGTGCATGCATTGACTCCACAGAGATCACCAATGAGCAAGCGCACTCATTCTGTTTGTGTGTGTGTGATGCACGTGTGCAAGTGCATTGATTCCAAAGTGGCCTAACATGGAGTAGGAGTAATTTGACGTGGGTACAGGTGTGAGGCTTCATGTAACACAAGTGGTTGATGCGTGTTGAGCTCCTACAAATTTTAAAAAACTCGTCAAATTATAGTCACTTTAGCAAAGAGGCTATGGTCGAGGAACTCGAGAGAGAGAGACAAAGAGAGGAAGGGAGACGTGAATTTTAATGTTGTATGAACACTTTTAAGAGACCTCAAAGATATATAAGAGAGACAAAGAGAGAGAGACTTAGTTCTAATGCACAGGTTCAACACCTACTTAGCTTGTCAACACCCTATTCTAAGCAGTTTTTGTTTTTTGTTTTTAAATAGGCTCCAACAGGCTATATGAAGCTAGATAACCACCACATATGGCCTTGGTGAAACTAGTACAGATCAATCCGAGCAGGTGTGGACCAATTCCAGCATGAGATTGTGGATCGGAGCGGTGCTGCGGTGAGGTTAGGTAGTGCTGTGGGGTAGTATTTTGTTTTCGTTTTCTATAAAATTGGCTTCTTGGCTAAACTCAATTGCATTTTATGAAAAGAAAATTGAGGCATGTTGGAGAAGCAGCTAGACAGTCGCAACAGGTTCACAGCGTCACGTAAAAATAAAATCATGCCGAGAGCAGTGAGGGATGCATGTATCCATCAACCATGGATCATCTCTCCTAATGAGAGCTTGAGCATTGTCATTGGTGGATTGATATGGACAGAGGTCATGCTCTTGATAGAGGCTCATGTTAAATATTGGCCAATATGCATACCTGTAGGTGGAGCACGCACTAGAGCTGGTCACATTGGGGGGGGGGGGGGGGGGGGGGTTAGCTTTTCAAGTTATCACAGGCACGCTACACTAATCCTTTAACCGTGCATGCATAATATAGAGTTATAGTGATTGCATGCTGCATAGAGGACATGGGTTCAAGAAGCGTGCACTACAATCGCATTGACCTTTTGGTCAACTACTCTCAACCGGTTTCAATTCATTGGCAACTAGCTCGACTTGCCATGCCACACACAAAAGCTAGCCGATATATAACCTAATCCCTTGCTAGACAGTGCAAGTTACATGATGTACAGTTTACGGGAGCCTTGTTCACAGCAAACATCCGTCCATCCTTTCTCGCGGATGTTGTTGATCCACCCTCTCGCCCTCTTCCGTGCAAGCTTGTAAGCTTTGTTCAACCCTAAGAGGACAAGTAGTCGATCGATTGCTTTAAGTCTTTTTAACATTGTTTTGTTTTTGAATCAATAAGCTCTTTGGACAAGATCAAGTAGATAACCGTAGAGCATGGGGTTGATGATCTACCTATTGTCACGGGTACAAAAATATGCTTGGATGTTAGTACATATTTATCATGGGTAGAATAGATGAAAGTCTTTATCATACTCTACAACTACTTATCACAGTGTTATCATAGTATGTCTCTTTTTCCTTATCATTTTTGAAAATTTTATTAATTTACAAATAAATTTAATGAGGGACTTGCTCATTTTTTTGGTTGCTAAAAAAAACTCGCTCACCATCTTGTAAGACTCCTGAATAACTGCAAGGGCGTCATTTCTAAAACTCTCATCTAGCCGCAGCATGTCATAGAGAGACTCTTGTTAGAAGGTGTTTTTCAAGATTGTCTTTGCTGTAAGCTTTTCTTTTCCTACAAGTGGTTTCATAGGCACATTAATCTGCTATAGGTGGCTATTGATTCTAAGAAAGCTTCATCAATATCTGAGAGCAAAGATGAGGATCCTTGCTTGGCACGAGGGGAGGGCTTGTCGACAGCTGGAAGTAGGGTATCTATGGGTGGGAACGTGGGTAGAAGAGGGGAATTTGTTGGAAGGCTGAGACCCAAGGATTCCCTTTGGGCCCAAGTGAGAACACCACTGGGTCCCTGTACATGCTTGAACCACCATTCTTGCACACATGGCATGCACCTATCTATCAATATGTTAATCACCTTCATGATCTAGAAAAAAGATACCAATCCAAGTGACTCCAAAAGATCAAAGGATACTAGCAATTCAAACGACAAACCGGCTAGCAAACGTTCCAGTAACAAAGGGCTAGGAAGAGGAACTCAAAAGACTTAGAAATAAGGTAGAGGAGATTTCCAGAGTACGAAGCAAGATACCAAAGAAGGGGAAAGTATGGTGTACTCATTTTTGAGAGAGAAATCATACAATCAATGAGTGCATAAAGTGCAGCTACTATGAACATATAGAGCATGAATGGGAGGAGTGCCCAATTATTAGGCTCTCAACCTTAGCAGGAAGGTTGGTTGCACCAGCAACAAGGCAACCAGCACCAAGACAATAGGAAAAACAATGTCAAAACCATACTCAAGACCACCCCCCATAAATTTTCATTGCTAGAGGTATGGGAGCCACTAGCTCCTCAACAACCTAACAATCCCGACATAAATTTATTGGCACCTCAGGTGGTAGTAGTGACTAGATTTAACCAGAGAACAGTAAAAAAAGTGATTAAAACGAGACTATCGGTAAAAATTTAACAGGCATTGAAGAAAGAGGCAGCCCAAATAACACGATACCTTCAAAGGAGAGCACTACTGAGATTCAAAAAATAAGAGGTGCCAATGGACCTTTGAAAACAAAGAGAACAATTGTTTGGGCTAGGAAGGACATGCAGAAGCCTGAAAACACAATGCAAGTTGAGTCAAAAAAAATTCAACAAGTATCTAAAGAGGACGTTCATGAGATCATACGGCCAACAAACAAATGGAGAGGAAGAACCAAACGGTTCCCTATGGAAAAATATTTTTGAAAGAATTACAAAACTTTCCTTGGAAATGACCAAGCTTGTTCAATCAGTACCGGCAGTTGAGGAATTACTGGACAAGGAAGGCTTGAAGTCAGCCTATGAACTTAGTAGGATAGAAAAACGTGATGACCAAGCCTCAATCATTTTGGTAGAGTGCAAGATTACAAAACACTAGAAACCAATGGATAGAGAAACTCTAAATGGAGGAGCTGGGGTTAACATCATGTTAGAAAGAGTCAAGAAGAACTTTGGACTAAAAAGCAAACAACTTTCATTCAAACTAAGGTTGGAAAATCAAACAATATCAGATTTCTTAGGAATGGTAGAAAATGTACCAATCAGGGTGAGAGGGGTCGAGATTGAATCTTTGTTCCTAGTACTGGAGGTAGGGGACTCATACGATGTGTTGTTGGGAAGGCCCTGATTAAGAGCGGTAGGAGAAATACATGATTGGATCACATAAGAGTTGATGATGCAAATGGGTAATAAAAAGATCACTATGTCAATGTCATCTACAAGTTTTTGAGGGAGCTAGAGAATAGAAAACATCTTCAGAAAGCTACCCAGGAGCTGTGGAGGAAGTTAGAGGACAGTAGTATTGTCCTACTAGCCACACTAGATTTAAACCAGTAACCTCTGATCTCAAGCTAGGAGATTAGCAGGAAAGGTTCTCAACACACTTCAAGCAAGAGGAAGAATGCACTAGATTGGTGTGAAAGGAAATCAACAAGGAAGTGACTAGGGATGAGTGGGAAGAAATGGAAATTGAGACTAAAGAAAATAAACAACAAGAGTCAATAAAAGATTGCTAGATCAGTTCAAAAAGGCACTCAGGACGTCGTTTATGGAGTTCAAAGATGTGTTCACTTGGGACCACTCAACTGAAAGGCATTGAGCCCAGGGTGTGTCAGCACAAATTCCACTAAAGATGGATGTCAGGCCAATAAGGATGCAAACATATAGACTAAATCCCAATTTATGCAGCAAAAGAAAAGGAAGACATAGATGCATAATTGAAAGTTGGATTCATTGCCGAGGTGGAAAGCAATGACTGGATATTTTCCATTTTTGTGGTACCAAAGAAGAATGGGAAGTTGAGGATTTGTCTAGATTTTAGGAAGCTAAATGAACAAATTATAAAAGACCCATTTCCCCTACCCTTTACAGATACAATGCTGGATCATTTAGATGAGTATAAAATGTATAGCTTTGTGGATGGATACATTGTATAGTTTTGTGGATGGATATATAAAATGTATAGCTTTGTGGATGGATACATTGGATACAATTTGATCAGCCTAGCTACAAGAGATAGAGATAAAATAGCATTTATAACAAAATAGGAGCGTTCATTTTCTTGGCAATGCCATTAGGATTATGTAATGCACCATCAACATTTCAAAGAGAAATGATGACCATATTTTGCAAAATATCTAGAAAATTTCATGGCTAATGTAGACGACTTGATAGTGTATTCAAGAATGAATCAACATCTGGAATGTTTATGACTCATGTTGGAATGATGTCGGGAAAAGAGGATTTTCCTAAATCCATACAAGCCTGTGTTTGGAGAATACAAGGGAATGCTACTAGGAAATGTGGTGTCAAAGAGAGGGATTGAAATGGTAGAATATAAGATCATAGCAATCCAGGAAGTAATACCACCCACGAGTGCAAATGAAATTGCAAGCTTCTTGGGATATGTCAACTTCTATAAAAGATTCATGGAGAAGTTAGGAGAATTGGTAGCTCCCATGTATGCCTTGACCAAGAAGGATGCCATTTTTGTTGGGGACAAGAATTCCAAGAAGGGTTTCAGGCCATTAAGGATATCACCTCTCAAAATCCAATTTGATGGCAACCAAAGGGGGAGAAAATCTTCCATGTTCATGTGGATGTATCAAGACTAGAACTGGGAGCTATACTGACATAGCCTAAATGAGAGATATGTTTTCCAGTATACTTTGCCAGTAGGAGATTTTCCTAGGCAGAACAAGCTTACACCACCACGGAGAGGGAGGATCTCAGTATGGTATTTGTTGTTCAAAAATTCAGACATTACTTACTGGAAAATTTCTTTGTGTTTTATGTTGATTTCCAAGTGCTTCTACATTTAATCAATAAGGTGGTCATTCAGGGTAGACTATTCAGATGGATGCTACAAATTTAGGAATTTGAATTTAAAATCATTCATAAGCCATGGAAAAGTCACTTTGGGACATATTTTCTATCCACATCTACACTAGTTTATGAGGGAGAGATCTTGGAGAATTACTTTATTGATGCGGATCTATTAAGGATCAAATGGATTGAAGAAGATTCAAGAATGTTGAGTTTCTTAAAAATAAGAGAATTACCAACTGGTTGGTCCATAAAAAAGAAATGTGCTTTGATTATGCAAACCAGAAACTTCACTTGGGCAGCAAGAGCATTGCACTGACTAGCAAAGGATTTAGTCTCAAGGAGATGCATATCAGTGGCAAAAACAGTGGAACTATTAGAAGAGGGTCATGAGGGGGAGGCAAGAGGGAATATGTCAGGGGAAGTTACAACCCAAAATTTGTTGCAAAAGCTGAGTATGGGTGGAAGTCCTTATTCAAAGATTCCCAAGAATGCAGAGGATGTGATGCACATGTCAACGGTGGTATAGATTTCATGGGACCCTCCAAAAATATGGGAAAATACAAGTACATAGTGGTAGCTAGTGACTATGTCACCAAATAGGTTGAGGCTAAAGAAATCACAAATAAGACAGCTAAAATGACAACTAATGTTCTTTACAAACACATCATTACCAGATATGATTGCCCATTGGAGTTAGTCAGTGACTAGGGTATCCATTTTTTGAATGAAATTGTAGAGGCATTAACAAAAGAGAGTTCGCACCAAACATCAGAAAACGACCGCCTACTACCCAATTTGTAAAGGTCAAGCAGAAAGAACCAACAAATTAAAACCCTAAAGGGAATACTAAACAAAATGGTGCTAGCAGTGAAAGGATCTTGGGATATGCATTTACACTCAGCTTATGGGGCATACAAGATGGCATTCCAAGTCACAAAAAAGCAAACACCCTTTTGTGCAGCATTTGGTCAAGACGCCATTGTACCATTTGAGTTCACCATCCCAGTACTATGTATCTTCATCTAACATTAACTTGATTCAGAAGTAAATATTCAGAATTGGCTATTGGAGCTAAAGAAGATAGACAAGCAGTGTCGAAGGGCTCTATGGGAATAGGAAGTAGCCCAAAAGCGAATGAAAGCTTACCATGACAAAAGATTAAAGAAGAGAATGTTCAAGGAAGGAAGATTGGTGTTGTGGTTCCCTAGGAAAATGAATGGAAAGAAGAAAAATCTCACCCCATGAGTTGTGTTGGACCCTATGAGCCGTTCAGATTGTATGAAATTGGTTCATCCAGGCTTAGGGATCTTTAAGGATTGGAACTTCTTGAATGGGTAAATGTGGAGAAACTAAGAAAGTATTACAAAAAATCCCACAATCATGAAGTGCTTGTACTATCAGAATAGGGTAACCCAGACCAGGGCCCACAAGAAGACTAGGGACTAAGGCAAACCCTAGGAGAAGTAGACCAGGGAAGGCCACACATGGACATGCCAAGAGAGGGTGTAATGAATAGGGCTCGGTATCGGCAAAAAAAGACCAACCAAGAAACAAAAGGTTCATACGAAAACGCTGACGCGGCAATCCTACAAATGGCCATAACAAAGATAGATGGAGAATTAAAAGGAAGGAGACGGTGGCTAGCAGTTAAGATTCAAGAACCACTACTCATGCATCATCCCACTAATGATTCTATTGATAGCATTAGGTTTCTTGACACAAGCATCGATGGCAGAGGGAAAATATGCTAAACAATGTGACCAATGAAGGGAGCATAATTGTTCTAGAGTTTCTAAGCACTCTTCTTCTCTGCATTCATTGCACACACGGTCTTCTCTACACTCCTTGACTACTCTTTCTCTTTTTCCACCACAAGTTTGCTTTCACAAAGCTACACCATGGACTCTTCATAAAGAAAATCCAAAGCCACATGCATCAAGATAGCCAAGATTGAGACGGAAGATCAAGTAGAACTTGAATCAATAGGGTTAGTGGGTCTATATAATAGCATGCAATAGCAAGTGGATGATATCATAGTAGAAGAATCAGTGAGACTACGACAAAGATCTACAACAAATAAGAATCAACAGGCTCACTGTGATAGCTGATAAGGAATCCTTAAGTGACCACTTGGGTGGATGGTGGAAGCAATAGGGCAAGCCTAGACACTTGAAATGGTGGCCCTGCACTTGGGAGAGATAGCTCAGAGGATCAAGAGGAAGAAGGGTACTTAGGGTATTCCTTCATACAAGCTTGAGGAATATACCAAATTAATGAAATTTGTGGCCCATACAGTGTGCTTAGAGAAATATGACAAGTATCTGTCTATCATGGATGCTGTAAGGGTTTTTGATGGGAGGAAGTGTGAGTGGGCCACAATGCTAGAAAAGGCCATGAACACGCAGATGGTAGCCATTAAGGACAAGGGCGAGAAACTATACACATAAGCTCCCATCTAGAAGGAACTCTAGCAAGACAAGTGAGGCAAACTATAAGAGGCCTTGAAGTCTCAAAGATGTAGAGAAGAGCTTGGCAGGGTCAAGGTCCAAAAGGGCAAAGACGAGAGTATGTTTAAGGCATAGACATTCAGAATAGACAAAACATAGAAATCAGAATGGAACTGGAACTGGAACAGAACACACAAACTAACAACAGACTAAATCCGCCATAACTTCCGCCTTCACATTCCCCATAAGATACTCAACAACAGTTACATAGTTTAATAAGACTAATGGGCAACGCCCTTTCCCAAGACACCTCTTGGAGTCCCAAAAGTACAAAGGTTCACATTCCAACTTCTACTAAGTAAAACATCCCAAAATTCCTAGGCTTAACAGAGTAGTAAAGACAAGCCCACCACAGACTGGGGCAAAGCCTTCAGGGCAAAGCGAAAGCCAGAACACCACCAGAACATCCTAGGTCAATGCTCAGAAGGGAGAACTAACACTACTATAGAACTTGAAGTTGGGTGGAACGAGCCAACTCAGATAGCTCTAGCACAACGAGCCGGGCGATAGAGAGGCAGCCAAAAATTTATACTGAGGTATCTTCCATGGTTGGCTGGCAGGATTGAGCACAACCACTTTGGATGTAGGTCTGCCAGCGAGAGGAAGAGCAAAGCAGGGCATTGATTGGGGAATTGGGAAGGAAGGGCAATTGTCAAGGGAGGTGGGGCATGGGCTACGACGGCCAGCGAGCCACTTTCCGGCCACAAAAAGTATGATCCACATCAGCACATGCCCCTCCAAGATGATCTTTGGATGGCTGGCTGGCTTGTTGTTCTCGTGCTAAGAGAGATTTCTAGAGATAGTCTAATGAATTTGATGGGAAAGATCATGGCTCCCCCTAGCACATCACAATAATTACCAAGCCACTCAAAAAGAAATGAAGTAGGAGAATCGAAACAAAATCAACTGAAGGTAATGCAAACATGGGAAGAACATCAAGCACAAATCTTGTAGCCAGATGCAACTCTAAGCAACAAAACTTGGAAGATCCTTATGGATTACCTTTTGATAGGCTTCTAGTAATAACCCTCTTAAGAAGAGAGAACAGACCCATCCCCAGGGAAATGGATGCAAGGATCTACCCATTGGACGATATCTGATCTTACGACCAAACATCTTGAGTGGAGCCCATTGGGTTTACCTTGTTGACATACTGACTTCATTACAAGGAAAATCCTGTGCTATACTCCGATGATCATTTGTTGATCGGGGCACGTAGAGGCCCATCATGTCCCAAATCACATTTTGTTTCATTCATCACCAACAGTGTGCCTGCTGGCTTGTAATGATACATCAGCTTTATGGTCTCATGGCAATCACGGTGGCCATAGACACGTTAACCCTCCAAGTGGAGCACCTATTCAAAGCACCCAATAAAGGATCTTCAAATACCAAGTTAAAGGAATAAATAAAGAAGTTGGTACAAAGAAACAAATAGTTGGATAAACAAAGAGCAAGACTGGAAGAACAACTCAAATTCTATGAACAGGAGAAGGAGAGTTGGGAGGCTAAGAGGAATAAGTGGGCTCAGACCAAAAGGAAGCTGAAGAAGAAGATGGTGAAGTCTCAAAACAAGGAGGAGAAGAAGAAAGGGGCATCACAGAAGGAGACCACCAAGTCCAAGGATTGTATAGAACATTTCAATGTGGTGGTATAACTCCAAGTAATGGAAAGCATGAATGCACTACCTCAAGAGGGAATCTGGGTGAATGGTGACCAGTTGTAGGGTGAATGAAAAACTCCATGGAGCTAATATATCAATAGAGCTAAGAACTCCTACAAAAAATGAATAGGAAGACAACTCAGTCACCACCAATTTACTCTGAGGAAGAAGATGATCAGGAGAAGGATGAGCATGAAAATGAGTATGATGACAAAACAAAAACAAATTCTGACAAGGACAATGACGAGGATGTTCAAGAAGGATCAGAGAATCACCAAGGAGAAGGGGAGTCAAAAGACAAACCAGAATAACAAGAAGAGGGAGGAAAGAACATCTTAGGAGGGGACCCAAGAGGTTCCAAACGACCAAAGAAAAAAATTCATCAACTCAAGAGAGATCAAGTAGATGTATGGTTTGAGAAAAGCCCCTAGTAGTCAAGCCCATCAAGAAACGAACTAAAGAGCATAAAAATTGAAAAGCATCAAAAGGGACTTCAAAATCAGTAAGCTCACTAGAGAGGACATCACATATGAAGAGAAGCTGAAGGAGTTAATACGCATAATCAAGAGCTTCCTGAGAAAATGGCTTGGCCAATGTTTGCACAACAAGAATAGATGTCGGGTGCCACCGCATCCAATGTGCATCAAGGTACTATCCAAAGTCCCCCTGAAATGGTGCTAGCAGAAGAAATGGGGCTATGACCTAGATGGATGACAATCATCTTGCAAACTTTGGAAATATAGGTAGAGCTACTACTGGGGGATAGGCCCAAGTATGAATGTATGGAGGACTATCAACGAGACATTTAGGAGATCAAAATGCAAGCCTAAATCATAAATTTAGACTTGGAAAAAGAGCAGCATAATATTGAGATATCACCAAGGGTGAGCAACCCAAAGCTATGGGAAGCCTGCTTGATCAAAATCATAACCATCCTGAGAACATGGCATCAACAACTGACTAAAGAGCAAGTGCATTTCTTAGATAGAAAAGCTTCCAGAGAACCTGACACTGCTACATGCCATAGCATGTAACATTTAATGGCCTAATAACTTGTGTGTAGCGGAAATTAGCATGAACATAGTGGGCATTTCATTAGAATAGATTCCTAATGAGAATTACAAGAGTGCTTGGGTGGAGAGAGCAACAAAAAGCATAACACCTAGTTAGATAGCATCAACAATACTTTCAAAAGAGAGAGAAATTAATCTATTGACAATAGTTGAGGACCGGATTTGCATGGAGCCGGTCCCCCCTCCAAAAGGCTTTGTATTATGGTTTCTCCCATCAAGAGAGACATTGTACAATACAATTCTTTGTGTTCCTTCAAGACTAGCTAGTGCAGTGAAGATGAAAGCTTCATGCACTAAGCAAAACACTTAGTAAACACAACTTTAATTATCCCCGTTCTCAGACCCAAGACCTCACACACCTTCGAAGATGGTGAGAGCTAGCAGGATATGAGAGTAGATTGAGAAGAAGAAGGAGTATCTTACGAGAAAGATGTACATCTCCTCACATAATCACTCATATTAGCATAGCTTTATCTTAGTAATTAGCTTGGTAGAGGAGATGAGCATGCATTGAAGCTTGGCTCTTGGTTGGATTTGCATCCACGTGCCAAGAGTGTGTTGATGTAGGCTTCTATCTCACAAGCTTGGAGTAGGTGATGAGCTCTCCATTAAAGCTTGGGAAGAGATAGTCTTCTCTTTCTTCACACATGAGATTGTGTGAGTGTGTGTGTGATAATGCCTTGCAAAAATCAGCCCCCTCTCTCTCTTGGGCGAGCCCTCTTGCTATTTGCTCTTGCAGGCTCCCCATTGGACCTCCCCAAGTCAAGCCAATGGCTATTAAGCAGCATAAGTGATAGCCTTCTGACATGTGTCCCCATTTCCCCTTTTGTGATAGCTTTAGGTAATTTAATAATTAAACTAAACTCTCATTGGACCCCTTTGCCTCCTGGCCAATAGGAATCAGGCAAGCCATTGGGCTCCTGAATGCTCATTGGATCCCTTGGGAGACTTTCCAATAGTCTTCTAGGAGACTTAATTCTCATTGGTTCTTTTATTAAGTGTTTTTAAATTAATTAAACTAGATTTAATCTAGCCTAATTCTCATTGGTCCACCTCCAAGGCCATCCAATAGGAATTGGGCACACCTTGTGGGCATCTGGGCTAGGGAGCTGACATGTGTCCCTAATTCCCTTTGTGTAAAGGGAGCCTGTGTGTGTGTGTGTGTGTGTGTGACTTTCTCTCTCATCCCCTAGAAGAAGGGCTCGCCCCCTCCCATGTAGGGATCTGCAAAGACTTTTTAGTTACACACAAAGCATCCAATTTCCCCTAAGGTTGACCTTGGGACACAACCTTTGAATTTTGGAACCTTCACATTTTGGAAGTCTTAATGGGCTGACCCTTAGGGTCTTTTTAGCCCATTGTTGCACATGGCTCTTTTGCAGATGGCACCCCCTTTGGATCCCTATTTTTCCTCCTTTGGATCCCTACTATGGCCGGTCTGCTAGCTTAACCAATATTAGCTTTTTCTCCCCTGGCACTTCCCCACATTAAATGATTAGTTTAATATGAGAAAATCATTTAGGAGAATTAGATATTGATTATTATGACATTACCTCTTTCTTGAAATCATAGTCGTCCTTGACTATGGTGTAGAGAAGATAAAGCATATTCATGAGTCCTTTTCTTAGCGGGTAGAGGATCCCTATGTTACCCTACGACATCATTCCACAATGGATGACTAGTCCATTTGGTGCTTGAGAGCATGAGGCTGCCGCAAGCATGTCTGCACATTAGTCCTATCAGCCTTCCATAGTAGAGTTACAAGCTCTACTTGGTGTTTAGGAGACGTCGTCTCCGCAAACTTGATCTAAGCATGCATACTACTTCATTTTTGTGCACATTAAAGAAAAAGAGAGTCTTATAAGACAAAAACTTTGTTCATTGTTAACATTTTGTACATTTGCTTACTCTTGGGAAGCATTGTAAGCATTGACAAGGTTTAGGTTATCCTTTAATTGTATGCCTTGCATCCATCTAGCATCTTCAAAAGGATAATTCTTAAACTTAATAAGATATCGTTGGATAGTCTTACCGCCTCTTAATACCTTGTCTTCATGTCGGAGAATGGACTCGGGCTGCAGCACCTCTTCTTGGTCCTCGATCTCCGGTGGGTCTTCAATAGTTGGTTCTTGAGGTGGCTCTCCTTTGTAAGGCTTTAATAGGCTCACATGGAAAGCATTGTGTATGAGCCAATGATTGGGCAACTTGAGTTGATAGGCCATCTCATTGATTAGCCTAAGAATCTAGAAGGGACCATAGTACCTTTTTGCTAGTTTAGCATAGTACTTTTGGTGGCCCGTAGGATTCTTGCCCGTCGTATGCCTTAATCAAGCCTTGGGAAACTTTAATAAGACCCAATCATTTTCTTTAAAGGCTTGGGCTCTTCTGTGCTTGTCAGCAGCAACAGCCTTTTGCCTTTGCTGTGAGATAGAGATAGCATCCTTAATCTTTTGAAAAGATTCTTGTAGGTCTCGGCTATACTCATCTGCAGCGAAGATCTTCCCATGTACCTTAAGTAGCAAGGAACTTTTTGATCTCCCCTCAATTACCTCGAAAGGTGCTTTTCCCGTGGAAGTATGTACCGTGTTATTGTAAGCATACTCCACTAAGGGTAAGTACTTCTCCCATTGGGATCTTTGATCTACTTCCGTTACATAGGCTTTTAGTAGATCGAGAATGGTTAGGTTAGCTATTTCACTTTGGCCATCCGGTTGTGGATGATAGGCCGAAGAGAAGTTTAGCCTTGTTCCTAAATTCTCAAAGAGACCCTTCCAGAAATTACTGGTCATTCTAGGATCTCTATCCGACACTATGGACATTGGCAAGCCATGGTACTTGAATATTTGTGAAATGAAGAGGGTTGCCATTTGATGGGCTTTGATAGTCTTTTTGATAGGTATAAAATGAGCTTGTTTACTGAACCTGTCTACTATCATCTATATTCCTGTATTCCCATGGATAGACTTAGGCAATCCAAAGATAAAATCCATGGATATGCTCTCCCATGGTGAATTAGGGATTGGCAAGGGTTGAAGCAATCCAAGTTGCTTCCCGCTATCAAATTTTGTCTTTTGGCATACCACACATTTAGAAACATACTCTTGTATGTTCACTTTCATGGCAGGCCAATAGAAATATGTTTGAATTCCCTTTAAGGTAGACTGAATCCCTCTATGCCGTGCATATGGTGGAGCATGAGATTCATACATTACTTTCTCACGTAGTGAGTTAGTAACGCATAGTCTATTGCCATAGAGAAGATAACCATCTTGTAAAGTAAATGGTTCTTCTTTCTTCCCTAATGCAAGGGCTGAAATCACATCTCTAAAGTCGGGATCAATAGCGTACTCATTTATCATTAAAGATAGATCATTGTGAATTGCTATGGAAACCGCATTCACTCTTGGCCGTCTTGAGAGTGCATCAGCTACTTGATTATGCTTGCCAGCAATGTGAGCAATATGAAAATGAAATTGCGAAAGGAAATTTGCCCACCTCATTTGTTTGTCGGAGAGCTTGGTCTGCGTCATGAAGTACTTAAGACTTTGGTGATCCGTTTGCAGAATGAAAGGAGTCCCTAATAAATAGTGCTTCCATGAGTCTAAGGCATGTAGAACTGCAAGAAGTTCCTTTTCATATATGCCTAGAGATTGCTCAACAGGGTCGAGCCTTCGACTCTCATAGCCTATGGCGTTCCCTTCTTGGAGTAAAACAGCTCCAAGGCAATCACCACAAGCATCACATTGAACCTCAAATGGTCTTGAGAGATCCGGTAGTGTAAGCACATGTTGAAAGATAAGCTTTTCTTTAAGCTTTTCGAAAGCATTGTTCTCCTTAGCAGACCATGTGTACCTAACGCTTTTCTTTGTTAGGTCATGTAATGGTCCCGCAATTTGTGAGAAATTTTCTATGAAGCGTCTATAGTATGCACACATACCTATAAAGCTTCTTAGTTCATGAAGATTCCTTGGTTTAGGCCATCCTTTTATTACCTCTAACTTTGATGGATCCATTTGGATGCCATCTTGAGAGATAATGTGACCTAAATACTGAATCTCTTGCAAGAAAAATTCACTTTTCTTTCGATTAACATAAAGTTTATTCTCTCTTAAAACTTGAAATATTACTTGGAGGTGTTGCTTGTGTTCGTCTAATGAATTAGAGTAGATGATAATATCATCAAAGAACACTCCAGTGAAGGTTCGATGAGGCCTGAACAGCTTCTCCATCAAGCGGTTGAATGTGGCTGGTGCATTGGTCAAGCCAAAAGGCATGACAATGTATTCGTAAAGACCAAATGTGGTGCAAAATGCGGTCTTTACAATCCTTATTTGATGATAGCCACTTTTTAGGTCAATCCTACTGAAGTAGGTCAATCCTTGTAGCTTATCAAATAGGTCTTCTACCCTGGAACGGGAAACCTATTCTTGATAGTGATCCTATTTAGTGCTCTATAGTCGACACACATACGATATGTGCCGTCTTTCTTTTGCACTAATAGCACCGGTGAGCAAAATGGAGATGAGCTAGGCCTAACCATGCCCTTCTCAACTAACTCATGCACTTGCCGCATAATCTCCTCTTGTTGAGCTTGAGAAACTCTATAAGGAGGTTTGTTAGGCGGTGAACTTCCTGGAAGAAGTTCAATTGCATGGTCATCATTACCTCGTTTAGGAGGTAGCTCACAAGGGATGTCGTCAATAAAAACATCTTGAAACCCCTTGAGAAAATTGGATAACTCTAATTCCTTTTGGTTGCTTTTATTTTCTTTTGTTAAAGCATTAGGTTCATTTTGAGAATCTTTAACAAAAATCATGTACACGAAAATAGAGCTCTTTATTGACTTGTTGAAAGCTGGTGTATGTACAATGGGGATAGTGTTACCCATTTCCTTAGCATCTATATACATGCCTTTTTCCCTGAACTTAAAGGAGATTCTCCTTTCAGGAAATTTAACATCGGTAGCCAGGCGGTCAAACCATGGTGCCCCTAGGATTACGTCCTCATGCTTGAGAGGAGAAATAAAGAAGTCCTCTTTGTCCACATAGCCTTGGACATGAAGCCTCAATTTCCTGATTAAGGGAGTGACTGAAGCTTCTTGCCCCTTGAAGGCACTGTCTGCGGGTAGGACATCTCCCATCTCGTAGGATTGTATGCCTAGCTTGGTGGCCAACTCTATAGATATAAAATCATTAGGAGAAATATGGACTTTGCATGGGCCTTGTAAGGAATCTTAATTTTTAGGGATTAAGGCTAATGTTGTGTAGGGTTAAGGGGACAAGGGCATTCAAGAAGCTAGTTTTGAGTAGACTTTTCTAGCCTTTTTTTTAAACACATGTAGGATGTGGACCTAAGAGGTCACTTTCTCTCTCTAGCTTTTGGAAAGTGAAGGGAGTAAAGGGGTGTGGCCACATCAACAAAAACGTGGGTCACTAAGAGCCAAAATTTGATTTTTTTTCAAAAAAGTTATTTTTACTTATTTTTGACTTAAAACTCTTTCCCAACATATATACACATCAAAAAATCATTTTTTGACATTTTTTTAAACCTACAAACACTAAAAGTCCACTTTTTCAAAAAAAAAATCCCCCCCCCCAAAAAAAAAACCTTTGATCTCTCCTCCTCCTTCCTCCTCTCTCCCTCTCCTCTTCCTCCCTACCCCCTTCTCTCCTCCTCCTCCCCTCTCTCTCTCCCTCTCCCCCCCTGCCCCCTTCTCTCCTCCCATGTTCCTCCCTCTCCCTCCCTCCTCTTTCTTTTCATTCTTTGCTTCCTCACGCAACAGCTGCCATGGTGCTCACAGACATCACAAATCGTATGCCTCCACCACCATGTACTCCTCACAACAAAAGTGTACATATTGCTTGTCCGTGGTGTTTGCACCGAAGGCCGCACGTGAGGGTGAGCATAGGTCATCCCAAGATCGTCATACTGTCGGTGAGACGAATGTGTATGGTTCTTCAATATCTCGGGAGGGGAGAAGTAGGCTTGTTAGGCTATTGCAATTGGTTGTGTATGGGTGCAGGTGCTTCTTTGCATTCGTGGATCTATGAATGTCAAGCTCTTCAGCTCAAAACAGTGGCATTACAAGAAACAGTGGGTGCAGGTTAGAGAGGTCAAGTGTCACCACTTTTCCTCTAAAACAGCCTTCTTTGTTACATCTTGCAGGTAGATGCTTCAAATCCATCCTTATTAGAGGTGGGTAATCTCATCCTAATGTATATTTTAGGATTTTTTATTCCTAGTTGGATGGAAATACTTGCAAATTTGTACAACATATACTTAACAAGTGTCTTTATTATACAACTTAAAAATGTTGAACTCATACATATTTTTGTTTGAAGAACATGTCTCTTATGCGTCATGATATAATGTGACCTCTTACTATGCTAGTTAAGTGGCGTTGTTTGCAAGAATGGCTCAAGGAACTGGCATAACATGAAGCTTTTACGGTGGCACAAAGCTCTCCTCAAGCAATGTGGCTCCCACTACACCAAAAATCACTATGCTAGCATGGAGAGATCCCTAGTAGGACAATACAACAGCTTTTCATCAGCAGCACACCCTTTCCTAACATGAGGGCACCCCCACCAGAGATATTTTTATATGATAGGTCACCCCATGAGCATACCATGTCATGGAATGGATGTAAGAACTATGACTGTACTACCCCTTGGAAGTTGTTCACGAATGTATGTTTATCAAAGTTAATGAGAAGAAGTTTGGACTTTTTTGTTTGTTGATGTGTAAGAGCACTCTTGGTCTACCATATTTTAGATTGTTTGATAAGTTAAATAAGATTTGTAGTCATTTAAAGTGTCAATTTTTTTTTTGGGTAAGATTGTACATGAGAAGACATGATAAAGTACAAGAGATCTTGACGGAATAAACCTCGATGAGATTCCCACCATGCACTTGTGACACCATACCTCTCCTTGAACCCTTTGACTTCTATCGTTGTGGGGAGTCCAAGGGGGGGCTATTTTCAAATTTTTAGCATAACTTTTTTTTGAAGGAATTTTTGGTTATTCTAAAGTTTATACACAGTCTAAGAGTTCATTCTGATTGTTTTTCTTCAGTTTCAAATTTTGACCGAGTGCTCTCCTTGGAAGCCACTTTTGAAGGTGTTAGGGCGAGATTTTGGGAAAGTTTTGTATGTAGGAAATATAGTCCTTAACACAATTAAAAACAATGGTTCTTTGAGTATTTTCAGATTCCATGGTTTTAATGCTCGTTGGAGCTCGTAGATTAAGAAAAAAGTAAAAAATGCATGTTTTACATCATTTTTAAATAAATTGTCAACTTGCACGTTGATTTTTGGAGAATGCGAGAAAGATATGATTTTTTCTCATCACATGATGGTCGAAGAACGCGATGAGATGAACAAATTCATGTGAGACAAGCCCAGACAGATTCGGAGCCGATTGAAATTTAGAAGCTGTTGAAAACAACCGAAAAGTTCAACACTTAAAAAACTCAACACTTGAATCATGGCCATGCATAAAAAATATACTCACGCGGTGAAGGAGGTGCTTCAAAGCTATGGAAATCAGTATAAAATGCAAGCAATAGCGTTGGAGGCTATTCAAGAAGTTGTAGAGGCTCACATCATTTCAGATGACTTTGCAATGAAAAAATGATTAAGAGTTGTGTCTACTGTCTCCATAGTGATTTGGCTTTTCGGTTTATCCATGTGTTTTAAGTTAAGTGGTTCTGGCCATGAAGAGTTAAATTTAAATCAAATATTAACATTTTTGCCATCCTAAGGGGCAAACAAAGCTAGAAAATGCAAAAAAAAGGGTGGCCACAAGGGCGCGCAGATGAGCCATCCAATTGTTGAATGGCTCATCTGCGCGCCCTTGTGGCCACCCTTTTTTTTGCATTTTCTAGCTTTGTTTGCCCCTTAGGATAGCAAAAATGTTAATAGCTGATGAAACCAGATGTTTATGTAGCATGAGATTAGATTTTTATATTGTCCAATGTGATTTGGCCTTTCGGTGCAGGGAACTAGTAAGTTGAGTTGAAGGAAGGCATAATGTGCTTGAAAAGTTAAATTTTACATTCATCTCACCTTTTCCAAGGTCCTGGAGTGCAACAATAGCCTAATTATGCAAAAAAAAGGGTGGCCACAAGGGTGCGCAGATGGCCCATCCAACAGTTTTGGATGGCTCACCTGCGCGCCCTTGTGGCCACCCTTTTTTTGCATTATATGTCCTTGTCTGCCCCTTATAATAGCAAGAATGTTAATATTTGATGAAACCAGATGTTTATGCAGCATGAGACTAGATTTTTATACTGTCCAATGTGATTTGCCCTTTTGGTGCAGGGAACTAGTAAGTTGAGTTGAAGGAAGGCATAATGTGCTTGAAAAGTTCAATTTTAGGTTCATCTCATCTTTTCCAGGGTCCTGGAGTGCAGCAATAGCCTAATTATGCAAAAAAAGGGTGGCCACAAGGGCCCACATATGGCCCATCCGGCAGTTTTGAATGGCTCACTACGCGCCCTTGTGGCCACCCCTTTTTTTGCATTATATGGCCTTGTATGCACCCCAGGATACCAATTTTTTTTTAAATTAAGTGGAAGCAAATCTTTATGCAACATCACAGTACAAATTCCACTTCTTTTCACTCAGATGTAATTAGAGCTCTCCCCCCCCCCCCCCCTTTCTTTGTGTTCAAAGGTCCGCAACATTCACTATGTAAAATTTTCCTATATCACGTGCGTTCACTAGAATGGATTAAAAGTACCCCTTATAGGCCTTATCTACACATGTTTTTGCAACTTTACAAGAATATAAAATCCCTTCTGTTGAACACATGTGCTATGTTACATATACTTTAGTGAACTCCCCATGTCAACGACCTCACAAATCCTGTGTACTAAACATTAAATACTAGAAATCGACCAAACAAGGAGCCAATTTTTACTTCCTTGTGTCCACCTAGTGTTCTTGGGAATGTTTTGGTTAAGCCATTTCTTTGGTATTTGAAACCACATGTGACCCCTATTGTTATAGTATCCAACCAAAGGTTTCGTGATTGGAAGTTTACATAGGCTCGAGTGGTACATATCTTCTATGTTAACAATGCATGTATCTATAATTTATGTTTAGACTTTCTCTATCCAAATGAGCTACATGGTAAAAATAAAATCCAGAATTTAACAGTTAAGTTCACAAGGTGATAGCTATTGGTATCATCTTTAGCAATACCAAAGAAATAGCTACCAATAGCTAATGAATAGGGATATTTAAGAAGATTTCATACTAAAAACTTGTCAACACTACTCAAAAATTTGGAAACTCAAAGGCTTTATAATATATGTATGATGAAACAAGAATCAATAATAAGTCACCCCTATACATAGACACCTCCGTCTCAAGTGATCATTTCTCTAATCAAGCTTGGCATATGTATAGTATGGAAGCAATAACATGTTGGAAAGCAAGAGTTTAACTTTCTTAACTTGTGAAATATTGCTAATGATATATATTCAACATCCCCAAATGAGGACATCTTGACAAAGTTTATGATCCACTTTAATAAGAATAACCATTAATGATTAAACTGAAATCAAAATATTGCTTGAATTTCTTCAAGGTGGAGTGATTAAGACTTGCGACTTGAATCATCGTACATGCAAATCAAAATATCCATAAAAATAAACAATATTTCTCAGATCTGTATGAAACTTCAGTAATCTAAATTAAATACTCTCACTCAATGCGACACCATTTAACAAAAAAACATATTTATATTGCATTTATAGAGGAATCCAGCCTCATGAAAAATAATTACAAATGGAGAGAATGTTGTTGCTGTTAGGCTTCTCTTACAAGTATTTGTCTTTCTCATCTAGAGATTTATATACACTTGAGTATTTGTGTGTCTATGACACTAGGGAAGATAGTAGTACTATATGGATGGCTTCTATGAGAGCTCCTAGAGAGTCCCTATTGGTTCAAGATTCTAAAAAACACCTACTATTCTTATCAAAATCTTTTAACATGGTAGTGAAAGGTTCCTCAAGGAACAAAAATAGAGTGATTTCCATCTCTGCACATGGTTGCTTGCTCATGTCCTCTTAAAACAAGTTGAATCTCTAAGTAAACAAAAGATTATGTGAGCACAAAGTTATAAAGTACAAAATGATATCATTCCAATTATCTAATGACAATTATACGAAGAATAAATTACAAGAAAAATCTTTGACTACTCTCCATAGATAACACAACTTACTTACATTGTGAGACTCAAATCACATGCTACACAACTATAGATGGCACACCAAAGCCATCAACAAAATAGCACCACCCAGTGTTATGACGTGTGAAGCCTAAACATTGAAAGACATAAAGAGGTTAATTCTCTCCAACATGATAAACTTAAAGATGGAGATGATGTTAAGCTCTGAATGTAAGTTACAAGGGTAGTTTTCTTACCATTCTATCGTTATGTTGGAGATGAACCCTTGCAATGCCCACGCGATATTCACACCTCCTATTGTTGTGGTATGCAACTCATGTGAGCTCATACTTTTGCCACCTTCGGGAGTAGAGGTTTCCATGTAGTGTGAGTGAATGAAAGTAGAAGGAGTAGAATCTTGTTTCATGTTGTAATGGAGGTGAGAGAAGGGAGATGAGCTAGCTTGGTGTGAAACTATGTGGTGGGCAAGGGGAAAAGATGGAGGAGGAGCTTGCTTGGTGCTACAATGGAGGTGGGAGAAAGCTAGCAGAGAGATAATGATGGACTATAGGGGGTGCATGTGGTTGTTGCAGCAATGGAGAGCTTGGAAAAGGGTTTGTAGAGAGAGAAAAACACTTTTTAGCTATATAATAGGTTTGGAAAGACTTTGGAGGGTGAAAATGATGTTTTGATTTGTTTTTTAACAAAATCAATTTTTTGGATTTTTTAGTGCACGTTTTTAACTTTTGAAGGTCAAAAATACTTTTTTGACCATGAAATAGGTTTGGGGACCTTTTAAGGAGGGAAAACTTGAAATTTGAAAGTTTTTGAAAATTTAAAATTTTTAGTGTATTTTTAAATCCGGGCCAAAAAGTGGGCGAAAAGAGGTCAAAGTGGTCCCTCCCCCCCCCCCCCCCCCCCCCTCTTTCCCCTAGCCACCTCCCTTACCTTCTCACTAGGTAAGAGGCAATTAAGAGGTGTAAGGCTACCTTGTCCCCCTACTTTTTTGAGGGTATAGAGTGTGTCCACCACCCTCTTCCTATTGGTTGAACTCTAATTAACCTTAATCCCAAAGGGCCCCTAGAGGGTTCATATTTTTCCTAATGATTGTGAGTAGAACCAGGGTCAAAGAGAATAAAAGCATCATGTTCTCTTACCTTTCCCCAAGCATGGCATAGAGGAGATCCTTTGTGATGAGTTTGGTGAGTCTCCTCCTCTTGGATTTCAACCAAGGAAGCTCTAGGAGGATCTTGGCGGTTGTTCTTTTGGGGACAAGCGCTGTACGCATGCCCTTGTTCGCCGCACTTGAAACACCGGTTATCCTTGCGATAACGCTCAAGCTCTTCAGGAGAGAGTTTGTTTTTACCTTTGTAAACTCCCTTCTCTTTAGCTTTGTTGGAGTTTCCCTTAGGAGACTTTTGGACATTGTCCTTCCCCTTAGGCTCGTTGGAACCCTTTTTTGGGGGCTTATTATTTCTTTTAGCCCCCGTTTGGAAATTGATTCGAGAGGCCACCATAGTATGGTGTATTACTGTCGATATGGTACGTGGCCTTTGGGAGTTGACATACTCTGCCATTTCTTCGGTTAAGCCCGCACAAAATTGTTGCTTTTGCTCTCCAAAATCCAACTTTCTGAAGACAGTGGCTTTGAGTTGTAGTTCCCAAAACTTGTTTAGATATTTGTGGATGGATTCATTGGGAGAGAGCTTTAAGCTTCGCCATTCGGTGAGTACTTTGTCTCTGGCATCGGTGGCCAAAAACTGCTTCATAATGGAAGCTCTTAAAGCTTTCCATGTTCGTGGAGCTTCACCGTTGGCTCGTAGGCTAGACCACCATTGCCTGGCGGACTTTTGAAAGTGCATAGCTACATAGCATAGCTTAGAGGACTCCGTGAATCCCTCATCTCCAAACGCCGCATCGAATTGCTGTATAAAGGCCAAGACTTTGTCCGTAGCACCAAAGGTACCATCATAGGTAAGGAAAGAGATGCTCTTCCCTCCCTCTTTGAATTTCTTCAACTTGGACGACCTCTTCCATGCGGCATAGGATTTCCTATGGCCTCTTCTTTTTGATGGTTCAAAGGTTGCACCATCACTTTCTTCAGAAGGTGGAGAAGAGGGTAACCTCTTTCTCGCCTTTTTCTTGTCTTGATCTTCGTCGTCTTCACCATCACTTTCATAAGATGAAGAGGATGAAGAAGATGGAGAAGAGGGTGTCCTCTTTCTCGCCTTTTTCTTCTCTTGCTTTTTATCATCCCTCTTTGAATTATGATGTGGAGAAGAGTGCGATGGTCTTCTCCGCTTTGGTGGTGATGGAGAGCGTTTAGCCCGCCATCTTCGTAGACCCATCTCCGTCGAGGTGGCGGGAGACTTACTTCTTTCTCGTTCCTTCGGTGGAGGCTCTTGAGTTCTCCTTTGGGAAGGAGATGCATCATCAAGAAGTAAATTCTTGAGCCCTTCGTACGGATTCTCTTCTTCTTCCCGAATCGGAGAGAGACCTCTTTTGGTAGTCTCACAAGGAGGCTTTCTAGGTGTTCTCTCGTCATGGTGATGAGCTTGGAGAATCCCGTGAGCACGGAGCTGCTGTTGCACTTCGCTTTGGAGAGATGGATTGCCCATGGGTTGTTGAAGCCTAGAAACAAGATAGTTAACAAGCATTGAAGCATCATTAGTAGCTTGCTCATGAGCAAAATCAAAGTTATCAACATTAATTTCACTCTCTTTACTATTGTCAGCCATTCTAACAACTTTTAGGTGTAAACTTTTTAGGTGTACTTTGGTACTTCAAGCCCTAGTTGCTACTCCTCTTTACCCCTTTAGAAAAAGCACTCAAGCTACTGTACCCGCGGCTCAAATACCATTAATTGTAAGGAATGGAAGAGAGGGTCTTTCGACACCAAAACAGCACTGGCTCCTGTCAAGCTTCTAATAGCTCAATAGTAGTTAAGCCATAGGCAAGCCCCGTAGGACTCCACTATTAAGACCATAGCTCTCGATGGTGATGCCCCGTTAACTACACGAAGGCAGGCGCACTGCAAGGCTGAAAAATCCCTATTCTACTTACTCACAGGAAATTAATAATACCAACCATTTATAGCTAGCTTGAGGACCTCCTTTCTTGAGCAAGAAAAGAGAAACCTTGTGCTCTGATACCAATGTAACATTTAATGGCCTAATAACTTGTCTGTAGCAGAAATTAGCATGAAAATAGTGGGCATTTCATTAGAATAGATTCCTAATGAGAATTACAAGAGTGCTTGGGTGGAGAGAGCAGCAAAAAGCATAACACCGAGTTAGATAGCATAAACAATACTTTCAAAAGAGAGAGAAATTAAGCTATTGACAACAGTTGAGGACCGGATTTGCATGGAGCCGGTCCCCCCTCCAAAAGGCTTTGTATTATGGTTTCTCCCATCAAGAGAGACATTGTACAATACAATTCTTTGTGTTCCTTCAAGACTAGCTAGTGCAATGAAGATGAAAGCTTCATGCACTAAGCAAAACACTTAGTAAACACAACTTTAATTATCCCCGTTCTCAGACCCAAGACCTCACACACCTTCGAAGATGGTGAGAGCTAGCAGGGTATGAGAGTAGATTGAGAGGAAGAAGGAGTATCTTACGAGAAAGAGGTACATCTCCTCACATAATCACTCATATTAGCATAGCTTTAGCTTAGTAATTAGCTTGGTAGAGGAGATGAGCATGCATTGAAGCTTGGCTCTTGGTTGGATTTGCATCCACATGCCAAGAGTGTGTTGATGTAGGCTTCTATCTCACAAGCTTGGAGTAGGTGATGAGCTCTCCATTAAAGCTTGGGAAGAGATAGTCTTCTCTTTCTTCACACATGAGATTGTGTGAGTGTGTGTGTGATAATGCCTTGCAAAAATCAGCCCCCTCTCTCTCTTGGGCGAGCCTTCTTGCTATTTGCTCTTGCAGGCTCCCCATTGGACCTCCCCAAGTCAAGCCAATGGCTATTAAGCAGCATAAGTGATAGCCTTCTGACATGTGTCCCCCTTTCCCCTTTTGTGAGAGCTTTAGGTAATTTAATTGCCTCCTGGCCAATAGGAATCAGGCAAGCCATTGGGCTTCTGAATGCTCATTGGACCCCTTGGGAGACTGTCCAATAGTCTTCTAGGAGACTTAATTCTCATTGGTTCTTTTATTAAGTGTTTTTAAATTAATTAAACTAGATTTACTCTAGATTAATTCTCATTGGTCCACCTCCAAGGCCATCCAATAGGAATTGGGCACACCTTGTGGGCATCTAGGCTAGGGAGCTGACATGTGTCCCTAATTCCCTTTGTGTAAAGGGAGCCTGTGTGTGTGTGTGTGTGTGTGTGACTTTCTCTCTCATCCCCTAGTAGAAGGGCTTGCCCCCTCGCATGTAGGGATATGCAAAGACTTTTTAGTTACACACAAAGCATCCAATTTCCCCTAGGGTTGCCCTTTGGACACAACCTTTGAATTTTGGAACCTTAGCATTTTGGAAGTCTTAATGGGCTGAACCTTAGGGTCTTTTTAGCCCGTTGTTGCACATGGCTCTTTTGCAAATGCCCCCCCCCCCTTTGGATCCCTATTTTCCCTCCTTTGGATCCCTACTGTGGCCGGTCTGCTAGCTTAACCAATATTCTAGCTTTTTCTCCCCTGGCACTTCCCCACATTAAATGATCATGTTAATATGAGAAAATCATTTAGGAGAAGTAGATATTGATTATTATGACATAGCATCACCTCATGCAACCATATATCACTAGTATAAGAGCTCATCAAGTGGAGGGATCAGATGGAGAAAACTACAAAGCCATGAATCAAATGCTGCATACCAATCCAGGGGGGGATATGTTTTCTACATTGGCTCAACATCAAAACAAAATGGTATGACTCTACAATAACCTGCTTTAGCTCCACGGACCACATCATAGCCGAGAGGCTACCACTCGAAAAGCATGAAACTGGCATGGATTTGGATGTGCAGTGGCTGGTTGAAAGGCTACTGGAAGCAAGGGTGGAAAGCAACCGGCCAACTCATGGCACATGGCTTGCCAAAGTCTATTGGTTCACCCAGCTAGCTAAATCCAAGTTAAGAACGGATCCAATTGTAGTGGAGTACACGATAGGGGGCACACACAGGCTCCACCTTTTTGAAAATCTACAAGACCTAGAAGTGTGTGTATACATGCATGCCATCAAATTCAAGGAAAGGGTGGAGACTAAAAAAGGGGAACCATATGACCAATAAGTGGTACATAGAATTCATCCTAAACACGAACAAGATTTGATGTGAACAATATGTGAATAATATCCAAGTATTGAGACAATCAAGAGATGGAGGATAGGAAAAGGAACACAAAAGCCATGGCCAAATGGGGAGGACAGGTCAACCAGCAGCCAATCCAGATTCTGAATCAGATTGAATCTAAGGAGATAATTCAAAAAAAAGGGAAACAATGCTAGATTTGGGAACCCAAAAGAGCTAACCAACACCTGTGGGTGGGCACTTAAAAACTAAGAGTCAAGAAGGAAGCGGTTACCACAACAAAGGAAAAAAGAACAAAGATGGATAAACGAGGGGGAGGGTGGGTAAAAGCTTCGTATTGGGGGTGTGCTTGGAGACTACGTAGTGGAAAATAGATGCCATGGTAATTCCATGTCAAGGGATTGAGATCACCACTGGGATATCCATAATGGAATGAATTGGTCACTTCTGATGGTTGTTCCATGTTAAATTCTTGGACTTATTGATTAGTTCAAAGTAGACTTCAGATAGGACAAGAATTAGATAAAGACAAATGAAAATGAAAAGAAAAACTAAACACAAGGCTAAAATTGGTATATTCATATGTTGGAAATAGTGAAATTGGCTTTAGATGAAGTTACAAGAGATTGCAATAATAGCTAAGAGAAACTGCTCAATGATTACAAGGGTCAACTCTAGACTCTAGAATGACCATCAAATGATCGACGATAGAATAGTAGCCCCAAAATGGAGTAGTGGATCCTAGTTATAAATCCTCGCACTGGGCTCTGACTGTACATACAATTATTGATAATTGCACTAGTAACTACATTCGTTAATCGCTAGATTCAACTAAGTGGTCCACCGACTAGCACCTGCCTAAGGCATGTTCCCACCATCTACAACCCTCCCCCGTACACACACACACACACACACACACACACACACACACACAATTAATTTACAAAGAAGTTGTAAAGAAAATGATCAATAAGCATTTCTTTCTAGGTGAAGCTCCCCACCTGAAATTCCCATGAGCTTTCATAGCCACATGCATGGTGGAAACTTGAAATGCGCGCACACCCCCCCAACCCCCCCCCCCACCACCCCCCCCCCCCCCCCCCCCAAACACACACACACACACACACACGATGGCTTATGCACCTATTTTCATCTTGGAGCCCAAGGTAAGCAAACTCCTTGAATCATGTTATTGTGGCTCCTTTTCTTGCTATGCAACCCACCTACCTTCCTAGAGGTTTATTGACTACATTATAAGGTTTTTATAGTAAATTTTCTATAAGTTTGTAGATTTCCCACCTATAAGTTATAAGTTTAGAGGTAAATTCAAAAGTTGTAGAGGATAGCTTGAATACAAGGACACCTTTTGTTTGGCTCTGTCTATTTCTTTAGTACTCAAGTGTCGTGATGGGGTTAGCGTGGGATATGAGAAAATTCTGACAAGGGCTTTCTTTTCAAGTAAGTTTCATTCAAAATCATTACTTGAAGTGGAAGGTTGAATTTTCGCTAGTACTGTTAGAAAAAAAATGGGGTCTAGTCTATTGTAACTAGCGTTAAATCCCGGTTGGATTTTGAGCTTGCCTTTAACAAAACTGGGAAATTTACATAAGATTTAGGGTAATTATCGGCAAAAGATTCAAATTTTGACCTAAAAATAGGGAGAATTTTAAGTTTGTCCTCATCGGTTAGGGAAAATGTATTTTTCTAGCCCTGATTATGGCAATTTGAATTACTCTCCCATGGCCGGCTTAACCCTAGGTGGAATTACACTAAACCTAGGTGTTTTTTCGACAAGGCAATCTACGTTGTTTCTCAATCAACTATGAGTTATTTCCTAGCTAGGCAATGGGCATAGACTATTGCCCAAGTTGGGCACGCAATGACAACTGAACACACGTTTTCAACTTTAATGAGCCAAGGCTAGGCAGTGTTCGGGAAAAATGTGTCTCAGCTTAATATCGTGCTGTTTTCAATTCCAAAAATGTCGGTTGAGAGCAAGAGGAAAAGGAGAAATTCCGCCCCCAAATAGAGAAAAATAGTGTAAAATCCTAAGAGACAACCTAATTTTCTAAAATTTCCTCTTGAAAAAATCAAGGAAAGGAATTTTGTATGTTTGAAAAAATGATTTTTGCCGAACACTGAGGCTAGGTATTCGATGCTCCTTTTCCTGCTAATTACAACATGCAAGAGCAATATGTAGGATGTACAACCCACCTACCCGCCTCTTTGATGAGAGCTCTCAGCTTATCCTTGCCTTTGTTATACAGTCTCGAGTACAATGCCTAGTACAAAGTTCTTTGGACATAGCTGCTTATCGCTTTATCCCTCAGACGGGAGCATATTTAGCATATTCCGCAAATTTTTTTTTCCCAAAAACTGGGCAAACCTACATATGAGAAATAGTAGTGAGGTAAATTGACAAAATTTGAAGCTTTTTTCCACTACATTACACTAAGTTCCTCTAAATTTTGTAGGATTTCTCACCCTCAAATATAAAATGTAGAGATAAATCTCTAAATTTGTAGGTGGGATTACACTCACAAGAGGTTTTAGATATTTTCTCATCTTTAGAAAAAGGGCCATTTTCTCACCTTCTTTCTCACCTCAAAGTGAGAATATCACGCAAAGTGAGAAAAGTAAAGCTGCAAATATTTAGTGTTAAAAAAATGACAAAAGGCAAATATTAAATAATATAAGAGGATAAAGCGATAAATATTATGCATTCAAAGTATGAAAGTCATTGCAACAACGGTGCCGTCATTGCTTAAGTGAAGATATTCTAGAGAACGTTTTTTCTTTCCCACTTTGAAGTCACAAAAATGGTGCAAAAACCTATTTTTCTCCACCCCCACAAGAGTCATCTCCAATGTGTTAACATACAAGTGCTAAGCATCTATGAAAACGATTCTAGGTCCTCTCACGTTGGAAAATTTCTTATATATGGTCACTCTTGATTACATAAAGAAGTACTCACAAAGTATACCATTAACTCGGGGGGTTCACTATTTACTACCCTCCGTATATAATGTGTCTTCATGGGCTATAAAAAAAACCTCTCTTTTAACGTGTCTGAATGAATAAAATGACCTCTTATTTTAGGAATTTTTTTTAAAAATTGAATATAAAAACCCCTTATTTTAATGTATCTCTATTAAATTGCCTAATTTTTTTGCATTTTAAAACCCCTCCTTTCAAACTCACGTTATACATTAACATGATTATGTAATGCACCCCCTGAGAGCATTAATGATGTTGACAAGTACATACCCATGAGAGTGTTACTTTTGATGATTAAAGCTTTGCATGTATCAGATGGTATAACGCCATTTTGATAGCAATGAGTTTATCTTAGCCAAGATTAGATGAATCGAAACTATATTCTAATTTATCTATGGGAGGTCTTCTTCCATTGTGTTAACATACAAGTGCTAAGCATCTATGAGAACGATTCTAGGTCCTATTACATTGGAAAATTTCTTATATATGGTCACTCTTGATTACATAAAGAAGTACTCACAAAGTATACCATTAACTGGGGGGGGTTCACTATTTAGTACCCCCCGTATATAATGTGTCTTCATGGGCTATAAAAAAAACCTCTCTTTTAACATGTCTGAATGAATAACATGACCTCTTATATTAGGATTTTTTTTCAAAATTGAATATAAAAACCCATTATTTTAATGTATCTCTATTAAATTGCCTAATTTTTTTACATTTTAAAACCCCTCCTTTCAAACTCACATTATACATTAACATGATTACGTAGTGCACCCCCTGAGAGCATTAATGATGTTGACAAGTATATACCCGTGAGTGGGTTACTTTTGATGATTAAAGGTTTGCATGTATTAGATGGTATAACGCCATTTTGATAGCAATGAAGATTAGATGAATCAAAACTATATTCTAATTTATCCACGGGAGGTCTTCTTCCATTGTGTTAACATACAAGTGCTAAGTATCTATGAGAACGATTCTAGGTCCTCTCACGTTGGAAAATTTCTTATATATGTTCACTCTTGATTACATAAATAAGTACTCACAAAGTATACCATTAACTTGGGGGGTTCACTATTTAGTACCCCCTGTATATAATGTGTCTTCATGGGCTATAAAAAAACCTCTCTTTTAACATGTCTGAATGAATAAAATGACCTCTTATTTTAGGATTTTTTTTTAAAAATTGAATATAAAAATCTCTTATTTTAATGTATCTCTATTAAATTGCCTATTTTTTTGCATTTTAAAACCCCTCCTTTCAAACTCACGTTATACATTAACATGATTACGTAGTGCACCCCCTGAGAGCATTAATGATGTTGACAAGTACATACCCGTGAGTGGGTTACTTTTGATGATTAAAGGTTTGCATGTATCAGATGGTATAACGCCATTTTGATTAGATGAAGCAATGAGTTTATCTTGGCCAAGATTAGATGAATCGAAACTATATTCTAGTTTATCCACGGGAGGTCCATTGTGTTAACATACAAGTGCTAAGCATCTATGAAAACGATTCTAGGTCCTCTCACGTTGGAAAATTTCTTATATATGGTCCTCTTGATTACATAAAGAAGTACTCACAAAGTATACCATTAACTCGGGGGGTTCACTATTTAGTACCCCCCGTATATAATGTGTCTTCATGGGCTATAAAAAAAACCTCTCTTTTAACATGTCTGAATGAATAAAATGACCTCTTATTTTAGGAAGTTTTTTCAAAATTGAATATAAAAACCCCTTATTTTAATGTATCTCTATTAAGTTGCCTATTTTTTTTGCATTTTAAAACCCCTCCTTTCAAACTCAGGTTATACATTAACATGATTACGTAGTGCACCCACTGAGAGCATTAATGATGTTGACAAGTACATACCCGTGAGTGGGTTACTTTTGATGATTAAAGGTTTGCATGTATCAGATGGCATAACGCCATTTTGATAGCAATGAGTTTATCTTAGCCAAGATTAGATGAATCGAAACTATATTCTAATTTATCCACGGGAGGTCTTCTTCCATTGTGTTAACATACAAGTGCTAAGCATTTATGAGAACGATTCTAGGTCCTCTCACGTTGGAAAATTTCTTATATATGGTCACTCTTGATTACATAAAGAAGTACTCACAAAGTATACCATTAACTCGGGGGGTTCACTATTTAGTAACCCTCGTATATAATGTGTCTTCATGGGCTATAAAAAAAACCTCTCTTTTAACATGTATGAATGAATAAAACGACCTCTTATTTTAGGAAGTTTTTTCAAAATTGAATATAAAAACCCCTTATTTTAATGTATCTCTATTAAATTGCCTAATTTTTTTGCATTTTAAAACCCCTCCTTTCAAACTCACGTTATACATTAACATGATTACATAGTGCACCCCCTGAGGGCATTAATGATGCTGACAAGTACATACCCGTGAGTGGGTTACTTTTGATGATTAAAGGTTTGCATGTATCAGATGGTATAACGCCATTTTGATAGCAATGAGTTTATCTTAGCCAAGATTAGATGAATCGAAACTATATTCTAATTTATCTACCTGAGGTCTTCTTCCATTGTATAGGTATTTATTGTTAACTTAAGCATAGTATTTGATGATGATCATGCGGTATGATTCATTCTCCT
Organism: Adiantum capillus-veneris; assembly: GCF_014529385.1. Classification (NCBI taxonomy): domain Eukaryota; kingdom Viridiplantae; phylum Streptophyta; class Polypodiopsida; order Polypodiales; family Pteridaceae; genus Adiantum; species Adiantum capillus-veneris. The sequence goes on from NC_140954.1 coordinate 71,133,335, forward strand.
TTCTCGCTTATACTTCTAGATTTAGACTTGACCACAAGCGGCATGGACAGAAGATTAAGGATTATGCAATAGATTTAGGAGCGAATTATATGGAGTTAGACTAGGATTCACATTTTGATTGTGCAAGGACAGGCTACGTGTTGTATTTGTACAAAAATTCATTGATACATGACTTTAGATCTCACAACTTGAAAATCTTTGGTTTGATTTAGTAATTAATTTCTTGTGGAAAATTTCTGCTAAATAGAAACTTGTGCCGAAGATTTTGGTTTACAAGTAGATGTACATCTACCTTAATCCTCTTTCGAGGGTTTCTAGAGAGAGGGCAAGAATAGAGCCTTATGTGAGGGTCTCTTTGGTGATGGAGTGTTTTTTTAAATCAATAGTCCACTTTATAGAGGAGACATTGGACCCAATTTTTTACAGAAGGATAACAATTGGGTAGCAAATGTGACACATATAACACATATTAACATAGCATGGTTCCTACCTTTTGTTTCTGTATGGATACAGGTAACAACTACTATGATGCAAGTAGACTCTTTTCCTTTGTTATTTGGACTCTTCTTTTGGAAAGAAGAGCAGAGCTTTTTTCAAAAGACTAATCAAAGAATTTGTTATGTTCTTTGCTTACTTTGATAATATCTATTGCATTTTTTCTATAGTGGCAAGAATTTTGGTGTAATATTTTTGTTTTGCTTAGAAGGCAGTATAGTGATAAACTTCCTCTAAAAGACTACATGATAGAGTCTACTAGTGGAGTGCTAGGTTCAATATTTTATCAGGTTATAGTTGATGCTATGTAATCTAAGTTGGAAGACAATTAAATTGAAATGGTATGATCATTATTATGGAACTTTTTGTCGAAGTAAAAAATAATTCTTTGGCATAGTGTCCTATTGTGATTTAACATAATATGTGATACACTTGTACTTGTATGCTTCATATTATGAAGGGTTTTCTCAAACATAAACATACACAAACACACACACTTACATATATGCACACACTCGCATACAAACACAAGTTCAGTATCACATGTACATATGCACATGCACTCGTACTATATAGATGCATGTGTATACACTTAATTAGTTTATATTAGATTGGTGCTTAATATTTAGGTTTACCTGTTTAACTTGTTATTATTTCTATTTTTCTTTAGATTAAATGTAAGTGGACTAAAATTATGCTATGTAGAATTATGCTAGAAGAGAATGAGTCAACGATAGCATGGATATGTGTAGAATAATGAGAAAACTAACAAGCACAATAATAATTATGAGCACTAGATTGATTGTGCTCCAATAGCTATGAATATGATAATACCTCTTTCCTAGTCAAATCCGTAAAAGAAGTTGCCTCCACAATTATCACCATATCTTTACACACACACACACACGCACGCACGCACGCACGCACACGCACGCACGCACACACACACACACACACACACACACACACACACACACACACACACACACATATCTCTACACACACACACACACATATCTTCACACACAAACACACACACATCTACATGGGTAGGAGATAATGTCCCATTTTCTTATACTTACTGACTTGCCGCACTATTCTGTGCAGCTTCGGACTTGGCATTTACCTAGCTCTAAACACTTTTTTAATGAAAACCATATAAACCTGCATACACCTACACATGCTCGCCTTTAAGCAAGTCATGCTCTTAATTATTAATGATTACATGCATTTGATAGTACCACCTTCTTGACCTACAAGAATTTCCACCCACACACATGCTGGATTATTTATTGTGTAAGCTGTTGTCCTCTCGACCACTATCCACATTTAGAAGTTGATTACTCTCTCCTACCAACAATTTACTTTTTTTGCTCACCCTTGATCGGGATTTTAATCGACCCGTGTGCCCATTGTCTTGGCTCACCACATTTAACGTAATCCCTCCTTGCAGGTTCTGCCCTCATAACCTTTGATCTGCCTCACTACACATCGATCAACTATTGTCGACCTTATCTGCTCAACCCACCCCTAGGTTTCTTGAGCAAAGCTTTCTTGCTCTTTTTTTCTCCTTAGTCCCTGTCTCACAGACACGTTTGATTCAGTATTTGTATTATTTTTAATTCTCGCTCCTTGCTTCCCTTGTATACTCTACCTTCGAAGGTTCAGAACTGCATCATTGCCCTCTGCATCGGCCCGCGCGTGCGTGTGGCTCTCACAGTTTGGTTCATACACCCACACACACACACACACACACACACACACACACACACACACACACACACACACACACACACACACACAAAGTGGTACTTAAGTTATAGGTTTTTTGTTTTTTTCACCTCCTCACCATGGGATTAAGCCCGTATCTATTATCTACACATAGGGTTTCACCTAAAGGGTTTTTACTACCCTATTACCATCTACTTGCTGTGATGGCATAGTGGCTCTCTCTACAAAACATAGGCGGCCTCACCATCGTGTAATGCTATCTATTCACTCATGGCAATTGTACTCATAACCAGGATCTGGAGGGACGACTCCATCCTTCCTCTATATAAAGAGGTGAGGGCACTTCACAGGCCCTCACTTAGCTTTGCTTGGTTGTTACTGTGCCTAGTGTAAACTCGGTAGTGTCGTGACATTGAAGCATGGAACTTACCGCTTCTAATATACATATCTGCTCTCTTGGCCTCTTTTATTTTTTGTTGTAGTTAAAAGTTTTGGGATTTACATCTCAAGGCTACTTGCTTGGTTGTTACTGTGCCTAGTGTAAACTCGATAGTGTCGTGACATTGAAGCATGGAACTTACCGCTTCTAATATACATATCTGCTCTCTTGGCTACTCTACTTGACTATCATACTCTTTCGTTGCAAACTAATTGTTTTACTGTAAGAATAGTATGGCATCATCTGCCTTATGCAATGGCTCACTGTGTGTTGTTTTTTTACTCAACAAGGTAATGGTTGTTAGAAATTGAATAATCGGTAAGTATTGTCACTTTACATCCACTGGTAGTTGAAAATGAAACCTGGGTTTGTTGCCGCTTGGCTGGCTTGGCCTAGGTGGCACTTGCTTTAACCTACTGTGCACAAATATTAACAGTTTCTTCAATTAGGATTAAAGGGTTGTTTGCCCCGGGTGTTAACCAATGCTGTACTGGTTCATTACTTGACTGGCTTGAATGAGGTAATACAATATTTGCATGGGCAGGTGTAGTTTGGGATTGGCTTGATATTTTCGCGCATAAGCATGGCTTAATGGATCACTGCCAATTAAAAGCTTGGTAAGACCCATTGGGTAGGATGCGTGAATATGAGGAGTACTGTTCCGACATTTTGCACACTATTTATTATGGTTTGTGGGGATGGTTGGCCCGGCTGCATACGAATGCTGTACCAACTCATTAACTAGGTAGTTTTGATGAGATAGAGCAGTACTTCTGTTGCATTCACTTGGTGGGTGTAAATTTTAAAACAATAATTAAGTATTTTTGTCCCTATTGATTAAAAACACCTTATTCATACAGATGAACCTCTACCAATAGAGGTAAGTATACACTGGGGGACCTTTTGTTTTTAAATTCAGTACTAGCTACAACGCGGTCATAAACAAGGTGGACTGCATTATTTTCTGCACCATAATATGTGGGTATACGGTATGATATCTGTCCCTTGGCTTGGCATAGGAGTAATATGGTGCCGTGTGTCTTCTTGTTTTAGAATCGATACTGGTTACAATAAACGCTCTCTTCTGGCTTATGGTAAAATTTGGGAGGCTTGGCTCGTTGGCTGCATATGGATATTGGATTGGTTTTTAGTTATTTGGTTTCGGATTTTGGCCCGAATGCTTACGGATACTCGGCCTATTTTCAATACTGGTTGTCTTGTTAAGGTATTACAGTACTTTTTGCAATCACAGAGACAGGTAAAATTGGAAACAAAAACCATAAGGGCACTTATTTCTCTAAACTTCATGGTTTGAATTGAGGACTGCCTTAATACTGCAAGGGCTCCTTGCCACTTGGTATGCTGAGAGATATATAAGGTAAGTGATATACAAACTAAGGGAAGTTTTGGATTCCATGCACCATGATGGGCATAAATTTTATTTGACCTAAACAAACATAAACAAGCTTGATACTTTTTTTGAACTATAAATGGTATTTTCTAAAGCTTCTTTATAGATTGATATGGTGGAGTTTCATTAATCTTGAAATAAATTTTTTTAAAAAAACTGATAAAGATGTTGATGGGACACTTGGAGTAGAAGGGGTTGTGGCCTTCTAATCAGAATAATATTATTTTTTTCTAGAAACTTGGGTATATATAAAAAAAGAGAGAAGAAGAACATTTTTTTCACATAAATTACTTTGGACTAAGCTTGTAAAGGTTAAAAGATGGTTTGTAAGATGGACATGGATAACAACTAGTATAGTCCATTGATACCTGTAAAACACATCCAAAGCTAACATATTTGTTGTCTTGTTTGGATGGATGCAGTTAAGGACTCTATCTTATCTTGGAAGGTTCTTTTTTGACTTTGGCAAAGCTGACCTACATTGGATGGAATACTCACTTATGATTTGGAAAGTTCTTTTACTATCTGTATACTGGAAGGGGACCTCCTCCCTACAAACATTGTACTTAAATAACTCTAATACTGAGTTGTTTTTGTACTTATCTATTCTTTGTTCCATCGCTAGCTGTCTTTTGAATGTAAAAAGTTCAATTATGTCTTATTAGCTACACACACATCCTATACATAAGGTTTTTCTTTCTAGAGAAACCGGGATGCTGGCTTTGGAAATTTTCTTCAAAATAGAGTTCTAGGTTTGACCCATAGTCTGTAATCCCTTGACTGGTTGACTTGTGTTAGGTGGTCCCTCTTAGACTCTATTTCTGGTCCCCTGCTCACGGCTACTATAGTCTTTGACTTTGCCGGTTTAAGGTTTGCAGGCCCAAAAACTAAAGTTACTATTTCTACTTTTATTTATATTTTTACTGTTCCTTTTTCAGGATTGCATGCCCTATAGAAAGACAGCATGCATGAGCACTAAACACAACCCTGAGAATCATGCAAAGATTCTCTAACAGATTAAGCTATACCTTAAGGACCATAAGCTCACCCTTGATCGGGATTCTAATCGACCCGTGTGCCCATCGTCTTGGCTCACCACATACGTAATCCCTCCTCGCAGGTTCTGCCCTCATAACCTTTGATCTGCCTCACTGCACATCAATCAACTATTGTCGACCTTATCTGCTCAACCCACCCCTAGGTTTCTTGAGCAAAGCTTTCTTGCTCTTTTTTTCTCCTCAGTCCCTGTCTCACAGACATGCTTGATTCAGTATTTGTATTATTTTTAATTCTCGCTCCTTGCTTCCCTTGTATACTCTACCTTCGAAGGTTCAGAACTGCATCATTGCCCTCTGCATCAGCCCACACGTGCGTGTGGCTCTCACATTTTTCCTCATACACCCACACACCCACATAGAAACACACACCAACACACACACACACACACACACACACACACACACACACACACACACACACACACACACACACACACACACACACACACACACACACACACACACACACACAGAGGTGCTTTGAAAGCTGGCAACAGATGGCGAACCCCCTTTGGCATTGACCTGGTTACCTAATACACATAACACACACACACACACACACACACACACACACACACACACACACACACACACACACACACACACACACACACACACACACACACACACACACACACACACACACACACACACACACACACACAGGTTCAACTACATTCGAAGGCAGCGGAAAATCCTACCTACGGGGAGGATTATGAACAAAGACAAGTGCTTAGCCTATGCTTCGACAACAGGATTGTGCGAAAAACTCAACATATTGGTCTTCAAGTATGTACATCATACCTACTTGGTACATGTGTATTTGAATGAGCAAAACTCAGGTAATTAAAAATATTCTTGAAATATAGTTCCTCGTGAACCGATGAATTGGGGTTGTTAATACACTGCATTATCAACATACTGTGATCTAAATACAATAGTTAGCTCATGATAGAATCCCCAATCGGCCAAACTTTGAGCAACAACATGAAAAATAGATGACCTGGCACCTACTCGGCGCACGCACTGGTTGTTTTAATATAGTAATTCTCATGGTTAATGGTTAAGCTTGTCATATTGAAGTACTTGTTTACAGGGTTGGTACGTGATGGTTGAGTATCAGCTTTAGGGTGATATGACACATTAATTGCAGGCCTTTCGGACATGAATAAGAACTGGTTTTTTTAGTATCAACTTTTGGGTGATATGACACATAAACAAGCAACTTATAAGCACACATAGACACGCTGTAAGGCCCACGTGCAGGGAGATTTGGTTTCTTCATTTAACCCTAGCTAAAGACATTTTACGCTTGATGTTGAGCCTTAAACCTCATTTGAGGGTCTTGATAGAGATGGCAGTAAGTGGAATTTTGAAAAATCATTCGTTATACAAAGGAGATGCTGCCCAAATTTTCACTTTTTAGAGAGCCTTAAAGCGAGAAGCGGTAGTGATGCAACATGCCTGCTACCTTCTTTGTTTGTTATTAATATTTGTTGATTCGGAGTTGAAAATCTATTGATATGTAGATGCATGGAGTTTACAATCCCATTTGATAGATACTTTACATTAGATAACGTAGATGAATGTCTAATACAATGGACATGTCAAATTCATCAAGGTAAGTGTACATTGGTGAGCTCAAAACCATAAACTATTTTTTGATACTTTCCTCTCTTAGAAACTATGTGGAGGTCTTGGTTGAGATGACATTGGATTGAATTTTTGGACTAAAATTTGCTGGTTTTCTTGTGGGATGAGACAGATTTGACCTATGCGGCTCTGATGACCTAGGGCTACACAATATCTGGCAGCTTGGATGCTGATGTTTGGAGAACACCAATAGTTCTAGTTTTGATACATTGACGACAATTTTTAAATTTTCTTACATGGTTTGGAACTACAATTATCTTAGTATTATTTGCTCTATACTGAGTAAACATATGATTGAGTAATTGGTGGTGACAATACGTAGTTGATGGAATGCTGGTTTGTTTTTATCTCTTAACTGCATCTCCATGGGCATGACACCATTTTTGATGCTAAAGGAAACATAAAATGTTTTTTATAGAATAGAAGCATAATTTTTGAAATTAGTGAAAAGGGCCTTAATCCTCATGTGAGGGTCTCGAATGAAATGGCATTTTGATTGGATTTTTTGAAAATTGAGTCAAATTACAAAGGAGATGTTGTCCGAATTCTTTTGGAATTAAATGACGTTTACATTACCATAAATATATGGTTCATTCTTTAAACTTAATATTTGATCTATGTTATGTTGTTAGTTTTTGTTTTAGTTTTTGACACCAATAACAAGGGGAGGGAGTCGTTGACACCTGTCTTCCCAAGTAATGCCAGTTCTGACAGGCTTGTGTTTCTTGGATGGCGAGAGGTAAGAGATTCTTTCCTTGGGATTACAATGACAACTACAACGATAATAGAAGATCGTCCAATATTACAAATGGATCCTTCTCTATGTAGATGTAGTGGAAGCTCATCCCAAAGGGTGGACACACAGAGATACAACATAAATTATCAAATTGTAATGATCAAAGATCAAATCTTTGATCTAAACGACTGTATTATCCATTATATACAGAATGTTATATTGGTGTATATGAAAAGATAATTGAGGTTTATGATATCTTGTTTTAAAATATTGTGATTTAATATATTATTTAGTACAATTGTCTAAGTATGGTTCAATCATGAGGGGATTTTCATACTTAAACACACACTCCTTTTCCCTACTAGTCTTTGGTCGGACTAGTGCCATACTTAACAATTGGAATTAGATAATATATTAGATAATAATATAGCTACTATAGTTTATCCTGACTTCAATCAAATGGTTTTATTCAGGATATGGGTATGCATACCCTAAAAATTGGATTTCTGGCTCTCTAATAAAAGTTACATTATTACTAGCTTGATCCACCCAATCCAAAGGGATGGGCCGGGGCTCACAACTCCTAAATTGGTCAAGCATTTACATGCTTACATATAATCCATATATTGTAATCAATGTCTACCCTCGAGCAGGTGTGGAATTTCAAGTGATCTTTATCTTGCTGGATCGGAGTATTGTATAGTAACCACCATGACTACATAGTTCACAAATTTGGGGTGACACATCAACCAAAATCCTGAGATGTCAGGTATGTAGTTTTCATAGCACCTAACTCTCCTCCCTGGAGGACCCAATTATCATAAACAATTAAGTATTCTTACATCTAAACCTGGTTCAACACATTACAAATGGGTAATCTCGCATCTAAACCTTTTTAACACATTACATGTGATTGAGCTCTAAACATTGAAATTTTTAGGAAGCATTTAATACAATTGGTGGGGGATTGGTCCACTTGGTGGACCAAACCTCCACCAAGTGGATCTCTCCTCTGGGATGGGGGAGGGCCACACACACACACACACACACACACACACACACACACACACACACATATCTACATGGACAGGAGATAATGTCCCATTCTCTCATATTGACTTGTCGCACTATTTTGTGCAGCTTCAAACTTGGCATCTACCTAGCTTAAACACTCTTTTAATGAAAACCATATATAACCGCTTACACCTACACATGCTCGCCTTTAAGCAAGTCATGTGTAAGGTCCCCAACCCCGCCGACGCCAAAAGCAGGATGGTACCATTGACAGGTCTCTAGGCCTACTAAAGTCAAAGTCTTTAAACAAGAAAAATTCCAGGGAATTCACCCTTACCATTGGCAATGGTTTAGGTTTATAGCCCTAGAAGAGACCCAGTCCTGTCTCGCAGTGGAAACGGAACCCTATAAAAAAATAATTCCGGCCCTATATCTTCATCCTTTAGATTAAGGTTTCCTTAGCCAACGCTTTTTCCCCCCTAGCATATGTGAGGGCACAGTTGTTGGTGGATTCCTCGTCCAAGTGAAGAAGTTTCTAAATGTTTTAGTGCGCGGGAATGGATAGTTACCTGACTAATCAGGTCCAACCTTAGTCAATCCCCACTTACCACCCCGCACTCACACATGATTCTATTGTTGTTTAATTAATACCACATTCTTTTATCAATTAAAAACAATGATTCCTTTTTAACTTTCCAAACTGCATTTTCTTAAGACAACCTTTGAAAAAAGTATTGAAGACATTCTTTCAGAAAACAAACATCTTTAAACTTAAGACAAGGTACTGTCATTTTAAAGTATCACTGACCAGTACTAACTTGTCTCAAGAGCACCTATACAGGGGTGAAAAACGACACCCATTCCTTATTTATGTAAACCGGGGTGGAAATTAAAGTCTTCACCTAAAGTCCGGGCACCCATACGCCAAAACCTGTTGCCCATATAACCGGGCGGTTCCCCTAGGATAAACTTAAAAGTACTATCCATAAACATAAACAAGCACGGGGTAAAGACTCCAAACGTGCCGAGGTAGACGACTCCTCCATGATGGCATCTCCATCATTACTCATTACTTGGAGTAAAATATTTCGAAGGAATCAGAGGTGTCTTGAGGCAAGCTGTCTTAAGGATGGTCAAACATTTCTTTCCTAAGTCAATTAGTCATAACCCAATCATTTCTTTCCTACTTACAATCATTGGTCGTGGGTTTCGTAGAAGTTACCTTCTGTTTACAGCCAGTTTTATCCTTCCTAACCTTACGTATGCAATGCTTAACTTAAAATGAGCTTTCAAAGTTTATTAGTGAACATAATAGAAATCCACCTGGGACTGCTCGTCCATGTGCTGTGAGGCAGAAGCCCGTAGACTCTCCTCTGTTGGCCTATGGCTAGGTCCTGCTTCATGGTTATTAGTTGCTTTGTTGCGCTTGTTACTAACATCCTCTTCTTCAGTCAAAGGATTCCCCCTGGTTCTCTTGGGAGCCATTTCGGCAGCCTTATAAAAAGACTTAATCCATTAGCAGATTAATTGAATAGCCTTTATTTTCCTTGTTTACCCAAAAATAAGGATTATTGGAATAATTAGGGATCTTTAATAGTCGATTTGATAGGTTACTCATCCTATAACTTAATTATGCTATAAGTAATTTTTTTTGCACCCTTCAATAAGGATTGTGGACCTCGGTTATTTATTTGGCAATTAGATAAATTTATTTCCTAATTTTACTTGTCCATTATATACAAAAATCGGTTACTTTTGACCAAAATACGTACCTAAACTATTTATCTAAGGTTAGGATAATTCTCATAGATTCCTCAAGGTATATTCCTTCTCTGGTATTGATATCAAAGGTTTTCAACTTATATTACTATATTTCCCTTTTTATTTTTCCCAAAAATTAGTGTAATTTTATTGGGATATATAGTTAAACTAATTTCCTAATGGTAGAATAATTACCACCGGTTCCCTAAGGTCTAATAAACCTCGGATAAATATTTCAATTCAATTTAAATCTATTTGTTAATTTTCCCTATTTAATTTTTCTAAAAAACAGAGTTTTTCAACTTAAATAATTAGCTAGATTAATTATTTGAGCTTCCCCTAATTATCACGATTTTCTTAACACCTAATTAACCCTTGATAAATATATCACAACATTTGAATTCAATTTACTAATTTTTCCTATTTAAATTACTCAAAAGAATGCATATTTTTGCTAAATTAATTAGCTAGATTTAATATCTGAGCTTCTCCTAATTATCACGGGTTCCTTAACACCTAATTAAACCCTGATAAATATATCACAACATTTGATTTCAATTTACTAATTTCCCCTATTTAAATTACTCAAAGCTAGATTTATTATCTGAGCTTCTCCTTATTATCACATGTTCCTTCACACCCAATTAACTACTGATAAATATATCACAGCATTTGAAATCAATTTACTAATTTTTTCTATTTAAATTTCTCAAAACACAGAGTATTTCTTCTAAAGTAATTAGCTAGATTAATTATCTGAGCTTTTTCTAATTATCACGGGTTCTTGAACACCTAATTAACCCCTGATAAATATATCACAACATTTTAAATTCATTTACTAATTTTCCCTATTTAAATTATTCAAAAAACAGAGTATTTTTGCTAAAGTAATTAGCTAGATTAATTATCTGAACTTGTCCTAATTATCACGGGTTTCTTAACACCTAATTAAACAGTGATAAATAACTCAAAGAATTTGGGATCAATTTGATTATTTTCCCCTTTAATTTTCTCTAAAAAATAGTGTAATTCTGCCTAATAAATTAGGAAAATTACTCATAAAATTATAGGATAATTTTTCTAGCTTAATGACTATCTAATGAAGCTTTGAAAATTATCTCAACTTAATCTAATCTTAATTAATATATTTCCCATTAATTCATGGTTAATTTGGCTAATTTCAGTCCTAATACGATAGGATAATTAATTAGCTTAACATTACCAAGATTAATTACAACAATCATCAGAGAATAATTAATTAAGAGAGGGTTTATGAGTATAGATGGGCCTAATCTTTGATTTATTAACAAAATAGATTAATCTTGTCTTTCTAATTAAGAAGGATTAGGCTAATTACCGTTTACATTAATCGACTAGAGCTGCAGCTGTTGAAGGCGAGGGAGGAGGCTGTGGCGCCGCACAGGATGTGGGCCTGGCTGCAGAACTCGTCAGTATTGGTGAAGCGGCCGGAGGAGGCGAGCTGCTGCGTGTAGGTAGCCACCTGGTCTGTGGAGAGAGGGGACTTCAGCGCCGCTAGGCCCGAGGACAGCAGTATGCCGGGCGGATCACGTCCTTGTGCTAGTGCCGCTGCGGGTGAGGTGAATAATAATATTGCTCCCTGCAACATCAATGCGGCGGCACATGACAGGAGCATGAGCAGGGCACTCTTGGAGGCCGCCATTTTAATTCTGTATGCACTAATGATTTGCTTAGTGATTTCTGCGTAGCGTTTTCTCTAGATGAGAGAGAGAGTGTCAAGGCTCCGAGTCTGAGAAATTATAAGAGAAGGGGTCCTTTTATAGATTTTTCTGGGCACCTGGCAGTTTCTTGCAGTTTTCCCACATTCCAGGTAGCCCCCCAGCTTGTATTTTGCGCCATTTGCTGCTATCACTGTCCTTGGCAGGTTTCCCCGGCTTCCACACTCCCCCCATACCTTCCAGAATTTACTTGGTTGATTTTTGCAGATCCTTAATGATGAAAATTCGAATTTTCTAGCTAATTCTAGAACCTTAGTGTAAAGATTCTTTGTTAATGATTAATACTGGAACCATCCAATTTTTGTTACTAATGGAATTTCTATTGTAATTTTCCAGGGCCCGTAACTTTTCCAGCTTTTATCAGATTCAAATTCTGAAAATTTCTAAACATAGTAAAGCTCTGCTTATGATTCCAAAAATACCAAAATTAATAGTGTTTGGAATCCTTCAATAGTGTTTTTTATTAAGTTTTGCAAGCTTTGTAAAATCTTTAAGGTTTCAAAAACTGGAAACCTTACAATCACCCCAACTTAAGGAATTGAGATGGCCCCATCTCAACCGAAATTGGGAAAATCCTTGTGAAGGGATACTTCATCCTCCCAGGTGGCGTCCTCGGTAGGGTAGTCCTTCCATTTGACTAAATATTCTCTGATAACCTTGTTTCTTAGACTCCTTTACCTAGTGTCGAGAATACAATCTGGTTGGAGTTCAAGAATTCCTTGTATCTGCATCACAATTTGTTCTTCATCTAGAGTATGATTTGGATTTGGGATGTAAGGTTTTAGAAGACTGATATGGAATACATTATGGACCTTGAGGTGCTCAGGAAATTTTAGTTTATAAGCTTGATCACTGATTACTTTAATCACTTTATACGGTCGACAATATCTGGGGCTTAGTTTTTTGTATTTTCCCAAGGATAGAGTGCTTCTTTTTGGCCGAACCCTTAGGAATACTTTATCCCCTTGTTTGAAAACCCGATCAGACCGTTTTTGATCAGCATACTGTTTCTGGCGATCCTTGGCTACCTGAATGTCTTGCCTTATGGCTTTGGTTTGGGCATCTATCTCCTCCAGCATTTGCTTTGAAGCTTCTACTCTTGTAGTAGGGTCAGAAAAGTTTAGGGGTGATATACACTCATGCCCATAAAGAGCATTGAATGGTGACATCCCAATGCTTTGATGAAAGGAAGAGTTTTTGGCGAATTCCACCAGAGGAAGAAATTGGATCCATTTCCGGGGTTCCCTACCACAATAGGCTCTAAGGATGTCTTCAATAACTTGGTTCACTCTTTCTGTCTGGCAGTCTGTCTGGGGGTGATAGGATGTATTGAAACATAGTTGGTTCCTAATGATTCAAATAAAGCTTTCCAGAATTTTGAAGTGAATTTTGCATCTCTGTCACTGACTATTCTCTTAGGAAGCCCGTGCAATCTGAAGATCTCTTTGATAAAGAGACGACTTATGTCTGATGCAGTGTAAGTTGTTTTTATAGGCATCAAGCGGGAGACTTTAGTCAACATATCCACTACCACCATAATGGAGTCGTAACCCCCTTGAACAGTGGGAAGGCCTGTTACAAAGTCCATGCTAATGAGTTCCCACTTCATTCGAGGAATGTCCAGAGGTTGAAGTTTTCCTGGCATCATTACTCGTTCAGCCTTAATCCTTTGACAGGAAAGACATTGTCTGATGTAAAGGAGTATATCTCCCTTCATTCCTGGCCATAAATAGATTTTCCTTATGGTATTAAGGGTCTTTGCATAGCCAGGATGGCCGGCAACTGGAGCGTTATGTCCTTCATAAAGGATTAACTCCTTTAATGTTGGATTTTTAGGAATGTAAAGCCGATACTTATAATAGAGAAGCCCCTCCTCAAGTGAATAATCCTTGATTTTGTCTTTCTCTTTCTCTTTTAGGTCCCGTTGATTGATAACCTGTAAAAGTCCTTGATAATCCTTATCTTCCAGGGAAGCTTCCTTAACCTTGTTGAGGATTGGATTGTCAACTGAGGAAATAGCCCCAAGAAAAACCTTATGGCTAAGAGCGTCAGCAACCACATTCTCTTTCCCTGGTTTATATTTTATTTCAAAGTCATATTCCTGTAAGAGTTCTATCCATCTTCTCTACCTCATGTTGAGTGTTGCTTGTGAGAAAATCCACTTTAAACTCTGATGATCGGTGATCAACTGAAACTTTCCTCCTAAAAGATAGTGCCTCCAGAGTTTTAGAGCATGGACGACAGCTAGAAGTTCCAGATCATGAGTTGGATAATTCAGCTCGTGGATTCTTAATTTTCGCGAAGTAACGGCGATTGGTCTACCTTCTTGGTTTAAGACTCCTCCTATAGCAAGACCGCTGGCATCTGTTATTACTTCAAACTCTTGAGTGAAGTTAAGAAGTTTGAGTACAGGAGCTGATGTGAGATTTTTGTTTTAATTTGAAGAAACAATCCTCCTGTTCTTTTCCCCAGGTAAGTTTGGCTGTCATTTTAAGTAGCTGTGTCAAGAGGGCGGCGATAACTTCATAATCTTTGACAAAGATTCTATACCATCTTGTAATGCCCAAAATTCCTCTAATCTCACTGACTGTTTTGGGTTGTGGCCAGTCTATTATATCTTTAATCTTTGCGGGGTCTACTGAAATTCCTTCACGATTTATTATAAAACCAAGATAACTAACTTATGGCGTGGAAAACACACATTTACTCATCTTGGCATATAACTGATGTTGGCGTAGAAGATGCAGTACTTTACGTACATGGTCTTCATGCTCTTTTTCATCCTTAGAATATACCAGGATATCATCGAAAAATACCAACACAAAATCATCCAGATATTCTCTGAATATATCCTGCATGAGACGGTTAAACGTTGCTGGAGCATTCGTAAGACCAAAAGGCATTACTATGAATTCATAATGCCCATACTGGGTGTTGAAAGCAGTTTTGTAAATATCTGCCTCCTTAATCCGGATTTGGTGGTAACCTGATCTGAGATCAATTTTTGTGAATACCTTGGCTCCATGTAACCTATCAAGAAATTCATCGATGCGAGGAATGGGGTACTTATTCTTTACTGATACCTGGTTAAGCCCTCTATAATCAATGCAGAGACATAAGGATCCGTCCTTCTTCTTTTGGAATAGAACAGGTGCTCCCCAAGGTGAAATGCTTGGTCTTATGAATCCCTGCTCAATAAGCTGACGAAGCTGCTCTTTTAATTCAATAGCTTCAGGGAGGGACATTTTGTAGGGTCTTTTTGAAATTGGTTCACTACCTGGGAAGGTTTCGATTTCGTGGTCTATATCTCTAAGAGGAGGTAAATTCGAAAGATCTTCCGGAAATATATCCGAAAATTCTTTAAGCCATTCTGGAGTTGGGTTGTCCCTTGAATCATCTGCCTTATTAAGTTTTACTACAAAGATCTGTTGTCCTTTACGTAACCCCTTCAGAAGTCGACTAGCCTTGACTAAATGAGCCTTAGGTTTCCCATTTAATCCTTGTACTAATGTTTCTTCACCTAAGTGATTTTTGAAGGTTAAGTTCCCTTGAGCACAATCAATTTGGGCTTGATGTTTGATTAGCCAATCCATTCCTAGGATACCATCATAGATTCCTACTGGAAGAGTTCGAAAGTAGGATGAAGTCCGGGTTCCCCCTAGTTCAAACTCAACTTTCCCAGCTGTAAATTGAGATAGAACCTCTTTCCCATTTGCTAGTTCTACTACTAATTTCTTGGTAGGATATTGGTTCAATTTAAGTTTCCTTAAACATTTAGGGGAGAGAAAAGAGTGTGTGTTGCCACAATCTATAAGTAGTTCAAATTTTTTACCTTCTCTGTTTACAGTGGTTTGGATGACAGCATACTGTTGCCGAGCTCCAGGGTTATCAATGGCGGTAAAAAGAGTAGCTCTTTCATCTTCCTCATCCTGCAAGGTAGGCTCTCCTACTGCAGCATAAGCTCTGGCTCCTCTACCTCTTCCTCTGCCTCGTCCTCTATTGCCTCTACCTCTTTGATTATTTCCTTGTTCTATTTGAGTATGAGAAGTGGTTTCAGTAGCAATTTGAGGATTTTTCCCCTTAGGACATTGAATCCTGTAGTGTCCCATTCTATTGCATCCATAACATATGATGTTCGGGAAAGTTTGCTCTATAGTGGCTGTAGCTGACACTGCCCTCCGTTGACGTCCTTGATTATAATTCCCCCTTGCTCTTCCTCTAAAGTTATTGTACTTGTAATAGTTCCTGGTAGGAGGGTTTCCTTCAGCTGCAAGTGGTTTAGCTCTTAGAAGAGCATCTTGAATAGATGTGGGTCTCATAGCTTCCAACCGGTTACTCAAGGGTTTGTTTAAACCCTGACAGAAGCGAGAAATTTGTTGTTCCATAGTCATTGATGGTGCGTAACGTCGTAAAGACACATATTTGGTGTAATACTCTTCCAAAGTAATCCCTAACTGTTTGAGGGCGAAGAACTCATTCATCTTGATAGCTTGGTGAGCTGGAGGAAGATATCTTTCTTTCATTGCCTGCTTCATTCTTTCCCAAGAGGGACTAATGGAAGGATTATCTCTACAGTATTGTTTCCACTAGAGTTTGGCATCTCCGGTGAGTTGAAACATTCCTAACATTGCCTGATTTTCTGAAGCAGTTCTTGCTACCAAGAAATAATCATCCATGGCGTCGAGCCATGCTTCAGCATCATGTTCTAAGTTGGTTCCTTCTCCTGTGAAGTTGGGAGTTGAACTTGTTTTAACAGTAGTTTCTTTTCATGGGTGGGAGTATAGAGACTTTTGGCAATTTCCTGAGTTTGTAATTAATGAAAATGCTTTAGTGATTACACTACTTTTGTTTTGTCATGAAAGTTCTCTAATTTATATACTTTTTAAAACACTAAAAACAGAAATCTGACAATCATCATCACCATTTCAATTTAAACTACACAAGCATGTCATAAAATCATGGTATATACAAAGGTTGATACAACGCTGACTCATACTATGTACAAGATGGACTCATACTATATACAAGATGGACTCATGCTATATACAATGTGTGATTCCCTAAATCAACATCCTCTTTACCAGTGGTGGGTCTGACAGGGGATAAAAAAAGATGACGTCTTTTGGTCCCCTAAACCTTGTGCCTACCCTCATGGGCCTGATCCTACCTGGGTATATTACTGTGGCTACCTGATCATAGACTCACTGATTCTGTAACACTTCTACCCCATCTATAACAATGGTCTAATCTGGATCTTCAGTCCCATTGAAGAAGAAAACTTCGATGGTCCGAAGTGTTTCTGCCCACTTGAGTCTTTTTAGATTGAGTGTCAACCCTTCTAACTGTCCCGCATCAATCAGGAAAATTCCACCAAACTGTGACCAGCTGATCCCCCATGTAGGAGGAGGGGAAAACATTAAATCTAACAATTGCATGATGCTCTTGCGAAGTACAAAGTTGTTGGAGCTGCAAGAAGCCTCGAACATGATGTTGAACATCACAAACTTTTGGTAAGCTTGGCGGATATTTTCTTGTATTAAGAGGGAAATTCTCATTTCACAATATACCATAATTAAAAATGCAATACAACTTGTGCCTATTTCCCAAATTTTACTCTCCTAAGGTCAGGACCTTATTCAACCATTCTCTGATACCACTTGTAAGGTCCCCAACCCCGTCGACACCAAAAGCGGGATGGTACCATTGACAGGTATCTAGGCCTACTAAAGTCAAAGTCTTTAAACAAGAAAAATTCCAAGGAATTCACCCTTACCATTGGCAATGGTTTATGTTTATAGCCCTAGAAGAGACCCAGTCCTGTCTCGCAGTGGAAACGGAACCCTATATGAAAAAAATTCAGGCCCTATATCTTCATCCTTTAGATTAAGGTTTCCTTAGCCAACGCTTTTTTCCCCCTAGCATATGTGAGGGCACAGCCGTTGGTGGATTCCTCGTCCAAGTGAAGAAGTTTCTAAACGTTTTAGTGCACGGGAATGGATAGTTACCTAACTAATCAGGTCCACCCGTCCATGATTGACAACCTTAGTCAATCCCCACTTACCACCCCGCACTCACACATGATTCTATTGTTGTTTAATTACTACCACATTCTTTTCACAATTAAAAACAATGATTCCTTTTTAACTTTCCAAATTGCATTTCCTTAAGACAACCTTTGAAAACAGTATTGAAGACATTCTTTCAGAAAACAAACATCTTTAAACTTAAGACAAGGTACTGTCATTTTAAAGTATCACTGACCAATACTAACTTGTCTCAAGACCACCTATACAGGGGTGAAAAACGGCACCCATTCCTTATTTATGTAAACCGGGGTGGAAAAAGTCTTCACCTAAAGTTCGGGCGCCCATACGCCAAAACCAGTTGCCCATACAACCGGGCAGTTCGTCTAGGATAAACTTAAAAGTACTATCCATAAACATAAACAAGCACGGGGTAAAGACTCCAAACGTGCCGAGGTAGCCGACTCCTCCATGATGGCGTCTCCATCATTACTCATTACCTGGAGTAAAATATTTCGAAGGAATCAGAGGTGTCTTGAGGCAAGCTGTCTTAAGGATGGTCAAACATTTCTTTCCTAAGTCAATTAGTCATAACCCAATCATTTCTTTCCTACTTACAATCATTGGTCATGGGTTTCGTAGAAGTTACCTTCTGTTTACAGCCAGTTTTATCCTTCCTAACCTTACGTATGCAATGCTTAACTTAAAATGAGCTTTCAAAGTTTATTAGTGAACATAATAGAAATCCACCTGGGACTGCTCGTCCATGTGCTGTGAGGCAGAAGCCCGTAGACTCTCCTCTGTTGGCCTATGGCTAGGCCCTGCTTCATGGTTATTAGTTGCTTTGTTGCGCTTGTTACTAACATCCTCT
The DNA here is from genome assembly GCF_014529385.1 of Adiantum capillus-veneris. NCBI lineage: Eukaryota > Viridiplantae > Streptophyta > Polypodiopsida > Polypodiales > Pteridaceae > Adiantum > Adiantum capillus-veneris. The sequence goes on from NC_140954.1 coordinate 71,152,284, forward strand.
TCTTCAGTCAAAGGATTCCCCCTGGTTCTCTTGGGAGCCATTTCGGCAGCCTTATAAAAAGACTTAATCCATTAGCAGATTAATTGAATAGCCTTTATTTTCCTTGTTTACACAAAAATAAGGATTATTGGAATAATTAGGGATCTTTAATAGTCGATTTGATAAGTTACTCATCCTATAACTTAATTATTCTATAAGTAATTTTTTTCCCACCCTTCAATAAGGATTGTGGACCTCGGTTATTTATTTGGCAATTAGATAAATTTATTTCCTAATTTTACTTGTCCATTATATACAAAAATCGGTTACTTTTGACCAAAATACGTACCTAAACTATTTATCTAAGGTTAGGATAATTCTCATAGATTCCTCAAGGTATATTCCTTCTCTGGTATTGATATCAAAGGTTTTCAACTTATATTACTATATTTCCCTTTTTATTTTTCCCAAAAATTAGTGTAATTTTATTGGGATATATAGTTAAACTAATTTCCTAATGGTAGAATAATTACCACGGGTTCCCTAAGGTCTAATAAACCTCGGATAAATATTTCAATTCAATTTAAATCTATTTGTTAATTTTCCCTATTTAGTTTTTCTAAAAAACAGAGTTTTTCAACTTAAATAATTAGCTAGATTAATTATTTGAGCTTCCCTTAATTATCACGATTTTCTTAACACCTAATTAATCCTTGATAAATATATCACAACATTTGAATTCAATTTACTAATTTTTCCTATTTAAATTACTCAAAAGAATGCATATTTTGCTAAAGTAATTAGTTAGATTTATTATCTGAGCTTCTAAACGTTTTAGTGCATGGGAATGGATAGTTACCTAACTAATCAGGTCCACCCGTCCATGATTGACAACCTTAGTCAATCCCCACTTACCACCCCGCACTCACACATGATTCTATTGTTGTTTAATTAATACCACATTCTTTTCACAATTAAAAACAATGATTCCTTTTTAACTTTCCAAACTGCATTTCCTTAAGACAACCTTTGAAAACAGTATTGAAGACATTCTTTCAGAAAACAAACATCTTTAAACTTAAGACAAGGTACTGTCATTTTAAAGTATCACTGACCAATACTAACTTGTCTCAAGACCACCTATACAGGGGTGAAAAACGGCACCCATTCCTTATTTATGTAAACCGGGGTGGAAATTAAAGTCTTCACCTAAAGTCCGGGCACCCATACGCCAAAACCTGTTGCCCATACAACCGGGCGGTTCCCCTAGGATAAACTTAAAAGTACTATCCATAAACATAAACAAGCACGGGGTAAAGACTCCACACGTGCCGAGGTAACCGACTCCTCCATGATGGTATCTCCATCATTACTCATTACCTGGAGTAAAATATTTCCAAGGAATCAGAGATGTCTTGAGACAAGCTGTCTTAAGGATGGTCAAACATTTCTTTCCTAAGTCAATTAGTCATAACCCAATCATTTCTTTCCTACTTACAATCATTGCTCGTGGGTTTCGTAGAAGTTACCTTCCGTTTACAGCCAGTTTTATCCTTCCTAACCTTACGTATGCAGTGCTTAACTTAAAATGAGCTTTCAAAGCTTATTAGTGAACATAATAGAAATCCACCTGGGACTGCTCGTCCATGTGCTGTGAGGCAGAAGCCCGTAGACTCTCCTCTGTTGGCCTATGGCTAGGCCCTGCTTCATGGTCATTAGTTGCTTTGTTGCGCTTGTTACTAACATCCTCTTCTTCAGTCAAAGGATTCCCCCTGGTTCTCTTGGGAGCCATTTCAGCAGCCTTATAAAAAGACTTAATGCATTAGAAGATTAATTGAATAGCCTTTATTTTCCTTGTTTACCCAAAAATAAGGATTTTTGGAATAATTAGGAATCTTTAATAGTCGATTTGATAGGTTACTCATCCTATCACTTAATTATGCTATAAGTAACTTTTTTCCCACCCTTGAATAACAATTTTGGACCTCGGTTATTTATTTGGCAATTAGATAAATTTATTTCCTAATTTTTCTTGTCCATTATATACAAAAATCGATTACTTTTGACCAAAGTACGTATCGAATCTATTTATCTAAGGTTATGATAATTATCATAGATTCCTCAAGGTACATACCTTCTCTGGTATTGATATCAAAGGTTTTCAGCTTAATTTACTATATTTCCCTTTTTATTTTTCTCACAAATTAGTGTAATTTTAATGGGATATATAGTTAAACTACTTATCTAATGGTAGGATAATTACCACGGGTTCCCTAAGGTCTAATAAACCTCTAATAAATATCTCAATTTAATTTAAATCTATTTGTTAATTTCCCCTATTTAATTTTTCTAAAAAATAGAGTCTTTTTACTTAAATAATTATCTAGATTAATTATTTGAGCTTCCCCTAATTATCATGGTTTTTTAAACACCTACTTAACCCTTGATAAATATATCACATCATTTGAATTCAATTTACTAATTTCCCCTATTTAAATTACTCAAAAAATAGAGTATTTTTGCTAAAGTAGTTAGCTAGATTTATTATCTAAGCTTTTACTAATTATCACGGGTTCCTTAACACCTAATTAACCCTTGATAAATATATCACAGCATTTGAATTCAATTTACTAATTTTCCCTATTTAAATTACTCAAAGCTAGATTTATTATCTGAGCTTCTCCTAATTATCACATGTTCCTTCACACCCAATTAACTACTGATAAATATATCACAACATTTGAAATCAATTTACTAATTTTCCCTATTTAAATTTCTCAAAACACAGAGTATTTCAGCTAAAGTAATTAGCTAGATTAATTATCTGTGATTTTCCTAATTATCACGGGTTCTTGAACACCTAATTAACCTTTGATAAATGTATCACAACATTTTAAATTCATTTAATAATTTTCCCTATTTAAATTATTCAAAAAGCAGAGTATTTCTACTAAAGTAATTAGCTAGATTAATTATCTGAACTTTTCCTAATTATCACCACTTTCTTAAGACCTAATTAACTAGTGATAAATAACTCAAAGAATTTGGGATCAATTTGATTATATTTCCCTTTAATTTTCTCTAAAAAATAGTGTAATTCTACCTAATAAATTAGGAAAATTACTCATAAAATTATAGGATAATTTTTCTAGCTTAATGACTGTCTAATGCAGCTCTGAAAATTATCTCAACTTAATCTAAGCTTAATTAATATATTTCCCATTAATTCATGGTTAATTTGGCTAATTTCAGTCCTAATACGATAGGATAATTAATTGGCTTAACATTACCAAGCTTAATTACAACAATCAGCAGAGAATAATTAATTAAGAGAGGGTTTATGAGTATACATAGGCCTAATCTTTGATTTATTAACAAAATAGATTAATATAGCCTTGCTAATTAACAAAATATATTAATCTTTGGTTTATTAACAAAATAGATTAATCTAACCTTGCTAATTAAGAAGGATTAGGCTAATTACCGTTGATATTAATCGACTAGAGCTTAATCTCTAGTGATTTCTGCGTAGCGTTCTCTCTAGATGAGAGAGATAGTGTCAAGGCTCCGAGTCTGAGAAATTATGAAGAGAAGGGGTCCTTTTATAGCTTTTTCTGGGCACCTGGAAGTTTCTGGTAGTTTTCCCACTTTCCAAGCAACCCCCCAGCTTGCATTTTGCGCCATTTGCTGCTATCACTGTCCTTGGCAGGTTTCCCCAGCTTCCACACTCCCCCCATACCTTCCAGAATTTACTTGGTTGATTTTTGCAGATCCTTAATGATGAAGATTCGAATTTTCTAGCTAATTCTAGAACCTTAGTGTAAAGATTCTTTGTTAATGATTAATACTGGAACCATCCAATTTTTGTTACTAATGGAATTTCTATTGTAATTTTCCAGGGCCCGTAACTTTTCCAGCTTTTATCAGATTCAGATTCTGAAAATTTCTAAACATAGTAAAGCTCTGCTTATGATTCCAAAAATACCAAAATTAATAGTGTTTGGAATCCTTCAATAGTGTTTTTTATTAAGTTTTGCAAGCTTTGTACAATCTTTAAGGTTTCGGAAACTGGAAACCTTACATCACGCTCCTAGTTATTGATGATCACATGCATTTGCTAGTACCACCTTGCTAACCTACAAGAATTTCCACCCACACACATGCTGGATTATTTATTGTGTAAGCTGTTGTCCTCTCGGCCACTATCCACATCTAGAAGTTGATTACTCTCTCCTAGCAACAATTTACTATTTTTGCTCACCCTTGATCAGGATTCTAATCGACCCGTGTGCCCATCGTCTTCGCTCACCACATACGTAATCCCTCCTCGCAGGTTCTACCCTCATAACCTTCGATCTGCCTCACTGCACATCGATCAACTACTACCGCCCTTATCTACTCAACCCACCCCTGGGTTTCTTGAGCAAAGCTTTCTCGCTCTTTTTTTCTCCTCACTCCTTGTCTCACAGACACGTTTGATTCAGTATTTGTATTATCTGCAATTCTTGTTCCTTGCTTCCCTTGTATACTCTACCTTCGCAGGTTCAGGCTGCATCATTTCCCTCTCCATCGACCCACATGTGTGTGTGGGTCTCACAGTTTTCTTCATACACCCACACACCCACACACACACACACACACACACACACACAATATATATATGGAACATAGGATGCAAGCTGACAAACACTCGGTGATAACACAACCACACAACACACACGTGCTTACATAGTACTATTGAAAAAAATACGTAAGTTTTGTTAACAAGCTTCTACTAAACATGACACATGCAACAACATCATTGGCGGAAGAGTGATAGAAGGACGGATGCCTCCAAAGCAGGACGAGATGATGGACTTCAAAGCCGAAACCCCCTTTTTTTCCTTTTTTATTTTCTGACATAGACAAGACCTTTATTTTGTAACTTGTTTGGAATTCTCCAGAAGCATGTATACAAACTTTAATTTGTCAGGTTTTCATTGGCATTGAGTATAAAAGCCCTACAAAACCCAAATAACTGGTTTTTACTCACATAATTAATGAGTACACAGACCCAAGGGTAATACTGGCACAGTCACAATATATTGTTTAAATAAGTTCACTCTACGATAATTGGCTCACTTACAAAAAAGGTTTTACCTTTTGCTACATCAAGTAATAAACTTATAATATCTAAAAGGAGGATAAGATTTTTAAATCTTAAAATAAGGTAGCAAACTGCATACCCTCTAACATAAGCAAATCCTAAAGCTGGAAGCGCAGACTGCAAGCACTGGCATATGGTTTTGCAGAAAGCCTTTAAGGTACCCAAAGGCTAGGCCCTTAAGGCATCGCCTAGCTAAAGCTTCTTATAAAAGCGCAGGTAGCGAAAGCCTCACCATCACACACGGCACTGAGAAATCTCTGTAGCACACACGCTAAGTAGCAGTTCTCTGTAGCGCCATTATCATATACAACCTCCTACTGGTTGTTTAAGCCAAACCACTCACCTAAGCTATTTTATTTACAAGCCTGCGACATGAGCACTTACGATTTCCCTGTAGCGCTCCTATAAGAGTATAACACCTCTACACACACACACACACACACACACACACACACACACACACACACACACACACACACACACACACACACACACACACACACACACACACACACACACACACACACACACACACACACACACACACACAATATAAGTTGTTGAAGGCAACCCGTGTTCACAAGCAATAGGAAACGTAGCTTCCTATTCTCTCAAATGCCAACAAATACGACCAGCCTCGAGTGGGGGAGCGCATATCTTCACAAAATCCACAACATACAGAGGAGACACACTATCCGGGAGGGCCAATCTAGCAACCTACTACCTGGCTGTGAACATACAGAAGGTAAAAATGTTTTTTTTAAAGGCATGAATTGGTTGATCCACAATTAAGCATAGATACATGCTTTAAGATTGTACTGTGTATACATGCATAGATTAGCAGTAGAAAATCTCACATAAAATTACAACAAGAGGAAGCTCCACATACGTATAAGTGGTGTACACAATAGGTTATGAATAACCGACACAAGACTAATACATTGGCAAGAACAAGCTTGGATATTGGCATACTTATACATATGGTTCGGCATTCATGTACAAAAGCATAAGCACATAAACACATTTAAGCATCGTATTGGCATATAAATCGGTTGTATAATATGCGTAATTTAAAAGTTGTATCATACGACTAAGATCTCTGCACAAGTGACAATTGAAGGTAACAGTTTCAAGTGTGCATTAGCTTGAGCACTAAGTGGGAAAGAGGAGCACTACAGATGTCTATTGCAAGCAATAACCAGGTGAATTGATACAGAAAGCCTCAAGTACAATTATTTTTAAGCACTGATGTTAAAAAGAAATTTTTTTCTCCTTATCTGCTTTTTTTAATGATTACTATCCATCATAAAAATTATCAAAGATTTGAAAGAGGGTATATGACAACCTTCTGTGAGGACAGATGTCATTGTGTAAGACTGATTTTTTGAAAAAAGAAGGGTTTTACAAACAAAATGCTACCAAAATTTTCACAAATTAGATATACTTATAAATTGGAATGCTGACTTATAAACCATAGAGATAAGGATGCCCCTAAGGCAATATCTAGTATAGTATCTAAGAATGCTAAACTCATGTGTAACCATTGGTAACAAATAGGGGTACATGCAGATAGCTAGGATGAGCATCACTTGAGATGTATTTAAGCTAAAACAGATTCGGGACAAGCTCATGGCAACACATAAAGGGAAAAAGAGAACCAAGCCAATAGCAATTAGAGAACCCATCTCCAAGCTGTGTAAACCCATAAAAACTTTCACAGACCGTAATCGACCCTACTTGCATAGACAAGCAAAAGAAAACATAACATATGATTAGGAGTAAGGTTGGGGTCCAGGGTGTGACAACAATAACAAGCAGTGGGTATTGCTTGATATACCTATCACCCATTTAGTGCAAATTAATTCTAATTAATTGTACTTGTGGTTGGTTGGCAGGTAAAGATCCCTTATTTCATCTGGTAGGAGTTCCGGCTTAAAGCTCCTACTTTTTCATGTATCGAAGTATCTTGTAATAAGTTTTATATCAAAAAGTTTGAGAAACAAGCTATAAGCACCCACTCTATATCAGTATTAAACACTGCTTCTATAAATGACTGGCTCTCCTTATTGATTCTTTCTAGAAAAGAGAAGGATAAGCTTCTAGACGCCTTTAATAACTTCCTAGCTAAGTTACCCATTATTGACGCACAAGATAGTTCAGATCTAGATTTTTATTTTACTTCTCTACCCACTATTGAGAACAAGTTATATTTTATCAATAACCTTCTACCGGTACCTATAGAAATTAAGCACTTAGAAAAGGTTATTAATCCCCTTCTTGATCTAGACCTTCTGGAGGAAGAAGAGAAGGAAGCCCTCAAATTTTTAGCAGATGCAAACTGTTAATCCCTAGAAAGAGCAGTTTCTAAACTCTTTTCAGAGGTAATCCCTTTACTACCACCCATGCAAGTTGAGTTGGGTGCTATTCGACTTGAACTTAAGCTCTGGGATTATGAAATTTTGAACCATCGGGCACCTTTTACAATTTCCTCTCTAAGGGTTGCTGTGTAGTATTCCCACGGACATTGTTGAGCAATGTAAAACCTTAGCCTTACATTCCAAACATCTTCTGGCACAAGATGTTCTGTTCGAGCTTAAACAGGTCAAATTATCAGATGTCGATGGTAAAAAATGTCCACGCTCTTCAATCATTGCTCGCACCAAAGGACTCTCTCTTATGGACAGGGCAAAGGATCAAAAACAGTTTCTGAGAAACTGTTGGAATTCCTATAGACCCTTCCTTAAATGCCAATGCAAAAGGGTGGATCCAAACTCTAGTTGCTCCTCCTTAATCATTTGGTTTGATCAGTTTTTGTGGTACCTATTCCAGAATTTACCAAAGTTTTTTCAATTTTCATCCGGACCAGCCCAGGTTTATGCCTTTATTGCATGGGCGGTCTCGTTTGCAACTAAATTAAGGCATGCGGTAATCATCTATTATCAATTTCATGAACACATGCTAGAAGCAGCTAAGGGACTAGTCCTATACACACCAGGGACTCCACTTCTTCAAAATCTACACAACACACCAGTTTCTAACACAATCGAAACCCTACTCAAACCACCCAAAGGGAAGGAGAAATTAAAGAAGATCACACACACACCAAGCAGCATGGCATCAACAAGCAAGATGCTAAGGCAATTCAGAGGATCTGATGACTATGGGGATACTCCCAAAGCACTTGAGTACCCAAATTATGAAGACCAGGTACACTCACTTATTACAAGGAATAATGGATTATTACATTTTGAACGCAATGTTAGGATGCATGGAAGATTTATTCACATATTGTTTTGTAACAAATTTATGGACTTTATTAATACTCATACATTTTTTCAAACATTGATAAATGATTTTCACATCAATAAAGAACTGTCTAAAATGAGGATTTGCTTTGGTTGGAAATATATCAAAAACTTGAACCATACTCTATACAAACCATCTTCTGTGTTTGCCCAAGAAATTGATGAAACACAACCATGTGGTTGTTTAACTCATAAAAGGTTTTCCAACTTTTTAGTTGACTTAGAACCATTTTGAAGACATGTGATCACCACTAACCCTAGCATAGCTAGACATAAAACTTTCCAAGAGTTTATCAAGAAAGGATTAAATCACATACCATTAATACCAGTAAACCCTAAGTCAATAATAAAAGAACTTAGCAATGTATGGAAGATCTTATGTATCCTTTTAGGATGTGAGGATAGTAAAAATCATTACAATTATATCCAAGGTTCAGTTAATGAGATGTTTTCCCAAATATTTCCCTTTTATAGGCAGAATCAAACTCCCTGGTACAAGAACACAGACCTGATGGATGAAATAAAATATATTTTACAATATTCATTTATATGTGGACTTGATAAATCTGCGCAAACTCCAGTATTCATATGTAAGAAACTCATTCAATTAGCAGCAAGGAGAAGGCTATATTGGGAATTGGATCGTGCTAGCTATGGTGGATGAAAGAGAAACATGGTGCAAGTGTGTGAGTGTGTGTAAGCAAGGTTGTCACTCAAGTGAATTAGGTTCCAAGATAGGATTAGCTTGGACTCATAAACACAATCTTGAGTATTGACTTAGCTTAGCACAAGCTCACCATAGACAAGCATGTAGTGCAAAATGAAGTTGTTGTTTTTTGATTCAAGAAATGAGCTTTAAGTAGCTCTACAGCCTTGCTCCATAGTATGTGGGATAAATCCACTCTCCTCTCCTTGACTCACACCTTAGGACAAAGCTCACACTTTACAATCCTCCCCTTGAGGTTTGGACTAAGACAAGATACTGAAGATGCATGATCCACACATGCTAACAAAATCCACACAGGATGGTGATATCCACACAGGAAAATAAAGTCCACAAAGGATGGTAAAATCCATACAAGAAGATCCACAAAGGATGGTGATGTCCACATAGGATGATAAGCTGGTATCCACACAGGATGATAAGCTAGTATCCACATAGGAAAAAGTCCTCCCCTACAAGTAGAGAGTCTGCATCTTCAAAATGGGTCTTCCCAAACGCTACCTTCGTCTTGGTCCTTTTTGTCTTCTACTATGTGAGCTGATACTCTGTCAGGTCTCTTGCCTTTGTTACTTTTGCTGTTGCTTTCAATTGCTTCATGGTCTGACTTCGTATCCTCCCCTCGAACGAGTACTTTTGTCCCCCTTTTTGTGGTACAATCAGGCTTTATTCCATGCGTCATAATGACATGCAACAATATGATAAAATATCCTATGAAAAGGTTTATGCAAAAATTAATGCTCTCGTCGATCTTGGTCATACTCCGAGAGCCCAAGCATGCGGTGTTTCTCATACACTTTGTCACAAAATCTTCACACATAGAGGGATTTTAGCAACTTGGAGACTCTCCAATGCCAATGTCTATCCCATTACAAAAACACATAATGTCATCCATTTAGACAAACATAATTACATACATTGCAAAAAATTGTTGTGCTTGGCTGCAAGATTAATGTGTACTTTGGATTTTCCCTTCAATGTGAAGCTTCTCTTCACTGTTAGTGAAGCCCCTCTTCACAAAGAAATAATACGTCCTTGGATGCTTGGTGATGCTTTGAAGAATTTTGATGAAGCCTTTTGAAATTCGCCTTTGGTTTGCTTTATTTCTTCCACTCGGAGTTCTTTGATGCCTTTGAGGCTTTTGAAAGTTTTCGGTTGCCTTGCTGCAGTTTAGTGGGAGCAGGGTCTTGAGGCCCGTGGGAACTCTTGGAAGCTTGAGGCCCTTGAGGCTCTTGGGGCAGTGGGCTGCGGGAATGCGCCCCTGTGAGGGGGGTAAGCTTATAGATTTGAAGGCTTTTGAGGCTCTTGAAGCTCGCCGTGGGAAGGGGGGCCCAACAGGGGCGGGTAAGCCGAGCAAGGCGGGGGTAGGCCGGGCAGGCGCGGGCAGGAGCGCCGGGCAGTGGGCAGAACTAAAAGGCACGCGCCGTGGGAAATCCCCCTTGCGGACCCGAAAGTGGATTTCAGAGCAGTTTGGTGCCGATTTGAGGTCCGCCCAGTGGGCGCCCAAATTGGGTGTGGCCGCCCCTTAGAAAATGGTCAACACCCTATCATAGGGTTGTTTCTCGCGGGTCCAGTTGAAAATCGTTTGAGCATTGAATGCAGTAACTTCACACACACATTTTGGAATTAGGGTTGCAGAGAAACACACACAGCTTGGAGAAGACGAAGGAAGCTCAAGGCACACAATAGAGAGTGTGTTACTTAGTGTGCAATAGAAAGATAGATAGCCCTAGAGTGATGGGCGTATATACAATGCACGGGGGAAAAAACCTCCTAAAGAGGGAAAAAATGCCCCGGCGGTCCTAGTGTGTTCACACACATCACTACCACATGTATACGGTAACAAATCCCCCTGGAGTGATGCGGTGAACGAGAGCTGGCACATGAGTAAAGGAAAGTGCCATGCCCTGAGGACAGGATCAGTCCACAAAGGGGAGTAAGCCCAAAGCTTTGCGGAAAGCTTCAAGCTTCTCACGAGACAATGCCTTTGTGAAAAGATCTGCAAGGTTGTCCTGTGTTGGCACATAAGCCAATCTGATCTCTCCTGTTGAGAGCCTCTCCCTGACATAGTGGTAATGCACCTCAATGTGCTTTGTGCGAGCATGAAAAACTGGGTTCCTCGCAACTGCCAATGCGCTCTGACTGTCAGTGTAGATAGTGTTGGCAGTGTCCTGTCCAACACCCAAGTCAGCCATAAGGCGTCTGAGCCATACACACTCAACCGTAGCTGTGAAGACTGCCCTGTACTCAGCCTCACAACTAGAAGTGGCCACAGTAGGTTGCTTCTTGCTTAACCATGATATACATGAACTGCCAAGCATGAAACAAAAACTGCTTGTGGACACTCGCATTGTCAGGAGTTTTTTGGAGCAAGGGATTGCGCATATGTACATATACATGCATGGTGCATCAAATAAAGGATTGCCCATTTTCCTTAGCCAGGTGGTTATATGGGGCCCACATGTGTACAGGTAGGACACCATGTACATAGTGCATCTATTTTCATCGTTACTAGTACCATTGTGTTTTTCTACAATAAGGAGGAGTTGGTAGCGCATAAAACTTCTCGAGGAAGCTATCCGTGCGCCGACGACGTGAGGTCAGCAGGTGCGTCAGATGGCATCTAGTGGCGTCAGGAGGGCGAACGAGGTCAATATTTGCACGCGGATGAGGACGGACACAACGTGGGTGTTTGCTTGTGAGAATTATGCAGAAAGGTCATCATGAGGAATTTTTTTTGGGGCCACTTCACGTGGTGGCGAGATGCATTATTGGAAAAAAGCTGAGTGCCAGGTGTGCGAATGATGCAAAAAGGTGACAACTATGCACTGCGAGGTCAGTTTTTGGCCTGTTCGGGGTCCGTTTGAGGTCATCTAAAAGGCCAAGGGTGCCCAACTAAAAAATCTAAGTGTGGGAACTGAAAAAACAGAGAGAAGACCAGAAAAAACGTGGAGAAGAGAGGAGGAACAGCCGCAGGTGTGTTTTTGGTGTTTTTGGAGCCTGTTTTGGCCGTAAACTGCTCATCCGAGGTCGGATTTGAACACTTTGACATTGTAGACTGGGGTTTTGGGCCGTTCCGGACGCGATGGCGCTGTCCATTTTGCCAAATTCCTCACTCTTTTCCTGCTGTTTTTCTGTGTAAGTTTCTCCTATGAGCGAAGTTTCTGCTCCAGCTTGTGATTGTATCTGGCTTATTTTACCCATATTGTGTGAGCTATTTGCCCCATTGGTGTTGGCCCAAGCTCATTTGTATCTAAACATCATAAATTCTCCTCTTTTGAGCTGAGTTTTTTGGGGGGGGTGTGTGTGTGTGTGTGTGTGTGTGTCTGTGTGGAGTGGGCAAGTGGATAGTCTCTTTCCTCTCACTCCAGAGGTGTGTTCCCTGTCTCGGCCAGGTGTGTTGTGTAAGCCGAGTGGTGCCCCATAGTGTGTGTGTGTATCTTCCCAAGAGTGTGTGTCGGGTTGTTATAGAGGCGCTGTGTGTGTTTTCATCCCGCTCACATTCTTTTGGCGCCCCCACGGAGGATCTTCTTCGAGTGCCTTCTACTTCGAGCTTCGAGCTTCGAGCTTCGGGATTACAGGTTGCAGGTTGCAGATTACAGGTTACAGGTTACAAGTTACAGGGACAGGTACAGGTACAGGTAGAGGTGATTCACACAGGTACAGGTAGCTGGAGTACAGTGATATACTAGCAGTGATGTCACTTGCAGTTGTTGTGGGTATGCATCACTTGGCGCCTATTTGAGCGCATTGTCTGCTGGATTGTACGTTACTTGTGGAAACTGCCATTGTACGCATTTGTGGAGCCATACTTGGTTGTATTTGGCAGTCCCAGCCATTTCTGAGACTTGGTCTGGAAGATAGTCATTTCTGAGACTTGACTATACGCGATTTGCATTGAGCTGGGGGATTCTCAAATGTGGAGATCCTTTCGGTGATACAGGTAGCTGGAGCACCCTTTTCGTGACCTCGCCATAGGCTATGTACTAGTGAGTCCTACTTGATGCTCGGGTTCTATTGTTGACAGTTTATGCATACATATACAGTCTATATTTTGGGTTCCTACTGCTCTATTTCTGGGGAAACTCTGCCAAAATTTTTCCAAGTTATGATGGCTGGTTTTTTGGTCTTTTGAGCCATTTATGCTGTTATGCTGCTGAAATTTTGGCAAAATCAGAGGTTAAGTAAGGTGTGCCTTCTTGGGAGCTTCATGGTTGGCTTTAATGGATGATCAAAATGGCCCTCACTTCACTCCATTTCATTTAACTCAAAGAATCCAGATAAATGTTCATGTGTCCAGGAAGATTTTTTTCCAGCAGCGCATAGTCTTCATGTTCGGGCCAAGAAGATTAAGGGAGATACTGGAATGTCCTTTGCCTGTTGTAATTCCGATGATCAACTATGAAAACTCATTTGATGTGCATGTGTTTGTTCTCATCTAAAGTTGAGCTCCATTGAAGTTTCTGGGGATTGGGTAGTCAAAAGTCTTGGGTTCTTGCACGTGTGTTTGAAGGGGTTCTCTAGCCATGGCTTTCTCTTATCCGGAGTTTCATGGAAGAAGTGATGAAGATGTGGAAGACTTTTTGGAAAAGATGGAGGTTGCCTGCATTAGCAACCAGATTCATGACCCTACGCAAATGTTATGCCTTCTCCAAATTTGTTTGAAGAGTGATGCACGAGTTTGGTCCAAGGCATTTGAAGAGGAGTTGCGTGCAGCAGATCCACCTATAAGATTGAGTTGGGACAATCTACGACATGGTTTGGAAGTGGAGTTTGTGAAGATAGAAGATCCTGACAAAGTGTGGCAAGAAGTACAGGCTTTGGTGCAAAAGGAAGGTGAGCCAGTAGATGCGTACATACGTAAAATTTCATTGGCATGGGAGCGAATGTGCAAGGCTTTAGCACCACAGGTACCCCCGCCTGACATGATGAAGAAGGACAGGTTCTTAGCTGGTCTTTGGGAGAATATACGTTGGAGAGTGGAGCTAAAGAAGCCTAGGACATATGAGGATGCACTAGAGGTAGCAAGGAACAAAGAGTGGAAGCTCAGGAAAATGAGCCAGTTAGGGGTGGAGTCTTCGCCAATGAGGTCTGAATTTCAGCCTATAGAGTCTTTACAAGGGCGCATGTCAGGGGTTCATCATGAACCAGTGGTTCCTGTTACTACTCAGGTTATGCCAGCAGTGGTCACTACAGCAGTGCAAGATGATGGCCTAAGGCAAGACATGAGGCAAATGGTAGATTTGATGAAGAATCTCAGCCTAAACATGCTAGGTCAAGTGGGAAATAATTGAGGTCGAGGGCGGTTTGCAAATCAGCCAGGAGGTGAAGAAAGGCCTAGGAATGGTGTTGGACAAAGCAATGGTAGGTTTTGGAGGCAGATGCCCACATGTTATAATTGTGGAGAGTTGGGTCACATCAGCCCGCAATGTGATAAGCCACCAAGGATGGGGGGAGACATGTATCCATTGCCAAGACAGGTGCTAACTAGGTCAAATGATTATGGCATCGAAATTAAGGGAGATGAAGGAACCAGTGGACTGACCCAGGAGGAAAAAGGAAAGACAAAAGTGCTAAGTGTAGTCACCTTGGAGAAGGCATCAAAGCTAGAGGATACATTAGTGATGCCTATTGGGAAGAGGACCACAGAGGATAAGGAAGGAAGAAGTGCCCCAGGTCCTAGTAAGAAGAAAGGAAAGAGCCATGAAGGCGAGGATGTCAAGGCCAAGAGGAAAAGGAGAGCTCGTCGAAAGTTTCATGTTTCAGATTTTCCACTAGGGGATGGGCAATTAAGCTATGACTTGAGGGAGGATTTGACGAGCAGGAAGGCAGATGTTACTTTTGGGCAGCTTATAGAGATGGTGCCTAAGCTAAAGCGACAGTGGAAGAGGATGGTTAACCCAATGGAGAAAGAGCCAGAGAGAGGTTCAGTAAAGGTGTTGGCAATGGATGAGCTACCAGACATTTGTCCAATAGTAGATGTGTGGCATAAAAGGAAAAATTTGGGACAAGGTTATGTGGATGGCGGAGCCCAAATATGCGTCATAACACACTCATGCGTTGAGAAGATGGGTCTCACAGTGACTGGGGTGTCAGGGTTTCAGATCAGATTGGCAAACCATCAAAAAGTAAAATGCTTGGGTGTTGTAAAGAGCTTAGAAGTGGAGGCATATGATGCAAAGGCAGTGGTTGATTTTCATGTGATGCCAGCAGGGTTGGGAGCATATCCTATTATATTGGACAGACCATGGTTACGTGCAGTGGGAGCTGTTCAAGATTGGCGACATGGTACGATTAGCCTCTATGGAAAGACAGGTACCAAGAAGCTTTATAATATGGACACAAGGAAACGATTAGAGGAGCTTTATGAAGATGAGGATGAGTCTAGTGATGAAGACTCTTCCACGGTGACAGATGAGGACAGTGATAGCACTACTAGCAGTGATGAGGATGCTGATGTTGCATTTCTTTTGATGGATAAAGAAATCCAGGAGTGTGGTTTAGTCGCATTTGCGAATGAAGTTGAAGATGAAAGTGAAGGGCCTTATGAAGTGATTGAAGGGCTGATGCAAACCAAGGTTGAGTTGTCAAAGAAGCAGGAATTAATGACAAAAATGATCAGTGGAGACCTCTCAGCTATGGAGAAGGATATATTTTTGCATATGCTGGCTAGTTTTCCTGATTTGTTCATTACTTCATATGAAGAGATCAGAGGGTTCAAGGGTGAAGAGATGCACATAGAGCTGAAAGAAGGTGCTAAGTCAGTGCGGCAAAGGCTAAGAAGGATGGGTCAAGAGCAAATGGAAGCCTTGCGAGAAGAGGTGGACAAGTTATTGAAGGCAGGGTTCATAGTCCCTGTGGAGACCACAGAATGGGTGAGTCCAGTAGTAGTCAGTCCAAAGAAGGATGGGAAGTGGAGGATTTGTGTGGATTTTAAACCCTTAAACGCAGCCACTAAGAAGAACCCATATCCTCTTCCATTCATTGATCAGATCTTGGATTCAGTGGCAGGTTATGAGAGGTACAGTGTGTGTGATGGTTTTTCAGGTTATTTTCAATTGAAGATTGCTCTTAAAGACCGCACAAAGACAACTTTTATTACGCCATGGGGCTGCTATTGCTACACAGTGTTGCCGTTTGGGTTGTCAAATGGACCTTCCTTCTATCAAGAGAGAGCAAATTGGGTGTTGGAACCATTCATTGGTAGTTGTGTTAAAGCTTTTATGGATGACTTCTGTGTCTATAGCAGTAGGGCTGATCACCATGAGAAGCTGCAGATGGTATTGGCTCGATATGATGAATGTGGAGGACAACTAAATCCAAAGAAATGTCATCTAGCACAGCCAAGGGTGAAGTTATTGGGCCATATGGTGTCAGAAAATGGCATTGAGGCTGATCCAGATAAGGTGAAGTCTATTATTCTTCTTCCATCACCTATGAGTACGAAGCAATTGGCAACATTTATACACAAAGTGAAGTACATGGCACGGTTTATTCCATTGTCTTCGTAGCTTCTTTATCCATTACAGCAAGTGGCAAAGCATGATCCATTGCAATGGGATGACAAGTGTGAAGAAGTGTTTCAAGAGGTGAAAGAGGTGTTAGGGGGGTTGTCAGCCATGCAGGTTCCTGATTGGGAGAAAGTTTTTTATGTAAATCCATCAGTAGGGGATGATGCCATTGGAGCCATGCTATTGCAAAAGGGTAAGGGCAGCCATTATATGAGGCCAGTGTATTGTGCAAGCCGAGTGAAGTTGGTAGCGGAGAGAAAGTTATCGGAAGTAGAGCTAGTGATGGCCAGTGTAATATTTGCTTGTCGACGATTTCGTCATTACTTGCTACCACGGCCTTTTGTTTTCTTGACGAGTTATGCCTTTTTGCCACAATTAATTAATGGTACTAACATGTCAAATGTGGTGAAGAAATGGGTAATTGAGCTGCAAGAGTTTGAGTTCTCTTTTCTAGTGGAAGATAGTACAAGGGCTACCCTAGCTGATTTGTTGACCTACAAGGAGAATCCCCTTATTGTTAAGGAAGAGGTGGTGAGAAAGGTAGTTGAAGAAGTGCCACAGATCAGCAATGCACATGTGTTGTTCTTTGATGGTTCATACAGAAAGAGCCATGATGTAGCTTCAGGGGGTATAGCACTTTATGATCGAGAGGGGAAGCTAGTATGCAAGAGAGGGTTCAAATTGGATGCGCATAGTAACAATGAGGCTGAATATGCTACATTGGAAGCCAGATTACACATTTGTTTGAAGCATGGGGTTCGAAGGTTGAGCATAAAAGGTGATGCCTTGTTAGTGGTGAAGCAAGTGCTGGGTGTGTGGAAGAGCAAGAACACCTCATTGAAGGAAATGTGCTTCAGAATTAAAGGCCTGTTAAAAAAGTTCGAAGCATGGAGCATCAGACACATTGAACGTGCTCTAAATGGAGAGGCACATGAAGCAGCTCAAGGCATGATTGGGGAGCTATTCGTATTGAGGACCAATTTACCTCTTTATCATGGCCGGGAAACTTTGGCTCAAGAAGAGGAATTTTTGCTAGCAGGAATCATTCCAAAGGAGATTCAAAAGTCTAAGAAGTATGGCTTTGTGCGTAGAGCATACAGGTACAAATTGATTGGTGATGTCTTATACATGAAAGGGGCTGATCTCGTGTTGAGACGTGTACCTTGGCGGGAGGAGCTTTACAGAGTGTTGGAAGAGAATCATGAAGGCGCATGTGGTGGCCATTTTGCTCTAAAGATCACCTTGCATAAGATTTTGCAAGAGGGGTATGTAGTTTGCACAAGGATGTTCACCATTGGTGTAGGTCTTGCAATAGATGTCAAGCATTTGGGAAGAGAGTGTTGAAGCCAGAGCTACGAAAAACCATTATGGCGTTTGATGTGTTTGAAAAGTGGGGGATTGATGCAATAGGCCCGTTACCTATCACAAGCAGGGGCAAAAGCTATATCTTGACGGCAGTGGACTATCTTTCTAGATGGGCAGAGGCTATAGCAGTAAAACAGATCACTGCAAAGGATGTGGCAAAATTTGTGTATGATGAAATATGTTGCAAGTTTGGGGTGCCATTAGAGCTACTTTCAGATAAGGGGCCAGGATTTAGAGCTAAACTGCTAGACTTCTTATGCACAAAGATGAAGATTAGGCACCAGCATACCACTCCTTATTACCCGCAGTGTAATGGCTTAAAAGAAAGATTCAATGGTGAGTTGGTACAAATTCTTTCTAAGGTGACAGAGCACCAAGGAAAGAATTGGGATTTGGAATTTCCTAGTGCATTATGGGCTTACCGTACTTCGGTGAAGACAGGGACAGGATTTACTCCATTTCATTTGGTGTATGGAAAGGAAGCACTATTGCCTGTGGAGGTAGAGTTGCCTACGGTCAAGATGTTAGAGAAGTTGCTTGGGTCGCCTAGTGATGCATTCAAAGAGAGGCTCTTGCAGTTACAAGAGGTCCAGTTGGATAGGATGAGCGCATTGGAGCATTATGGGCAGATGCAGGATAAGGCTTTGGCAAAGATAAATGAAAAGGTTAAAAGTAAGGGTATCAAGAAACATGACTTGGTTTTGCGCTACAACAGTAAGCTGGACAACACCTTCCAAAAGAAGTTTCAAATTAAGTGGGAAGGCCCTTTCAAGGTAGTGGAGTGTTTTCCAAATGGCACATATCAGCTGGCTAACCTGGATGGTGTTCTACATAAGTCAAGGGTAAATGGGTTGCGTCTTAAATTGTATCATGCTAGATTGATGATGGTGGAGCAAGATGAGATGTCTGTGGATCAAGCAGTGTTGGTGAGGGATGAGGAGACCTGTGATGCGGCGAGTCTCATATCTCTCTTTGCTGCTGCTGATCATGAATGATCTAGCAGGCTAGGGGATGGGCAAATTATGTTAGGAGTTTTCTGGAGCAAGGGATTGCGCATATGTACATATACATGCACGGTGCATCAAATAAAGGATTGCCCATTTTCCTTAGCCAGGTGGTTATGTGGGGCCCACATGTGTACATGTAGGACACCATGTACATAGTGCATCTATTTTCATCGTTACTAGTACCATTGTGTTTTTCTACAATAAGGAGGAGTTGGTAGCGCGTAAAACTTCTCGAGGAAGCTATCCGCGCGCCGACGACGTGAGGTCAGTAGGTGCGTCAGATGGCATCTAGTGGCGTCAGGAGGGCGAACGAGGTCAATATTTGCACGCGGATGAGGACGGACACAACGTGGGTGTTTGCTTGTGAGAATTATGCAGAAAGGTCATCATGAGGACTTTTTTTTGGGGCCACTTCACGTGGTGGCGAGATGCATTATTGGAAAAAAGCTGAGTGCCAGGTGTGCGAATGATGCAAAAAGGTGACAACTATGCACTGCGAGGTCAGTTTTTGGCCTGTTCGGGGTCCGTTTGAGGTCATCTAAAAGGCCAAGGGTGCCCAACTAAAAAATCTAAGTGTGGGAACTGAAAAAACAGAGAGAAGACCAGAAAAAACGTGGAGAAGAGAGGAGGAACAGCCGCAGGTGTGTTTTTGGTGTTTTTGGAGCCTGTTTTGGCCGTAAATTGCTCATCCGAGGTCGGATTTGAGCACTTTGACATTGTAAACTGGGGTTTTGGGCCGTTCCGGACGCGATGGCGCTGTCCATTTTGCCAAATTCCTCACTCTTTTCCTGCTGTTTTTCCTGTGTAAGTTTCTCCTATGAGCGAAGTTTCTGCTCCAGTTTGTGATTGTATCTGGCTTATTTTACCCATATTGTGTGAGCTATTTGCCCCATTGGTGTTGGCCCAAGCTCATTTGTATCTAAACATCATAAATTCTCCTCTTTTGAGCTGAGTTTTTTGGGGGGGGGGGTGTGTGTGTGTGTGTGTGTGTCTGTGTGGAGTGGGCAAGTGGATAGTCTCTTTCCTCTCACTCCAGAGGTGTGTTCCCTGTCTCGGCCAGGTGTGTTGTGTAAGCCGAGTGGTGCCCCATAGTGTGTGTGTGTATCTTCCCAAGAGTGTGTGTCGGGTTGTTATAGAGGCGCTGTGTGTGTTTTCATCCCGCTCACAGCGTGTCAAAAAAACCAGCCCAATCTGAGTCCGAAAAAGCATGTAAGTCTGGCGGCAATGATCCCCCCTTGGGATAAAACAAGCCAAGATGTAAAGTGCCACTAAGGTAGCGGAAAATCCTCTTGACAGCGTGCCAATGCTTAGACCCTGGGCTATGCATAAATCTGCTGACCTGCGAGACTGCAAACTGAATATCTGGCCTCGTGTTGCATACATAAATGAGGCAGCCAACAACAGTTTGGTAAAGAGTGAAATCAGCAGGATCGCCAGCATCATGTAGACTCAACTTCAAACCTGTTTCCATGGGAGTGGCAATAGGTTTGCAATCCTCAAGTCCAAACTTACATAGCAATGTCTCTATGTAACTTTTCTGACACAAGGCAATACCACCATCACACTGCTTAAACCGTATACCCAAGTAATGATGCAACAGCCCCAAATCTTTCATCTTGAAAGTAGCATTCAAATCAGCCTTAAATTCAGCAATATGTCTCTCATTTGGTCCAGTGATCAGCAAATCATCAACATAAAGAACCACAATGAGAAATACATCATCCTCACGCTTTACATACAATGTGCTTTCTGTTGGACTGTTACGAAAGCCTCGTTTAGCCAAATGAGTGTTAGCTTTCTCATACCAAGCACGAGGAGATTGCTTCAACCCATACAAAGCCTTCTTACATTTGCACACTTTGTCCTCTTGTCCTTTTATGACAAAACCGCGAGGCTGCGTTACATAAACTTCCTCAAATATGTCACCATTCAAGAAAGCAGTAACAATGTCTGATTGATGTACATCCCAACCAAAATGAGCTGCCAATGCACATAGAAAACGCACAGTAGTCATACGACAAGTGGGAGCAAAAGTCTCTTCATAATCTATGCCTTTTTGTTGTGCATAACCCTTTGCAACAAGTCGAGCCTTATGGCGATCGATCTCACCATCCGTCTTGCGTTTCAACTTGTAAACCCACTTCGTACCAATGGCCTTTTTGCCAGGAGGCAAATCACATAAAGTCCATGTGTCATTCTCTATAAGTGCATCATATTCTGATTTCATGGCAGCAATCCAATTTTCTGAATTCTGTGCTTCATCAAAAGACAGAGGCTCCTCAACATCATGTAAACTAGACACAGCCAAAGCATAACAATCTGATGCATAAGATGCATGGCGAGAGCCTGAATGAGTACGACTAGATAAAGGTGCATCCAATTTACTGTCACGCAAAGTGTGCACCAGCCATTTTGGCATACCTCTAGCCTGCTCATTTTCAGCCCTTTCCTCATCAAGTACATCATTTACATCTGCATCAGTAATAGGCTGTTCTAAAACATTTTCAGAAACCCCCATAGGCTGTACATTTGCCTCATTGGAACTTACATTCGTATTTCCACCACTGAAAAGAGGCAACAAAGTGTCATAAATGTCCTGTGAGCTTACATTACTGTCTCTAGTACATGACAACAAGGGCTGAACAGAATCTTCCACAAACACTACATCCCGTGAAACCAGAATACGTTTTGTTTGCGGATGATACAACCTGTAACCTTTGCTTTCAGCACTATAACCAACAAAAATACATTTGACAGCCTTATCATCCAATTTTCTGCGCTGCACTTGTGGCACCAAAGCATATGCCAAATAGCCAAAAACACGCATGTGCTCAATAGAAGGCTTTCTATCATGCCATGCTTCATATGGAGTAATAGACTGCAAAACTTTCGTAGGACACCTGTTAAGTACATAAGTGGCACACATGATGGCCTCAAGCCAAAAAGAATGCGGCAAAGCTTGACTTTTGACCATACATTGTGCCATTTCCGTTAGTGACCTGTTTTTCCTCTCAGCAACACCATTTTGCTGAGGTGTATAAGGCACTGTACATTGGTGTTTTATCCCACGACTAGCCAGAAATGCATTAAATTCATGAGACATATACTCCCCCCCTCGATCGGAACGGAGGGTGCCCATAGTACATTTTGAGACATTTTCAGCCATAGCCAAAAATTGTTTGAAGCACATAAAAACTTCGGACTTCGCTTTAAGCGGAAATACCCATGCATGCCTAGAGTAATCATCAATGAAAGTCACGAAGTACAGGTAATTGCCCAAGGACGGAGTTTGCATGGGCCCACAAACATCACTATGCACAAGCTGCAACCTGCATGTGGCCCTAACTGAACCATCCTTTGGAAACTTAGAACGCTGCATTTTACCCAGAATACAGCCTTCACAAACATGTTTGACAGGTGCTTCAAGAGGCGGCAAAGAAGCAACCATATCAGATTTTTGCAAACGCAGCAAACTGGCAAAATTCAGATGACCAAAACGTGCATGCCAAAGTTTTGCATCTGAAATAGCCCTTGAATCTGCAACAACATTTGCAAAATTTTGTCCACACTTGTCATACAAAGTGAGCTTATACAGCCCACGGCACAAAAGCCTAGATGCAACAATTTCATCACCAAAACTGAGATCATGAACTGTACATCTGTCATCCACAAATTTGACTACAAGTCCAAGTCTAGCAAGTGCGGATACAGACAAGAGATTCTTCTTGATCCCAGGTACATAAAGTGCATCAACAAGTGTGAAGGAACTGCCATTAGCAGCAGTGAGCACAATCTTTCCAACTCCATGAATTGGATAAGAGGCGTTGTTGGCACAAGTGACTGAATTCCCATGAGGGACAGACTCGAGAGAGGTAAACAATTCACGATGTGAGGTAATGTGCTTTGTAGCACCACTGTCGAAATACCACACATGTGAATCTGCAGCAACTGACAAGCATGCATCATGGACAGCAGGATTGTAAGTGCACTCTGCGCTAAAAGCCCATTCTGTATCAACATCAGCATCACAATCTCCTTTCACAGAAGACTCAACAATGGCTGCATTTGTAGTGGAACCGGCATTTGCAGTGGAACCACCCTCTTTCTTCTTAGGCCTCTTTGGCCTTCAACTTAGGACACGACTTGATCAAGTGATCATTGGCTTTACAATAATGGCAACGCATCTTCTTTTTGCCCTTATCACCAGAATTGCCAGACGAAGTGCTGCCACCAGAAGCATTAGGAACAGAATTTTTGCCACTCGCAGCAGAACCATAAGAAGTGGCTGCATTACTGTTACCACCCTTTCTTTGAGAAGCAATAAAAGCCTGTTCAACTGCACGCTGCCTAGTCCTGTTTTTTCTAGAAAGTGACTTTTGCAACAGCAATGTGCATAATGCATCAAACTTGACAACTTCAGGATTTCCTTGGGTCATGAGTCTCCAAGTACTAGCAAAAGTCTGGTAGGAATCTGGTAAGGCATCAAGAACAGTCTGCACAAGGGAACTGTCCGAAATGACTTCACCTGCAGAAATGAGTTGCTCATTGATATCCTTGACACTAGCAAGGAAAGTGTCCATATCATCTTCCTCATGCATAATCTTCGACTCTAGCTCTTTACGCAGCAAAGCAATTTTACCCTCATTGCGGCTTGCATAAAGACCTGCTAGAATATCCCAAGCTTGTTTTGCAGATTTTGCTGAACGGATGTGAGGAATAATGGTGCGCTTCACAGACAACGCAATCAATGCATGAGCCTGCGCATCCTTAACATCCCAACGAGATTGTTCTGCCGTAGGCAAAACAACTCTAACAGCTGCAATCCTTGCAGCAAGACCTGCAACATCCTCAACATCGCCTACATCTTCAGAACCAGGACGTACATCAATGCCCTGCACAATGTTCCAGACACCTTTTGACACAAGAACATGTTGCATCATATAAGCCCACATAGGGTAGTTGTCCCCATCCAACCTGTCCTCAGCAGCAAACATCTTGAACACATCTGTGTTGTTGTTGTCAGCCATGGTAAATGCTGCACCTGATGTGAAAACTGCCCGAAAATAGGAGAAATGGAGCGGGAACAACTTGTGCTATATAGCACAAACCGTAGAAGACTATAAGGCACCTGTTATGCAGAAAACGACACTGACAGAAAATCTGCACAAAATGACGAAATAGCCTGTGCAGAGTAGCCCGTAGTGGAAACGGAGGCCGAAATGAGCCCAAATCAAAATTCTGAGTCGACCTGCGAACGCTCGCCAAAGCTCACTGAAATCGGAGAAAGTGAGCAGGCGTGTGCTGGAGCAGCTGGCGACTAAGCCCGGGAGGACGTGACCTGCTCTGATACCAATTGTTGGAATTAGGGTTGCAGAGAAACACACACAGCTTGGAGAAGACGAAGGAAGCTCAAGGCACACAATAGAGAGTGTGTTACTTAGTGTGCAATAGAAAGATAGATAGCCCTAGAGTGATGGGCGTATATACAATGCACGGGGGAAAAAACCTCCTAAAGAGGGAAAAAATGCCCCGGCGGTCCTAGTGTGTTCACACACATCACTACCACATGTATATGGTAACAACACACACACACACACAAATTTTGGGTTGTTGATTTTGCAGTTGCAGACACACAAATGCGCAGAGGATGAATAAAAATGGCTCACAAAAAAATGCCAAATTTAATCAAACCATTGTTTGATAAATTTTGGGACGATTTAAGCATGCACATGCTTGTTGGAAAGCTCTCGAGACGGGCTACGCACACACATCAATTACAAATGCCAGTTTTGCTAAAATAAGGAGCAGCTATTGGATGCAAAATGCAAGTTCTTGACAAAAATTAATGCACTCTTATGCTAGTTAAGATTCCAATTAGCCAATGAGTAGTGGCCCAAGAGTCTTTAGATCAAGAACATGCTCATGCTAGCCAATGGAATACTAATTAGGCATGCTTTATGCAATAGATGAGCAAATCAAAGGGATTTATCTAATGATGATAGAGTAATGCTAACACAAATGCATAACAACAATCCTAGCTAGCACACCATGGCTCTGATACCAAATGTTCGGAATTGGATCATGCTAGCTATGGTGGATGAAAGAGAAACATGGTGCAAGTGTGTGAGTGTGTGTAAGCAAGGTTGTCACTCAAGTGAATTAGGTTCCAAGATAGGATTATCTTGGACTCATAAACACAATCTTGAGTACTGACTTAGCTTAGCACAAGCTCACCATATACAAGCATGTAGTGCAAAATGAAGTTGTTGTTTATTGATTCAAGAAATGAGCTTTAAGTAGCTCTATAGCCTTGCTCCACAATATGTGGGATAAATCCACTCTCCTCTCCTTGACTCACACCTTAGGACAAAGCTCACAGTTTACAGGCTAGAAACCCAGAATTCCGTCTTCTTTCTTCACATGAAGAAGAAATTTTCTAGGGCATAGGATCTTATACCCAAGAGATTGGGTTAGAAACACCATCTATGTTCTCTCTCCCATATCTTATAGGAAATTTTAAGATCCATAAAATGGATTTCAGATGGATCACTAATGCGCATAATTGTGTATTTACTCCTACTACTACAGCTATAATCACCAAATTACTCAAAGGACTAATACAAGAATTTACAGAATACACCAAAATTATACATAAAAAGCTACATTTGTTTTCTGGAACACAAACCAAAGGGTATTGGATGATTAAGAATCAATATGATTTTTTGATTAATCTACCAAAACTTATTACAAACATTCATTCCTTTGATGTAACATCCTGTTATGAGGCTATCCCTCATAAAGGCACACATGGACTACTTGAGGTACTGGACAACATTATTAAACTCATAAAAACTATGAAATATCTTGGATTTAAGAAAAACCACAAACAGATTGTGCTTACAAAAAGAAAAGTGAAGTGGTCTGGACATTTGAGTATTTACATAACATCAATGAGTTTGTTCTTGATAAGTGCTTTACAAAATTAGGCAAACATATTTATCGCAAAGAAAAAGGTATATGAATGGGATATAATTGTTCACCATTGTGGTGTAATTTGTATTTGGCATGGTATGAAATTGAATACATAAAAAAGCTATCCCGGCTTACACGATTTGATATAATGAAGGCATTCTTATATTCATGGAGGTATATGGATGATTTGCTATTTGCTAATAATCCATTTATTTCACAAAGTCTAAATCACAAAAAACCTTTTTTCCAATAGGACCCCTTTACAATTTACCCTTTAGACATTTCTGGGATTAAAGCCACACACAAGAAGAACCAAACCACATATTTAAATACACATATCCAATTGTGAAAATCAATAGAAGGGGAGTATGTAACATACACCACATGGAAAAAAGACAAATTACCATGTCCGAATGTGTCGTTTATTCATGCAGCCAGTAATCGACCAAAAAAGATGGCATATAATGTATGCATATCACAAGTTCTTTCCATATTATATAATGCATCCCAAGAATCATATGCGGTAACATATTTAAATAAACTACTCTCTATGTTTGTAGAGAATGGGTTAAAAAAAGAGAAGATAATTACATGTATTACCAATTTCATTGAGGGAAATCAATTTCCAGGCATTAGATTTACCATCAGTACCTCAAAATAGAGAATTGGTAGAGGATAGGTCCACTTGGTGGCCTATCCTCCACCAAGTGCACCTTTCCTCAGGGTTGGGGGAGGGCCACACACACACACACACACACACACACAATATATGGAACACAGGATGCAAGCTGAAAAACACTCGGTAATATTGTGGACACACAACCACACAACACACACGTGCTTACATAGTACATTGAAAAAAAGACGTAAGTTTTGTTAACAAGCTTCTACTAAACGTGACACAGGCAACAACATCATTGGCAGAAGAGTGATAAAAGGACGGATGCCTCCAAAGCAGGACGAGATGATGGACTTCAAAGCCAGAACCCCCTTTTTTTCCTTTTTTATTTTCTGACATAGACAAGCCCTTTATTTTGTAACTTGTTTGGAATTCTCCAGAAGCATGTTGACAGCTTGAGGTTCTCATAGGACAAGTGCTAGCAAACGTCTGCTAAGAATCTGGAAATGCATCAAGAATAGTCTACACAAGTGAATTTTCAGAAATACACAAGTGAAATGTCAAAAATGAATTCACCTATAGAAATGAGCTACTCCATAATATCCTTGATACCAACAAAATAAGTGTCCATGTCATCTTTCTCTTTCATAATCTTTTGACTCCAACTCTTTACACACTAGTGCAATTCTAGCCTCATTGTGACTTGCATAAATATCAATCAAAGTATCCCAATCTTGTTTTGTTGCTTTTTTTGAGCAAATGTGAGAATTAATAGTGTGATTCATAGATAATTCAATCAATGTATGAGCCTATGCATCTCTAGCATCCGGAGAAGACTGCTCAGCTGTAGGCAAAACAACTCTGGCAACATCAGACCTGCGAGAACCTGCAACATCCTGAACAATCTTGTATCCATAGAAGGTGGAAATACATCAATTAACTACGCAACATTCCAAATGTTCTTTGAAACAAGAACATGTGTCATCATGCAATCCCACATTGGGTAGTTATCCTCATCCATTTTATCCCCATTAGTAAACATCTCGAAAACATCTGTGTTGTTGTCAACCATAGCGAGTGATTGCACCTAATGTAAAAAATGCCCAAAAAGAGAAAAAACAAATTAGGAGTAATACTTGCTATCTAGCACAACCCAAAGAGGATGGTAAGAGGCTTGTTCTGCAAAATAGTTGCACTAAAAAACAATTTGTACAAGAGAACAAAGATTGAAAGTAGTCCAAATCAAAATTTTGAGTACATCAAGATCTTAAAATGCCCCGAAGTATTACAGCACCTTTTGAAACTCACCAAAGCTCACCCAAATTGAAGAAAGTGACTAGGCAGGGGCTGACGATGTTGACGACTATGCCCACAAGGATGCAACCTCCTTTGATATCAATTGTTGGAATTAGGGTTGCATGGATGCATACATATCCTAGAGAAGATGAATAAGCTCAATCACACAATAAAGAGTATCTTGATTAGTGCACAATAGGAAGATAAGCTAGCCATAGATTGAGGGTTGTATATATAATGCACGGGAAAAAACCTCCTAGTGAGGGAGACTATGCCTTGATGATCCTAGCTATGTTCATAGACATCACTACCACATATATAGGATCAATAATGAAAGTAGTAAAATACATATTTCTCACTCAATATACGTGTAGAGTGAAAATCTTAAGCTCACAATCCTTTAGGCCTTTGATGATGGAAAAATACAACAATACTACAACCTACAAGGCATGTTTGTATGCGATCTTCTCAAGTGGAAAACATGGATATGCCTAATTTTCCATCAAGTTCAAAGGGTGATGACATAGAGTAGCAATCCAAATAAGAGATATATGAGCCAAAAATTGATGAAATGATTGAAACAACTAGTTACTCAAAACGGCTTGTTTATGATGATATGAAACGTGAAGTTGACACACCACTATGTGAAGGAGTTAGAGTTTCCAAATTTAAAATGCTAATTGGTTCTTCTCAACATGGAAGAAAAGTTTGGATGGAGTGACATGAGTGTTACAGAAATTACAGGGTGAATATTCATGCTGTGTTAGCTGTAATAATGTAATGACAATATTTTTTATAATTTTGTTGATGCTTCTCTATATGTAGGCTACGTAATGAACACATATTTCCAGTTGGTAGTGTGATGCCAACCTCAAGAGATAATGCAAGAAACAAAATTTAGCAATGGACTATAGTTCCATTTGGGTGACATGTCATGCTTTTTGTTGTCCCGAACAGTGCTAGGTAGCACAATTTTGACATATGCTAACTAGTACAATAACACAAGCTAGATCTATAAGATTTATGATGTATGATATATTAATATTAATCTCCTAAAACAAGGAATCCAAATGTACAAACTATGACAAGTTTTGATACCATTTGTGAAATTTTATCATGCGCCCAAGTTTTTTCTAGATATGCTAACTTGAATATGCTAACTAGCACAAAAAGCATGTTGTGTTAATATGATTTTATTCATTCATGCTTGACTTAATGATTGCATTGTTTTTAGAGGTGAGTGTGTAGACATGGAGAAACTTCCCAAATGTGGCGCAGACAAATATAAAAAAGATCTTCAGGGCCAAAGAGTATTGCAAAATATTGTGCACATGAAATTTCATCTTTTATCTCACATTAAGTACTTTCAATGCAAATCCATGGCCACTCTAGCATCATGGTATAAGAAGAATCAATCTTTAGATGGTGTGCTAAGAATTGCTACAAATAGCCTGGTTTGGAAGTTTTAGTATTAGGTTTAAAAGTTGATGCAACTCAAAGTTGTGCTAGTTTTCTAGAGTTTAAAGTGAGTTTAAACCCCTTCACCTTACCACCATGGTGTTTGCAATTCACACCTACCATTTCCTTCACACTCTACATATTCAAAGCAATTACAACGCTGTCGTGTTGTGACACGTACATAGTGGGAACGAATGCTACAAGATTTATCTTGCAACTTTTGAATACATAAGTATATTTCCTATAATGTACATATGAATATCTAAGTATAATAATAAGCTTTCTATCTCATCCTATTATTTACCTCAAGGGTAACATATTCTTACTTTACCGTCAGAAAGTACTATGAGAAAAGTGTCAATAGCTCCGCCTCTTTAACTTGGGGCAAAAAGCATTGGATCTTTATTTCTTCTATCTCATTATTATCTCACACCCTAGCTAGATCCTATATGGTAAATTCCAATATATATATATATATATATATATATATATATATATATATATATTCTCTATGTATTTTTCTTATTTTTCTTTTTAATAGGAAGGAGTCATACCGTAGTGGGACACTAGCTTGCATGATTTTCAAAGATGTGCATATTTTAATGCATTATTGCAAGTATGCTTACAAAACTTTGATAAGGAGCAATGTCATGCTTTCATATTGCATGAGCTATCCATTGGAATCAAATGAAAGTCCAGGCTATGGGGACCAAAAGAAGACATTTGCTGCCAGAAATGTACCCTGTTTTGGTGAAATTTTTAACACAAGATTTCAATATGAATTGAAAAAAGTATATAAAATGGGAGTACCGTAGCTAATGAGCTGAATTTTTTTCTCCTATTTTTATTTCTTTATTTGGAGCCACGGTTGAGGAGATATGATCAAAATGGTTGACCCTAGTTTGCCCACATCATGCAAGGACAACTCATTTCAAACTTTGCCAGTTCTTGTTCACACTGGCTCTTCTCTTCCTTGTGTAACCATTGGGGGTTCCCTTCACCTATAAAAGGAGACCTCTTCTTACTTGAAAATCATTCATGAGGGAGTGAGATTAGTAATGCCTAATTGTACTTAGCCAACCATAAAGATAAGCCTAAGCATACACTTACTCCTAGAGGAAGACTAGCCAATCTTGTAAGCTATCCTTGGAAGATAAACTCTAATCAAAGAAGGACTTGAACTTGGTGCATCAATCAAGGCTTGAAGTATTCCATCTTCTTCTCTCTCCATCAAAATGGTGAATAAATCGCAAAGGGCTTGTCAAGTAAGATGTGTTTTATTTTGATATTTTGTTGGTTTCTTGTTGTTTTCTTTTTCACCTCTAATCCAACATATATCTCTAATTTCATCTCCCTCTCTAACCAAATCCATCTCTGTCACTCTTATAAATGCATTTTCTCTACAAATTCTAGGTTCTCCTTACTAGAAGAACATTTCTCCCCGCAATATCCTTATTGCCTACTCAATGGGGGATAAGGGCAATCTACTCAATGGGGGATCTCTACTCAGGGTATGATCAATTTCAACTTGCAATAGAAAGTAGAGACTTGACAACCATGATGACACCTTTGGGTTTGATAAGGATGTGTACCTTGCCACCGCAGGGAGCAACCAACTTAGTTGCACATATGATGAATGGGACGAAGAAGGTTTCAGGTGACTTTATTCCTCAAATCGCAATGCCTTTCATTGATGATTTTCCTATCAAAGGATGTGAAGAAAAAAAGAAAGATGAAGCTTTGGACCTTAGGGGATGTCGCAGGTTTGTGAAAAATCACATAAATGATTGTGATAAGATTCTATCTAGGATGGAGGAAGGGAATCTTACTTTGCGAGGAAAAAAGTCTATGTTTGGTGTCAATGAAGTGTCATTGTGGGGCACATGTGCGGTCCATATGATAGGAAACCTTGTCCAACAAAGGTAGATGCCATCCAGAGAATGAAAGGAATATGCACTAGCATCACTGAGGCTAGAAGGTTTATAGGAGCATGTGTCTTTTATGTTATTTGGATTCCACATTATGCACATGTAGCTGATCCTCTTTATCAACTGCTTAGAAAGAATCAAAATTTTAAATGGATAGAAGCACATGTAAAATCCATGAAAAAGCTACAGGAGTTGCTCCAGCAGCACCAACTTTGAGAAAGGTAGACTATGAGTGTCAAGGCCAGTAATTGTGACAGTAGACACCAGTCCTACAGGAATTGGATGGGCAATAGGGCAAGACGACAAAGAAGGACACAGGTATGTGGTGAGATTTGGAGCAAAGGTATTGAGTGCTCGCCAAAGAAACTATCCACAAATAAAGAGAGAGATATAAGGTATGGTTATAGCCTTGAAAAATGGGAAAGAGTACCTAATTGGTGCATGTGTGGTTGTAGAAATAGATTGTCTACCACTTCTTGGGATGATTACAAGTTGGTCAAAGCCAGACATTGCTATGTTGCGGTGGGTTGCCTACATTAAGTCCTTAAATCCCCAGTTTAAGCACATTGCAGTAAAGACAATACAGTGGCAGATATGCTATCAAGGACAAGGTATGAAGAGATGAGTCACATATGATTGACGAGGGAGATGATGTGGGCACAAAGTTCTATTCTATCTCTCATGTCAAAGGTAACAATGTCTGCATGACTAATCCACTTGAATTGTTCTTGAAAGAGTTTTATGAAGTTGATTGGCTTCCTATTGGAAGCTACTTGAGTACTCTAGAAAAACAGGATGATTGGTCTGAACAAGTATTCAAGACGATACGCAAGAAATCATATGGCTACTTTCTGAGGGATAGTTACTTGTGGAAGCATCCTAAAAAAAAGGGTTCTACACCACAAAGGCTTTTATGTAAAAAATAGACTCAATGTAATGGAATTGGCCTTAACTTGAGAGTAGCGGAAATTAATGAGAGTACTTTTGAGAAATTACTTTGTGAGCATAGTGGGTGAACATAATTGAAGATAACAACATAGACATAACAATTAGTTAACTTGGCATGAACAATACTTTTGCAAGAGAGAGAATTTAGAGAACATGACAACAGTTGAGGACCGGATTGATGTGGAGCCGGTCCCCCCTCCAATAGGCATTTGTATTATGATTTAAGAGAGACATGTTACAATAGAATTTTTGTGTTCCTTGTGACCTAGGTGATGCAATGAAGATGGAAAGCTTCATGCATCACAAGCATAACATAAACTTTGTGGAAAGCTTTAACTATCCCAAGCCTCAGTCCCAAGACCTCAAACACCTTCGAAGATGGAGAGAGCTAGCAGAGAATGAGGGTAGGGAAGAGGAAGAAGAAACGTTTCATATGAGAAAGAATTAGTTCTTGCTAGCATAAATAATAGCATAGTAATGAAGATGGAGAAGATGGCAAGCTTAAGCATTGAAGCATGGCTCTTGGTTGGATTTGCACTCCATAGCCAAGAGTGTTGGTGTAGGCTCTCAACCTCTACTTGCTTCGGGAAGGAGAGGGAGCTCTAGCTTGCACTTTGCACAATGCACATTGAGAGTGTGTGTGGGTGAGTATACCCCTCAAGCAACCCCCTAGGTTGCTTTGGTTGACCCCCCCGTGTAGCTCATGCTTAAAGCTCATTGGACCCCTCCAGGCCTAGCCAATCACAAGCAAGAGGCATTACAAGAAGCAAGGGTAACCTTAGACAAGTGTCCCCCTTTCCCCTTTGAGAGAGAGGCAGTGGACCCCTCCAGGCCTAGCCAATCACAAGCAAGAGGCATTACAAGCAGCAAGGGTAACCTTGGACAAGTGTCCCCCTTTCCCCTTTGAGAGAGAGGACTTGATAAATACAGAGAAAATTAATTAAATCTCCTAAATTATCATTGGACCCCTTTGGTGGCCAACAGATAGGCTTCAGACACACCATGAGGGCAACATGAGGAGGAACTTGACAAGTGTCCCTTTTACTTACTTTGTACCATGCATGCCTTGTGTGAGTGTGTGGTTGTTCTCTCTCATCCCCCCTCTTGTAGGGCTTGCCCCCTCCTTGTAGGGATTGAATTTTGACTTTTTGACACCTCAAGCCCCCCAAGCTTAGGCCCAGTTCCCACCACAAGATTGGCCCTTAAGCACTTCAAGCTTGGGCTGGGTTCTCACCTCAAGTATGTTGAGATGTCGAGCTCTACATCTTGAACTGGCATCCACTACGGGTCTTGGCCGCTTACGGCATTTACTCACTGGCGCGTTAGGTGACCGACACGGAGGATCTCTGCCAGTGATTTTACAGTTGGACTACACTTATAGTGCCAGCCTAGTACGCTTCTAGCGATTTCACACTTAGTGACCGCATGTACATATGTGCTACTTTTCAGCTTTAGCACTTAGTAATTTTGTACTCTCTTTTCTGAGCAAAGAAGAAGAAGAAGCTTTCCATCTCTGTGTGCTTTGTGCTTGTCTTGTGTAGCTCTCTTGCATCCTCATTCTTTACATGGTATCAGAGCCTGGTGCAGGCAAGAGAGGCTAAGAGAGCAAGAGCATCACAATCTCTTCGTTCGCAATCCACGACCAGATCTCCAAAGTGCAGTACACAGAGATTTACTGTACAAGTACAGTGGTTGTATGTACGCTTGATTGTGGACACTCGTTAGTGTAGAAAACGTTACAGGTACCACCATAGCAGGTTCAGCAGATTTGCAGGTTTTTGCAGATTGCAGCTATTTTTTCTTAGTGCTTCAAGATGTCTGACGGTTTCAGTCAGATTGTCACTGAGAAGCTTGAGAAAAATAACTACCCTGCATGGAAGTTCAGAATAACAAATTTCCTAAAAGGAAAAGGTTATTGGGACTATATAGAAGGAGACAATGAAAAGGAACCAGAGATTCCCGAGGCAAATGCTACAGCAAAACAAAGAAAAGCTTTGAGGGACTAGAAACAAGGCCATAACAAAGTGATGTATTGGCTTTCTATGAGCATCACAGATGGCATGATGGGCTATCTACAGGATGCTGAAACCCCCTCCATTGCATGGAAAAACTTAGGCAGAGTGTTTGAGGTGAACACCAAGGCCAGGAAGCTTCAACTAAAGTCGGAGCTAAATTAGGTTAAGAGGAACAACCTCTCCATCAATGATTATGCCTTGAAGATCAAGAGTATCATTGAGGCTCTTGGATCTGTTAAAGTCTCAGTGGAAGACGATGACATTATCTGTGCATGCTTGGATGGTCTAGGAGATGAGTATGTACATTTCAGGTCTTCTAGGAATACAAGAGACGACATCCCCGTGTTCCAAGATTTGATTTCTATGCTTATTCTTGAGGAGAAGAACCTTGGTCTTGACACATCTTCTTCTCGTGGAAGAAATAGGTATGAACAGGCCTTCTATTCTAACTCCAACAGAGGTAGAGGTCGTGGTCGAGGCCCAAGTGGTTGCAGGGGCCAATCTTGAGAAGGCCAATCAAATCAAAACAATACAGGTGGCAAGGAAAACCAGTCTCAAGGCAGGGGGAGTCAAAGAGGTCGTGGTGCAGGATCAAGCAGGCAGCAACATACTGCAGATAGCAGAGAATGTTGGACTTGTGGTGAAAAAGGTCACATGTCACGTGACTGTCCAAAGGGAAAAGCAAGTGGAAAGAGAGAACAGGGCAACTATGCATCTACTAGCAGAGATGCAGATGACAGCAGAAGCGAGCGCATGTTCGTTATGCAGTATGTAATGAATACAATGACTGCAGAGAATTCCACCCAAGATGATGTTTGGTATGTGGATTTAGGTGCCTCTAATCACATGACGTCTCATGGAGAGTGGTTTAGAGATATGCGCAAACCAGATGTGTCAGGCTATGTGCAGACAGGAGATGACACAGCTCATCCCATTGCTCATATAGGGGACATACCTCTAAATACAAAGAGTGGGAAATCAAAGTACTTAGCAGATTTACTTCATGTCCCAAACATTACAAAGAATCTTGTTTTTGTTGGACAAATGGTTGAGCAGGGTTTGCAGGTTCGCTTCAATCCGAATGGCTGTTATGTAGAAGATTTCCAGAATGGCTGTAAGCTGATCAGAGAGGGCAAATGTGTGGGCAGAATGTTTACGCTGAATGTAGACATGCCTGAGGTAAAAGCTGCATTATTTGCACAGGGCACAGGTGTTGTGGCTGATGTTGACATTTGGCACAAACGCATTGGCCATGTCAACGAGCAGAGATTGCGGAGCATGCAATCAAAATAGATTGTAAAAGGTTTGCCCAAATTCAAGGTGGATGGTATGCATAAAGTGTGTGCAGCATGCTAGTTTGGAAAACAGTCAAAGGGCTCATTTCCACATGAGCGCAATGTATGTAAAAAGCCACTTGACGTGGTGCACACAGATGTTTGGGGTCCAACAGATACTGCAAGTATACATGGTTGCAGGTATTATGTCTCTTTCATTGATGACCATACAAGGAAAGTATGGGTCTACTTCATGCGTAACAAAAGTGAAGTGTTTGGTCACTATCAGGACTTCAAAGTCATGATTGAGAAGGAGACAGATATGAAAATCAAGACATTGAGGTCAGATGGAGGGGGAGAGTACTTCTCCAATGATTTTTTAGATTTTTTGTGAATGCATGGTATACACAGGCAGTTTACATGCAGATATACTCCACAGCAGAATGGGGTCGCAGAAAGGAAAAACATGCACATTGTAGAGGTTGCACGTGCATTGATGAATGAGAAGAACATGCTGCATCATTTCTGGGCCGAAGCTGTAAATATAGCTGTGTACATTATGAACAGGACACCTACAGCTACGGTGCATGATGTAACACCTGAGAAAAAGTTTAGAGGTACAAAGCCTGATTTGGCACACTTGAAAGTGTTTGGCTGCATAGCTTACGTGCATGTACCAGATGAGTTGCGTAGGAAATTGGATCCTAAAGTAGAGAAATGTATTCTTGTGGGATATTCCCTTAAACAAAAGGGGTACAGGTGCTACAATCCTACTACACGAGAATTACGAGTGAGCAGAGATGTAGTCTTTGATGAGATGAGCAGCTGGTACAGTAATGCACATGGCACTATTGGGGCTGATGTAAAAGATGACGTGGTTGTACAAAATGTGAGGCTACAGTCACAGGTTTTGAGTGGACCACAAGAGTCCTCTTTTCGTGGCTCTGTTGAGAAGCCATGGAATGGTAGACTACGTATGCAGGTTACTCCACCAGCAGGTACAGGGAATGTATCACGAAAAGGAAAGGAAAAGGTTGATGAACCTCCCTTTATGGCTGATGCATCATCAGGTTTTTCACATGTAGACATGGATTCAGATGGTTCTGAACAAAGTCTTGATGAGGAATTTGGAATTCCGGCTGTCAGGACACCTGGTGTAAGGAAAGTACAAGAAGATGCTAGAGGGCAAAGGAGTGACCCATGATCGCGCAGATGTAACAGAGTCAGAAATCTAGTTTAGAAATTGAATTATGATGGGTATCTAGCGCATCACCAAGCCTACATGGCTAAGGTGATACAGGATGTGGAGCCCACATGTTTTGAGGATGCAGTTGGAAATGTGCATTGGGATGATGCAATGAATAAAGAGATGGATGCATTGGAAGCAAACGACACATGGGAGTTGGTGCCATTGCCAAGTGGCAAGAAAGCTATTGGCTGTAAATGGGTGTATAAAACCAAGCATAAGGATGATGGTAACATTGAGCGTCACAAGGCAAGGCTGGTCGCAAAGGTTTATGCATAGACGTATGGCATAGACTATGAGGAGACCTTTGCTCCAGTGGCAAAGATGACGACTGTGAGAGCTGTCATAGCAGTGGCTGCATCTAGAGTATGGATTATGCATCAAATGGATGTAAAGAATGCCTTCTTGAATGGTGAGTTGCAAGAGGAAGTGTATATGGATCAGCCACCTGGTTATGTCGATCCAAGTTACCCAGATTATGTATGCAGGCTTCTCAAAGCTTTGTATGGTTTGAAGTAGGGCTCTAGAGCATGGTATGACAGGATTGCCAAGTATCTTGTCAGTATTGGTTTTAGGAGAGCTCATGTTGATCATTCACTCTATGTACGTGAGAGTGATATGGGGATTGTGGTCATTACCATATATGTAGATGACCTTATTATTGTGGGTGACAATGCTATGGAGATTGACCATGTGAAGGGTCTTCTCAAACAGGAGTTTGAAATGAAAGATTTGGGCGAGTTGCACTACTTTCTTGGCATTGAGGTGATCAGGACTCTAGAGGGTGTATGGCTGTCTCACAAAGACAGTATGCTTTGGACATGTTGTCAAAGTATGATATGGCTGATTGTAAGCCAATTTCTATTCCCTTGGATGTGAATGCAAAGCTGAGTGCAGAGAAGGGTGATGTTGTTGAGGATGTCAAGATGTACAGGAAGATTGTAGGTAGTCTAATCTACTTAACTATCAAAAGGCCAGACTTGAGCTACACAGTAGGCTTGGAGAGTCAATTCATGCAGCTTCCGAGGAAGCCACATTTGGATGGAGTACGACGCACACTTCGGTATGTGCAAGGGACTCTTGACTACGCATTGTTCTATGCAGCAGATACGCCATTAGCGTTGTATGGGTATACAAATGCAGATTGGGCAGGTAGCATTGTTGATATGAGATCTACGAGTGGCTTCATGTTCTCTTTTGGGAGTGCTGTTGTTACTTGGAGCAGCAAAAAGCAGCCTACGGTTGCTTTATCAAGCACAGAGGCCGAGTACAGAGGTGCAGCAGTTGCGGCGTGCAAGGTAGCTTGGCTATGCACATTACTTGAGGACTTGGGAGTGCAAGTGGACCAGCAGATTGTCATCCATTGTGACAATCTCAACAGCATGCAATTGGCTAGGAACCCAGTGTTCCATGCCAGGACCAAGCACATAGAGGTCCATTACCACTACGTTCGAGAGCGAGTGTTGGCGGGCGACTTCGACTTGGTCTACGTCAGCACAGAGGAGCAGATAGCGGATATCTTTACCAAGGTCCTCGAAGCTGAGAAGCTTCGACGTTTTCGGACTATGCTTGGACTCTGCGACATGCAGAGCTCGAGGGGGAGTGTTGAGATGTCGCGCTCTATATCTTGAGCTGGCATCCACTATGGGTCTTGGCCGCTTACGGCATTTACTCACTGGTGCGTTAGGTGACCGACACGGAGGATCTCTGCCAGTAATTCTACAACTGGACTACACTTATAGTGCCAGCTTAGTACGCTTCTAGCGAGTTCACACTTAGTGACCGCATGTACATATGTGCTACTTTTCAGCTTTAGCACTTAGTCATTTTGTACTCTCTTTTCTGAGCGAAGAAGAAGAAGAAGCTTTCCATCTCTGTGTGCTTTGTGCTTGTCTTGTGTAGCTCTCTTGCATCCTCATTCTTTACAAAGTACAACCCCATCATCTCAAGCATGAAAAGCACCTCAAGCGTCTCAATCATCAAGCACCTCAAGAACCTTAGTCATTAAGCACCTCAAGCACCTTAGTCATCAAGCACGACAAGCACCTGAAGCACCTTAAGCTTGGTCCGGGTTCCCACCTCAAGCTCATTCCTAGCTTACCTAAGGTCAAAGGACTTTTACACTACTATTGGAGGGGTTCAATGAAGCTAACCCTAAGGTCTTATGCTCCATTGGTTAGCCTTGCTTTTTGATAGACCATCTCTCATTTGGGCCCCTTTACCATTGGCCCCGTGTTGAGATAGATCTATAAGTACATGTCTATATCTTAACCCTTGTTCCTGTTTATTCTCCCATGTTAAAAGCTCAGTTTAATATGAGAAAATCATTTGGGTTGGTAAGATATTAGATTTTATGACATTACCTCTATCTTTAAATCATAGTCGTCCTCGACTATGAGGTAGAGGAGATGAAGCCTTAGTCATTAGTCAATCTTAGTTAACGAGGTAGAGAATCCCTTTTTACCCTACGAAATCTTCATACTATACATTTTGAAACATATTCTTGTATGTCCACTTTCATGGTAGGAAAATAGAAATACGTCTCTACTCCTCAAAGAGTAGGTTGAATACCTCTATGCCCGGCATAGGGAGGACATGGGATTCATACATAACTTTCTCACGAAGAAAATGGGTAACACATAGCCTATTGTTGTGGAGAAGATAACCATCCTACAAGGTGAATGGTTCCTCTTTCTTCCCCAAAGCAAGGGCTGACATTATGTCTCTAAAGTTAGGGTCAGTAGCATACTCATCTATCATAGAGGATAGATCATTGTGAGTAGCTATAGACACGACATTATCTTTTGGTCGTCGTGAAAGTGAATCGGCCACTTGATTGTGCTTACCAGCAATGTGAGCAATATGGAAATTAAATTGCAAAAGAAAATTTTCCCACCTCATTTGTTTGTCGAAAAGGTTGGTTTGTGTCATGAAATACTTGAGACTTTGGTGGTTGCTTCGTAGGATAAATGGAGTCCCCAATAAATAGTGCTTCCATGTGTCTAGGACATGTAGAATAGCTAAATGCTCTTTCTCATAAATGCTCAAGACTCGTTCATCCGTATTCAGCCTTCGGCTCTCATATGCTATGGCATGCCCTTCTTGAAGCAAAACTGCTCCAAGGAAATCACCACAAGCATCACATTGGACCTTAAATGGCTTTAACACTAGGTTGGTAATGGGACACTTTTATGTCCTGTTAAGTGACCATTTTCCTTGAATTATGTCAAGAGTTTCAAAATGGATTTTGAGGTGCTATCTGTCTAGAAAATTGTCTCATGAGCTGAAAAAAACTTGAAATTTTTTTGGAATATCAATTCCATCTTTAACCTTGTCCTTGCACAACATTTCACAACCTAAACTGTGTGAAAAAACGGGTCCTATTTTTGGCTTTTTTCAACTTTTTGCAACTATACCACTCTAGAATTCATGTTTGTGAGGTCTATAATGCTAGAGAACTATCTTTAGTAGTCCTCAACATGTCCCGATGCTTCTAGGGAGAAATAAATGTTAAAGTTGTAAGTTATGACCAAATTACAAAAATTGTCAAATCCTGTTTTTTAGCCAATTTTAGCTCCTCTATGATTTTTTTGGTAGCTTTCATGATATCCAAATGCAGTTTTGATTTTCTATGTCGCATATTGTAACATAAAGCTAATATTCCTTGAGTTTTGGGGCACCTAATACCCTATTTTGCATAGTAGACAACGATGGTTGATTTTTTCAGTTACAGAAGAAAATGAAACATTCTAGTATATCAAGATAGCTTTTTCAATATTGTTAGTTTCTTGTGACAACTATATGCATTTTGTAGGTAGTAACCATATCTAGTCATAAGGATCAAATTTGGCTAGATATTGAATAGTTTCTATGGGATTCTACAACTCATAATGTTGAGCCCAGTTTTTTCATGTTTGCTGTATTTAGCACTTCATCTTTGTCCCCAAGATTCCCCTTGGTAAGAGATGTATTATTCTTTTGACATGCTCCATGGCTCCTTATGAACCTAAAGGACAATAGGGAACTAAGAAAACATGCATATATTATTTGTATTGAGCGTGGCTATAGAAACTTTGATGATAGGTTTGCAGAATGGTAAAAATTCAACTTTTTTGTACCTATTTCTTTTGGCAAAACAAAAAATAGTGAGTGAGAAGCAATTATATGTTCTGATCAACAACCCATTGAAGTTAACTAGGGAATTTATCTCAAGTCCTACAAAAATCCCTAATCTTATTTTTATGCAACAAAATGTAAGAAATGACTGTTTTGATGAAAATGTACTGGTCCATCAACTTTGAAGGCTTGGTGTGACCAAAAGATGAGAAATTTTACAAGTTTCTTATTTTTTCCATGTATAGTAGGCCTTGAACTATAACCTCATGAAAGGATTTTACAAAATGAGTGGATCTACTATGGTTTTGGAGGTTTTTTTCAAAACCCTAAAAGGACACTTTTATGTCCTGTTAGGTTACCAACCTAGTGTTAAGAGACTCAGAAGCATGAGGACTGGTTGGGAGGTAAGCTTCTCCTTGAGCTTATCAAAATCATTTTGCTCTTTAGCAGTCCATACATACTTAACATTATTCTTAGTTAAGTCA
Organism: Adiantum capillus-veneris; assembly: GCF_014529385.1. NCBI lineage: Eukaryota > Viridiplantae > Streptophyta > Polypodiopsida > Polypodiales > Pteridaceae > Adiantum > Adiantum capillus-veneris. The sequence goes on from NC_140954.1 coordinate 71,193,675, forward strand.
TGTAGTGGTCCTACTATTTGAGAGAGTTTTGCTATGAAGCGTCTATAGTATGCGCACATACCAATAAAGCTTCTTAGCTCATGTAGATTCCTTGGGTTAGGCCGTGCTTTTACTACCTCTAACTTCGATGGATCCATACGGATGCCATCTTGAGAGATAATATGACCTAAGTATTGAATCTCTTGAAGGAAAATTTTGCTTTTGTTTTGGTTGAGAAAAAGCCCATTCTCCCTTAATGCTTGAGAAATCGGTTGGAGATGTTGCTCATGTTCCTCCAAAGACTTGGAGTAGATGATGATATCATCGAAGAACACTCCAGTGAATTTACGATAAGGTCTAAAAATTTTCTCCATTAGACGATCGAACGTAGCTGGTGCATTAGTCAAACCAAAAGGCATGACTAAGTATTCATAAAGACTTTGCAAACGTTGTGAAAAACGCGGTCTTTAGGATATCATCCACTATCCTTATTTGATGATAGCCACTTTTCATATCAATCCTACTGAAGTAGGTAGATCCTTGTAGATTATCAAAGAGATCTTCTACTCGAGGCACAGGAAATCTGTTTTTGATAGTGATATGGTTTAGTGTCCAATAGTCCACACAGATACGGTATGTACCATCTTTCTTTTGAAGGGGGACTAGAGAACAAAATGGAGAGGAACTAGTTCTCACCATCCCTTTGTCTACCAATTCCTGTACTTGCCTCATGAGCTCCTCTTGTTGAGCTTGAGAAACTCGATCAGGAGTCTTGCTAGGTGGTGAGATTCTTGGAAGGAGCTCAATGTGATGGTCATCATCCCCACGTTTTGGAGGGAAGTCCATAGGGATATCATCGATAAACACATCTTGGAATCCTTTTTAAAAATTAGACATGTCTAACTCTTCTTGGTTCCTACCATTTACATTTGATGAAACATTAGGATCTTTTAGAGACTCTTTGACAAAAATCATGTACGCAAAAACTAAGCTCTTCATTAATTTATCAAAAGCATGAGGATTTACAAGTGGAATAGTGCGACCACACTCACTAGCATCTATATACATGTTCTTTCCCTTGTAGGTGAAGTAGATTCTCCTTTTAGGGAACTTCATATTGGGAGCCATGCGATCAAACCATGGTGCCCCTAGGATAGCATCCTCATGTTGGAGAGGAGAGATGAAAAAGTCTTCTTTGTCAACATAGATTTGGACATGAAGCCTCAACTTCCCAATCAAGAGAATAACGAAGGCTTGATGTCCCTTGAAAGATGTGTCGGCCATTACCATATCTCCCATCATCTTGAAAGCTTGAATGCCCAACTTGATGGCCAACTCCATTGAAATGAAGTTGTGAGTAGATCCAAGGTCAAACAAGATGAAGACATCATGCTCTCTTACCTTTCCCCAAGCATAGGAAAGTGATGATCCTTTGCAATGAACATCCTCTTTTGGAGATTTGATGGTGAAAGCCCTAGGAGTCTCATTGCAAGCACTCTTCTTGGGACAAGAATGATAGCCATGTCCTTGCTCCCCACACTTGAAACACTTATGGTCCTTGCGAAAAGCTTCAAGCTCTTCAGGAGAGAGTTGGAAGTGCCTTGGGAAGAATTTTGAGCGTTGGTTTTTCCCTTTGCATAATTTTTGTCTTTGTTTTCCAAGGGCTTGACATTCCTTCTAGCCCCTTGATGGAAATTGATGCGTGAAGCAACCATGGTGTGATGGATTACTTAGGTGATAGAACTAGGCCGTTGAGAGTTGATGTATTTTCTTCAGGTAATCCCGCACTGAATTGTTGCTTTTGCTCGGCAAAGTCTATCTTTTGAAAGACAATAGCCTTGAGATGTAAATCCCAAAATTGTCTACATACTTGTGGATAGATTCATGAGAGAGAAGCTTCAAGCTGCTCCATTCGGTAAGCACTTTGTTCTTTGCATCACTTGCAAGGAATTGCTTCATGATGGAAACTCGTAGATTTTTCCATGTCTTTGGGGCTTTGCCGCTTCCACGAAGGCTAGCCCACCATTGACAAGCTGATTTTTGGAAGTGCATAGCTACATGGTGTAGCTTGGAGGACTCCGTGAAGCCCTTGTCTCCAATGGACTCATTAAATTGTTGGATGAAGGCCAACACTTTGTCGGTAGCACCAAAGGTGCCATCATAGGTGAGAAAAGAGATACTCTTTTCTCCCTCTTTGAACTTCTTTAGCTTTTGTGACCTTCACCATGCAGGGTATGATTTACAATGTCCTCCCCTCTTGTATCCTCTAGGAGAATAGCCATAGCTTTCATTGGAAGAGGAGGAAGGTGAAGAAGAAGGAGAAGAGGGTTACCTCTTTCTAGCCCTTTTCTTCCTTTGTTTCCTCTCTTCCCTTTTGGAATAATGAGGAAAAGGTATGTGTGTTGATCTTTTCCTCTTGGGAGGAGTGGGTGATCGTCTAGACCGCCATCTTCTTGGAGCCACATCTTCAGAGGAACTTAAAGTTTCATTGCTTTCTTGCTCTTTGGATTCCTCCTCTTGTATGGGAGAGAGTTTTCTTTTGGGGGTCTCTTCAAGAGGCCTCCTAAGCTCTCTCTCCTCTTGGAGAGGAAGGGAAATCCCATAAGCGCAAAGTTGTTGTGTAACTTCGGCTTGCAAAGCAGGGTTGCCCATAGCTTGCTGCAACCTAGTAACGAGATAATTGACAAACATGGGGGCATCATCATTAGCACCTTCATGTGAAAAATCAAAGCTATCAATGTTCATTCTACTCTCTTGGTTATTGTCAGCCATGTTAACAAAATTGGTGTACGTACTTAGTGTATGCTTTCGCAATTCAAAACCTTAGTTTCCACTCCTCTTAGCCTTTGAAAATTGGTTCTTAAGTATCTACACCCACAGCTCAAAGTGGTTATTTATAGAGAGTAGTGGAGTAGGTCTAACATAGCAGAGTTTCCGAGAGCTCTGGCTCCTTTTGGACTTCTTATGGCTCAATAATGGTAAAGCCGTAGGCAAGTCTAAAAAATACTCCATTATTAAGTCCGAAGCTCCCGAGGTGTGCACCATATCCCACATAGTGGGCTCAACAAAACCGATAATAGATTCTAGTTCCACTCACCCTTATATAATTAACAAAATCAACCATTTAAAGGCTACTTAAGGACCTCTCTTCTTAAGCAATAAAAGAGAAACCAAATGCTCTGATACCAATGTAATGGAATTGGCCTATTAACTTGAGAGTAGCGGAAATTAACGAGAGTACTTTTGAGAAATTACTTTGTGAGCTTAGTGGGTGAACATAATTGAAGATAGAAATATACACATAACAATTAGTTAACTTGGCATGAATAATACTTTTGCAAGAGAGAGAATTTAGAGAACATGACAACAGTTGAGGACCGGATTGATGTGGAGCCGGTCCCCCCTCCAATAGGCATTTGTATTATGATTTAAGAGAGACCTGTTGCAATACAATATTTGTGTTCCTTGTGACCTAGGTGATGCAATGAAGATGGAAAGCTTCATGCATCACAAGAATAACATAAAATTTGTGGAAAGCTTTAACTATCCCAAGCCTCAGTCCCAAGACCTCAAACACCTTCAAAGGTGGAGAGAGCTAGCAGAGAATGAGGGTAGGGAAGAGGAAGAAGAAACATTTCATATGAGAAAGAATTAATTCTTGATAGCATACATAATATCATAGTAATGAAGATGGAGAAGATGGCAAGCTTAAGCATTGAATCATGGCTCTTGGTTGGATTTGCACTCCATAGCCAAGAGTGTTGGTGTAGGCTCTCAACCTCTACTTTCTTGGAGAAGGAGAGGGAGCTCTAGCTTGCACTTTGCACAATGCACATTGAGAGTGTGTGAGAGTGTGTGTGGGTGAGTATACCCCTCAATAAACCCCCTAGCTTGCTTTGGTTGACCCCCCCTTGTAGCTCATGCTTAAAGCTCATTGGAACCCTCCAGGCGTAGCCAATCACAAGCAAGAGGCATTACAAGCAGAAAGGGTAGCCTTGGGACAAGTGTCCCCCTTTCCCCTTTGAGAGAGAGGACTTGATAATTCAAAGGCAATTAATTAAATCTCCTAAATTATCATTGGAACCCTTGGGAGGCCAACTAATAGGCTTCAGGCACACCAGGAGGGCAACATGAGGAGGAACTTGACAAGTGTCCCTTTTGGTTTCTTCGTACCATGCATGCCTTGTGTGAGTGTGTGGGTGTTCTCTCTCATCCCCCCTCTTGTAGAGCTCACCCCCTCCTTGTACGGATTGAATCTTGACGTTTTGATGCCTCAAGCCCCTCAAGCTTAGGCCCAATTCCCACCACAAGCTTGGGCTGGGTTCTCACCTCCAGTACAGCCCTAGTGTCTCAAGCATGACAAGCACCTCAAGCATCTCAAGCACCTCGAGCACCTTAGCCATCAAGCACGACAAGCACCTTAAGCTTGGGCCAGGTTCCCACCTCAAGATCAACCCTAGCTTACCTAAGGTCAAAGGGCTTTTACACTACTATTGGAGGGTGTCAATGAAGCTAATCCTAAGGTCTTATGCTCCATTGGTTAGCCTTGATCTTTGATATACCATCTCCAATTTGGGCCCCTTTACCATTGGTCCCGTGTTGAGATAGATCTATAAGTACATGCCTATATCTTAACCCTTGTTCCTGTTTATTCTCCCACATTAAATGATCAATTTAATATGAGAAAATCATTTGGGTTGGTTAGATATTAGATCTTATGACATTCAAGTAAAGCTCATGCAAGAGTTTCATGAGAGTCTATGGGCTGGACACAGGAGTGTGTGGGCAACCTTCTCCAAGTTGAAAGAAAAATAATGGTGGAAGGGTATTTATAAATATGTATCTCAATTTGTAGAGTCATGTGTAACTTGTCAAATGTATTCAAATCTCCGACATCATGGTGAATTGCACCCTACATATCCACTAGCCATGCACTATAAATGGGTTGTGGATCTAGTCACAATGCCTTTAGGAATCTGGCAGATGAGATACTTAGTTCTTGCACGAGAGGACTTAACTGATCAAGTTAAAGGGCGAGAATTAAGAGCTAAAACCACGGAAGCTGTGTGCATATTCCTTCTTTATGAGGTGATTTGCCATTATGGTTGTGTGGGAAAGATCACTGCAAACCGAGGTGAACTAGATGCCGAGGAAGCAAGGGAGTGCTTTTCTAGATTAGGAATCAAGCTTTCTCTTACTACAGCTTACAACCCTGAAGGCAATGGAAAGAGTGAAAGAGCCCATCCTCCTCTCATCAAAGCTTTGGCCAAGGCTTGTGAAGGAAGAGTTGGTGAGTGGCCAATATTGTTGCCATATGCTTTATGGGATGATCGTACAACACATAGCTTAGTGGCTATATGCCTGCGGAGTTGATGTATGGTCAAAAGCTAGTAATGCCGATTGAAGATACAATTCCCACACGGAATGTACTACCTTAGCAAAAGGGGCTTAGAAGAGGCATTGCACATAAGGCAATTAGAAAGAAGACCTAGAGACATTGAGGCTGCAAAAGAAGGACTCAAAAATGTAAGGTTGAAAAACAAGGACTACTTTGATAAGTGACATCATCTCATGAGTAAAGCAATTAACAAAGGCGATTGGGTTTTAGTATATGATAGTAGCCTCGATAACCAACACATAGTCATAAGTTCTCAAAAAGATGGTTTGGACCGTATGTTGCAAAGCATGTGCATGAAAATGCTACTTACAGCTTGTTTGAACTAGATAGTACAGAAGTAAAGATTCCCATTGCAGGAAAAAGGATCAAAGTGTTTAAGAGAAGAGGATACAGTGATCCAGAAGATATTGAGGAGGAGGAAGAGAAAAACACAAGTGAAGATTAAAGTGAAGATGAAGCATTGGAAGCTATCAATGAAGATGAAATCATGGAAGATCTACAAGTGGACTGATGTTCCAAAGATCAAATGTGGCACATACCAGAGGATGTGCAGGTTTAGAGGGGGTGGATGTCGTGCTCTGATACGTACATAGTGGGAACGAATGCTACAACATCTATGTTGCAGATTTTTAGATACATAAATATATTTCCTATAATGTACAAAATCATATCTAAGTATAATAATAAGCTTTCTATCTCATCCTATTATTTATCTCAAGGGTAACATATTCTTACTTTACCGTGAGAAGTACTCTAAAAAAAGCATCAATAGCTCCGCCTCTTTAACTTGGGGCAAAAAGCATTGGTTCTTTATTTCTACTATCTCATTATCATCTCACACCCTAGCTAGATCCTATATCTAGGTAACTTCCAATATGTATATATTCTATGTATTTTTTATATTTTTGTTATATTTATTTTTAATAGCTACTAGGAAGGAATCATATCCTAGTGGGACACTAGCTTGCATGATTTTCAAAGATGCACTCATTTTAATGCATTATTGCAAGCATGCTCACAAAACTTTGTCAAGGGGAAATGTCATGCTTTCATATTGCATGAGGTGTCCATTGGAATCAAATGAAAGGCTAGGCTATGGGGACCACAAGAAGACTTTTGCTGCCAAAAATGTACCCTATTGTGGTGAATTTTTCACACAAGGTTCCAATCTGAATTGAAAAAAGTATATAAAATGGGAGTCATAGCTAATGAGCTGAATTTTTTTCTCCTATTTTTATTTCTTTATTTGGAGCCATGAATGCTTTCATCATGGAGGGACAACTCATTTCAAACGTTGCCAATTCCTATTCACACTTACTCTTCTCTTTCTTGTGTAACCCTTGGGGGTCTCCCTCACCTGTAATAAAAGGGGACCTCTTCTTCCTTGAAAACCATTCATGAGGCAGTGAGAGTAGTAATTCCTAATTGTACTTAGCCACATAAACATAAGCCTAAGCCTACACTTACTCCTAGAGGAAGACTAGCCAATCTTGTAAGCTATCCTTGGAAGATAAACTCTAATCAAAGAAGGACTTGAACTTGATGCATCAATCAAGGCTTGAAGTCTTTCATCTTCTTCTATCTCCATCCAAATCCAACATATCTCTAATTTCATCTCCCTCTCTAACCAAATCCATCTCTCTCACTCCTAGAAAGTCATTCTCTTTACAAATTCTAGGTTCTCCTTGCTACAGGTACATCTCTCCCCATAGTATCCTTATTCTTGCCTACGGACAAGAATAGGGATTGGGAGGAAACTTCTCTTCTCTTCACTTCTCTCATATGTAGATTTTGCACATACTAGAGTTATCCTATATGAATAATCCACATGATGTGAATTTCTATTGCTTCCACTCTGTGCAATCTATTACAATTAACGTATTGATTAGCCATAAAATACACTTTCAACAACGTATAATGTTTCTCTTTGGCCCAAAAAGGCTCAATAAAATACTTCTTTCATCGGATCCCATCATACTACCCCTTATAGACTATCAATTTTCTTTTGACGTAAGTGTAGTTATCTTGCTATGAACCAAGAGGATATGTACACACAGTTAATTCCTATCACTAGACAAAACATATATATTATGGTAAGCACAAAATTACAATTCCAAAGAACAATTTGTAGCCTATTTGGTCGGCAAAGATTGAACGCCATTAACTCATCTATTAACCCGTTTATATTACCCATGATATGATACGACCATGCCTTGGTGTTTTCATCTTTGTGATGTTTTGATATTCTCTTTTGCATTTTTGTGTGTGTGCAAGAGAGAAAGAGTGGGGCTTCTTTGATTGCACTTCCTTACAAACCCTAGAATTCATGGCATCTATGGTATAACTCCTTCATATAGTTTTTGGAGTTCTCTCACAAACTCTCATGGCCAAAAGCTCGGTGCTTTCCTTGCAAGATCGCAAACTTCTTGACAACGCTTTGAGCCATTCATCTCCACCAGGCACGTATGTGAGACATCGTGGGCTCGATGCTCCAGTGGTGGAGGAGATGGATGTTGTGGTGGTGGCACCACCAATTCTTCTCACAACCATCAAGAAACCATTCTTGCCTCTTTGTTTGGTCCTCCCATGGCTCCTACATAGTCGCCATCTACTTCGGGTTTTGCTCAATAGTCGGCTCTCATGCTTTTACACCACATGTTACACCTCACCTCACATAGCTTGCCACTCCTGGCCTTATCTCTACCAAGACTTTTGTCCAAAATCCCGTTCTTAACCCTCCGTACCGTCAAGGCACATAAGTGGACCTCCCTTACACCACAGACCCTGCCACTCACAAGATTTGGGTAGATGAGATTGGTAGGAAGTTGACTACTACCATGAACAACTTTTTCTTACAAGTATTCCATCAGCACCTCATGAAGAAATGGAAATAAATACTTGCCAAGATCAAAGAAAAAGTAACTAACATGCTTTATAGCATGTTTTTGTGTGGAGAGTGTGAAGCCTTGTTTCTCCACCAAATGAATGCTTACACGTATGCATGACTTATTGAAGCACAAGCATTTGAAGGTATACAAAGCATTGAAGTCTGACACGCCCAAGCTATCCCGGCTCAACAAGGAAGACTGGATGAAAGCTAAGAAGAAATTATGTGATAAATAACAACAAGTACAAGCAACAAAAAGAGGTGGCAGAGACATGAGCAAAGTGGAGGAGTTTGCACCACTTAGGGAGCGGCATATGTGCAAGCTTCGAGGGAAATTTTGTAAGCATACTTTCATTTGATTGAATTTTTGTAACTAATTGCAATTTAATTTTTGTAAGTAATTGCTTGGCTTGATTTTTATTTTCCTTTCAATGCTTTTAAAAAGTGGGACATGATAAATCTTGAGCCTACCTAATTCGAGCACAGTTATGGTGCAAGCCACAGTCTTGGTGAGCTCATGGAGATTTTGAGATCTCTACCTGGAAAGGTAACACATGCAAACTTTCATTACTAATTTCATTTATGCTAGAATATGTGTTTGTAAATTGGGCTGTTAACTAAACTATTTTTATTATCTTTTTTTTTGTTTTGCAGAATCCGACTGGAACACCCTTGCACCATGATGAGACCTCTGATCTAGAGTAGTGCACCCATGCACTACCATATCTTTTAGTTTTATGTACATGTTGTTGGGGATGATTCAATTGTCTCCATTTTGTACCCAAACATTATATCTAATGTTTATACATCATTTAAGGCTGAGGCATTTGAGCCCATTTTGTAATGTGTATAGCCTTTCACACTATGAACGAATCTTTGTACCATCTCTAGTAGAAAACCCTTGTATATAATGCATTTATATCAATGAAAGACACATTCTCTTCAAATTTTGTGTTATCTCAATGTTTTCAGTTTAAGTTGGATTTGATCAATTCTGTGTTATTCTTTTTGAAAGCTGAAATTGTTTTACAATGGTGACCACCCCAAACTTTTTGTACCTACAAGCATTGGTATACATGTTGGTAATATATAGTTATGCAACATTGATATCATAGTCAATATAGGTGTTGATATTTGCATCTCTATATGAACATATCAACACAAATATTGATGCCTATATCAAGGTTTTGATTATGACACAAATATCGATTCCCTGAGGGAAAAAAACAAAGTGCATCTGCATCAATACGGGCGTCACAAGTGAGAAGGGCCCCTTTTTGTGAAGTTCTTAGCATCTAGGAGTTGGTTTTAATGAAGAGAAGAGAATCATTTGCAAACTTTTTTTGCGAGCATTTTTTTACCCATTAGAAGTGAGATTCCTTTTATGTACCCTTTTGCACCACTATCCTTGAGTAAGGACACCAATGAATGTGACCCAATAGTAAAGAGTAGCAAGGAAATCATGAAACCTTGCTTGAATATTGATCTTTCAAATTTCAAATCTTCCTACTACCTTGTTATTGAAAAGGAGCTCATAGCAGCTACCCACCCCCCAGGGTATGCACACAACTGCATACATTCTAAGACAAAATCCCAAAGGCTTCATGTGACAACTTCAATGTATGACCATGAGACTCTACCATAAGACTTTTCTAGGTCAAGTTGAAGGAGGATGAATTCTTGTTTGGTGAAGCTTACATACTCGATACCAATCATTACTACCATTATGTTGTCATAAATTGATCTTCCTTTAATGAATCTATGGTAATGAATGGCGATTAATTTATCTAGGATATAAGGAAGCCTTAGTGCTATAACCTTGGAAATAATTGTGTAAGCAACTATCATCATCGAGATAGGTTGCCAATGTTTCAAGAGAGAAACATTTAGATTTAGAAATAGGCTTGATCAAACTTTTTCTCATGCTAGATAAATTTTTACCTCTAGAAAATCCTTATTTTCCATATGAGCAATTGGGCTTTTCAGATCTTCCAAAACACAATGAATTTTTTACTATTAGTCCATCCCACCCAGGGGACTTATCATTCCTCATTGTGTTCAAGGAAACCCAAAATTCTTCCAAAACACAATGTCTTTTACTATTAGTCCATCCCACCCAGGGGACTTATCATTCCTCATTGTCTTCAAGGAAACCCAACATTCATCATCATATATGAGCATTTCCAAGGCCTCCACTTAGACTCCTAGAGATACACTACTCTTTAGATAGCTAAGCAGTGACTATCTTTCATCCTTGACTCTTGCAAGAAGACTTTAATTGATGATCAAGGCTTTGGCTAATGTGGTACTTTGTCCATATACTTCTGTCTTGGACTATACCCCCATCACGTCTATGGTTGCCGATATTGAGTTCCTTTTTATTTTGATATTGAGATCTCTTCAAAATGAGCTTGGTTAGCAAGCTCGAGCTTGGGAGAAAGTTCTTTGGCTAGCAACTTGGTCTTTGTCTAATCTCTTTGACGTGTAAATCAACAAGTACAACTTTTGTCTCAAGCCATGTCTTGTGTTCCTCATCTAAAGTGGTGACTTCTTGTAATTTTTTGAGAGCTCTTCCAATTCTTCCTAAAATATTTTGCTTTTGATATCTCATGCTTTCTTCACTCTAGGTACTAGTCTATCTCACCATTGTGGGCCAGCCGCAAGGGAAACGTCAATTTGAAATCCTTCTTTAGCCTGTTCAATGCCAACTTAGCAAGTGATCTCAAGAGTGGGTCCTTGAAAAGATGATCCCTTGAAACAATTTATTCCTTCTTTATTTTTGAATAGAAATCTTTCCCTTTAGCCCTTGTATTTTTTAGCTTCAAGGAAAATAGCCTGACATACTCTAGGTGGTGGTATCTACACTTAGCTCTAGAGATGGTGGGAGCCAATCTGTTTGGTGCAAGAAAGAACATCTTTCTAGATGAGAGGTTGTGTTGACATACTGGAGGCTTTTGTATGTAAATCCTGTAACATTTAATGGTCTAGTAACTTGTGTCTAGCAGAAAATAACATAGACATACTGAGCATTTCATTAGAATAGATTCGTAATGAGCACAGCAAGAGTGCTTAGATGGAGAGAGAGAAACAAAAGATAACACCTAGTTAGATGGGCATGAACAATACTTCAAAAAGAAAGAGAAATTAAGCTATTGACAACAATTGAGGACCGGATTTACATGGAGCCGGTCCCCCATCAAGGGGAGACATTTTACAATACAATACTTTGTGTTCCTTCAATTACTTGCTGGTGCAATGAAGATGGAAGCTTCAAGCACCAAGCTCACACTTGTAAAACACAACATCAATTCCCTCATGATCTCAGACCCAAGACCTCACATACCTTTGAAGATGGTGAGAGCTAGCAGGGTATGAGAGTAGATCGAGAGGAAGAAGGAGTATTCTTACGAGAAAGAAGTATGTCTCCTCACATAATCACTCATAATAGCTTAGCATAGCTTAGTAATTAGCATGGTAGAGGAGATGATCATGCATTGGAGCTTGGCTCTTGGTTGGATTTGCATCACAAAGCCAAGAGTTTTTGGTGTAGGCCTCTCTTCTCACAAGCTTGGAGTAGGTGAATGAGCTTTCCATTAAAGCTTGAGAAGGAGAGATAGTCTTCTTTACTCCACACATGAGATTGTGTGAGTGTGTGTGTGTGATAATTCCTTGCAAAAATCAGCCCCCTCTCTCTCTTGGTCGACCCGGCCTCTTGCTAAATGCTCATGATGGCATCCTATTGGTCCCTGGAAGCTTAGCGAATGACAAAAAATAAGAAGCACAAGTGATAGCCTTCTGACATGTGTCCCCCTTTCCCATTTTGTGAGAGTTTTAGGTATTTAAATAAATCAACCAATCTCTCATTGGACCTGAATAATCTTCTAGAGAGATTAATTCCTATTGGTTATTTTATTAAGTGTTTTTACATGAATTAAACTAAATTTACTCTAGCATAATTCTCATTGGTCCACCTCTAGGGCCATCCAATAGGATTTGAATGCACCTTGGGGACAACTGGGCTAGGGAGATGACATGTGTCCAATATTCCCTTTGTGTAAAGGGAGCTTGCAAGAGTGTGTGTGTGTTTCTCTCTCATCCCCTACTAAAAGGGCTTTCCCCCTCAAGGATAGGGATGTGGGAAGACTTTTGAGTCTTCCCACTAGCATCCAACTTACTGTAAGGTTGGACCATTGGACATATCCTTTGAACTTTGGAACCTAAGCATTTTGGAAGTCTTAATGGGCTGAACCTTAGGGTCTTTGAAGCCCATTGATGCACATTGCTCTTTTGCAGATGCCCCCCCTCTTTTCGGTCCCTATTTTCCCTCCTTTGGATCCCTAATGTGACCGGTCTGCTAGCCTAACCAATATTCTAGCTTTTTCTCCCCTGGTACTTCCCCATATTAAATGATCAGTTTAACATGAGAAAATCATTAAGGAGAATTAGATATTAGTTATTATGAAAAATCTTGATGAGCTACTCCAAGGATCAATAGTCCATAAGTCAATCAATATCCATATCTCACAAAGGGTTTGTCTTTTTTGAGCGTGCTAATAGGCTTGATGAGCCTTGTCATGCCTAGCCTCCACCACATTAAAATCCCATGACACGCCAATTTCCTTCCAAACCCATATCTCTCAGATCCACCCACAGTTGGCTCTTCCGTTTAAATTGCAAGGGCTATGTATGCTAATAATGATAAGATATTAACTTTCTCATTGAACCCTCATACCCAGGATTCACCTTGAGGCATGATTCAACAGCACATGGTTCTAGATCCCTCTCAACAATGGTTAGTAACCCACTAAATCCAAGTGGTCCTTTCCATAGCATACCAAATTTTGTGCTAATGCCTTTTTTTGGAATTGGTGGCATCCATGTGATATTCTTGGATCACCCAATAGAGATTGTAATTGACTTTTGTACCTCCTCCCAAAATAGAGCGTTTTGTTTCATTGATTTGACCCCCTTAACATCCCAGGACTACTGAATATTGAGACCCTCCATCATCGAGGAAGTTAGAAAAAATCCTTAGCATTTGGGGAGATATACTTTGTAATCTCCTTCTTGGTGTCTTCCTCCATCTCACTCAAATGAGAATCTCCATCTACTTTGTGGACATCTACATCAATATGTAACTTGGAAGTAGACATCTTTGAGGTATTAAGGTCTAGCCGATTGTTACCAAAGCACCTTAAAGAAGTTCCCCAAATCAATAGGAGCTTTCAAGTTGTCCGTTCTCCTTATTGTGGGAATTACTCCATCCCAAGGATTTAAATCCCTTACATTTGAAAAAGGATAATTTTTGCCAGCAATTGTTCTCCTTTCTAGGAACATAGGGCATCTGAATAGGATAAATAGGTGTTTTATCATGGAAGACAAAGGAAAATTGGAAACTGGGAGTAGCCTTTTTGCTACTATCAACTACTCCTTGTGTTGCAGTAGGGCATTCTTTAGAGTTTTGAGTTTGAGTGACCATCTTGTTAGCATCAATTTGTGCTTCTTCTTTTTCCAACCTTACTTTACAATTTCAATGCCCATCTTGAATAACGCCTGCTCTAAAGTAGTGGTTGTTTGTGTCTTTTCCACCACAACATTTCTCTCAAATCTGAACGGTTCAGATAGAAATCCCTCGCAAAGTGTCTAAATTCATTACATTAGAAGCACGCACCAAATAATGTGTGAAACTTGAGTAGGATATTTTTAAACCTACCCCAACATTTACAACCATATTGTACGATGGACGTTTATGCACAACCCAACATATGGAGACTTTATGTGATGCATCTCAAACTTTCTACTAGATGGCACAAATAGCGTTTCCCAGAGTGCTTGCTAGATGTGTAAGATTGTCCTACAATCATAACATTAAGTTTACAAATTCCACCCATACCGGGCACATGTCTTTGAAGGATCCCATGAAAGTACGTACATTGGAGATCGATTGAGGAATATCGGTCTTTTTTGCCATGACATTTGCACTTATTGAAAATTTTAATTGGGGAGAATATGAACCCCAAAAAGGACCTTTAGGCTGAAAGATGCTTTTGGAATATACTCTCTACACCAATGAGAATGGGCTTGTGACCATGGTTGCACTAGTATTTGCATTTTTTTGAATGGCCATAACTTGAGCATTATAACTGTAAATTTGTAGGACAATAGTGCATTTGGAATGCATTGCCAATCTCTTTCCATAGATATGTTACATGCTATAGTTTTGAGGTACGTAGATATCGGTTATCCATGGCCCCCCTTTTATGTTTTATTGTTGAATGAAATCTGATTGGTTGCTCTTACAAGGCCCCTCTGGGGTTCATATTTTTTCTAATGGTTAACTTTCAATGTAAAGAATTCCTTACTCAAATATTGGATGAATTCTACCAATCCACATGATTTACGACAACAAGGCCTGACAACGCGCTCAATTTTGGAAGGGACCCTACCCATAAATCCAAGGAATAGTGAAGAGCTTGCCATCATCGCTGCGTGTTTCTTGATAAGCACCAATGCGATTCGAATTGTACAAGCATTTTGAATCTCTACCATTTGTGGTAGGTTTTGCTTCAAGGATTGGAATACTCAATCCACGGCTACAAGGTTTATGGCAACCTTCATACGCTTGGTTTCCCAAAAGACTCTCTTGTTGCACATGGACTCTCCCTTCTATAGCTCAATATGAGCTACGAAGAGATGCACTTTGAGTTGGGCTTTGTGCTCACGTAGCTCTAAGCACCTTTTTGCTTGCATCAATCGCAGAAGGGGCCACCAACTCTTTGTTGCCTTCCTTGCTATCCTAACAATTTTCATGAACGATCTCAACAAATGAGGGCTTGCTAGACATCATGATTTTGGTGGGTCATTTCAACATCATTGCCTTTATTTCCCATGAAGACTAATGCGCTTTGTGTCCCCATTCTCTTTTTTTTTTTTTTTTTTTTGGGGTGTGTGTGTGTGTGTGTGTGTGTGTGTTTCTCTCTCTCTCGTAACAAAAGACTTGGGTTTCTTTATCAAGGGTAAATAAGGGGGACCTTGGTAATACGTTAAAAAAAGTAAACCTTTGCAAAAATAGAAGAGGACCTTGGAACTTTAAACCTATTACTACATAGGGAAAAAAAAAAGACTTTGCTACATCAAAAGTGAATGTAAGCAGGAATAATCCAATTTAATAAAAAGAGAACCTTTTCTTACATATGTATGTAAAGGAAAAAGAGCTATGTAGAAATATATAGCAGTGTATCGACAAGAATTCTATATAATATGTATGTAAAGGAAAAAGAGCTATATAGAAATATATAGCAGTGTATCGACAAGAATTCTATATAAGAATTTAAGCCTAATGGATGAAGATGTGATTTTTTATATAAATAAGTGAACATAGTTTGCACAAAACTACCATAAATAATCTCATAAGTTTTTGGCATCACAAGAAAATCAAGAGTGAAAAAAAACTTACGCTAAATAATTTGAAGTTTGCTGGCAATATTGCATCAAGTACATGTTCTTTCAATAGGGCCATGAAAGTAGTCTACATTGCCAAAACTTGTAGAAGGATCAAAATAAAAAGGATGAAGATAAAACTTGTACCAAGCTCAAAAGAATCTTTCTTCACTAATCTGTCACTGCCAATATCCAAATGGCAGACAAAAGTTTCCTTTAATCAATCGCACAAGCCTCCTATATGGGCTTGCACTACATACATTGCAAGGTATGCTTTCATCACACATCGTAGGTTGATTGTACGATATGCTTCATGGACGTAGGGTGATTTCTTGTTGTTTGTAGCAAATTCAAATAAAGGGATTCTCTCCAAATTCACTACATAAATTGCATTGCTTGATTTTATCAAACATTGTAGGTTGAAAGCTATATGTTGGATTGCATTGATTGCATGATATGCTTCATGGAGGTAGGGTAGGTTTTTGTTGTTTTTAGCAAAATCAAAGCAAGGGATTCTCTCCAAATGCACCACGTATGCTCTCATTTTGAACGCATGTGGAATCATGTTGTGAACAAAAAAATTCATGGTAATTGTTAGTCAATGGTGGCTATCAAAAAAATATGTTTTTCTTGGCAATCCTTCGTTCACATGTAGGTCAAGTGTGCATACTTTTAGAAGCAGAAAAACCTCCCATACAAGGCTCTCATCTAGGATGTAGTCTCATGGAGCATATGATTGTAGGAGACTTCCAATAGGGGCGACGCTAGTAAGCACTAGACTAGTTTCAAAGAATGCCAAGGGGAGGTTCGCCTCAAGATGTAGTCTCTAGGACTTCACTTATTAGAGGATATGCCTAGCAAGGGGGGCTGATGAAGGTAGATCTAGATTGTTTCATGGATGCAACAAAAGGGCATTGAAAACAAAACAAAATTGATTCAAAATGCATGCTTGACAATGCTTTAGTTGATATTATGTATGCCAAAGTGTTCTGTACTTTGAGAGCACAAGTTCTTGACGAGTTTCCTCGATGATATGTATTTCAATGCTTAAATTGTTAGGTAAAGGCGGTGTGCCTCATCGTGCTTTGCCCTTGTCTGCTGGCCAGCCGCCCACATTTATCTCCTTATTCTTTATACATGCAAAGAATAAGGAGCTCTCACTTATTCTCACACCGTTCTCATAAAGTGAGATTTGGGAGCTCCACCCCACATCCCTATGTCGTGCTCTCTCTCTCTCTCTCTCTCTCTCTCTCTCTCTCTCTCTCTCTCTCTCCATCTTCGTTGCACACATACACGCCTACAATCCATTTCTTCACAATTGGTATCAGAGCTTTGGCTTCGCAACAAATGGAGTGTTACAGAGAAGTGAGCTTTCGGCTATGGTGAGCTCGTTTTCGGTGAAAGTTTGAGATTGATGAGCAACCACTAGATCTGTGCTCATGGAAGCTTGAGTAAAATTCCCAAGCTTGAGAGGAGATTGTATTGCAAGTGTGTATGCTTTTTTGCAGCCATACTTGCAGGAAAAATGCAGACTTTTATTTCCGTAGGTCATTTTTCGGGCTCCAAAACAGTGTTTTCTGCGTAACTTTTGCATATGGAATGCGATTTATGCAAGGTTAGGGTGTAACCTGGGGTTTTGGCACGCTCGGAATGCAATGGTGATGTCCATTTGGACTGGTTTTGATCTTTGAAATTTTTGCAGCAACAACTATTTATTGTGTGTCGAGGATTCCACACATGGTTTACTCTCGGATGTGAGAGTGGTATTGGCTACAAGTTTGCTCACAGGTGGGAGGATATGATGTATGATCTGTGAGGTCAGATGCTCAAGGAGACTCATGTGATTGCAGTTTGAGCTTGGCAATGTATGCTTCGAGCATGTTTCTTGGAAGTCACAGGTAGAGCAAGTATTTGTGTACTAGATTTGCAGGTGTTTGCAATGATGTATGCAAAGTGTGAAGATTGGTGCATGCATTTGGAGTGCCATTTGATGCGCTTTGGTTGCTCATGGTTTTGAGCGTGAAGTCACTTTGCTTATTGGTTTTGTAGCCACTTTATTGACAAAACTTTGGCAACATTTTTCCAACAATTTTATGCACATCGTTGGTGCGATTGAGATTGCGATTGCCTATAACACTCACGATTTGTGTGCAATGTTTTTTCTTTTGAGAGGTGCATCACGGGCATGTTTCGCTCTACATTTTTGGTCTTGAGCTATGAGTGCTTGGCCATTTGGAGCTTCCAGTTTTGACTCCCATCTATAGCCATTTGCAGTTGAGGACATCTTTTGCAATGTTTTGGCTTGCATACCGATTTTGACAAAGTATGTCTCTTGAGCTTTTTCTTTGTGTATGCTTTTGTGGAATAGTGACCGGAGTTTACTCGCCATAGTTTGTGATCGAGCTTAGCTCTCATAGTGAGAGGTTTATAGACAGGTTTGAGGGTCATTTGTGAGCTGAATTTTTCAACCATCGTTCCCTGTTTGCAGGTGCCTATGTATGGATCAATTGTAAGCTAATTTGCGGCACATTTGTGACCTGTTTCTTTAGCTATTTGGGAGCTGAATTTGGGGCTGATTTGCAGCCATATTTTTTAGCCATAAAGGAACTTGTGTTACTCTACAAGTACAGTTATTGTTACTCTTGGTAGTGGTTAGTTTTGACTCCCACTTTTACACAGATTGTGTATGCTACGATTTTCTAGCATATTGTTCATTCATTGATACATTTTGGAAGTAATTTTTCACTCACATAATGCATGTCATTTGTGGTGCCATTGAGTGATACTCCCGCTAGAGCGGTTTGGCCTTGTGTATGACTTTGTGAGGTAATTTCGGACGAGTACATTTTTGGATTGTCCATTTGGGCATTTGTTGTTGTCTCCATTGCGATTTACAGTTGAGTTTTTTGTTCCAGTTATTACAAAGGAGACTCTGCCAAAATTTTGCCAGATATGTACGCCTATTGCAGAGGCTAGTGAGCTTGACCGTTTGCTCACCTTCTTTGCTTGAGGCAACAATTTTCTCTCAAGTGGGAGATTCTTCTAATCTTGAGCATTGTTTGTCATAGTTTTGGCATGGATGTGCAGACGCTTCAGGTTAGAGGCGTTTCTCGCTCACAATCACACTGACATGTTGGCACTAAGGCCACAATGGGCATATTAGGCATCGTTGCTTCAGGCGTATGAGGCAGCGAAAGAGGCAGATGCATGGTGCTACTATGGGGACAAATGCTAGAGAGTATGCATGTGACGGGCATGTCACTTTTGAGTCTAGCTTGCCTTTCTTTGTGTCTTGGGATAGCATATTGTCTACGTGTTTTCTACTAGATGAGCATGTACTTTTTCACGTGACTCCACGTCGTGATTTGTTTTTCTCTTTCTCTAGTGGGAGACTTGGTTGTGTGCAGTCGATTAATGGTTCAACATATGACATACAGGGTGCTGGAGAAGTATGCATGTCTTTACCTAGCGGTGCATTGCTTATGCTACGAGATATACGTTATGTACCAAGACTCAACAAGAGTCTTTTCAGTGCTTGAGCTGTGAAGAGTAGTGGACATTGAGTACTGCTTGGAGAGAAGACATTTCAAACACATAGGGGATCACTAGTGATAGCCAGAGGTGCTAGGAGTGGTCTAGTATACCCTTTTCATATTTCTGACACACGAGGCGGTGTAGTCTCTGTGCATTTGCAGCCAAGTTTGGAGTGAGAGACGAGGTGTGTCTCTTTTGCAGATGTGCTGCATGGAGAGCAGGTTGTGCATTTGTCTTGTGGTGACGTTCACGCAGACAATGGTATATCTAGGGATGCACAGTTTGGTCAGTCATTAGTTGAGGTGACATCAGTTGAGCCAGAGACCGACGCATTGTTCTATGATGCGTCTGATACATTTTAGGGCGACAGTGTCCTTCATACTGTTGTGTGTGACTACAATGGTGCTGATTTTTTGGTTTTGTAGTCATTCTCAACAGATATGCCTTTGCCAGATGATGCTGACATGGTGATGCATAGTCAGGTGGTTCTTGATGAGGATGCATATGGAACTGAGGTTGTGGGATAGGTTGGCACACATAGTGCATGTTTCATCAGCTTTTGGGTCTCTCATGTCTGACCTTTTGGTCTCGAGAACTGATCTTGCTTATGTGGTTGGTGCATTTGTAGTGGGAGTTGTTGGTTGTGTGATGATTGACACTGGCATTGTGCACTGGCCATGCAGGTCATCACTCGATACCTGCATTAAGAGTGTCATCGTGGCTCTAGCCCTAGTGGTATGCATTTTGCATTTCCACTAGAGCGGTTATAGATGCACTCACGTATTTGGAGTGAGCGAGTGGGCATAGGTTGAGAGCCGTCTTCTCTCACCTCTTGTATATACTAGTTGTAGGGTGAAAGCATGTTAACCTGTCGCGCTTTTTGTGCTAGTTAGCAGTTTCAAGCTAGCACATCTTCGAAAATTTGGGCGTCCGGTAAATTTTTTACAAATAATATCAAAATTTGTCGGAGGTTGTACATTTGGAATCCTTGTTTCGAGTGCTTTCTATTGATATATCATATGTCCTAGATCTTGGAGATGTAGCTCGAGTTATTGTACTAGTTAGCACATGTCAAAATTGTGCTAGTTAGCATTGTCCGGGACATGAAAAAGCATGACAAGTTAACATGCTTTCACCCTGTAGTCTAATCTTCTCGCCACTTATCGGCACACAACCTTTAGTGGTAGAATGTTAGGTAAAGGCGGTGTGCCTCATTGTGCTTTGCTCATGTCTGCCGGCTAGTTTTCGGTCGCCCACATTTATCTCTTTATTCTTCATACATACAAAGAATAAGGAGCTCTCACTTATTCTCACACTGTTATCATAAAGTGAGATTTGGGAACTCCACCGCACATCCCTGTGTCGTGCTCTCTATCTCTCTCTCTCTCTCTCTCTCTCTCTCTCTCTCTCTCTCTCCATCTTTGCTGCACACAAGTACGCCTACAATACCTTCACATAAATATCTTACTTCCAATTGGAGAATTGCTTACATATCTTGCACAAATGCCATTTTGTAATAAATTCACTTGATAGTTCATGGTCTGGTTTTGTATAGAAACATGCTTGACAATGCTTTAGTTGATATTATGTGACATGACGCCAAAGTGTTGTGTACTTTGAGATCACAACAAGTTCTTGACGAGTTTTCTTGATGATATGGATTTCAATGCTTAAATATATTACTTCCAATTGGAGAATTGCTTGCATACCTTTCAAAAATGTCATTTCGTAATAAATTCTCTTGATAGTTCATGGTTTGGATTTGTATAGAAACATCTAATTACTTAGTGTGGTGTCATTTACAAAACCGAATCCCAATACATGCTTGATCATGATGAAGGAAGCTGAGCCCCATCAACTTACCATCCTTTTCCATGATTCCAATGAACTAAGATCCAATAATAGAGAGAATCCCCATTCTATCCAAAGATGATAGAGCAGCAGATTCAGTTAAGGGGCCGCGGACTCGTCAAGAATCTCTCAAAGCTTCAAGGTTTGACAATCTACATTTCAGAACAAACATAATTTGAAAACTTGGGGATGTTGTGGCTAATCTCAAGTTTTTGCATTTTTGACAACCAAACATGTTGTAAGGTCTCTGACCCCAACCAAAAAGACCACCCTTGTACCATGAAATGATCATAATGGAAAAAAGTTACAATTTTTAGCAGTTTTTCGAATTCTGTCAGTGCCATGATGTTTAGAATGTTATAAAGCTTCGAAATGTGAATTAAAATAATTTTTGTGAAAATTTTCCAAATATAGTAAGTTTTTTGTCACCCGACCTGTATAGTTTTGACCGTCTCGAAAATCTGCACCCGTACCTCGAATTTGAAAAAAAAAGCATTTTCGAACCCCAGGGGGCTGCTAAATATGGCAGGTACTCGGTCCAGTACGCCTTAGTTAGAGCTCAGTATAGCATTTTATGACATCAAAATCCGACTCGTATAGCCCGTTTTAGCCTAAAACCAATTTTTCATAAAATTGTCCGGGGAGGCACCGAGGGCCCGGGGCTGTGTGGGAACAGGTTCTAGGCCACTCTAGACCAGCTTTAGCAGCTAGGGGGCACCCTCTTGCCTTGTGGGAGTCTTTGGGAAGTTTCCAAGCTTGCAACTAAGTGTGAGAACCAGTTAACTAAACCAACTGGACACTTGGTGGGTAGGCAACTAGACTTGCCATGCAAGGACTGAGTGCTCACTCAGATGCTTATAGCAGCACAAATCGATTTTCAGCTTGAGGAGGCCTATTTAAAGGCATGCACACACACACACACACACACACACACACACACACACCTTGGGGAGGTGCTGCCGGTACACACACAGTTTTTGAAGGAGAAGCAAGGAGGGAGGTGCTGCCGAAATTCTCATCTTGAGGATTCATTGGATCAGAAAAATCAGAGGATTCTCAGCCCCTAATCACGGTAATCATGGTTTAATTACTGCTCTTCTTAATTCTCATCTTTATTCTCCAAATTCCTTAGCTACTATGCTTAATCCTGGCTATAATTTCCTATAGCTGCTCTCTAAATCTCCATAGCTATACTCCATTACATAATCTCCATAGCTAAATTATGCAGCCATTCATCATCCTTAACCAATGATTAATGCATGATTAGGAAAGATTCTCTCTCTAGGCAGCATAGTTAATAAATTGTCAACTAGTAATAGTGTAGATTTGATGAAATTCATTCTTTTACCACTCAATAGTGTGGTAATTAAATTAGACTCAATCTTCTCCCACATTAAAATGTGATTAAGGCTGAAAATTAATCCGTCATTAGGCCATTAAGAAGAGAATTTTATGTCACACATGCCTGTGGCAATTCTGCATCTTCATATTGCTCTAGGAAAATGAATGAGCTTGCTTACTTCATCTCTTTCGTGAATCAATTAGTAAAATTCTGAATTTCTTAATCATCTAAGCCAAGTAATTAACCTTAGAGCCATTTCCCATAGGGTAAGTAAGGAATTACCCATAAAATTGCTAGGTCTCGAAGGAAAAATCTAATCTCTTGCCTAAGGAGGATTCTTTAATAATTCTAATCTGCCATTTGGTTGTTATGATGCTCTCGGACTTTAGCTCTTTTCTTCAAGTTTATCATTTAAAGAAGTGAGTAAAATGGCCCCGGTTAAGAGAACTCGCTTCGGTGGTGCCCACGACCACGAGGCGGGAACGAGCAATACAAATGGAAAAGGAAAAGCTCCCATGGTCGAACAAGCACCGGCCATCTCACGAGCCAATGAGGAAGAAATGGAAGAGGTAGATCATAGTTTTATTCAAGTTGTTTAATTTAACATTGCATACGTTTAGCTAGGAATGAACATATCCCCAAACATGTTGGAGAAATCCGATAGAAACCTCGGCAATTGAATTCATTTGTATATTAAAGTCTAAAGTAGGAAAGAAATGATTGACGGATATACTGTTTGCAATAGGAAAGAATGTCTGCTAGGGAAAATTTAGCTCGGCATGTTCATTCTATTTCCAATGTTGAATTAATCATGAACCCTCTCTTGATCACAGGGGGCAGAGTTCCTGGTTAAGGGCTCTTGAATCCACGACTGCTGCTGGTTAAGCGGTGGATACCCACGACTGCTGGTTAAGCGGTGGGAACCCATGTCTGCTGGTTAAGCGGTGGGAATGTCCATGTCGTGCTTTCTATGCGGTGGACATACCTAGTTGTATGGGCAGCTAGGCGACAACGGGAGGAGTAAACTCTCGCTGGAGGGGGGATGTTGTACCTCCAGAACATTGGAATTTTAATGAATAAGTTTGAGTAGAATTTTTACTAGAACTCTCTCTTGGTGCCGCTGTGCAATTCTGATGGAAGGGCTGTCTTAACGAACTTGTGAATCGGAATTTAATCAAGGAACTTTTATGTTGAACAACCACTGTGGTAGTAATTAGGGCACACAAGGAAGTGTGAGTGTGGGGGTGGAAAGTGGGGCCTTGGCTCAGGTTGCCAATGCCTATGAGAAGGGTGATCCCGATTGGTCGGGAACTCTCCGTCCCCATAGTGTTATAAATCGACGTTAGTATTACTCATTGCCCCTAGAGCGGCGAAGTCTCAAGTGTACGTGCCTCTGAAACATGGGGAGAAAGGCACTCGAGGTTTCTCTTCTCTTGGAAGGTGGGTCTTAGGATCGCTAGATAGGTTAAGTACGCTTCCCCTACGAGGTGGAGCTAGATCTCGATGCTAGTAGGCTTGAACTCTACTCACCTTGTGATGAGAGACCGTCCGCTAGTTGAACCTTGAGCCACTTTGTTTGCTTCCGCTTTAGATCTAGTGGGCACCAAGTTCACCATCAGATCCACCGTTTGATACGACGAGGTGGGGACCTCACACCTTGTATCAGAGCTATAGGTTTACGAATTGTAAAATGATGTTGTTTGAAATTTTAAAAACTAAGGGATTGTAGGATAGCTCGTACTCAAAGCTTGAGCATGATGTTTCCCAGAATAATGACATTGGATTTGTCTAGTGGATTGTCTCCTGAGTGATGTTAAAGAGTTTTACTCGTTGAGCTTGTTGGGATTCAGTGGGTTTCACATGATGTTTTTTGAAAAGTCGTTGGTGCGACTAGTGCTGCGGGCAGGTAGCCTGTTGATGCACATAAAGTTATAAGTATGGATCAAAGCTCTCGAGTAAAGTTTTAACCATTATTTATTGGCTGACAATTTTGGATGTATTCAATGGAATTTAAATGGTGAAATGGTTAAAATCCTTTGTGATAGCTGTACAGATTAAGTAGGTTGGTTAAGCCCAAAAAGTTAAATTTCTTCTTGAGTATGGAAAATCCTAGGTTCATTTGAGAAGAGTGCTATAGTAACGAGTTTTATACCATTGGATAGGTACCGTCTATTGCGCTATATACCGCCGTTCAAGAGAAAAAGTTTCTCCTTAAGCAAGCTCAGCCTCCAACCTTTAAAGGCGAAGGGGCAAATGTGGAAAGAGATGCATAAGTATGGATGGAGGCTATGGATGACTATGTCGAAGCTGCGAGAACTCAACCCGAGAACCAAACCATGCTTGCAATGTTCCGCTTGTCTGGTGATACCAAGATCTGGTGGAAACAACATTGTAGGGACTTGGATATCAAGGGATCTTCCCAGTCATGGGAAGACATCAAGGCTGTTGTGATGGAGCGTTACTTACCACCCGCCTATAAAACCTTGAAGATGAACGAGTTCTTTTCCCTTCGGCAGCTGACTTCATCTGTCAAAGAATATTATTCAAAGTTTGTCACTCTTCGGAGATATGCTCCTAAGATGACATTGGAACAATAGGTAGCACGGTTCGGCCAAGGACTCATCGACCCCCTGAACAACCGACTAGAAGCTCTCAGGCCAGCAACTCTGCAAGATGCCTTGCTAAGGGCCAAACCGTTAGCTAAAGAGATTCAGAGGACTACCCAAGATAGTGAATACTATTTGTCAAAGAAGGCCAGGCCAGACAATTGGAGTAACAGACCAATCAACCCTGCATACGACCATCGTCCGGTAGTAGCTACTACGGTAGCTACTGAGTTTCCCAATATAAGATGCTTTGAGTGCCAGGAGTATGGACATTACAAAAGTCGATGTCCAAAAAGGATTTCCCAAACATCTGGTGCTAATAATGTACCTCTGAACGTCAATGGGCGAGGTCAACCAAACGGAAGAGGAGGCCGAGGAAGAGGATACATAGGACAAGGAAGCGGAGCTTTCGCTAATGCCGCAGTGAGACAACCAACTGTGGGTGATGAAGCTGATGAGAGAGCAACAATGTATGATGCAACTGCTAATCCTAGTGAGCAATAAATCAGGCACCAGAATCTCATCAAAGTTCATCAGAATAAGACGCATAAAGCTAAAGACTATTCTAATATCAAAGAATGTCTTTACTTTAGACAAAGGATATATGTACCTAAGTAGTTAGCATAGAGTTTATCCAGATGTATTCTTGAGATGAGGACATCTCAAATTTTTCACGTTGGGGAGGTTGTAAGGTCTGTGACCCCAACCAAAAAGAGCACCCTTGTACCATGAAATGATCATAATGGAAAAAAGTTACTATTTTTAGCAGTTTTCCGAATTCTGTCAGTGCCATGATGTTTAGAATGTTATAAAGCTTCGAAATGTGAATTAAAATAATTTTTGTGAAAATTTTCCAAATATAGTAAGTTTTTGGTCACCCAACCCGTCTAGCATTAGGCAAAATTTGGACTCACAAAGGGGCCCTTTAAGGAGTTTGACTTTACCTATCTCTACCAAAACAGGCGCATGGATAAATTTTTGCAAACAAACTCCAAATTTGGCGGAGGTTTGACAGTTAGGGTGTCCTCTTCAAGCTCTATCTACTGATATATAGCACGCCATGAGATTCTTCATATTTTAAAAGATACTTTTTTTGATTCACCTATGATGTGACAACTCTATCGGAATCTAAGTGAATCAAAAAAAGAATCTTCTAAAATATGAGGAATCTCATGGCGTGCTATATATCAGTAGATAGAGCTTAAAGAGGACATTATAGCTGTCAAACCTCCGCCAACTTTGGAGTTTGTTTGCAAAAATTTATCCATGCGCCCGTTTTGGTAGAGAGAGGTAAAGTCAAACTCCTTAAAGGGCCCCTTTGTGAGTCCAAATTTTGCCTAATGTTTTGACCGTCTCAAAAATCTGCACCTGTACCTCGAATTTGAAAAAAAAAGCATTTTCGAACCCCGAGGGGCTGCTAAATATGGTAGGTACTTGGTCCAGTACGCCTTAGTTAGAGCTCAGTATAGCAATTTACGACATCAAAATCCGACTCGTATGGCCCGTTTTAGCCTAAAACCAATTTTTCATAAAATTGTCCGGGGAGGCACCGGGGACCCGGGGCTGTGTGGGAACAGGTTCCAGGCCACTCTAGACCAGCTTTAGCAGCTAGGGGGCACCCTCTTGCCTTGTGGGAGTCTTTGGGAAGTTTCCAAGCTTGCAACTAAGTGTGAGAACCAGTTAACTAAACCAACTGGACACTTGGTGGGTAGGCAACTAAACTTGCCATGCAAGGACTGAGTGCTCACTCAGATGCTTATAGCAGCACAAATCGATTTTCAGCTTGAGGAGGCCTATTTAAAGGCATGCACACACACACACACACACACACACACACACACACACCTTGGGGAGGTGCTGCCGGTACACACACAGTTTTTGAAGGAGAAGCAAGGAGGGAGGTGCTGCCGAAATTCTCATCTTGAGGATTCATTGGATCAGAATAATCAGAGGATTCTCAGCCCCTAATCACGGTAATCATGGTTTAATTACTGCTCTTCTTAATTCTCATCTTTATTCTCCAAATTCCTTAGCTACTATGCTTAATCCTGGCTATAATTTCCTATAGCTGCTCTCTAAATCTCCATAGCTATACTCCATTACATAATCTCCATAGCTAAATTATGCAGCCATTCATCATCCTTAACCAATGATTAATGCATGATTAGGAAAGATTCTCTCTCTAGGCAGCATAGTTAATAAATTGTCAACTAGTAATAGTGTAGATTTGATGAAATTCATTCTTTTACCACTCAATAGTGTGGTAATTAAATTAGACTCAATCTTCTCCCACATTAAAATGTGATTAAGGCTGAAAATTAATCCGTCATTAGGCCATTAAGAAGAGAATTTTATGTCACACATGCCTGTGGCAATTCTGCATCTTCATATTGCTCTAGGAAAATGAATGAGCTTGCTTACTTCATCTCTTTCGTGAATCAATTAGTAAAATTCTGAATTTCTTAATCATCTAAACCAAGTAATTAACCTTGGAGCCATTTCCCATAGGGTAAGTAAGGAATTACCCATAAAATTGCTAGGTCTCGAAGGAAAAATCTAATCTCTTGCCTAAGGAGGATTCTTTAATAATTCTAATCTGCCATTTGGTTGTTATGATGCTCTCGGACTTTAGCTCTTTTCTTCAAGTTTATCATTTAAAGAAGTGAGTAAAATGGCCCCGGTTAAGAGAACTCGCTTCGGTGGTGCCCACGACCACGAGGCGGGAACGAGCAATACAAATGGAAAAGGAAAAGCTCCCATGGTCGAACAAGCACCGGCCATCTCACGAGCCAATGAGGAAGAAATGGAAGAGGTAGATCACAGTTTTATTCAAGTTGTTTAATTAACATTGCATACGTTTAGCTAGGAATGAACATATCCCCAAACATGTTGGAGAAATCCGACGGAAACCTCGGCAATTGAATTCATTTGTATATTAAAGTCTAAAGTAGGAAAGAAATGATTGACGGATATACTGTTTTCAATAGGAAAGAATGTATGCTAGGGAAAATTTAGCTCGGCATGTTCATTCTATTTCCAATGTTGAATTAATCATGAACCCTCTCTTGATCACAGGGGGCAGAGTTCCTGGTTAAGGGCTCTTGAATCCATGATTGCTGTTGGTTAAGCGGTGGATACCCACGACTGCTGGTTAAGCGTTGGGAACCCACGTCTGCTGGTTAAGCGGTGGGAATGTCCATGTCGTGCTTTCTATGCGGTGGACATAACTAGTTGTATGGGCAGCTAGGCGACAACGGGAGGAGTAAACTCTCGCTGGAGGGGGGATGTTGTACCTCCAGAACATTGGAATTTTAATAAATAAGTTTGAGTAGAATTTTTACTAGAACTCTCTCTTGGTGCCGCTGTGCAATTCTGATGGAAGGGCTGTCTTAACGAACTTGTGAATCATAATTTAACCAAGGAACTTTTATGTTGAACAAACATTGTGGTAGTAATTAGGGCACACAGGGAAGTGTGAGTGTGGGGGTGAAAGTGGGGGCTTGGTTCAGGTTGCCAATGCCTATGAGAAGGGTGGTCCCGATTAGTCGGAAACTCTCCGTCCCCATAGTGTTATAAATCGACGTTAGTATTACTCATTGCCCCTAGAGCGGTGAAGTCTCAAGTGTACGTGCCTCTAAAACATGGGAAAAAAAGCACTTGAGGTTTCTCTTCTCTTGGAAGGTGGGTCTTAGGATCGCTAGATAGGTTAAGTACGCTTGCCCTGCGAGGTGGAGCTAGATCTCGATGCTAGTAGGCTCGAACTCGACTCACCTTGTGATGAGAGATCGTCCGCTAGTTGAACCCCGAACCACTTTGTTTGCTTCCGCTTTAGATCTAGTGGCCACCAGGTTCACCATCAGATCCGCCTTTTGATACGACGGGGTGGGGACCTCACACTATCTAACACACGATCAAAAGTTTACAATCATGGTTATGAACCGACACTCAAGGTCGCGGTTTGGGATTTGACTTGGATTGGTGGCCATATTAAGACAGTGATCAACTATGGCAGATGAAAGGATCATGTAGAGAGCTCTAAGGGAATGACTACCTTAGCAGATTAACCATCGATCTAGGGCTTTAGGCTACAAGAAATCTTGGACCGTTAAAGTGCTAGCAAAGCATCTTTATGTAGCTTTTTACATTGATCAACAAGGTCAGGGGCAAGTACAAAAATCGTGTACAATCCATGCAAGGCATGGTGGTGGTCTTGGAGAACCATGGACATACAAAGGTCTGTCGATCTACTGGATTTAACCTGGCAATGGACTCAAGTCGAGTCCCATCAGGTACGTTTCATTCAGATTTCTTTTTTTTTATTGTTGTGAACAATTTTGTAGCAAGTGGCACCGCTTGTGTGCCTACGCAAGCCAAAGCCATTTCATGAGTTTTGAAGCCCTTACGGTTTCACAGGATTTGAAGTACAAGGAGAAGCAAGGGCTTATCAAGATGAAATTTATGTCATTGTAGCTCTCAAGGAGGACAGAGTTCGTACTTTTATAAGGTGCACAAAGTGCATTCAAACTGGAGATTTTACTTTTGGATTTTAATAATTTTAGCAGAACTATCAAAAGATAATGCATAAAAAGGCTATGATGATGCAAGCCAAGGCTTGTTTCTAAACTTGATGAGAGGTGCCATATGTTTGGTCATGCGCGAAAAGCTCAAGGTGGTGAGCCTACCTGTCATGTCTGGAGATCGTCGGGAAGTCATGCGCATCGTAGAAGCTGCTGGAAGGTTGATCCGCTCTAGGTGGCAGAAGCTCTCTCCACAAAGTCAATAGTGAGAATGAGCTAAAAATGGAGTGAAAATTTCTTATAATGGAGGTCCCCGAACCACTTTTCATGAAACTTGACATGTGCTCCTACCTTCTTGTGAGATGCGGTTTAGGCTCAAAAATTTCTTGATTTGGACTCCATTTGCTTTGTTTTACCAGAATTTTGGCATTTCGGTCAAAACCTCGCCAAAACACGCTTTCCGCTCCAGTCTCATAATTGCACCCCCACTGTACCAGAGGTTGTCCTATAGTCACTGATCATCCCCATATTTTTTGTTTTTCATTACGACTGTTTTTCACCTGCTTTTTGTATTTTTGAAGTTTTTCTGCCGAAAATTAGCAGAATTAAAAGGAAAATAGAAAATCAAACCCAGAAAATACCCAAAAGTCATAATAAATCACAAACATCACCGCAACACATTATATACACTCACATGCAATTTTTATGGCCTGATTTCTCCGTTTTACCAATATTTTGCATGAAAAATGGCTATTTCTACTTATATACACACACCTAGGGGCTTGATTTGGCAATTGGCTCCATATACCTGTAGCTTCATGCTGTATAAGGGCATATGTACTTGGGTTACTCCAGAAAATTTTGCAATCAAACAACAATCCTAAAAATAGTCAAAAATCATGCCCTTTTTTTGCTGTTTCTGTTATTGGTTCCGCATTTGAGAGTGCCTCTAGAATGCCTGTGCCTCTAGAATGCCTCCCCCCCTCCTAGCCGGAGTCCTCCCGGACGACAAGGTTTCGCCTCGGAGTATGTGCCGTGCATAGGTTGAAAAAGTTGTACTAATGTCTGGCCGATTAAAGTGGCCCTATTTTATGCATACTCTGTCAATGCATGGAAAAATTAATGTTGTGCAAGAGAAGGGAATAAGCAATATGCTTATTGGCATTCGCCGTCGAGGTTTCCTGTTTTCTTTGCAAGTAACAGCTGTAACTCTACTGCTCTCTGTTTAATTGTCTTTTTGGCAAAAGGCAATTGCTTTGCCGACACTGTTGATGGAGTCGTAGTAGCTGATTTGAAGGAGAATTGGCTGGGCCGTAATGGCTATAGGCCGTATTGCCATTGCTTTCCATTGGTATTTTGTTGCTGCCGGTTTTTGTAGATGGTTTGGCACTTTCTTGTTTACCACTGGTTTGTTTTTTATTGGCATCCCCATAAGTCGGTTTTTCGTTTTGAAATGCAGCTGTCTGCTTTCCGTTGTTGCTTGTACTGAAGGGAGTTCCTTTTGCTTTTGCTTTGGTATCCAAATGTGAGTGACATTTGGGTTATGGCTAAGCATTTTCTTTGGGATCCATATCTGTTTTGTGCTTTTGGTTTGTGGTTGAACCTTCTGCTTTGTTGGAATCCTTTTGTTGCATTGTTGTTTGTCTGCCATGTCCTTTCTATCTTTCCGCATCCATACTTGTTTTCCTTGTTTTGGTAGCCTAGATCTTTGCATTGTGGCCGGTGACTTCATATGTCTGTAATTATCATGGTTGGCTTTTACCTGATTGTTGGTCTCGGGTATCATGTTGTTCTTTAAGGGCATTCGTGCTTTTCGCCTTGTTCCCAGTGATTGCATGGCTTGCAGTTGATCATGCTGGTATTGCTGAGCAAAAGCTATCACCTGTTGTTCATGTTCATGCGGAATTTTGACTGCCTTTGCTTTCCAATCTATCTGCACATTGTACTCTTTTTGCCAAGGTTGGCCCAGCATCATTGGGTGTTGTGTGCTTTCATCTGTCACCACATAGAATTTGTGTGGGTAAATATATTGATGTATCTGTACATTCAATATAGTCCATCCCAATGTTTTCAACGGGTGTGATGTGCTACTTTCCAGCACTTGAGGAGTAGAATGAAGTTGACCTGTGACTTTGAGTTGTTGGTATAATCCATTAGAGATCAAATTTGCTTGAGCACCCGAATCAAGTAATGCTGTCGATTCAACTTGATTGTTGCTGCCCATTTTGACGGGGATTATTGGCTCCACTGTTTCCTCCTCCAACTTCGTCAGTCGAATGGCATTGATTCGCAATGGTGTTCCACTTTGTTGGTGTTGTCGCAGAAGTCGTCTTTTTGCAATGCGTTCTTGTGCTTCGGCTTGAGCTTCCTCCCATACTCTCTATTTTTCCTTCATTCTTTGTTTTCCTTGATGAATTTTTTGGAGCATCTCCTGTGTGAGTGGTAGATGATAGCTCCTCAGTCGACATCCACTAATCCAGTTTGACATTTCTTCACCTGCTAATGTAGCAAGCTTGACAGCTCCACTTTTGTGATAGATCACTAATCACAAATGGTCCCATCCCTCGCTTTTTTAGTTTCTTGGCCTGTTGCTTCAAGGTATAAACAAGTACATAATCACCTGTTTTAAACTCTTTGGTACGCACGTGTTTGTCAAAAAATTCCTTTTGTCTTCTCTTTTTAGCATAGATTGAAGCGACAACTCGTAAGCGGAGTTCATCTAGCTTTTCAAGATCATCAATTCTTGAAGAGAGCTCATGCCCTGTCCATTCTAAGCTTTTTGCTACTCGTAGGGTTGGAATTAAAAACTCTATGGATAGTATAGCATTCAGGCCAAACACCATGTTGTATGGTGTTGTTCCTATTGATGTTTTGTAAGCTACCCTGTATGCCCATAGTGTTGAGTGTAGCTGTTGATCCCAATCTGTTCTTGATTCTGACACTTTTTTAGTGAGAACCGTACATAGTGTTTTATTAGTGGCCTCAGCTTGCCCATTGGCCTGTGGATGGTATGCTGCGGATTTCCTATGTATGACCATGAATTCCTCTAGCAGATATTCAATGAATTCATTGAGAAAATGTGTTCCACGGTCACTGACAATTTCTATTGGTAACCCGTAGCGTACAAAAACATTCTCATACAAAAATTGTGCCGTGGTGCGTGCATCAGCTTTTTGTGTTGCTTTGGCTTCGACCCATTTTGTGAGATAGTCCGTGGCAACTATGATATATTGGGTATGGGTGCGATATGCAGGGGGTGATATAGGTCCCACAAAATCAATGCCCCATTTTGCAAATGCTCTTGCTCCCATCATTGGCCGTAATGGAATCTCATCTCTTTTTATTGGCACCTTGGTGTGTTGACATGCGTCACAACGCTTTACAAACTCTTCCGCATCCATGTGCAATGTAGGCCACCAAATTCCTGCTGCGGTTAAGACAATTTTTATCGTCTTATCGCCCAAAAAATGGCCTCCACTTATTCGGCTATGTGCATGTTCTAGAATCAGCAGGTATTCACTTTCACTTGCACAGATTCTAAGTTGATTGTCCTTACCTCGCTTATAGAGTTGGTTCCCAATTAACTGAAAGTCACGAGCTTCCAGCTCTATAGTTTTTTTCCGTGCTCTTGTGATGTTCTCAGGGAACGTCGTGGTGGTTAAGAAGTCAATGATATATTGACTCCATGCAGGTGCTATGTTTACCTGAAACAAAGTTGCGTGATCCACTGGTTGTTTGACACTACATATAATACAATTGATAACATAAGAATGTGTGTCCGCATACATAGTTGGCCAATAAACCCCTAATTGTTTCAGTCTCTGGTGTGTCTTCACTGTTGAACAATGAAATGCACAACCCTAGACATGTGCATCTTCAAGGTAGCACTCGAATTCTTCCGGATTTATACATAATCGTAGGATTAGGTCAGATCCAAGATGATACAGCCGTCCTGCTATCAACTGGAAGTTTTTTGTTTGTCAAGTTGTTTGCTGTTTGGATCTGCATTCCGTATTATCAAACCCACTTCCAAAGGAAAGAACGCTAACAATTTCCTGAGACCGTTTGGGTACCATTTCAATGTTGAAAAGATAAGCATGTGGTATGTCATCATCTACTCCTTCAAGAGCTTCCCCGTTGTGTATCCTTGAAAGATGATCCGCTCGTAGATGGGTTTTACCATTTTTGACCACCACTGTGAAGTCAAATTCTAGCAATATAATAAACCAGCGTACAATTCTCCCCATATTGCAAGGTTTATTTACTAGGTACACAAGAGCTTGATGATCTGTGAAGAACACAAATCTGTTTACAAGTAAATAATGCCGAAATTTCTTTACAACATAAATCATTCCTAACCCTTCCCGCTCGGTTGTTGTGTAGTTCTTTTCTGCACTGTTTAACTGTCGACTCGCATAGCAAACCGGAAAATCCATTGTTCCGTCTCCAGGTTGAGCTAGAATACTTCCAATTGCATATGCTGAAGCATCAATGTGCACATGGAATATCTTTTCCCAATCTGGTGCCTTTAGTATAGGTGCTGATATAAGGTTTTCCTTTAGCTTTTGGAATGAAGTTTCACACTCCTCGGTCCACTCGAAATTGACTAGCAAACGATACAGTGGTTGTGCGATAACCGCATACATGTATATGAATCTTCGATAATATCCGCAGTGTCCCATGAAGGATTGCACTTGTTTCGCATTAGTAGGCCTGGGTAGGTCTACAATGACTTTGACTTTGTCTAGGTCAGTGGCTATGCCATTTCTTGAGACAATATGTCCTAAGATTCGTCCTTGCTTAACCATAAACACACACTTTTTCGGGTTAAGACAGATTCGATATGTCCTGCACTTTTCAAAGACCTTTTGCAAATGGTCAATATGTTCCTCTCGTAGGAGAGAGTGTACACACAGGTCATCCATGTAAATTTCTAAGAATATTCTTAGGTATTCCTTGAATGCGTGAGTCATTAACCTTTGGAAAGTGGCAGGTGCATTAGTTAAGCCAAATGGCATAACTCCATACACATAAATCCCCCATTCTGTGGCAAATGCTATTTTGTGTTGATCCTCCCTTGCTATTGCCAGTTGGTTGTATCCTGAAAACCCATCCAGAAAGGAATAAGCCCGTTTCCCGGCCACTCACTCCAGTACATGTTCTGTGATTGGCAAGGGATAATTATCCCTTATGGTTGCTGCATTCACCTTTTTGAGGTTTACACACACTCGCAATTTTCTATTCTTTTTGGGAACTACCACAATGGGAGACACCCAATATGTATGTTCAATTTCATAGATGAATTCAGCTTCCATTAGCTTATCAATCTCTTCTTTGATTTGTTTAGCAAATGTGTCATTATATGTATAAGGACGTTGTTTGCTAGGTTTTGCATCCGATTTCAAAGGAATTGTATGTTGGCATATCAATGGATGAACTCCTTTGAGGTCTTTATAGGACCAAGCGAACACATCTTTATACTTCTTGAGAATTTGTGTTAACTGTTCTTCCTCCTCAGGCTCTAAATTGTTAGCTATATAGAGTGGCTGAGGCTTTTCACCTGGTTCTGCGAGGTCTATCTTTTTTGCATTTTCAGGCCCATCGTAAGATTCTTGGTTGGTTCTTTCCCTTACTGGTGGTGTCATGATGATTTTTCTGTCCTGGATAGTAAATTTTCGATAGTGTGATGGTACATTCATGTTCCCCTTTTCTGACTCCCCTTTACCATCACTATCTTCTTCAGTGGTCCATATCTCTCTCAAAGACCGTTTCAGTTCTTGGTATTTCTGTTTACGCTCCAGTTTGGTCCACTCCTGGTCTTTTGTTGTTTCTTTTTTTGAATTTTGAGATTTTTGTGATTTTGTTTCGGTTTTAGCTTTCCGTACCTGTTTTATTTCCTTTCGCATTCTTTCTTTTTGATTTTTTGAGAATTTCCCGGATATTTGATCCTTTACACAATCCTCTGCTTTTACCAGCATCAAATAGTGAGTTTTACCTTTTATTCTAGGCATCCGGTTCTCTCTCGCTTTGTTTCCTACTCGTTTCCTCCTATAGCGTTCTTGGCGTCTAGGGTGTTGATTAGCAAAATCATAAAACTTGATATTCTCGATTTCATTTCCATGCTCACTTGAGGTGTCTGAACACTCATTATCTGCATCCTCATTTACTTCCAAATGTTCAGAGGAGTTGTAAAACTCTTCTTGTTCTGGTGGTTCTACCGTCTCTTTTTCTCGTATAATGCTTACCATGTAATAGGGTAACACATCATAGCCATCCTTATCACAAAATTTTATTGTTGGACTATCGGTAATGGTACAGACATCCAATGTTGCTAGTATGTGTTCCCATTCTAGAGGTTCCAAGGCATCTTCAGGGAAAGGTTCCGGAATATACTCCTTGTCCCCAATTGTTCTTTCTAAGACGCATTCCTCTCTTCTTAAGCTTCCATAGTGAGAAGCTCCGCACATCCATAGCTCTTTTGGTTGCCCTAACCATGCTGGTAGTTCTGATCCTGCTACTGTAGCCGAATCAAACTCTTCCATAGGTGTTTGGTTCAGATCTTTGTAACTATGGTCTTTCAGGTGTATTTTAGTTGTTATCTCGCCATGTCTGAGGTATATGTGGTCATAACCCCAATCTTGGACCATCTTCAATTTTCGCATGAATGGTCGTCCCAAGATGATCTCATAATTGTTCTTCTTGTCGAAATCAACTATTGCAAATGTATGCTCATACTCAATTCCGCACGAAGTGACAATCACTTTTTCTAAGAGTCCTAGAGGCTTCTCCATGAACCCATCTGCCAATTATAGTTTCATTCTGGTAGCCCTCAAAGCCGGTTTTCCCCATTTTTTCCAGATTTCTTTGGTGACGATAGGAACCCCCGCTCCACTGTCAAGAATAGCTTTGGAAACTACTCCTTGGAATTCTACTGGTAGCGTAGTGTTTCCATGTTCTCCTTCGCAATATTCTCCAACCTTATTTAATTGTACTGGTCTAGTGTTTAGTTGAGACCTGTCCAACTCTCTGATCCCTTCTTGTAGCTTCAAGGTGGGGTCTTTCACTCCAAATTTTTCTAGGCATTTTCCTACTGTGGTCCACATGTTTTGCCTTAACCTTAGGAGTTCTACTAACGTGATTGTGCATGCCACCGGGGTGGATAACAACTCAATCAATCCTTGCGAATCCATCACCTTGTTAGAAGAAAGTCTTTGAGATGGGATTGCTCTCACTTCTGACTTAGCTTCGTACTCTCCCAAGTAAGAGGGTAAGGTTCTCAACGAGTCTGGTTGGCTGTGCCCCGAACTAATATATCCTTGGTCTCCCCCTTGTGAATGTATCTCAAAGCTCATCTGCAACCTTGCCTCAAATTCTTCAATAGGAGGTAAGATCACATTCTTTTCTTTTCTTGTGCTATTCAGGTGGTTACTCATCCTATTAGCTTCGTTGTCCTCACGGATTTGCTTCCACAGATCATCTAGACCGTCACAGTCCTTACCCATTTTTGCCAATATTTTAAGCTGGAACTCGTCACTTGTCCCATCTGTGGTATTTGGCACTACGATAGGCTCTCCTCTTGACTCATAGGCATTAGTGAGTCTTTCCTTTGTTTCCACATGTTTCTCTAAAGTTGGTTGGATAGGGGTTGGAGCTGGTGCCTCATGCCAATTTGCAGGTTTACCCAGCGGGTCTTCCATCAATGATTGAGCCGTCTCGACCATCTTTTTACACATATCCAACCTCTGTTTTTCTATTTCAGCATATGGATAAGTCATCCACCTTTGCTCCTGGGTTTGATTCTTTTTAAGTCGAGCTTCATAAGCTTTTAGAAGCGCATCCAACTGCTCATTTACCTTGTCCACCAGTACAGATCCTCCTGATCCTGCACTTTTGGGCTTTGCTATTTCGTTGGGTGCTATAGCTGCTGTGGTGTGTGAGATTAAGCTAGCTAGATTCTCTAACCGCTCCAATTTGTCCTTTGTATGTTTCAACTCCTCGGATAGGGCTGTTTGCTCTCGTTCCTTCCTGGCTTTCCTACGCGCCTTTCTAGCTTTCGAAGTGCTTCTCTGATTTTTCGTTTCTGAACTTTGGGCATCAGTTTTTGGTTCTTCAACTATGGGTTCATTCGTCCTTCTTTGAGCTTGGGCTCGTTTTACCGCCTGAATAGGTATGATTGTCTCATTTTTCGATCCTCCACTGGAAGGTACTGTTTCTAACATGTTCAAGGTGGTTTTTGTTCCTTTGCTTGGGTTTTTAGGGAAATCGGGAATCAAATGAGTAATTCCACATTCTGGGCAATACACATTGACTCTAATGATTTCATCATGAGGATAGTCTCTCAGCCAATGGTCTCCTCCACACTTGTAGCAGGGTCCCTTGGGTTGTTGAGGTGCTCCTTGAGCTCCTCTTTGTTGGTAAGCATGTCTCTGTCCGCCCATGCCTCCATTGGCTATGAACAACAATGTTCGTTCATCTAAGCTATATCTTCCTTCTCCTGCTGCCTATGTAGCCGTTGGTGGTCGTGTATTTTCGATCATGCTCCATGGTTTTGGTGTCGAGGGTTCTTTTGGTGGATAATAGACAGGGTTTGCCGCATATACATTGGGATCTTCATAATATGCATGCATAGGCATCAAAGCCTTATCCTCTGATTCAGTTACCATTGGTGTGTGTCTTATACCCACTGGTCGTAATCCTGGTAGGGGTGGTCGTTGCCCCAACACCGGTTGTGGTCTTTCTACACCTACAGGTCCTGGTAAATTGCCTGCTTGATATCTAAGCATCGATGGAACTTGAGGGGAAGCTACTGGAGCTTGGGGAGCGTAAGGTCTCTCTCTCACATATCCCTTGTTATAATAACATTCCTCGGTCCCATGGTTTGTCCATTTTTGTTCAATAGCACACCACTTGGGCTGTTTAGCCTGGGGTTTGGCGTACAAGTTGATCTTTTTTAGCACTTCATCTATAAGCTGCTCCTGGTTTACAGCTACTTCTCCTTTCGGTGCTGTCTTAGAAGAATTTCTTCCACTTTGCTGTGAAGATGAATCGTCATCAAGGTCCTTGAACTTCCCTTCTTTGTAGACCGCACAATTGTCCACAAGGTACAGAGCTTCCTTGGTCACCTCATTCAACGTCGTGCTCCTCTTCATATGTAAGTCTTTCTGGAGATCTGCATTCCTTAGTCCTTGGATGAATATCACCATAAGTCTGGACTGAGTTGGCAGTTCTTCAACACGATAGAACTTAACATATCTTTTTAGTCTTAGTGTTGCCTTTCGTACAGATTCTTCATCTTTCTGTTTGAATTTATGGATTTGTGAGACGGTATTATGAGCTATTCCCCTTTGAGAGAATTCCTCGATAAACTCGTCAAACACTTCCTCCATCGACTAAAAGTCTCTACGCTCTACAGAGTCAAACCAAGTGGCAGCATCATCCTCTAGGGTTAGTCCAAACCCTGCAAATTGTGTAGGAAAATCTAACATCTCTTCGGCTCTAATTACACGCACAAAGGCTGCTACATGATCTCTTGGGTCTCTGCTTCCTATTTATTTCTTATTTATCCATTTTTGCACTTGAGAAGGTCTAATTCTTCGATGGTCTACAAACCTCATCATTGGATCACCCCGTCCTAGTCGATACACCTCCTCAAGCCTTCTGTAATAGGCTGGTTCCTCTCCCAATGGTGCTCCTAAGCCATAATTTCTAACGGTTCTCGTGGGAGGTGGTTCTTCTCTGCGAACTCGTTCTATGGGTGGTTCTCTAGGCTCTATTGATCCTTGAGTCTTTGGTTTACTCTCTGCCTGATACCTTGAATAGAGTGGTGGTTCTTGCAAATCCCTGAGCCCTTGTGTGGCTTGATAACCATTTCGGTTTCGGTATGATTCCATTGTTGCGCTCTGTCGAAGCCATACCTGCAATGATGTCTGGTTTGCTGGTTGGTCTTGGTTGTTGAATGCTTGCGGTCGGGTGGAATGTGAGGTTGCGTCATACTCATCTGAAAAAGGATTCGTAGACTTGCTTGGGGTGTAGGTGGCTCTTCGCACTTCCTCAGAGGCATATGCTGATGCTCGTGGACCTGTTGTTCTCTCTACTTCCTCTGGGAGAATACGCTGGTATTCTCGCCCATATCTATCAACAAAAACTATGCCCTTCCCCGTAGCAGTGTCATAAGAGAATAAGTTAAAAACCTTGTCTTTGCTTAATTCGTTTATGTATGGTTCTTTGCTGCGAAAGTAAGAGACTATACCCTCACTCTCATGCTTGTAGATTCCCACGTTCTCGTTCTAAGTTGGAACCCTGGTTGTTTTCTTATCATACATAAAAATAGCTCCGGGCCGATCAATGTTTGGTGGCGGTTCTTGAGTTTCTGAAACCATTTTCCCTTTCGCCACGTTATCTCCATATCTGTTGTAAGCTTCAGGGTTACTAACTATTAAATAGTGGTTCCCCTTTTCGTCTCGGAATCTATCTCCATCATCATAGACTTGGATTATCTCCAATCTTTGAGTTGGCTTCTCTTCGATACAAATTCACTTGCGGCCTCGATAGTTAGAATAGACTAGGGCTCCTCTCGAGTTTGTTCCCTCTAAGAAGATCACCGTGAGCTTGGAATCACTCAAAGGATTTTGGGAGGTGCTTCCTCCTTGCATAGGTCCATCATAGGTGAAACCTCCTGGCTGTTGGCTACCCATCATGAAGAAAGATCTGTCTGAAGAAGTGTCAGTATCACTCCCTTCCTCAATAATCGGTGCTAGTGGATCTAGCCTTGCTTGAGTTACACTCTCTTCGGTGGACACTAAGCTACCTTGGTCACCTCTGCTACCTTCTGGTCTCTAACAATGTATCTTCCTGATCTTTAATTCATCAAACTTATCAATACAATTTATCACAAATCCAACCACTCACCTAGCAAAGGGTCAGTTTCTGCACAACTTCTTTCTTTGTTGCTGAATATACCTGTACACAAGTGTTTTAATTTCGGCAATTGAATCAAAGCATTTATCTGCTAGAGGTTATCTTAGTAATGATTGGTATAACTGGAGAGTTAATCTCAACCACTACTGTATTTTATACACTGCTGCTGTTCTGGATTAGGTATGCTAATCTGAAACAGTACTTCCCTCCGATGTTGGTCAATTCACACGAAAAAGTCTGAATTCAGTCTTTGCTTCGTCAAATGGGCAAACAAGGTCCAAATTCACTTCTGAAAGAAGTTCTGGAACCCCTAAGCCAAATAGAATCTTACTGTCTATGCTAGATCAAATTTTCCTTGCATTAGGCCCTAATAGACATCCGCCGCGACGGACGTCAGCACAACGAGAACTCACCTAACATGTAATGTCAGCTAAGGACGAAGCTCGACCCGCAGGCGCGTGGAAGCAAGCATAAGGTGTCAACCTACACTCGACCGACTCCTAACTAATTCCTACATAGGTCTCTACCAATTGTCTAAGTCACAACCTTCAATAGTGCATAAGAGGAAACTTCCTACAACGCTTTCTAGAGTCGAATACCCATCAAACAATCTTGAAACACCCTAGAACTTGAAGGAGAGCCTACTAATACCAATAGGTCGCTCTCTCTAAGATCTATGAACCAAAATCCCAACCCAGAACACCTGGTGCAGAAACACGTAGGATGTCTGACCGAAATCTGCAGGTCTTCGTTTTCAAAATCTAAAGTGCCTAATGTG
The DNA here is from genome assembly GCF_014529385.1 of Adiantum capillus-veneris. Taxonomy (NCBI): domain Eukaryota; kingdom Viridiplantae; phylum Streptophyta; class Polypodiopsida; order Polypodiales; family Pteridaceae; genus Adiantum; species Adiantum capillus-veneris. Next base: position 71,234,924 of record NC_140954.1, read on the forward strand.
TAGTTCTACTCAATGTGAACGCGTGGATATGTTTCAATGCAAAATCGGACAACGTATGCTCACCCAAACAACCGGTGAAGCTCGTAGAAGGAGCTCGCAAAACCGGACCGTACGCGCGCAATGTACGTATCGGCGCGTAGCTCTCGTCGGGGACAACACACTGCACTTCTTCGCACTAGATTCCGACCACCGGAGCACACGTAGAGTCAAGATGAAGCTCACTCTCTCTCTCTCTCTCTCTCTCTCTCTCTCTCTCTCTCTCTCGTACACAGTATGCTCACTCACAGACTTCAAAACTTGTTTTTAAAATGACAAAAAGGTTTTTCATTAAGGTCAAAAAGTGGTATATATACCTTACAATTTCTTAAACCCTAAAGTTCCAAAAGCAACCATCTACTCAATCTAACTATCAAAACTGGGATACAATCTGGAAACTTCTGTAAGTCCCAATAATTACAAGGTGAAAAATCAGGTTTTCCTCAATGAATGAATAATTACAAAAAATAATAATCCTTCGGGTAGTTACTGCCGTGGGGTGTGTCCAGCTTCTAACATGTCACAAGCCTCCTCACCACTCAAGGTGTCAAGTGTCCATTCCCTAGATCTTCTATACCACTTTAGGTGGTACACCTCATGTAACCCCCATGCTTAAAGTCAACCATGCCATAAGAGATGGGTCCATGGCTATGAGTTATCCCTCGGCATCCACCATGGACATGCCTACACATGCACATACATGTCCATGCAATGCATACATATACATACCTTAGGCTATGAATTAGTTTATTAACATTAGAATAAGGACTATTTAGCTAAAGTGAGCTTAGCTTATCAAAATTTGTTTATGAAAGTTGTTATTAAGAGAGGAGTTGGAGGATAACAAGTTAAGTTATCAGATGTATACCCTTGCTATATTTAGAAGATTTTTGAGCGGTTAACTATTTTTATGGAAATTTAGGATGACATAGATTTAGATGAAATGGTCGCGTTTAGATCGGTGTAAGCATCTTAAAACTTTCTATTTTTGGACAAAAGTGAAAAAAAGTAAAAGTTTAATTTTTGAAAATCTTACATCAATATATTCATCATTAGCTCATCAGCCAAAGGTGGAAAAACTCCCAAAATTAAAAACTTTCTATTTACGATCAAAATGACCTGATATTTTTTTCCTTTACATGGGAACCCCCTCTCCAAGGGTGGCAGAGACCTTACAAGAATTGTTGAATAATTCAATAAGAGTTCAATCAAAGACAAATAAATTTAAAATTTGATTAAACTTAAACGCAATGAAGTCCAACAAGTGCTCGTTGACTCATTTAAATGATAGTTTAATACCGTTGAGTAGAGACGAGTCTCGATACTTAGAGTTTGAGTTGAAATTGATTCAAACTAATGTGAATTAAGTGTATATAGTTTTTATGGCATTTACATTTTTCAAATCCAAAGAATATGAGGCTATCAAACTCTAAACAATTTTCATGATCCCCCCACATAAACACAGCTTCAAGCACAATATTCGATGGAATTATGATCTAACAAATCCTAGCTAAGTGCATGGAATAAATTCAATAAAGTGTAATATCGTCCAACGTGATTTAAAGTGTATTTAAAGAGATGTTTGGTGCTCTTATGTATAATTGAGTGCAAATCAATCAATCGTGAGCCCAACTAAGTTCAAGGAGTTTACTTATATACAATTATGTCTCTAAGTTATTGACTTCATTTGAGGTCAATTTTAAAACTCTTTGATGTGAATTGAATGTAATTGACGTAAATGAAGTGAAAGTAAGTCTTTTTGAGTTCAATTTTCTTGATTTGATTATTATTAAGTGTAATTGAGTGCAACAAAATTCGCTTAAGTATGATCGAGTATAGTTTGTAGCCAGCTAGGTGCAATTAACCAAGATTTCCTAGCTTTTAATTGCTTCCATCCAATTAAGGACAAATGATACTTTTGTTTCACTATTGACCAACTCTAGTGAAGTTTTTTTATGGTTAATGGAAGTTTCAACAATAATTACTTTGTAATGAAAGTGTTTTCATTTCCTACATAGCAAATAATGTCTATTAGAAGTGTGCTAGTCAACCTTGGTTTTCTTTATAGGAAATAGAAGATACATTCATTTTCATATATTGAATAGCATGTTACCTAAATAACCCACCTAATTTCTTATATAGAATCAATGTATTATGTAGACATTTTCTTTTCCTACATATATATAAGAAATCCATATTGCTATAACCAGTAGGTTTGCACGCATGTTTGATTAAAGGGAATCACCTAAGATCCTTCAATTTGGTTCGAAAAGCAAAAGAAAGAGATTGACAGGTGGCACGAGTGGAGAGAGAGGTGGAGCAGGAGATGTCTGCGATGGTAAAGTCTCTCTCCCTCTCTCTCTCTCTCTCTCTCTCTCTCTCTCGTTAGGAGTTGCATTTGTCTGGTCGACAGCGATGTGTTGCCCTCTGCGTGTCTTGTCAAGTGCTTGGTGAGCTCACCTGCATCCGCGCATGACTGCATACTGCAAGAGACAGAGAGTGTGACAGAGCATGCAAGCACATGTAATCGAAGTGCAGCCATCTGTGCTGAGCAACCACCTTTGCCCCTGTGCTTTGTGGCCTTCGCCACATTCTCGATAGATGTGGAACACTGAAGAGAAGGGCTGCCGCGAGGAGGTGCATGACGTATAAGGCAGCGCAGGAGGTGCAGGTACATCAGCCAATTCCGATGGAGGGAGCACGCGTCAGGGGAGGGACTGCTGCACATCGGCATCAACGAGGGTGCAGATGGGTGTGGTGCGGCAGAGGAGCATGGCGATGCAGATGGAGACGAGTTCATGATCGTGGTCGTTGGAGGGAAAGTGTGCGCAAACTAGAGGGGATGGCGGGACAACAGAGATCATCTCTCTCTCTCTCGTCTTCGAGGCCTCTTGCGTGCAACGTACATCATCAGGAGAAGGGAATATGCAGGGACAATAGAGTAGAGCAGGATGGGAGACCTGCGTGATCTCTCTCTCAAGCTGTGGCATTGACAGGAAGGGGGGCAGGCTTTTCCTTTTGGAAAAGTTGGGATGGGGAGGGTATTTTATTAGATTCCATCTAATAAGTGGGGTAGAGCCATTAGATACATTTTTACAAAGATACATATCTTTTTCCTATGTAGGAATTGATTTAAAGTTCTTTGTGAAAAAGGTCTGCAATGAAGGGTGGAGATCCTTGGCAAGTACACAATCTCAAAGGTAAATGGGAAATTAACGACCTAGGCATAAAGAAAACAAGCCTTCAAAGTTTCAACTCAAACGGTGAAGGATGATGGATCGCAATTCGTCGCTATCCTAAACTTTCAAAAGCAATGTCAAACGGGAAAACAATGGCAGAAGAATAAAACAAAAGCAAATCCAAAGCTTGAGTTACTGAAAGGAAAACATGGCCGACATGAAGGGTTGCAATCCATGGACCACTAAGGATCCCGGACCGCGATTCATTTTTGAAGGGTGGCCCTCATTCATTCATTTGAAGGGTAAATTTCAACCAGCCAAGTTATATTAAGAGAAAAATTAGAAGGGTTACTTGAAAATTTTTCAATAGCCTATCTTTCTTTTGAAAGGTAAATTTTTTTCTCCCTTCACTGAAAGGACGAAGTGCCTCCAAAGGTTGCCAGAGCCTTAAAAAACGAGCATGTCAAGACCTTGTAATTATTTGAGTTGATAAATATAGTTCACTCACAATTGTGAGTTTTGCTTTAAAAAAACAAAAAAAAAGAGCAGTGATTGTGCTTTTTTGGTAAATTGTGCGATGGCTCAATGTTCCCAAGGAAAGATCTTCTAAACAATGTCAAAACTGCTATCCAAAGTAGTGAAGAGTTTTCTCAGACTTAATTAGGTTTTTTAAAAAGCTTCTTCCACACTGAAAATCTACAAAATTGAAAGAAATTTTGTGTAATAACCTTCAAAAAGCACCGGGCGTCTCACACAAGAAGATTTAGAAATTATCTCATGTAGGAAAACGGAGTCTTTTCCAGTGTTTTTCATACAATGAATAGCATCATGAGCTTTTGCTCAAGAGGAACCGAATACCTAGCTAGGTACGATTGGGGGCAGGAGACCGCCGCCCCCCCCCCACCGGGCTGGCCCAATAGTACCTAGCTAGGTATGCGGTGCCTCCCTCACAGAAGCTCATCCACAAGAAGATTTAGAAATTTTCTCATGTAGGAAAACAAAGTCTTTTTCAATAATTTTCATACAATGCATAACATCATGAGCTTCTGCTCGACCCCAATCGTACCTAGCTAGGTATGCGGTGCCTCCCTCATCGATCGATAAGAGACATCTCAACTTTAGGGGTGACATGTGGGCTTGTAATTGTCAGGGTCGGTGACCTCCCAATAGGCCAAGGGATATGCATACTATGAATAACGTATAGCCTAGTCACTCATCTTTTCTGTGAAGGCTCGAGTTTGAGAAAGAGATTTTGTGAAGGCGGACAACAATAATTATAGGGCGTAGGGGAAGGCTCAATCAAAGCGTGTAAATTAGACGGGTGTGGCTTCATGTGTGTGAGAGACGGCCAGACCTGTCCGGCCAAAGGGTCCGGCAGCCCTTTATTCTGTGCAGCCCACCAGCTCGAGAAATGGCCATGGCTGCCAGCTCATGTTCTCTTAGTCGTTGCCTTCTTCTCAGTCGAGTACAAGCTGTAAGTTTCCTGTGAATTGTAATGCTGGCTGCAACTCTCTCTCTCTCTCTTTCTCTCTCTCTCATGACAGAGTGTGTGTGTGTGTGTGAGCAGTACTGTAGTGGCACGAAGCTCTCTCTCTCTCTCTCTCTCTCTCTCTCTCTCTCTAGTCTCAGATACCACGTCTTGAGGTCATCCCTTGTCGGATACATCTTCATACTACGTTAAAAGCTTCTCATCGTCTTCTCCCCTCCCTCTCTCTCTCTCTCTCTCTCTCTCTCTCTCTCTCTCTCACACACACACACACACACACACACACACGCAGTCAGTCTCTCTCTCTCTCTCTCACACACACACACACACACACACACACACACACACACACACGATCGTGTTTTGTGTAATATAAACAGTGCAACTAATTTGCGGTTTCCTGCGCCAATGAGAGCCTGAGTGGGACCACGTTGACAGCGATCGAGCTGCGCTGCCGTGAATGGCAACTCCGTGACGTCATCGCTAAACCTGAGCGGCAAGGTGGGCAACAACAACGGCCAGCTCACCTGCCCCGGCAGCAACTTTGCGGCCTCCTGCCTTAAATGTATCACCTCAAGATCCACAGGCAAAGATAGTTCCTCGGGCTCTAGCACTTGCAGATTTTGAGCAGCTTTTGATCATTAGTATCAAAGCTTTCCATTCTCCAATCCTTCGGCACCTCCACCACATCCTTGATGGTTGGAGTATTCTTGGAGTATTTTTTCCTTGATGACCTATGTGATTGAGGATTTTAAAGTGAATTCAATAAAAAAGTATGCTCCTTTACGAAACTATGCTCTCTATTCTTCAACATACAAAACAATTCCTTGCATTTTGTAGCCAAAATGCCAAAAACTATGCATACAAGTTACAAAATTCTAGATAATCCTTCACCATATTGATCACCAAATAAAGAACGAGAATTGAGCTACTTCATTAAGATAGAGAGAAGGTGATGTTATCCTCCATAGAAGTTTTAGACAAAAAAGTGAAAGAAATACACGCTCTACAAGCTACAAAATTGGTAAGTCCAATAATGTTGTTTTTCCTTAAAGAGAGATATGTATCATTTAATCCAAAGGTATTTTCTAATTAATGGGACCATTTCACACCTATTGATGCCGATTGGGTAATTATAATCTCCATTCCCCAGATATGAGAAAATCGACTCTTTAAGGGTGTAAGCACATTGATGCAACACACTTTTTGTGCTTTGTAAGCTACCACATATATAGCATATGTCATAATCATAAAAAATGGACAAAATATAGTATGTCATTTAAACTATATTCATTTTCATTTTGAAGTCTTCATTCAAAGGGACGATGGCATGATTTCAAGACTTAAATTACACAAGAAAGTAGTGGCATAGTCATGAGGATGCAAGGGAGAGGGGCAAGGCCATGGGTAGGAGCTGGAATATGTGCCTATTCAATTTGGCAAGGAGCAAGGGACACACTCTACATTCAAGGGAAAAAAAAAATCCTCAAGGAATGCTAGCCAGGAAGATAAGTCTCATGGCTCAAAAGAGGACATTCCACGAGAGAAACCTGCTAGTAGATCGTCTTATGATGAGCTACCATGTCATGGAAAGATTCAAGCAAAAAAATGCATAGTCAAACCTCCCTCTCTATCCCGTCAAAAAGAAGGGGAGGTTGTCTATGGATTCCCCATTAATAAAGATCGCTACTGCATTAGCAGGTAACCACACTTACTTTGTTTTGCTCTATCATCCTCTTCCCTTATTTGTGCATGCTCTACTTACTAGAGATTATCTTGTTCCGAACTCCTATGAATTGTATGTTGATGCACAACCTGAACAGAAAACCCAAGTACCTACTAGGTACATGGTCAACCTAGGTCAAGGAAAGCTTCAGGAAGGGGACATCAAAGTGCAAGGATATGTTCTTTACCCTAACCTATGCTCACCCATCAAAGTACAAGGATATATTCTTTACCTTAACCTATGCTCACCCTTAGAAGTATCAAATCGTGGAATCATTCTTGGAAAAAAATCACTCATACTTAACCAAAGATATGGTTACTGTGAGAAGGTCAAATTTAGGGTCCGCAAGAAAATTAATTCTACTATGTACCTCAAGACTGGTTTAGTAAAGTCTATGGCCATATCCTCAAGTTCAATCCTCAGAGTGTCACCATCACTTTTAATGACTCTGATAATCCTAGTTATCTCTCTGGTACTTTGCTCAAGGATATCCTATGGTGATCTACCCAAGTGAGTATTTCTATAGAGAGGATGTCAATGAATGACATGCCCATGTAAACTATATTCATGCATTACTGCCCCAACAGATATCTCTCAAGGGGAAGAGTGGTATAAGGAAGAAGATGTAAGTTTAAGTGATCAAGTAGAGGCCAGGTTTGAAACTTTGAACCTTGATAATAGGAACCAAGAATTTGTTTTATTGGACCTTTACACATTTACGCACCTTTGTTAAAGTAGCATGTAACCTTTTATCATTTATGATTGGAAAATTCAATTTTGGATTGATTTAAAATGCTGTAAGGTAGTAACCTTTTAGTTGTAACTCATGTTCTATCAATTCTTAACTAGTTTGAGCAATGGGATATGTGTGTAGATGACTGACATTTTGCCTCAGGGAATATGGGTAAATATACTCCTCAAAGAGCATCGGAGGTGAAGCAGCTTATCAGAAGCAAATGAGACAGAACAAAGAACAAGAGATTACTGTCAGTGGATTGTGTTGTACCAAATACCTTTCAAGCATGGTATCATTGCACTGCAAGAAAACCCAGAATTCAAACCGCCATGACACAAAGCGACACATGTGGGAAGCATTGAATGGGTGCAATCAACGTTAGGGAAGGAGATCATTGTCACTAGCCTACTACTGTACATCAATTCCCATAAACTTGCCCTAAGACCAAGCAACAAAGAAGACGTGGTTATCTAGGACTATATATTGTGTTCATTTTTATTTAAAATAACATCTATCTTGTCTACAAAAGGTGTTTGAAAATATTAGGTTATATCATATGATTAGTATCTCATTGAGCCCTTTCAAATGCTAATTTGAGCAAAGTGTTAGTCTCAAAGCTTCAAGTCTTAATAAACTTTGTGCTAAGAGTCATAGTTATTAGGCTTATGCTTAGGCTTGAAAAATTGAGCTTATCTAAGTCATATAACTTTGTGCTAAGAGTCATAGTTATTAGGCTTATGCTCAGGCTTGAAAATTGAGCTTATCTAAGTCATATTTCTCATGCTGATAGAGATGAGCTTAAGAGTCAAAGTCTATTAAAAATTAATAGTGGTGGAGTTTTATAGAGTCATACACTCATGCATAGTGCGAAATAAGATGAAATCACAGATCTACACTAGCAAAAACTCTTCTTCCAAAGGTGACAACTTGTAAATCCATGTCATGTACTTTTAGTTACATCTTCTTCTTGAAGAACCCCTCAAAAATCTTTCTTGCATTGCATTTTTCCTTTAGGATGTGAGCATATAGAACGTCACATCATTGGGCATGTGTATTAGACACTATTTTTGCTTCCACCTTTGCATCTTGAGTGGACTACAATAGGCAAACAAACTTCCCATATTTCTATGTCCCTTATATTTGATTTGCTACCATATTTATTCATATATACATCAAGAAATAATCACTTCAATACTTTGTTAATACTGCAACAATACGTGTATCCCAAAGGAAATTTTCTCCTAATGGTCTTTTTCTTTTGTTATCCAGACATTAGACCTTAATCTAGATTCCTCATCTCTATAATTCGCTTGTACACACCTCTAATAAATAATGAGAAAATATAGCCATTATACTTCTACAATGAACAATACTACAACATCCACTCACACTTTAGATATTTGCACAAATTTGGACCTTCACGATGCTATAGAAAGATCATGAACCTCACCAAAAACTTCATTGAAAAATGAAAAAAAAAGTCCATCAACATCACACTTTAGAGATTTTCACAAATTTGGACCTTCAAGATGCTATAGCAAGAAGAACCACACCCAAAAAATTCATTGATTACTGAATGTTGAGAAGACAGAGGAAGAGAAGAATAGAGAGACGATACATAAAGATTACAACCCCAAAGTATGTACAATACTCATACTCAATGCATATATATAGAGGGGACCTAGGGGTTGTATATATAGAAACTATATATAGCTCAACAATATTCCTCAAACAAAGGTCCCTAACTATGTATGAAAAATCTTTGAGGTCCTAAGGAAAAAACCAACAGCTCTATATATAATTACTAATATTATAATAAATATTGATGAATTGTACAACGAATGTTGTTAAGGAACTACATCACTCTATGATGTGATCAAAAGGCAGAAGAAAAATAGCTATAAAGAAAGTTTTCATAGAATAAATACCATTCAATTTCTCTTCAAAATTGTCCACTACCTTTACTTTGTCATATTCTAGCTTTGTGTGTAAGTTTACTCTATCTTATTGTAAAGGTAGCAAGAACCATGTACATAAATGTCATACCATGGGATGTAGTCTACACTATTAGTGCATGAAGGCTACAAGAGGTTATCAATATCTTGGAAAACACACTCAATAACTGATCAATACAACACTCAACTATATGCTAGACAACAAAAACTAATTGTAATATTCACAAGAAAACCTTGATGATTCAGTGAGCAAATAAAGTCCAATCATCGCCAAACTTATAGGTCGGGTAGAGAGAGCCTAAACACACATGCCCAGGGTCTCAAATCCACATTTCAACCACTTTCTAGAAAGATTATTATTATCTACAAGCCTATTTTGATATAGTCTCTTCCAGTTCAGATTGCACCCAATAGCTTATAAATGATTGCCTAATACCTCTCTTATGCTTTAAATCTAATTTGGATGCTTAAATATTGAGTTATCAATAGATTAAGAAGAGGGTTAGCTAAACAAACTCATGGAATCATCACAAGAAACTTACAATGCCGTGTAGAGCTTTCACATGTGAGCACATCAAAGCAAACATCACTCCACATAGATTTTTTTTTCGAGAGAACGATGTCTGCAATAATAGGGAGCCAAAAACTGGGATGAGTTTGAGGGAGCAAGAGATGGATTTCAAGAGTCTTTTTCATTTGGTTAGGATTATCAAAAAAACGCTGAAAGAGAACCAGGTGGTGATGATGAACTTCAACAGACTAGTTCCTGCTTTTTTGAACCTTAGGTATGCATTACCCATGAAAGATGATGAGTTTCCAAGATTCTATCATAATCTCTATCCAAAGTATAATGAGTTAGCTGATCAACAAAGGTATTTGCAGATAGTTGATCAGTTAAGGGAATGGTATGAGCACAATAAAGAAGAATGGGTTGCTTAGAAGAATGTGCTTAATGACAACAAGCAAAAAACCATACTATCATAATTAAAGGAGGATCTATATAGGCTCCAAGGTATGATGGATCCATTGAGGGATCAAATCCATACAATGATTTGGTGCACCAATGAGCTCATTCAATTGTCAGTAGAGGCCTCCAAGATTCTAGAAAAGGACCTAACAAACAAAGCAACATCTGAGCCACAATTCAAAGAAATGGCTGAGGTGTTTTTCAAAGCTCAGATCAAGGCCAACTAGCCACTATTAGAGGGTTGGATACACAATGCATGAGTCTATCATAAGGTAGCTAGAGCTAGACTCACAAGGGAAGGTGCACTTTCTATGATGCTAAAAGAAAGACCTAGAATGCTATGATGCCACACAAAGTTGAAATGATGACTGATCGCAGGTGCAGTTGGAGCAAGAAGCCTATCATCGCATTCAAAAGGAAAGTATTGGAGCCAATGCTTAAGGAACAAGCCAAACATTGGAAATTTAGGCTCCACCTCAAACCATTTTAGAGACAACACAAAAGAAGACTCTAGGAAAGAGGAAACAGTGACACCCCAGATATTGTGTACGGAAAGTCCAAGAACCAAGGTGTGACACAACTATAGTTTTAGAGAAGTCTGAGACTTGTTATGGTGGAGTGAGTTGGAAGGAAACTGGGTGAATTTAGACTACATATTTTTGAGAATATCAGTCATTTTTAACCACTTATCCCTAAGTATACTAGTCATTTTCAAAAGCATACCTGGAATTTTGGAATACGCCAAAATTTAGAGAAAGGGGAGGAGAAATGTAAATGGTCGGAATAGACCCTAGTTGAATAGCAATACAATCACGAGGAATTGGAAATTATTGAATAGACTTACCACAATAATTGCACATTGTACAATTAATCATAGCCCAATTCGAGTACCTGTAAATAGGACCCATTACTTCATTTTGGGGCTTGTCATTCCGAGTTCTAGAATTACCCTTTTGTATTTGTTGAGCATTTTCTATGAGCATCCTTTAGCTCTATTATAGTTGTATTTAATGTTACTTGTACGATTTTCAATATTTGAATACATATGAGCTCCAGTCTCTTATCTTTTGTTTCCATTTCAATCTTTGTCTGGCTTGTCTGCTATCAAAAGTCTGAACCTCATTAGGGAAAATTTGGACTCTCAAAGGGGTCCTATAAGGACTTTGACTTTCTCTCCCTTGTCCAAAATGGACGCATGGTAAAATTTGTACAAATGAAATCAAAACTTATCGAACCCTTTGGAATTAGAATGTACTCATCGAGCTCTATCCATTGAAATATATCATGCCATTAGATTCCTTATATTTTAGAAGATTCCATTTTTTGATGTGACAACTCTGTCTTATAAATGGAATCTCTCCCCACATTTTAGCTTCAGTGGGGAGGCTATAACTTCTACAAATAAACATTAAATTTGTTGGAGTTTTTGGATTTAGAACCTACTTTGTAAGATCTTTCCAATGATATGTTGGTTGATAGGGTTTTGACAAAGTGTTTATAGACTTCACCTTTTTGCCCACTTTGGAGAAGCAGAGAGACATAGTCAAACATCCTTATAGGACCCCTTCAATGAGAGTCCAAATTTTCCCTAATGGAAGTCTATATATCTAATCTCATCTGACTAACTCTAAGTCTCTAGCCTATAATGACTGTCAAAAGTGACCAACTCTTTTCCCTAAATAGTTCCCACATGGGAATACACTTGCAATTAATATGACTCGGAAATCATGTCAACTATGCTACATGACGTCTTAACTCTTGATGAAATTGTCAAAAGAGAGCACAAGGTTACACAAAAATTGACCATAGTTTGGTCACTCCTATTCCATATACAAGAATAGGGCAGTTGTTCTCTTCTTTGCAAGGAAAATACCCCTTATGCAAGATTTTGGGTACAACATAGGTGTTGGATTCAATGGTTTGCTATCAACAAGGTCTTCTACTCAATGTTCATAGTTGTTTAAGATTCAAATTCTACAAGAAAGAGGAGAAACTAGCATTGGATTCAAACAGTCTGTTGTCAACAAGATCTTCTATTCAAAATTCATGGTTGTTTAAGATTCTATTATATAGGAAAAAGGACCAACTAGCTTTTCCATCCATCATTTTTCTCCGTGGCCAAATAGTGTGCATTATAACTTGGAAACCCATTAAGTTGATTAAGGCCTAGTTGATCAGGGTTGAGCTTGTTGATCTTCCCACCTTCCTATGGCAATATATAGGTGAGTTGGCTGAGTCATTAGGGAAAGTCTTGTTCTCCTCCACAATTCACTGTCTGAACCACAATAAAGCTTGAACCCTTCGGCAAACAAAACGTAAGTTCCTTGAGACCCTCAAAATCAAATTGGAGACAGTTGGGAGATCCTTAAAATACTTGACAGACCAAATGAGGTCTTCATTGTAGTGAGAGATTCATAACAATCAGAAGTAAGTAGATTAGAGAGAATGTACTCAATGAAATGAAATGAAATTTTCTTGATTGATTAGAATGAGAGAGAATTACAAGCTAAGCATTATGGCCATCTATAGGCTCAATGATGGAAGGAAAAAATTAAGGCAAGAGGGATATGCACCAAAAATGGTAAGGGGCAAGCAACATGTGGGCTACAACATGTAGCATGTGTGCATGGCATGAGAAGCATGTGCGTAGGGGTTCCTATATGTACAAGGTTGTATCCATGGACATAGGGGTGCATGCTAGTATCCTTGGCTTTAAGGATTGGTCATATATTGAGTGTAAGCAAAAGGATTATCCCATCACTCATGGAGGATATGCCATGCTCAAAGACCCTAGCAAATGTGGATACCATATTGGCTAGCCATGAGATGGCTAAAAATAGCAAGGTAGCATGGATCCCAAGGATACTTTGGTGTATCAACTTAAAATCAATATGGTAGACATTGTTAGAAAAGAGGGGACACAAATTGTTCAAATTTATCAATGAAAGTATCCACTTACAATGTAAAAGGGTTAAATGATCCCTCCAAAATCTATACCTTGAATCGTTGGCTTCTCTCTATGGGATCTAGCTAGTACAACAACATACGCTTCATCATAGCACTGGTCAAAACTCTACATTATAGAGGGTTACAATGATTTTGCAAAGGTTTTTCCTCCTCATACTCAAGTGTTTTGACATATATAAAAACCTCTTTACAAACTACTTGGTTACTATACGACCTCAGTAGTCAATGTTTTTTTTTCTCTATCACATCCCCTTGGGGCCCTTTAAACCTGGTTAACGTGTATGCACATAGCAATGCAAGGTCTCATACCAATCTATGGAAATGGTTGGGACACCGTGAAATCTCTCAACATCCTAGGGAGGGATTTCAACATGATATGTCGCTGTGAGGACACTACATATATTGTTACTATTCTTCTTAGGCTAAGTGAGAGTCTTTGGAGGAAACACAATCTCTTTACCTCACTTATGATCTATGAAAATCCACTTGGCACAATTATCAACCCTTCACATTTCATTCCCAGCCCATTTATCCTCTTGTTCTTGGTTTGATTGCTTTTAATTTATTATGCAAGATTGGCTACCCTCTAGGGCACAACTCAAAGTGGACATATAGATATCCCTTTATGACCACTTCCCTATTCTCCTCACATTGCTTGATTGTGTGCAAGTTGACCTGTACAAAGTTGGATTCAATAAACCGCTTATGAGTAAAAACACATTGCCTAATCATCCTAGGTTTTTCTCTAATATTAATACTCTCATTGATGAGATACTATTGATTTGGCATGAAAGAATGTATACAATGAGTGGAGAAACATGTAGCCAAGAAAAAAGATGTAAAGTGCAAAATTCTTTGGTCACTATCATGTAGACAATTCTTTCCAGCCTCAATGAGACTCAGTTGCATGCTCTGGCTGAAGCAAAACAAATTCTAAGATTGCATGAGCTAGACATGGCTAAAATCATGGTGAGATTTCTTTGTCTTCACGAAAATATAAAGAGCCCTTCTAGTGATGGGGGCTTTTCACAAGCCAAGCTCCCATACCCCTCTTCTCTCGTCTCCACCCCATGAAAACCCCTTCTTATGGAGGGAGTGATAAAAGGCATTGGAAAAAGTAAGAAAAAATAAATATATAAGAAAGGTAAAATAGGCCACCTCATGCCTGCGGGGTAGCCCATCCCCACCTTGCCTCCTTTTTCTTCACTGTTGCCCCGCCGGGTGTCCCTTTTCCTCTCCTCCACTCAAAAGGTCAACCCCCTCTCTCTTCCCTTTGTCCTTTCTCCTTTCTCTCTCCCCTCAAGCTACCCCACCTCTTACCAATAATGCATTATAACTCACCAATAATGCACCCTAACTCACATGCAACTTACCCTATCTTCCAAAATAGTATACCCCACCCCCCTTTCTCTCTCCTATCATATCCCATGATCCAAATACCCCCCCCTCTCTCTAAAGGGCGCCATGTCTCTTGTCTTGTAGCTAAATAACCTCCCCCACACTCACACACACTCAGTTTCACTAAAAAAGGTGCCCACAGACCCATCCCCACCCGGTGGTTACCTGATTTTTCTTGTGTTCACACACATCTGCACACAGATTCAACTCTGAACACACTCCTCTCTCTCCCCTCTTGTAATTACTTTATTCTCCATGTCACCTCTCACTTTTTTTCATCAACCCATCTCTCTCTCATGAGACTGCTGTTTTGGCACATATACACACAGCCAGACAAGTGGGGCCCACAGTCACATGGCCTATGTAGATAATGATTTCTTCATTTCTAAATTCTAGAATTTCTCCCCCCCCTCCTCCCCTATATAAAGAGGGGTCACCATCACACAAAAACACACAACATCACCAAAGAACACACTATGCACTGTGTGTGCCTAGTGCACACACACACACACACACACACACCATCACCATCACCGCAATCACCATGCTTGTTTTGAGCATGACCTCTACACCCTTGGCTATGGAAGATGAAGGGCAACTAAATGAAGGATGATGGCCATAATCCTCGTGCGAGTCTTCGCCATCAACTCCCACCTATCCGCCATGTGCTCTACCACTCTCTCCCTTCTCATTCCCCTACCCTATGCTCCCCATTTCATCGCCTTATTCTCTAAATAAAGCTTGAGGTTTTGTGAGTATGTTTTCTTGCAATGTTTTGCCCATGTGAGGTGTGCGAAATCGCCACCTAGTCTTGTGTTTTGGAGTGAGCTTGTGTATGTGTGAAGGGTGTGCGGATTCTCCATCCTTTTGTGGTGCCTAAGTACTAAGCCGCTATACCCCCTCCCTCTCTCTCTCTCTCTCTCTCTCTCTCTCTCTCATTTGATCTCATTCCCTTTCCTCTTCATCATTCATCCCAAGCATCCATCTCTCTTGGATGAAAAATTTGTTATGGTGGTGTGTTGTTTGTGTCCTAGCCGCTGAAGCTAGGTGGTGCCCCCTGTTTGCTTTACCATGACAGGCTCGAGGCGCGCCATTCGGTCCCCGATGTTTTAGAGGCCGTCGGGGTTCGGGGTTCGCTTTGCTCCCGTCATTTGGTGCCCCCACTGAGGATCTTTTCATGAAACCCTTCAGTTTACAAGACTGAAACCCTTAAACTATTGTGAATGGATGAATGGCTAGCAGGATTTTCTAATTGGACGACAGAAGAAGAAGAGCTCCAAGAACAACTAGACGAACTCCGCATCTCCATCGAAGCTCGAGTGCCAGGCATAACGGTAATCGATTTGCAGTGGGAGAGGCAACCAACACGCCAAACCCAGTGGATATACATAGGCCAAGTGCCAAGAAGAAGAAGGAGAAGGTCGAAACCATGTTCGCATCCTACAACCAACCCACAACAACAAAATGGAAGGAGCTCTACACAATAGAGAATCAACACTATTCTACTTTGAGAATCGGGTAACTCAAATCACCGAGGTAATTATCATAGTCAGTTTTCAAGTCGCACCTGATGCTGCAGCACAGATAACGGAAGCATTGGCTCACACTCTCACTAGAGAAACTAGGGATCTACTGAGTTTGTTTCAGGAAAGAACACCACCCTCTCCCACAAGCTTGGACAGTGACTAAGCACCTCTAAGCTTCACATGAATCAGTACAACCCACCTCAAGACAGATCACACATACCAACACGTGTACGCTCAATCAAGGTTATACTGGATTTGAAGGCTCACTACCAGCACGTCATTGACACCATGCCGGGTGGGGAGCGGTTTTTGGAGGTTCTGGCATCAGATCAACCATTTGTCTTACCTTTGGTACAAGGCAATGTACCGTTTGAAGTTTTTATCTATGTCCTAGTATAAGAGGGTATACACGCCTCCTTGTAAAGAAGAAAAAAACTTTTGCAAGTTAAGTAGTGTGTCTTTCTAGCTCTCTCTCAGTAATCATGGCAAGTGTAGCATTTCCAACATTTAAAGGAAAGAAGGGGGAGGATTTGGTAACAGACTTCCTAGATGACTTTGAAGTAGCATGTGTAGTGAGCAACAAAGATACGGATGAATCCCGGGTTAGAATCTTTAAGCATCTCATGAAGCTAGAAGCTAGATCATGGTACAATGCACTTCCACAAGCAACCAAGGATGACTGGGAACCCTTGAAAACCGCTTTTAAGAGGCGCTTTGGGGGAGGTACCACTTCAGAAAAGTTGTGGGACAAGTTGAGAGACTTGAAGCAGGAGGGTCTTTTAGAATATGCCACCTATGAGTCCAAATTTGTTGATTTGTGGGAACGGTGGGTTGAGTCACTGGCTAGGGGGAAAGCTGCACCCGATTTCCTAAAAAAGGATCGGTTCACGCATGGCTTATGGCCGCTTCTCAAGGAGAAGGTGAAAGGTAGATTCCCGGCTACGTACGAGTTAGCCGTTGAGATTGCTCGCCTTAAAGACAAGAAGCTGCGAATGAAAGCCAAAGAAACCGAGTCAACAGAATCAGGAACATCGCGTCGACCAGCAACTACAACAACCACCATTCCACCACCACCACCGGCTCTTGCGGTAAGAGATGACCAACAAGATATGTTGGCCCATATTACTGACCAACTGCAGAATTTGTCTGTTCACTTAATACAACAAGGGAGGAGTCAAGAAAGAGATCAAGACCCTGGAAGAGAACGACGACAAAACAGGGAGTATCATTGCTACAACTGTGGAGAAGACGGTCACGGTATGTACTACTGTCCCAAACCACGACAAAACTATAATAGAGGAGGTAGGAGGAACCAATTGTCACCCCCTAGAGAAAGAACACCCCCACCCCGAGCACCACCCCCACCAACACAAATTCTACGTCCACCCCAGACACCACTACAAGCATCCATCCCACCTCTTCCACCAGCCCCACCACCTGATCGCCCTGTAAACATCATAAGGCTAGAAGAGAAAGGAAAAGCCGTAGTAGTGGATCCACCCAGAGCAAAGGAGAGGGACAAGGGTAAGGAGAAGGTAACCTTTTTAGAACCACTTGAAGCCATGACTGTGAAAAGAGCTAGGAGGGAGAAAGATACACAATCAGATGATGAGAAGAATGAGAGGAGAAACTAGCAAGAGGCCATCCAGGCCACAATGGAAATTGGGCATCACCGACTTCCAGCTAGGGGAAAGTTCTAAGCCCTATGATCTAACATTGGATGTGGCAGAGTAAGGACCAAAGATTACATGGCCACAGCTGCTACATCTTGTACCTAAAGTAAGGCGACAATGGTCTAAAATGGTAAGTACAAGACGCTCCAAAACAAAGGTAGCCGGAGCAATTTCGGGATGCAACATGGATGACATCCTTCCAATTGTCGACGTAAACATAAAAGGAAAGAGGGTTGGAAACACCTACATTGATGGAGGTGCACAAATCTGTGTAATGAGCGAAGCTATGATGCTTCGATTAGGGCTCGAGGTTGACAGGCCTTCTCCATGCAAGGCAAAGATGGCAAACAACGCAAAAGTAAAGTGTGTGGGTGTGGTAAGTGCCGTGAAAATCAAAGCTTTCAACACTGAGGTAGAGGTAGATGTTTTTGTAATGCCTACTAAGGGGGAGGGCTATCCACTAATTTTGGGAAGGCCATGGTTGATGGCCATGAAGGCAAAATAGGACTGGGGTATTGGCCTTCTACGCATGACCGGTAAGAAAGGGGAGACAATCTACTACGACATGAGGATTGGCAAGCAGAAGCAAATGAATCTGGAAACATCGGCAGATGAACCCACTAGCGAATCTTCCAGTTCTGAGGAGGAGACCACATCCACCGAGGAAAGTGACAGTTCCATTGATGTGATGGGTATCATTATGAAGGATCCACAAAGGGTAAGCACAACTGGTGATCCATCACCAAAAGGGAAACCCAATGAAGAGGAGAGAAAATCACCTGGCCTAGGAGGAAGTAGGTTGAAGGGTATGTTGTCTACGGAATTAACACTTGAGGAGAAAGATAGTTTTTTGCAAATGTTGATGGGATTCCTAACCTGTTCATTGAAAACTATGAAAGAATCACAGGCATTACAGTGGTGGAACATCATATTAAGCTGAAGGAAGGGGTAAAACCAGTTGTGCAAAAGCTACGACGATTGGGGGTCATACAAGAAAAGGCACTCTTGGCCGAGGTAAGGAAACTGCTGGAGGCCGGATTCATCTATCCTGTAGAAAACTCAGAATGGGTGTCACCCGTAGTGGTGACGCCTAAAAAGAATGGTAAGTGGAGGGTCTGTGTTGACTACAAACCACTAAATGCAGCTACAAAGAGAGACCACTTTCCTCTCCCTTTCTTGGATGAAATTCTGAATGAAGTAGCGGGTTTTGAATGCTATACCGTCTGTGATGGTTATTCTGGATACTTTCAAATACGCATAGCCTTGGAAGATCAGCTAAAAACCACTTTTATCACGCCATGGGGTTGTTTTGCATACAGGGTTATGCGATTTGGTCTCACAAATGCACCTGCCACATTCCAAAGATATGTCACATATGTTTTTCAACCGTTCTTTGGAACATCCATAAGAGTGTTCATTGATGATTTTTGTATATATAGCTCCCGTATTTCACATTTAGAAAAGGTAACTGAAGGTTTGGCCAGGTTGCAGAGCCTAGGTGGGAAATCAAATGTGGATAAATGCCACATTGGGGAGAGTAAAGTCATTCTACTAGGCCATGAAATTTCAGCAAAAGGTATCAACGCCGACCCAAGTAAGGTGTCCGCACTCATAGCCCTACCTTCACCAACGACCGCACGTCAACTGGTATCTTTTCTATAGAAGGTGAGGTACTTAAGTAGATTCATACATCTACTATCACAACTTGTTCTACCACTGCAACAACTCACTCAAAGATCAACTTTCACTTGGGACGAGGAAAGCGAACATCACTACAACAAGGTAAAGGAGGTCTTAGCCACTCTGCCAACTATCTCACCACCTAAGTGGGATGAAAAATTCTATGTCACCTCAAGTGTTGGTGATGACTCATTGGGGGCTGTGCTACTCCAAAAGGATACGACGACATCTTTCATGAGGCCAATCTACTTCTCTAGTCGAATGATGACAGCAGGAGAGAAAGGTTTCACCCATGTGGAACACTTAGTCCTAGCTCTTAGATTTGCAACTACAATGTTTAGGTCATATTTGCTGCCTAAGAAATTTGTGATTCTAACCACGGATGAAATATTTCCCTATGTTGTACAACACATGGATGTGTCTGCTAGAATTACTAAATGGCTAGTTCGTCTGCAAGAGTTTGACTACACGGTACAGGTAGAAAGCACGACAAGGGCAAGTTTGGGGGGACTCATGACCTACCAAGTCTTTGAAGGGAAGTAGAAGCAATCTAAGGAAGGAGAAGTCCGATTACCTCTAGTACCACCGATGGTAGAAGGAGCATACTCTCTCTACTTTGATGGAGCCTACAAGCGAGCATCCGACAAAGCAGCTGCAGGCATAGTGGTCTTTGATGATAAAGGGACAAAGGTATTTTCGTTGGGCCAATTGTTAGATTCACATTCTAACAATGAAGCTGAGTATGCAGCACTAACCAAGGGTCTACAATGGTGCGTCTCGCAAGCTGTACAACGCCTTAATGTATTTGGGGATGCTCTACTTCTGGTAAGGCAATTAAATGGAGCATGGACATGCAAGAATCCTAGTTTAAGGACTCACTTAAGTGGTGTAAAAACCTTGTTGGATAAGTTTGAAGAAGTTCAAATACACCATATCCCAAGGGCTCAAAACCAAGAAGCAGATGCCCTAGCAAGTGAAAGACTACAGGAAGTGGTGGTTGGAGCAATAAAACTAAAGCTCCCTCTATTTCAAGGCAGTGATGCCTTGCCTGACATCATGCATTTTTTGGAAACAGGGGAATTCCCATCAGATTTAACAAAGGGACAGAAGCAATGGCTGACGTGAAAGGCCACAAGGTATCGACTCATCAATGATGGTTTGTACTGTAAGGGTAAGGACCAAATACTCAGGAAGGTCCCTCTCTCTCACGAAATCACGGGAGTAATTGCTAGCTGTCACGACGGGGTTTGTGGTGGTCACTTTGCCCTAGACATAACAAGTAGGAAAATCTTACAGGCAGGCTTCATATGGCCTAGCCTCAACCGTGATGTACACCATTGGTGCAAAACGTGTAAGTTGTGTCAAAAGGCCGGCACTAGGTCACTTATGCCTGAACCACAGACACCTATTCTCTCATATGGCCCATTTGAAAAATGGGGTATCGATGCCATTGGGCCATTACCTAGGGCCAACTCAGGAAAATTCTACATTATCATGGGGGTTGACTACATGACTAGATGGGCAGAGGCTACAGCCACCACTAGAATCACAACGGTAGAGGTAGCTAAATTTATCTACGAGCACATATGTTGTAGGTTCGGCACACCTTTAGAGATCATCTCTGATAGAGGGCCAGGTTTCAGAGCAGACTTGGTAGGAGAATTAATGCAGAAACTGGGCATTACAAGGAGGCACTCTTCACCATATTACCCTCAATGTAATGGCCTAGTTGAAAAGGTAAATGGAATGGTTTCTAAAATTATTACCAAGCAGGTAAGCAATCATCCTGGAGACTGGGATAAGTATCTACTACCAGCTTTATGGGCCTACAGAACTTCATTTCGTACATCCTTGGGATTCACACCGTATCATCTAGTATTTGGTAAGGAAGCAATCTTGCCCATTGATGTGCAACTACAAAGTCTCATAGTAATGGCAAGCCAACTTCAACAACCCAACATGCATTTGAGAGATCACATCATCAACTTGGAAAGACTGCAGCTGGATAGAGAAGAAGCAATAAATTATTATGCAGCACAAGCAGAGCATAGACGGCTTAGCTTTAACGCGCATCTCCGGAAAAAAGAATCGAAGAAAGGAATGTTGGTGCTCCGCTACGACAATCGCTTCGACATGCGCAAGGATAAGAAACTCCTGCTCTGATGGGAAGGCCCTTTTATCATCAGGAAAAAGTATGCCAATGGAAGCTACCAGCTTATGGAGGCTGATGGAAAACTTCATAAAACCAGGGTAAATGGTTGGCGACTTAAACCTTATTTTCTTTGATTTGACCAGGCTTCACCAATGGACATTCCATATGAGGACACACCATCAGCCGCCACCTCCTACGATAATGATCAAACAGATGAGCTAGAGACATGAATGCCTCTAGCCAAAAGGGGAGGGCTAATGATGGGGGCTTTTCACAAGCCAAGCTCCCATACCCCTCTTCTCTCGTCTCCACCCCATGAAAACCCCTTCTTATGGAGGGAGTGATAAAAGGCATTGGAAAAAGTAAGAAAAAATAAATATATAAGAAAGGTAAAATAGGCCACCTCATGCTTGCGGGGTAGCCCATCCCCACCTTGCCTCCTTTTTCTTCACTGTTGCCCCGCCGGGTGTCCCTTTTCCTCTCCTCCACTCAAAAGGTCAACCCCCTCTCTCTTCCCTTTGTCCTTTCTCCTTTCTCTCTCCCCTCAAGCTACCCCACCTCTTACCAATAATGCATTATAACTCACCAATAATGCACCCTAACTCACATGCAACTTACCCTATCTTCCAAAATAGTATACCCCACCCCCCCTTTCTCTCTCCTATCATATCCCATGACCCAAATACCTCCCCCTCTCTCTAAAGGGCGCCATGTCTCTTGTCTTGTAGCTAAATAACCTCCCCCACACTCACACACACTCAGTTTCACTAATAAAGGTGCCCATAGACCCATCCCCACCCGGTGGTTACCTGATTTTTCTTGTGTTCACACACATCTGCACACAAATTCACCTCTGAACACACTCCTCTCTCTCCGCTCTTGTAATTACTTTATTCTCCATGTCACCTCTCACTTTTTTTCATCAACCCATCTCTCTCTCATGAGACTGTTATTTTGGCACATATACACACAGCCAGACAAGTGGGGCCCACAGTCACATGGCCTATGTAGATAATGATTTCTTCATTTCTAAATTCTAGAATTTCTCCCCCCCCTCCTCCCCTATATAAAGAGGGGTCACCATCACACAAAAACACACAACATCACCAAAGAACACACTATGCACTGTGTGTGCCTAGTGCACACACACACACACACACACACACACACACACACACACACACACACACACACACACACACACACACACACACACACACACACACACACCATCACCATCACCGCAATCACCATGCTTGTTTTGAGCATGACCTCTACACCCTTGGCTATGGAAGATGAAGGGCAACTAAATGAAGGATGATGGCCATAATCCTCGTGCGAGTCTTCGCCATCAACTCCCACCTATCCGCCATGTGCTCTACCACTCTCTCCCTTCTCATTCCCCTACCCTATGCTCCCCATTTCATCGCCTTATTCTCTAAATAAAGCTTGAGGTTTTGTGAGTATGTTTTCTTGCAATGTTATTCTCTAAATAAAGAGGGGTCACCATCACACAAAAACACACAACATCACCAAAAAACACACTATGCACTGTGTGTGCCTAGTGCACACACACACACACACACACACACACACACACACACCATCACCATCACTGCAATCACCATGCTTGTTTTGAGCATGACCTCTACACCCTTGGCTATGGAATATGAAGGGCAACTAAATGAAGGATGATGGCCATAATCCTCGTGCGAGTCTTCGCCATCAACTCCCACCTATCCGCCATGTGCTCTACCACTCTCTCCCTTCTCATTCCCCTACCCTATGCTCCCCATTTCATCGCCTTATTCTCTAAATAAAGCTTGAGGTTTTGTGAGTATGTTTTCTTGCAATGTTTTGCCCATGTGAGGTGTGCGGAATGGCCACCTAGTCTTGTGTTTTGGAGTGAGCTTGTGTATGTGTGAAGGGTGTGCGGATTCTCCATCCTTTTGTGGTGCCTAAGTACTAAGCTGCTATACCCCCTCCCTCACTCTCTCTCTCTCTCTCTCTCTCTCTCATTTGATCTCATTCCCTTTCCTCTTCATCATTACTCCCAAGCATCCATCTCTCTTGGATGAAAACTTTGTTATGGTGGTGTGTTGTTTGCGTCCTAGCCGCTGAAGCTAGGTGGTGCCCCCTGTTTGCTTTACCATGACAGGCTCGAGGCGCGCCATTCGGTACCCGGTGTTTTAGAGGCCGTCGGGGTTCGGGGTTCGCTTTGCTCCCGTCACTAGCTTCTTTAGGGGTTTTTCTCTTAACTCAAGCAAAAATGAAAAACAAAACGCATGACTCTGTTCATTCTTTATGATGGGATAGCTATTATTCAACCTAAGGAGTTGATGACTAAATGTAAAACATATTATGAGGGGATTCTTAAAGAAGGTCCAACAAATAGAATTTCAGCCAAATATCATAATTTTAGCTTTTGGGTCATTCTAGGTTCCTCATGCTTTCTGATGCAGGTTTTGGCCCTCAACAAGCCTTTTCTATACACGAAGTTGTGCCATTACAACTTGCTATTCATGCCATTCTTTTACATAGTGGTTCATAGATTTGAAATTCAATGTCTTCAAAACTTTTGTTTAAAAAATTATACAGAATTTCCAAGGCTTAAAATCATCCCTTTTGGATTTTTGGTTTAGAAGATATAGTCTATTTCTTGCAAGATACAGAACACGAAAACCCACATGTAGTTTGTTGTAGGGAAAGTTGTGAAGGCTTGTCTGTTTTATGGCATATGCACATAATGAAATTGTGGTTTGAAAGAATGTATTGGTGAAGGGGGGGTCTCTTTTCCTCAAGTGTATTGGTTAGTGGGTGGTGTAATTCCATGCCAGGGGAGGTACTTCCTAGTTGTCATAATAATCAATATCTAATTCTTGTAAATGATTTTCTCATGTTAAACTGATCATTTAATATGGGGAAGTGCCAGGGGAGAAAAAGCTAGAATATTGGTTAAGCTAGCAGACCGGGCCACAATAGGGATCCAAAGGAGGGAAAATAGGGATCCGAAGGGGGGCCATCTGCAAAAGAGCAATGTGCAACAATGGGCTTAAAAGACCCTAAGGTTCAGCCCATTAAGACTTCCAAAATGGTAAGGTTCCAAAATTCAAAGGTTGTGTCCAAAGGCCAAACACTAGGGAAATTGGATGCTTAATGTGTGTCACAAAAAGTCTTTGTCAATCCCTACATAGGAGGGGGTGAGCCTTGCAAGTAGGGTATGAGAGAGAAACTGTCTCACACACACACAAGCTCCCTTTACACACAGGGAATGAGGGACACATGTCAGCTCCCTAGCCCAGATGCCCACAAGGTGTACCCAATTCCTATTGGATGGCCTTGGAGGTGGACCAATGAGAATTAGGCTAGAGTAAATCTAGTTTATTTAATTTAAAAACACTTAGTAAAAGAACCAATAAGAATTAGGCTCTCTAGAAGACTGTTGGACAGTCTCCCAAGGGGACCAATGAGCATTCAACAGCCCAATGGCTTGCCCGATTCCTATTGGCCAGGAAGAAAAGGGGTCCAATGAGAGTTTAGTTGAATTAAATAATTCCCTAAATCTCTCACAAAAGGGGAAAGGGGAACACATGTCAGAAGGCTATCACTTATGCTACTTAATTACCATTGGCTAAGCCTGGGGAGGTTCGATAGGATGCTAGCAAGAGAAAATAGCAAGAGGGGTCGACCAAGAGAGAGAGGGGGCTGATTTTTGCAAGGCATTATCACACACACACTCACACAATCTCATGTGTGAAGTAAAGAAGACTCTCTCTCCTTCTCAAGCTTTAATGGAAGCTTATCACCTACTCCAAGTTTGTGAGAAGGTAGGCCTACACCAACAACTCTTGGCTTTGTGATGCATATCCAACCAAGAGCCAAGCTTCAATGTGTGCCCATCTCCTCTACCATGCTAATTACTAAGCTAAGCTATGCTAATATGAGTGATTATGTGAGGACATATACATCTTTCTCGTAGAATAATCCTTCTTCCTCTCAATCTACTCTCATACCCCGCTAGCTCTCACCATCTTGTAAGGTGTGTGGGGTCTTGGGTGTGAGACCGTGAGGGAATTGATATTGTGTTTGATAAGTGTTTTGCATAGTGCATGAAGTTTAGATCTTCATTGCACTAGCTAGTATTGAAGGAACACAAGAAATTGTATTGTAAAATGTCTCTCTTGATGGGAGAAACCATAATACAAAGACTTTTGGAGGGGGGACCGGCTCCATGCAAATCCGGTCCTCAACTATTGTCAATTGCTTAATTTCTCTCTCTTTTGGAGTATTGTTCATGCTATCTAACTAGGTGTTATGATTTTGTTGCTCTCTCCACCCAAGCACTCTTGTAATTCTCATTAGGAAGCTATTCTAATGAAATGTTCACTATGTTCATGCTATTTTCCGCTACACACAAGTTACTAGGCCATTAAATGTTACATTGGTATTAGAGCACAAGGTTTCTGTTTTCTTGCTCAAGAAGGAAGGTCCTCAAGCTAGCTATAAATGGTTGGTACTATTAATTGCATGTGAATAGGGATTTTTCATCCTTGCAGTGCGCCTGCCTTTGTGCAGTTAAGGGGGCATCACCGTCGAGAGCTATGGTCTTAATAGTGGAGTCCTATGGGGCTTGCCTATGGCTTAGCCACTATTGAGCTAGTAGAAGCTTGACAGGAGCCGGTGCTCTTTTGGTGTTGAACGACCCTCTCTTCTATTCCTTGCAATTAATGGTATTCAAACCACGGGTACAGTAGCTTGAGTGATTTTTCTAAAGGGGTAAAGAGGAGTAGCAACTAGGGCTTGAACTGCAAAGTACACATAAAACGTTTACACCTAAAAGTTGTTAGAATGGCTGACAATAGTAAAGAGAGTGAAATTAATGTTGATAACTTTGATTTTACTAATGAGCAAGCTACTAATGATGCCCCGATGCTTGTTAACTATCTTGGTTTAGGCTTCAACAAGCCATGGGCAATCCATCCCTCCAAACTGAAGTGCAACGGCAGCTTCGTGCTCATGGGATTCTCCAAGCTCCCCACCATGACGAGAGAATACCTAGGAAGCCTCCTTGCAAGACTTACAAAAGAGATCTCTCTCCGATTCGGGAAGAAGAAGAGGATCCCTATGAAGGGCTCAAAAATTTACTCCTTGATGATGCATCTCCTTCTCAAAGGAGAATTCAAGAGCCTCCACCAAAGGAACGAGAAATAAGTGAGTCTCCTGCCACCTCGACGGAGATGGCTCCACAAAGACGGCGAGCTAAAAGCTCTCCATCACCTCCCAACGGAGAAGACCATCGCATACTTCTCCACACCATACTTCAAAGAGGGATGGCAAAAAGCAAGAGAAGAGAAAGGCGAGAAAGAGGACACCCTCTTCTCCATCTTCTTCATCCTCTTCCTCTTATGAAAGTGATGGTGAAGACAAAGAAGATCAAGGAAAGAAAAAGGCGAGAAGAGGTCACCCTCTTCTCCATCTTCCTCAAATTCTTCATCTTCTGAAGAAAGTGATGGTGCAACCTTTGAACCATCAAAAAGAAGAGGCCATAGGAAATCCTATGCCGCGTGGAAGAGGTCGTACAAGCTCAAGAAATTCAAAGAGGAAGGAAAGAGCATCTCTTTCCTTACCCATGATGGCACTTTTGGTGCTACAGACAAAGTCTTGGCCTTTATCCAACAATTTGATGCGGCGTTCGGAGATGAGGGCTTCACGGAGTCCTCTAAGCTACGCCATGTAGCTATGCACTTTCAAAAGTCCCCCAGACAATGGTGGTCTAGCCTACGGGCCAACAGTGAAGCTCCACGAACATGGAAAGCTTTAAGAGCTTCCATTATGAAGCAGTTTTTGGCCACCGATGCCAAAGACAAAGTACTCACCGAATGGCGAAGCTTGAAGCTCTCTCCCTATGAATCCATCCACAAATATGTAGACAAGTGTTAGCAGCTGGACACACCCAATGGAAAATGACTGCTCGATGGAAAATTATTTTTTGTAATTATTCATTTATTGAGAAAAACCGACATTTCACCTTTGTAAATATTGGGGCTTACAAAAGTTTCCAGATTGTATCCCATTTTTGACATTTAGATTGAGTAGATGGTTAAATTGGAACATTAGGGTTTGAGATTGTAAGGTATTTATACCACTTTTGACCTTAATGAAAAAAACCATTTGTCATTTTAAAAAGTTATGTATGTGAGTGAGCGTATTGTGTACGAGAGAGAGTGAGAGCTTCATCTTGACGCTACGCGTGCACCGGTGGTTGGAATCGAGTGCGGAGAAGTGCAACGTGTTGCCCCCGATGAGAGCTACGCGCCGATACCTATATTGCGGGTGTACGGTCTGGTTTTGCGAGCTTGACCTACGAGCTTTATCTGGTGATTCGGTGAGCATACGTTATCCATTTTTGCATTTCAACATATCCACGCGTTCGCATTGAGTAGAGCTACACATTAGGCACTTTAGTTTTTGAAAATGATGACCTGCAAATTTCGACCAGACATCCTACGTGATTTTGCACCAGGTATTTAGGGTTAAGATTTTGGTTCATAGACCTTAGGGAGAGTGACCTATTGGTGTTAATAGGGTCTCCTTCAAGTTTTGTGGCGTTTCGAGGACGTTTGATGGATATTTGGCTCTTGGAAGCGTTGTAGGAAATCTCCTCTTATGCACTCCTAAAGGCTGTAGCTTAGACATTGGGTAGAGACCTCTGTAGGAATTAGTCGAGAGTTGGTCGAGTGTAGATTGACACCCTATGCTTGCTTCCACGCACCTGCGGGTCGAGCTTCATCCTTAGGTGACAAATCTTGTTAGGTGAGTTCTCGTTGTGCTGACGTCCATCGCGGCGTATCCGCCAACATTGGCGCCACTGTTGGGGACGAAAACCCTAGGTAGGTGACAAAGACTAGTCCTTGAGGATAGGGATTCTCTGGCTTGCCAGAGTCTTGTTTTACATTTAGATAGGATCAGAGGGTGGAGGACTCTCTAAGTCTTGGAGGGAGTCTAGGGAGCGTGTGTCTGGCCTAGATCCTTCGACTTAGGTAGACTGAGGTAGTTTTAGGTATTAGTTGAGTTGTGGTGTAGAGAGTAGGAGTTGGAGTGGTAGAAGCGGTGGAAGGAGAGCTTGAGAGTCCGGAGAGGCCAAGAAGCAACCAAAACACCATTATCACCATTTCACATGATGAGTAGGAGTAGGGTAAGTAGGACATAATGATTTATGATCTAGAGCACTTCATGCATGTTACACTTGCTGTTCGGTTCATCTCACAAGGTTGTAAAAGACGCAAAAGAGGGGTTGAAAGCTGAAGTGAAGTTCAAAAGTTGTTGTGAGTGTTTCTGATAGAGCTGTAGAGCATCAGGAGCATTTCTGTCAGGAAAAAAATTAAATTTTAAGCCAGGAGACATCCTACACGTAGGATGTCTTCACGCTGATCTAGTGGAAATTTTGAAATTTTGAGTTGACCAGTGTGTTCAGAAGGTAGGTTTTACCCTATTTTCACCTGGAAAGTGGAAATTTGACCATATCTTGACAGGATAATGCCAAAAAGATAGAAATTGCCAGACATCCTACCCAAATTGTGCCAAGGCATTATTTTAACACCAAAACCATAGGATGGCTGCATGAGCATGATCTTCATGAATTATTGAGTGCCTGAGAAAGGTTTTATCTCAATTGGGTGAGAAAGTTGGGTTTTAGCAGACTTTAGCATTTTTGAATGAAAAGATCTAGAACAGCTAAAATTGGGGTCTTTTGAAATCCAAACCAAAATCTAAGCATAGCATTGAGTTGCTGACATCAAGGGGAAGCTGTGGCTCAAGTCTAGGGTCAAAAAGGCCAAATAGACATCCTACGCGTAGGATGTGTTTTGTGTGATTTGGAACTCCAAACCCTGATTTGAGCATACCAAAGTGATCAACACCTTAAGAGGAGTCTGTGCTTTGCATTTGAAGTCATTTTGATCAGTTAGACATGCTACACGTAGAATGTCTAATTCATGAAATTGAAGCCAAAACTGACTGTGGGCATAACAGGGTCTTGTATAGCCCGAGGCAAGCCTCTTGGTCAATTTTGGTCCAAATTGGAGTTGATTTGACTGGTCAGACCAACATCTGGCTGCTGGAACAAATTTCTGATCCATTGACCAGCTTATATGTGTTTAAATAAAAAAAAGTAAAAGCAGTTGTGGACTCAGTACATCAAGGGGAACCTATAGTGCAAAAACCAGGCAAAACAGAGCAGGAGACATCCTACGCGTAGGATGTCTACAGGGGCTTAGTGAAGAGAAAAAGGGTGATGTTCCAATTGACTTGAGGATTCTAGAACTTCTTTCAGAAGTGAATTTGGACTTTATTTCACCTTTTGATGGAGCAAGGAAGGAATTAAGACTTTCATGTAAATTGACAAACATCCGAGGGAAGTACAGTTCCAGATTAGCAGACCCAATCTAGAACATCAGAAGTGTAAAATACAGTAGTGGTTGATGGTAACTCTCTAGTTATACCAATCATTACTAAAATCACCTCTAGCGGTTAAATGCTTTGATTCGATTGCCGAAATTAAACGCTTGTGTACAGGTATATTCAGCGGCAAAGCAAGAAGTTGTACGGAAACTGATCCTTTTCCAGGTGAGTGGTTAGATTTGTGTTAAGTTGCATTGCTAAGTTTGATGAATTTAAGATCAGGATGACATATTTTTAGAGATCAAAAGGTGGCAGGTGACCAAGGTAGCTTAGTGTCCACCGAAGAGAGTGTAACTCAGGCAAGGCTAGATCCACTAGCATCAATTATTGAGGAGGGTAGTGATACTGACACTTCATCAGATAAGTCCTTCTTCATGATGGGTAGTCAACAGCCAAGAGGTTTCTCCTATGAGGGACCAATGCCAAGGGGAAGCACCTCCCTAAGTCCTTTCAACGATTCCAAGTTCACTACAATCTTCTTAGAAGGAATAAACTCGAGGGGAGCCGTAGTTTATTCTGACTATCGAGGACGCAAGTGTATTTGTATTGAAGAAAGACCGTCTCAGAGACTAGAGATAATTCGAGTCTATGATGATGGAGATAGATTCCGAGATGAAAAGGGGAACCACTATCTGATAGTTAGTAACCCTGAGGATTACAACAGATATGGAGATAACGTGGCAAAAGGGAAGATGGTTTCAGAAACTCAAGAACCGCCTCCAAACATTGATCGACCTGGAGCCCCTTTTATGTATGATAAGAAAACAACCAGGGTCTCTACGTATAATGAGAATGTGGGAATTTACAATAGTCTCTTACTTTCATTGCAAAGAACCCTACCCAAACGAATTAAGCAAAGACAACGTTCTTTACTTATTCTCTTATGAAATTGCTATGGGGAAGGATATTGTTTTTGTTGATAGGCACGGGCAAGAATACCAACGTATTCTCCCAAAGGAGGTAGAAAAGGCAACAGTTCCAGAAGCATCAACATATGCCCCCGAAGAAGTGCCAAGAGCCACCTACACCCCTAGCAAGTCGACAAATCCATTTTCAGAAGAGTATGACGCGACCTCACATTCTACCCGACAACAGATGTTCAGCTACCAGGACCAACCAGCAACCCAACCATCATTGCAGGCATGGCTTCGATAGAGTGCAACATTAGAACAAGACCGAAACCGAGATGGTTATCCAGCCGCACGAGGGCTAAGGGATTTACAAGAACCACCACTCTATTCATGGTATCAAGGCGAGAGTAAGCCAAAAACTCAAGGGTCAACAGAGCCAGGAAGACCACCCATAGAACGAGTTCGAAGAGATCAACCATCTCTTGGAGAACCGTCAGAAATTATGGCTTAGGAGCACCATTGGGAGAGGAACCCTCCCACTACCGAAGGCCAGAGGAGGTATATAGAGTGGGACAAGGAGATCCAATGATGAGATTTGTAGACCATCGTAGAATTAGACCTTCTCAAGTGAAAAAATGGGTAAACAAGAAATACACGGGAAACAGAGATCCTAGAGATCATGTACCAACCTTTGTGCATGTAATTAGAGCTGAAGAGGTGTTAGACTTCCCTACCCAATTTGCAGGGTTTGGACTAACCCTAAAGGAGGATGAAGCTACTTGGTTGACTCTGTGGAGCGTAGAGACTTTGAGTCTATGGAGGAGGTGTTTGATGAGTTTATTGAGGAATTCTCGCAAAGGGGGATAGCTCATAATACAGTCTCACAAATCCATAAATTCAAACAGAAAGAAGGGGAGTCTGTGCGAAAGGCAGCCCTACGACTAAAAAGATATGTTAAGTTCTGCCCTGTGGAAGAACCTCCAACTCAGTCCAGACTTATGCTTATATTTATCCAAGGACTGAGGAATGCAGATCTCCAGAAGGACTTACATATGAAGAGGAGCACGACGTTAAATGAGTTAACTAAGGAGTCTCTTTATCTTGTAGACAATTGTGCGGTCTACAAAGAGGGTGAATTCAAGGATCTTGACGACGATTCATCTTCACAACAAAGTGGAAGCAAATCCGCTAAGATGGCACCGAAAGGAGACGTAGTTGTAAGCCAGGAGTAGCTTGTAGAAGAAGTGCTAAAAAAGATTAACCTGTATGCCAAACCTCAGGTTAAACAGCCAAAGTGGTGTGCTATTGAACAAAAATGGACAAACCATGGGACGGAGGAATGTTATTATAACAAGGGGTATGTGAGAGAACGACCTTATGCTCCCCAGGCTCAGGTAGCATCTCCTCAACTTCCACCGATGCCTAGGTATCAAGCAGGCAACCTACCAGGACCTGTAGGTGTAGAAAGACCACAACCAATGTTGGGGCAGCAACCACCACTACCAGGATTACGACCAGTCGGCATAAGATACACGCCAACAATAATTGAACCAGAAGAGAAGGCTTTGGTGCCTATGTGTGCATATTACGAAGATCCCAATGGATATGCTCCAAATCCTGTCTATTATCCATCGGAAGAACCCCCAACGCCAGAACCATGGAGTATGATAGGAAGTGCAGGACCACCAAAAGCAGCTGCGTAGGTAGCATGAGAAGGAAGATATAGCTTGGATGAACGAACATTGTTGTTCATAGCCAACGGAGGCATGGGCGGGCAGAGACATGCATACGAACACAGAGGATCTCAAGGAGCACATCAACAACCTAAGGGACCCTGCTACAAGTGTGGTGGAGACCATTGGCTAAGAGACTGTCCTCATGATGAAATCATTAGAGTCAACGCATATTGCACCGAGTGTGGAGTTACTCATTTGATTCCTGATTTCCCTAAGAACCCGAGCAAAGGAGCAAAAACTACCTTGAACATGCTAGAAGCAGTTCCTTCCAGTGGAGGCTCAGAAAACGAGACAATAATACCTATTCAGACAGTGACTCGAGCCCAAGCTCAAAGAATGACGAATGAACCCATAATTGAAGAGCCAAAAACCGATGCCCCAAGTTCAGAAGTGAAGAATCATAAAAGCACTTGGAAAGCTAGAAAGGCGCATATGAAAGCCAGGAGAGAACGAGAGAAAACGGCTCTATCCGAGGAGTTAAAACACACAAAGGATAGATTAAAGCGGTTAGAGGATCTAGCTAGTCTATGCTCACACACTGCGACAACCATATCACCCAAGGAAATAGCAGAACCCAAAAGTGCAGGATCATGAGGATCAGTATTGGTAGAAAAGGTAAATGAGCAGTTAGATGCACTTTTAAAAGGTTACGAAGCCAGACTAAAAAACAACCAAACCCAAGAGCAGAGATGGATGACTTATCCATATGTCAAAATAGGAAAACAGAGGTTGGAAATGTGTAGAAAGATGATTGAAACAACTCAATCTTTGATAGAAAACCCGCTTGGTAAACCTGCAAGTTGGCATGAAGTACCGGCTCCAACCCCTACCAAACCAACTTTAGAGAAACAAGTAGAAACGAAGGAGAGACTCATGAATGCCTCTGAGTCTAGGAGAGAACCTATCATAGTGCCAAATACAACAGATGAGACAAGTGATGGATTTCAGCTTAAAACATTGGTAGAAATGAGTAAGGATTGTAACGGTCTAGATGACCTGTGGAAGCAAATCCATGATGCCAACGAAGCTAATAGGGTGAATTATACCACATGAATAGCACAATAAAAGAGAAAAATGAGATCTTACCTCCTATTGAAGAATTTGAGGCAAGATCACAAATGAACTTTGATATGCATTCACAAGGGGGAGACCAGGGATCAATTAGTTCGGAGCACAGGCAACCAGACTCACTGAAAACTCTACCCTCTTACCTAGGGGAGTATGAATCCAAGTCTGAGGTGAGAGAAATCCCATCTCAAAGACTTTCTTCTAACAGAGTGATGGATTCACAAGGGTTGATTGAGCTATTGCCTACCCCGGTGGCATGCACAATCACATTAGCCGAACTCCTAAGACTAAGGCCAAACATATGGACCACTGTAGGCAAATGCTTAGAAAAATTTGGAGTAAAAGAACCCACCACGAAGCTTCAAGAAGGGATTAGATAATTGGACAAGCCTCAACTAAACACAAGGCCAGTACCTTTAAACAAGGTTGGAGAGTACTGCGAGGGAGAAGATGGAAACACCACGCTACCAATATAATTCCAAGGAGTAGTTTCCAAAGCTATCCTTGACAGTGGAGCAGTAGTCACTATCGCCACCAAGGAAATCTAGAAAAAATGGGAAAAACCGACTTTGAGAGCTACCAGAATGAAATTGCAACTTGCATATGGGTTCATGGAAAAGCCTCTAGGACTCTTAGAAAAAGTAATTTTCACCTCGTGCAGAATCGAGTATGAGCATACATTTGCAATAGTCAATTTCGACAAAAAGAACAATTACGAGATCATCTTGGGAAGACCATTCATGAGACAATTAAAGATGGTCTAGGATTGGGGTTATGACCACATATACCTCATACATGGTGAGACTACAACTAAAATACACCTGAAAGACCATAGTTACAAAGATGTGAACCAGACACCAGTGGAAGAGTTTGATTCAGCTATAGTGGTAGGGTCCGAACTCCTAGCATGGTTAGGGCAACAAAAAGAGCTAAGGATGTGCGGAGCCTCACATTGTGGGAGCTTAAAAAGAGAGGAATGCGTCTTAGAAAGAGCTATTGAGGACAAGGATTATATTTAAGAACCTTTTCTTGAAGATGCTTTAGAACCTCTGGAATGGGAATACATACTAGCAACATTGGATGTCTGTACCATTACAGATAGTCCAACGACAAAATTTTGCGATAAGGATGGCTATGATGTGCTACCCTATTACATGGTAAGCCTTATATCAGGAGGAGATGAGATTGTAGAACCACCAAAATAAGAAGAGTTTTGTAACTCCTCTGAGCATCTGGAGGTACATAACGATGCAGATAACGAGTGTTCAGATAGCTCAAGCGAGCGTGGGGAGAAAACAACGAATATCAAGTTTTATGATTTTGCCAATTAGCACCCTAGACGCCAGGAACACTATAGAGAAAAACGATGAGAGAGAATCTGATGCCCAGGATAAAAGATAAAACTCACTATCTAATGCTTGTCAAAGCAGAGGATTGTGTGAAAGACCAAATATCAGAAAGATTCTTGAAAGTGCGAAGGGAACGGACGCAAGAGGAAATAAAACAAGTACGGAAAGCTAAAACAGAAGGAAAATCACAAAAATATCAACAATCAAAACCAGAAAAAGCAAAAGACCCAGAGTGGACCAAATTGGAGCGAAAAAAGAAATACCAAGAACTAAAACGGTCATTACGGGAGGTATGGACGATTGAGGGAGAAAGTGATGGTAAGGAGGAGTCAGAAAAAGGAAACATGAATGTACTATCCCACTATCAAAAGTTCACCATCCAGGACAGAAAAATCATAATGACACTGACGGGAGCAAAGCAAACCACGAACCCCCGACGGCCTCTAAAACACCGAGGACCGAATGGCGCGCCTCGAGCCTGTCATGGTGAAGCAAACAGGGGGCACCACCTAGCTTCAGCGGTTAGGACGCAAACAAAACACCACCATAACAAAGTTTTCATCCAAGAGAGATGGATGCTTGGGAGTAATGATGAAGAGGAAAGGGAATGAGATCAAGTGAGAGAGAGAGAGAGAGAGAGAGAGAGAGAGAGAGAGAGTGAGGGAGGGGGGTATAGCGGCTTAATTCTTAGGCACCACAAAAGGATGGCGAATCCGCACACCCTTCACACATACACAAGCTCACTCCAAAACACAAGACTAGGTGACGATTCCGCACACCTCACATGGGCAAAACATTGCAAGAAAACATACTCACAAAACCTCAAGCTTTATTTAGAGAATTAGGCGATGAAATGGGGAGCATAGGGTAGGGGAATGAGAAAGGAGAGAGTGGTAGAGCACATGGCGGATAGGTGGGAGTTGATGGCGAAGACTCGCACGAGGATTATGGCCATCATCCTTCATTTAGTTGCCCTTCATCTTCCATAGCCAAGGGTGTAGAGGTCATGCTCAAGACAAGCATGGTGATTGCAGTGATGGTGATGGTGATGGTGTGGGTGTGTGTGTGTGCACTAGGCACACACAGTGCATAGTGTGTTCTTTGGTGATGTTGTGTCCTTAGTGTGATGGTGACCCCTCTTTATATAGGGGAGGAGGGGGGAGAAATTCTAGAATTTAGAAATGAAGTAATCATTATCTACATAGGCCATGTGACTGTGGGCCCCACTTGTCTGGCTGTGTGTATATGTGCTAGAACAGCAGTCTCATGAGAGAGAGACTAAGAGAGAGAGATGGGTTGATGAAAAAAAGTGAGAGGTGACATGGAGAACAAAGTAATTACAAGAGGGGAGAGAGGGGAGTGTGTTCAGAGGTGAATCTGTGTGCAGATGTGTGTGAACACAAGAAAAATCAGGTAACCACCGGGTGGGGATGGGTCTGTGGGCACCTTTTTCAGTGAAACTGAGTGTGTGTGACTGTGGGGGAGGTTATTTAGCTACAAGACAAGAGACATGGCGCCCTTTAGAGAGAGAGGGGGGTATTTGGGTCATGGGATATGATAGGAGAGAGAAAGAGGGGGTGGGGTATACTATTTTGGAAGATAGGGTAAGCTGCATGTGAGTTAGGGTGCATTATTGGTGAGTTATAATGCATTATTGGTGAGAGGTGGGGTAGCTTGAGGGGAGAGAGAAAGGAGAAAGGACAAGGGGAAGAGAGAGGGGGTTGACCTTTTGAGTGGAGGAGAGGAAAAGGGACACACGGCGGGGCAACAGTGAAGAAAAAGGAGGCAAGGTGGGGATGGGCTACCCCGCAGGCATGAGGTGGTCTATTTTACCTTTCTTATATATTTACATAATCATACTTTATTTTTTCTTACATTTTCCAATGCTTTTTATCACTCCCTCCCTAAGAGGGGGTTTTCATGGGGTGGGGACGAGAGAAGAGGGGTATGGGAGCTTGGCTTGTGAAAAGCCCCCATCAACACCACCAGTTAGGGAAAGAAAAAATCAGGAATCTTACGATGGGCCGAAAAATGCAAAACTGATAGACCTCGCTGAACCAGGTGAAAAGCCTCAGCCGGTCTATATCGCAAACTGATTTAGAGCCTGAAGAAGAAGAACGATTAACACAACTTCTCAAGAAGTATAAAGATGTGTTTGCATGGTCCTACAACGACCTCAAAGGAGTTGATCCATCGATATGCCAACATACAATTCCATTGAAGTGAGATGCTAAACCTAGCAAACAGCGTCCTTACACATATAATGACACATTTGCTAAACGAATCAAAGAGGAGACTGACAAACTGATGGATGCTGAATTCATCTATGAAATCAAGCATACAGATTGGGTGTCACCCATTGTGGTTATCCCCAAAAAGAACGGAAATCTGCGAGTGTGTGTGAGCCTCAAAAAGATAAATGCAACCACCATAAGGGATAATTATCCCTTGCCCATCACAGAACATGTCCTTGAGAGAGTGGCCGGGAAACGGGCTTATTCCTTTCTAGATGGGTTTTCAGGGTATAACCAACTGGCAATTGCAATAGAGGATCAACACAAAATAGCGTTTGCCACAAAATGGAGAATATATGCGTATCGAGTTATGCCTTTTGGCTTAACCAATGCCCCAACTACCTTTCAAAGGTTAATGACTCATGCGTTCAAAGAATACCTGAGAATATTCTTAGAAATATACATGGATGATCTTTGTGTACACTCTCTACTACGAGAAGAACATATTGACCATTTACAAAAGGTATTTGAGAAATGCAAAACATATCGAATCTGTCTTAACCCGGAGAAGTGCATTTTTATGGTTAGGCAAGGCCGCATCTTAGGACATATTGTCTCAAGAAATGGCATAACCACTGACCTAAACAAAATCAAAGTCATAGTAGACTTGCCCAGGCCTGCTAATGCGAAACAAGTGCAATCCTTCATGGGACACTGTGGATATTATCGAAGATTCATATATATGTATGCAGTCATCACACAACCTCTGTATCGTTTGTTAGTCAGTTTCGACTGGACTGAGGAGTGTGAAACTTCATTCCAAAGCTGAAGGAAAACCTTGTATCAGCACCTGTACTTAAAGCACCAGATTGGGAAAAGATATTCCATGTTCACATTGATGCTTCTGCATATTCAATCGAGAGTATTCTGGCTCAATCTGGAGACGGAACAATGGATTTTCCAGTTTGTTATGCAAGCCAATAGTTAAATAGTGCAGAAAAGAACTACACAACCACCAAAAGAGAGGGGTTAGGAATGATTTATGCTGTAAAGAAATTTCGGCATTATTTGCTTGAACAAATTTGTGTTTTTCACAGATCATCAAGCTCTTTTGTATCTGGTAAATAAACCATGCAATACTGGGAGAATTGTACGCTGGTTTATTATATTGCTAGAGTTTGATTTCACAGTGGTGGTCAAAAAGGGTAAAACTCATCTACGGGCGAATCATTTTTCAAGGCTACAAAACAGGAAAGCTCCTGAAGGAGTAGATGATGACATACCTGATGCATATCTTTTCAATATTGAAATGATACCCTCTCAGGAAATTGTTAGAATTCTTTCCTTTGGAGGTAGATTTGATAGCAAGGAAGACATATCCAAACAACAAACAATTTGACAAACAAAAAACTTCCAGTTGATTGCAGGACGACTGTATCACCTAGGCTCGGACCAAATTCTACGATTATGTATAAATCAGAGGAATTCGAGTGTTATCTTGAAGAAGCACCTGTCCAGGATTGTGCATTTCATTGTTAAACAATGAAAACACACCAGAGACTGAAACAATTAGGGGTTTATTGGCCCGCGGTTACATGAAAAG
The DNA here is from genome assembly GCF_014529385.1 of Adiantum capillus-veneris. NCBI lineage: Eukaryota > Viridiplantae > Streptophyta > Polypodiopsida > Polypodiales > Pteridaceae > Adiantum > Adiantum capillus-veneris. Next base: position 71,273,706 of record NC_140954.1, read on the forward strand.
CCACAAGTCTAAAACCATATGGTTCCCCAAAAGCTGTCGCAAAAGCTATAACTGCCACATCAACAGCCAGCAACGCAATTCTCGGAAGTCCAACCAGTCTGCCACGCCAGCATGTTACAGTTTTTTTTGGGCTGTCTGTATAGGTACCACATCATCGGTTTTTACACAAGATGAGTTGTGTGCGCGTGTGTGTACCTTCTTTTGATTGAGGCCCCATCAGACGGGACCTGCAAAGTTAGGTTGGGTAAGGATTTTCAATCCTAACCCCTTGTGACTTTTAGGGCCCTTTGGCGAGGATCTATAAGTTGGTAAAAACTTCTTCTACTACTTCTGCTTTTGCTAGGGTTTTTCGAAAATCTAAATTGTTGCAACTGCATCAAATAGATGGGCATGCTATGTTATGGCTAGGTGAGATGGTGAAGCCTGATCAAATTGTGAGACATCTTGGTTATTCGTTGGCTTGGTCGGTTAACAATGTGAAGTTGTTGCAATCAGTTGAGAATAAACTGAGGTCTAAATTGCATTATGGAAAGAGAGTGAGAGACAGAGCAACAGAGAGACTGAGAGAGTGAGAGTGAGAGAGTGAGAGTCTACAACATAGAGTGCGTCTGCGCGACAGAGAGAAGGAGAAAGAGAGACAGACTCTAAGTGACATCGAAAACCAAGGTTTGGCTCTCTCTCTCTCTCTCTCTCTCTCTCTCTCTCTCTCTCTCTCTTTCTCAAAGGTCTCCCTATCTCTCTCTCTCTATCACTCTCTCTCTTTCTCAAAGGTCTGTGTGTGTGTGTGTGTGTGTGTGTGTGTGTGTGTATTTCTCTCTCTCTCTTTCTCTGTCATTGGAAATTTCCATATCTCTCTCTCTTACACACACACACACACACACACACTCACACAATGTATTACGGCTTGGGAGAAATCCGGTGGGTCACGTTTCATACATTACACCACCTATATTGCCCCCAACTACAAAACCATGTTCTTCGCTGAGAGAGGAAACCGTACTCACACTTACATGCTTGAGCCTATTCCCTTGTCCGCGATACGCACTATTGCAGCGATTCGTCTTAGCTCCCATTTCCTTCGATGCGAGATAGGGCGTTGGGGCAATGGAGAAGAGTCAAATCGATTGTGCACATTATGCTCACTACGAGTTCGAGAGTCTGAGTACCACACACTACTAGAGTGCTCGGCTTTTGGTCACATCCGAACTTGCTTCTCTCACATTTTCAGCCATAACTTAGACCTACACACTTTCCTCTCCCAACCAAAGTGTGGGCTCTCCATTGCGACTCTCATCACTACAATTTTGGAGCATCGAGAGTCACTCATCAGCCATACACATACTACATCACATGTAACTTTGGTCCCATAGGTCATATTTGACCTCCGAGGATGATAATAAAATCTATCTATCTATCTATCTATCTATCTATCTCTCTCTCTCTCTTTCTCTATCACAGGAAATTTCCATATCTCTTACACACACACATAGAAACTCTCTGTGTGTGTGTGTGTGTGTGTGTGTGTGTGTGTGTGTGTGTGTGTGTGTGTGTGTGTGTGTGTGTGTGTGTGTGTGTGTGTGTGTGTGTTTGTGTGTGTGTGTGTGTGTGTACTAAAGGCGCGCAGAAATTTGACTTTTGTTTTGATTATGGTTCAAAGTTTACAAAATGTTGTGTATAGCTTTCCCAGAAAATGGGAGAGTGAGGATCCAATGGTGTTTGGTAATGTAGAGAGCTGCCTTTGTCGAGTAATCTTTGAGAATAGTATTTGAATCATTGTGTACAGTTAGTTCACTTCCAAAAACATGAAATGAGCATTGGACGCTCTATGTGGTGGACCATGCCAAGTGGATAAATAATGCCGTGATGAGTGATGTCCAAAGCTGTGGCTTTGTCCTTTGACCTGCTGATCCACTGTGGGTACTGTTCCTTTTGTGGTTACATAATTGCAAATGCAGGATGACTGCCATCTGCAGTGCAGATTCTTATCCACTAGGTTAGCTGGCAGTGAGTGGGAACCGGAGGTCATCGTCAACAAATGGCCAGCGCTGTATCACGAGTATGCTCATTGTCAACACACCGCCAACCTTTCTATTCCATCATGTATATAATATAATTATCTCTCCCCGTCTTGCACGGCCTCGCCATCGATCCATACATGATTAGTCGCCACCTTCAATCAGCACAGCGTATTAAAAACCTTAATTAGATTAAGGTGCTGATGATTATCACGATTGATTATTTCAAGTAGTGCTAACTAGCACACAAACAACTTCATCGATACCTAACATAAGCTGCTTAATTATTTGCAGACCATATTATTGCTTTGTGCCATATAAACAATTAGATTGATCAACTATATTACCTAATTATTAACCATGCAGAGCTCTAATCATCTGGCGAGGCGGACTACACCCAATCATAATTGGTTGCCACCTGGATTCCGATTCCATCCCACCGACAATGAGCTAATAACATTCTACCTGGCTAGGAAGATAGCCGATGGAAGCTTCAACGATGATGCGTATGCTGACACACATGCTTATGTTAACAATTGTACTATATGTAGTGCCAAACGACCAGTGGATCACCGACATTGTTTCAGGTAAACATTGCACCTACATGGAGTCAATATATCATTGATTTCTTAACCACAAGGAAGTTTCCTGAAAACATAACAAAAGCACGGAAAAGGGCTATAGAGATGGAGGCTCGCGACTATAGTTTAATTGGGAACCAACTCTATAAGCGGGGAATCGAAAGGACAATCAACTTAGGATCTGTGCAAGTGAAAGTGAATACCTGCTGATTCTAGAACACGCACATGGAGGAATAAGTGGAGGCCATTTTTCAGGAGATAAGACGGCAAAAATTTTCTTAACCACAAGAATATGGTGGCCTACATTGCATATGGATGCTGAGGAGTTTGTAAAGCGTTGTGACGCATGTCAGCACACCAAGGTTCCGATAAAGAGGGATGAGATGCCACTACGGCCAATGATGGGAGCAAGGGCAGTTGAAAAATGGGACATTGATTTTGTGCGGCCTATTTCACCCCCTGCATATCACACCCATACCCAATATATCATTGTGGCTACTGACTATCTCACAAAATGGGCGGAACCCAAGGCAACACAAAAAGCAGACACAAGAACCACTGCAAAATTTCTATATGAAAATGTCTTTGTACGATATGGATTACCAATAGAAATTTTCAGTGACCGAGGAACACATTTTCTTAATGAAATCATTGAATATCTCCTAGAGTAATTCATGGTCATACATAGAAATTATGCTCCATATCATCCATAGGCAAATGGGAAAGCTGAGGCCACAAATAAAACACTGTGCACTGTTCTCACTAAAATTGTATTAGAGTCAAGGATAGATTGGGATCCGCAGTTACACTCAACACTATGGGCATACATAGTAGCTTACAAAACATCGATAGGAACAACACCGTACAACATGGTGTTTGGGCTAAACGCTATATTACCCATAGAGTTTTTAATTCCAACTCTACGAGTAGCGAAACGCTTAGAATGGACAGGGCATGAGCTCTCTTCAAGAATAGATGATCTTGAAAAGCTAGATGAACTTTGCTTGAGAGCTATAGCTTTGATCCATGCTAAAAAGAGAAGACAAAAAGAGTTTTTTGACAAGCATGTGCACATGAAAGAGTTCAAAACAGCTGATTATGTACTTGTTTATACCTTGAAACAACATGCCAAGAAACTTAAAAAGCGAGGGATGGGACCCTTTGTGATTAGTGACTTATCACAAAGTGGAGCTGTCAAGCTTGCTACATTAGCAGGTGAAGAAATGCCAAATTGGATTAGTGGGTGTCGATAAAGAAATATCATTTACCACTAACATAGGATATGCTTCAACAAATCCATCAAGAAAAACAACGGATGAAGGAGAAGCAGAGGGTACGAGAAGAAGCTCAAGTAGAAGCAAAAGAACGCATTGCCAAAAGACGGCTTATACGACAACAACAACAATGCGGATCACCGTTGCGAATAAATGCTATTCGACTAACAAATTTTGATGAAGACACAGTGCAGCCAATAATTGCTGTCAAAGTGGGTAGCAATCAAGTTGAATCGACGACATTGCTTGATTCTGGAGCTCAAGCAAATCTAATCTCTTACAGATTATACAAACAGCTCGAGCTCCACAAGTGTTGGAAAGTAGTACATCACATTCACTGAAAACATTGGACTGGATTATATTGCATGTACAAGTACATCAATCTATTTACCCACACAAGTTTTATGTGCTTGAGGATGAAAGCACACAATACCCATGTTGTTGGGACAACCTTGGCAAAAAGAGTATAATGTACAGATAGATTGGAATGCAGATGCAGTCAAGATTCAACATGCACAAGAACAACAGGTGGTAGCCTTTGCTCAGCAATGCCACAAGAACCAGATGACAACAACACAATCATTGGAGAGAGAACCAAAAGAATGGGTGCCACTAAAGAACAACACCATACCCATGGCAAACAAACAGGGAATTGCCAACCATGTTCACTACAAACATAAAAAAACACCGACCGCAGTGAAAAGATCAAGGTTAGCAACACGAGAAAAACAAGTATGGGTACGGAAGGATAGAAGTGACATGGCAGATAAACCACAATACAACAGAAGAAATCAATAGAAGCACGCAATTCAACCAAAGACCAAGGGAATAAAACAGATATGGATCCCAAAGAAACTACTCAGTAACAACTTAAATGCGACTCGCATTTGGATCCTGAAACCAAAGCAATAGGAACTCCCTTCAGTACAAGCAAAATTGGCATGAAGACACACACAACATATGACACCGGCAAACAAATCTATGTGGGTCCCAATGAGCAGCAAAACACTGACAATCGCGGAAGTAGCAATAAACCTACACAAACCACCAGATCAAAGCTACAAATGGAAAGCAAAAGAGACAAAGACTACGGCCAATTCCACCACGACAATCCTCTCCAAGGAGACAACCACGGCCATATCGACAGTAGCGGCAAACCAAGTGACTTTTGCAAGAAAGACGATCAAATAGAGAGCGGTAGAGTTACAACTTTTACTTGCAAAGAAAATATTCCGACCAAATCAACAAAAAACAGGAAACCTTGACGGCGAATGCCAACAAGCATCTTGCTTATACCCTCCTCTTGCACACATTAATTTTTCCATGCATTGACCGAGTACACATCATATAGGGCCACATTACACGGCCGAGCATTAGCACAATTTTTAACCCATGCACGCCACATACACCGAGGCGATGCCTTGTCGTCCGGGAGGACTCCGGCTAGGAGGGGGGGAGGCATTCTCAAATGCGGACCCAATGGAAAAAAGAGCAAAAAAGGGCATGTTTTTTTACTATTTTAAAGGTTTTTTGTTTGATTGCAAAATTTTATGGACTAACCCAAGTACATATACCCTTATACAACATGAATAGACAAGTATATGGGGCCAAACGCCAAATCAAGCCCCTAGGTGTGTGTATATAGGTAAAAATAGCCATTTTCTGAGCAAAATATTGGTAAAACGGAGAAATCTGGCCATAAAAATTGCATGTGAGTGTATATAGTGTTTTACGGTGATGTTTTTGATTTATTATGATTTTTGGAGATTTTATTGGTTTGATTTTCTATTTTCCTTTTAATTTTACTAATTATCGGCATAAAAAGTTCAAAAATACAAAAAGCAGGTGAAAAACGATCGTAATGAAAAACAAAAAATATGGGGATGATCAGTGACTATAGGACAACCTATGGTACAATGGGGGTGCAATTATGAGAATGGACCGAAAAGCGTGTTTTGGTCAGATTTTGACCGAAACGTCAAATTTCTCGGAAACTGGGCAAATGGAGTCCAAATCAAGAAATTTTTGAGCCTAAACCGCATCTCGTAAGAAGTTAGGAGCACATGTCAAATTTCATGAAAAGTGGTCTGAGGACCCCCATTATAAGAAATTTTCACTTCATTTTAAGCTCATTTCTACTATTTCCTTTTGAGAGAGAGCTCCTGCCACCTAGAGCGAACATGACTTCTAGCAGCTTCTACGACGTGCACGACCACCCGAGAGGCTTTAGACATGAGAGGTAGGCTCACCACCTTGAGCTTTTCGCACATGTTTGTTGTTTTGTCGCGAAAACTAGCGTAGGGTTCACACAGAAAGCGAGCGGTAGAAACCTACAAGTGAAAGTGGCCACCTAAGGGCTAACCCAAAAGCAATGAGACTTCATCGACAGCTTACCCTAGCATAGGAGACCACTTTTGGATGACCAAAGGCAATATAAAACAATCGGGAAAAACCCTAATTCCTAGAGCCCTGCAAGAGGCCACCAAATGGAAAATCGGGGGAAAGGCGCCCAAATGCTACCAAAACTCATGGGTAGGAGCATCTCAACATGCTCGACAAGTCTATATAGCCCACATGGCCAAAAAGGTGACCCGAAGCGGCACTAAACTTCAGAAATGGCATCAGACACACAAAGCGTCAAAAAGCTCTCACGGCCAAACCGCATATCCGTTTGTCACCAACCTTCACGAGCGACTTTCCTAGATCATCAACAACCAAGTCCTATGGTGGTAGACCACCACAAAGTCATCGGTGACATGAAAACGCAAACACGGGTGCTTGCACAGTGACAAATTGCCAAACGGAGCTCCGGTGAAGCCAAAGTGGACAAAAAACATATGGTGAGGATCCCCAAGGGATCGGGAAGCTATGGAGACTAACATCAAGAAATTTCATCGCCGAAAAGCACTCCAAAAGTCAGAAAACGGCTCGAAGGCTCTGAAATCCACACAGGGAGTTTCTTTCTATCAATTTGACTTTTTTGTTGAAATAATGCTTAAAAGGGACTCAGGGGGGCTCAGGGCAGGCACCAATAGTACTTCCAATGAAAATTTCATCAGGAGACATCCTACGCATAGGATGTCTCAAGGCAAAATCTGGGCACCAAACCTAACATTTCTCATCACACACAGCTTCTGAATAGCCTGTACAAGCTAGCCACCAAGTTTCATCACATTTGGACAAAAATTGACCTCATGTGCACCAAAAAATGCAAAGTTAGGGAATAGAGGCAATAATGGGCTATAGACCTACCAAAACTTTTCCAAATCACATGAAACTTGCCCAATACATTCATGAGCACATTGCCAACCTATTGTGTGGTCATATGTAAAAAATGATGAAATAGACATCGTACGCGTAGGATGTCTAAATGACATTTTTGGCCCCCAGATGGTATTTTTCAACTCCAGATCTCTTTATGACACTTTCTTAAGCTCATATATCAAGTTTCAAGCCATTCCCATCACATTTGGCCCCGAACACCTCCAAGATGCACTTTTTGAGCCCAAAAACACTACACATGGTCTTACCAACACCAATTCTTGTCCAAATCAAAATCCAAGAGCAGTGCCATGTTCCACATGCCAAGGGCTACCCACAGATCCAATTTCAAGCTATTTTGATGAAAAAGATATCCTACACATAGGATGTCTCCAGCATGATTTTGACCTACTGTGCAAGAAATGACTTCATGGGAGCCATTGCCATGGTGCAAGAAGCTCATAAATCAAATTTCAACCCATTTGAATATCATTTTCCACTTGATGAGGACATCCTACCAATTTGTGATCCTAAAGCCTGAATCTTCCCAAAAATGCACTTTTTGATGTCCAAACCCAATTCCAACCACATAGCCATGTTGCACAGGCCAAGGGCCACTAGCCTGCCAAGTTTCACCAAAAACTGATGAAATAGACATACTACATGTAGGATGTCTAAATGATAAATTTTGGCCAGAATGATACTGTGAGCACATGCACAGTTTCCCAAGTACCTTTTAAGTTTTATTTTCAATTTTCAAGTCATTTGGATAGTTAGAACTCAGTTTCTCAGCTAATATGGAAAAAACGCTAACTTCGGACTACTGAGTGCAACAGGATCTATGGCATTCGCAAAATCACCGGCAAAGAAGAAGAGGATGACAATAAAAGACTATTTAGAAGAAGTGGAGCCATTTGTCATCCCAGAAGGAACCCTGAAGCCAACCAGCACATGGATTCAAGATGATTTGCTAGAGTCCAATGACTTGAAGATCTACCAAGGTGTGTTCAAAGATACTGAAGGAAATGCAATAGAGCTACCCATGATACCACGGGAGCTCAATGATTTTGTCTGAAGCAAGATGGGAGATTATCTGGAAAAGTTGGACCTACATAATTACTTTGAAGCTTTGCCAACGGGGATTGACATCAAAAGGGTATGCCAATTCGTAACCACTATCAAAGAAGATGGAGTGGCCAGAGTCACTGATCTGCAGGGAAAGCAAGACACTATGATTATCATCACAAAGACACTAGACATCTCCAACAAAGGAGATAGTGTGACCAAGAGAAGAGATGAAGTCAAGGTGTACTCCGGAAAGAAGAACAACTACACTTTTGAAGATATTGCAAACCCTAAAGTGGCTATCATGAGCTAGCTCTACAACCAGTACTTCCACATGTGTACAAAGCGGCCCCACAGAAGTATAGAATGCCTCCTGGAACCATTGCTACCACCTTCACATGGGCAATGCAGACGAGCAATCCAAAGGTGATAAATTATGCTGCTTATATCCATGACAACCTGGTGAAGATGGGCAACAAAAATCCACCTACATTGTGCCAGGTGAGCTGATAACGAAAGTGGTTTATGGAGAACTGCATGCCAAGGGAAACTGGCCTGACCCTCCATCACAGAATGACTGGCTAAAGCTCAAAGAAGATAAAGAAGAAGAACCTCCAAGGGCACCCAGAGTAGCAACACGTTTAAAGTGCCAGTTAGAAACCGTGCTTGAAGAGCCGCCGGAGTCGAAGAAAGGAAAGAAGAAAAGTGCACAAGTGCCGATCAAAGAAACCAAATCACAGAAAGCGGCACGGCTTGAATGACTAATGGAAAGCTTTAGAGCCGAGAGAGCACTCAAAGGAGATTTGAGTGAGTTGTGGAAACCATCCTTAGAAGCCATGTCGGGATCGTCTCGAAGGGTGAATAGAGATCGGTTTGAAGACTATATCAAAAATTTTGAGATCCTAGATGCTACAACAGAAAATATCCCAAATGTCCCTTTTACAGAAGAATAAGTGGACAAAGTACGATGGCAACTGCTAGAAGAGCATGAAGGCCAAGAAAGGGGGAGAAAGACCAAGGTGGACCGGGACTTCAAGAAGAAGCCAGCAACTCCACCGTCAAGCCCGGAATACAGCCCACCGCCATCACCACCTCCTCTTAGCCCTCCACAAACCCAACAAAAGGAGGAGCTGGAAAAATCTGATGATCAAGAAGACTCCAAGCAAGGGAAGACCAAAGGGGAAGAGTAGAAAGAAGAAGCTAAGCCCAAAGATGAACATCCAGAGCTAGAGGAAAGACATTTTAGCGCGTTTCTTGATCTACTAGCTGCAGGGTACTCTCGAGAAGAGGCAGCTATGGTAGCATTTGAGTTGGCAAGCAAAAGGCCCAAGGAACAGATGCAGAGCCTGCGGTTAGTAGAACTGAAAGAGATGGCCACAAATATAGTGGACGTACAACCACCTAACAATGATTGGGATGTGGTGATGCACAAGCTAACCGGGCTCACAGCACAATCATTGGCCACAGAGAGTGAGATTGCTAATCTCAAAACCACTGAAGTTCAGATCAAGGCTGAAGTTGACTCTCTCCAAAAGCAGGGCCAAGAGCAGATAGAGAAACAAACAAAGCTGCAAGCTAGTTTGGATGCGGCATTACAAAGATGCCAGGAGATGGAACGAGAAAATCAGGCAGCAGATCAAAGACTTCAAAGAGCTGAAGAAGAATACAGGAAAATCAGCAAGTCATTGACAGATGTAGAGAGGAAAAGGGACAACCTAACCCTACAACTTGCTAAAGAATCCAAGGAGGTGGAAGCCCTGAGGAATGCCAAAGAGAAGGCAGAGATAGAGCATGAAGCGAGCCAGAATGAGGTCATCGAGATAAAAGGCCAAATTAAAGTCAAAGATCAAACCATCCAATGGCTATGAGCATCTCCTGCCAGAGTCAGAGCTACTAGCTCGACTCACACTACTTCAGAGACTGAATTATATGAAGAACAAATGAAAGAGCTTCAAAAGGAGTTAACATTGGAGAAGCGGCAAAGGCTAATGCTGGCCGAGGGGTCATTGGTAATGCAAAGCCGCCTAGAAGAACAAAATCAGGCCACGAAGAATGAGCTAGAAGACATCAAGAGAAAGCTTGAGCAGGCAGAAAAGATAAATGCAGATCTAAACGACCTCCTAGTAAACATGGGAGAGCAAGTGGAAGAAGAAAAGAAGACACTTCAAAAGCAGATAGAAGAGCTGAGAGGCCAACATCAAACAGAAGAGCAGCAGTTTGGCATCGGGCGAGAAGCCATGGAGGGAATAGACATAGAGAATGTGGTAGATCCAGTGGACACCACCATGCAAGAGGAAATCCTCGTGGGACCCTCACAAGAGCCACAAGATCTGACCCAAGAAGAAGAAGAGAAGCTGCAAAAGGCCATAGAAACGGCAGTCAGAGACACATCCAAAGAAGCCTTGGAATGGGAGCAAAGGGTCTTCAAATCAATGACTATTCAAAAGATAGATGCCAGTAACCTTTAGCGTGAATGGCTACAGCCCTCTCTCCCATATCCTCTGCTGAAATATGAAGCTGCCACGATCAACAAGTGGATCAGAGAGGAGCCAACAGTGCCAATGTACAAAGCAGACATCTCCAAACCTGAAGGGGTCAAGCTGATAGTGGACTCTCAACCCAGGTGGAGAAAGGCATGGCTAAAAAAGTATCCACAGTATCTAATCCATCTGGTAGAGGCACCTAAAGTGATCAAAGATAACCTCAGTTTCTGCCCTCTACCAAGGATGAGGACATGGAAGGCGCATGAGCTATTGCAGAGAAGCCAACCCACTTGGCTAAATTACCCAAAGCTGCCAGGCTTGAAGGCAGGCGAGAGAATAAGTGAGCAATGCATGGTGAAAACCCTAACGGGCGCCATCAAATTGTTCACTGGCTCGCCTGACCTATCTTGCATCATGATGAGAAAGATATGTAAAACACTTTTGGCAGTCTTTGAGACCTTCAAACCAGGCCAGGCGACAGACAATATCTTCTTCTTTCAAGATACTTACAGACGTGCATACGATCTGTCTAGTCAGCCTTCTCATGAGGTGATACATGCATTGTATCAAAGGATTACGTTTTTTCCATCTTATCACCTCCAGGCCTTTGAAGAAGCCTTCTACACCGTCTTCGTTGATTGCGATTACCTTCTCTTGGTTGTCGTTGTTGAGGTAGACCCTGTACTAGATTCAGAGTGAGGTTCTCAAGCTGTTGAGTTAGCCTTTGTAAAACCTCTTGTTGAGAGTTATCTCCTATTTGTGAAGATTGTGCAAGAGGGGCCCTAATTGGTGCTTCCATGGTTTGTGAAGACTCCCTCTCACTCACTTCATTCAAACCCCTTGCTCTATGTGCTTGGAAGTGTAGTTTTCTAAACTTGATGATGGCTACCTCACGTGCTTCTTCGAAGGTGGATGGGAATTTTAGCTCCACTTTAGCCTTTAACAGTGGATACAAGCCAACCATGAATCTCTCTTTTTTTAGAAAGTTAGGTGCACCACCATGATTTTCTAATGTAGCCTCCCACCTACCCCATAGATTGACAAAGGTTGCTTCATAAGAGGGATAGTCTTCAAGTGATACCTACTTATGTCCAATAAGACATTTCCATAGTCCTTCAGAAGTATCACCTTGCCCGAACTTGGAGAGGAAGCTTGCTCGCAGTCTCTCCCAGTTGGACTTGATTTGGGGTTGCAAGGTCTCATACCATGCTTTAGCTTCTGCTTTTAGAACCAGCGGGAAGGCTCCTAGCTTTACTTCCTCTTTATCTCTCCCGGATATGAGATGTGCCATCTCCAAGTTGTCAAGAAACTCTTGCGCATCTTCCCCACTTCTTGCATAAAACGTGGGAAAAGAACTTGACATTTTGTTTAGACTTTTTGAAAAAAAAATAAAAATTTCAAGAAACTTTTCTCTTACGGGCCGCACAAGATTGTTGACACTATAAATCTGATTACATTAAAATGAAGATGTACACATCCATTGTTAATTCGTACTTTATCATAGGTAGAATAAATGGATTAATTGAAGCATTGATTTCATTGAGGCGAGTGGATCCAAATATCCTCCTTATGATAGATTGAAACCTAAACTTAGTTGCAATGATTATATGAATGGATTGCCGAGCAATAGGCCTAAAAGGTTCATTGTTTTGATCGTGATTCATGTGCTACTCCTCGTTGTTGGTTTGAAGACCTCGCTCCTTCATATGGCCCTTGAGCACCCCTTCACCACTCCTTGTTCCTGCCTTTAAAACAAAATGAAAACGTGAACATCAAAAGAAGTTTCATAATTGATGATTGGAAGTATAATTGGGTTGGGTGATGCCAGTATTTCTCTAAGTCTTTCGGCACCAAACATAAAAACAATGCGTTGCTGGAAAAAGACTTTTCTATCTATGTGAACATTTACTCTAATGTGTTGTTCAAAATGAAATGGATAGATGGGGATTCCATTGTTCATCACTAAAAATTTGAAAGTAACTTGGAAATATGGTCCTCCGTGGGGGCACCACTTTATGAGGGCGAGCTTTTTGAAATGGGGCCTCTAAACCCAAACCGATGGGCCTACCCTCACAAAATGTTCGTAAAGAGGTACGCACACTACTTGGGGCACCACCTTCTTTTGGGAGTGGAGAAGGAAACCAATCAAAATAACATTTTCACTCACCCACTCAAGCAACACACTTTGAGAACCCTTACTCTATGTACACTTTGGACACTTGACACCATCAACGATTATGTAACCCAATGCCGTGCATCAAATGTAAATATGCAATTTGTGGAATAGCATTCACCTTCTCCCCATAAGAATACCCATGATACATCCAAAATCCTCCTCTCTCAAGCACTCATCAAAAAATCATGCGCACAAGACCTGCCTCTCAAACACACAAGAGAATCACCTACATTGAACTAACACACTTTGCATAGAGAGCTCATCTCCATCTATGCAATGCCGTGACAAATAAAATCACCATGAGAGGTAGCCACATGCATATGTAATGAAGAAAAAGAGAGTTGGAGTGAGAATTTTCTTTAGACTAATTGAATAAGTGTGGAGAAACAAACCGATGGTAAATTGAGAGTAGAACACTTACTTGATTTCTTGCACACCTTTTAAGGGGTAGACAGACGTTGGCTCACGAATTGCGACACTTGATTGTTTGAAGATGATTTAATGATCATTAACATAACCATGAGAGAGATTATGATGTATTTACAAGTTATTGAGGTGCTACAATGATTTATTGGGTTGATGGAGTAAGAGATTGTAGAATAGAAAGAGTGGAGGATAGAGTTGCACTTCCTCCAAAGAGGAGGGTTAGGAGGGAGGATATGAAAGAGGGAGAGTTGGGGGTTTCTCTACTATTGATAAAGTACAACATGAAGTTGAAAATATAGGTGTGTGTCCTTGAGTCTCTCCAAGGGGGGCTATTTATAGTTGTGTAGGAGTGGGATTATGCTACACTTAATTAGGGTAAGTGATTAGCCCTAATTAAGTGTCCTTTGACCACTCATTGAATATTGGACATAAAAGGGAATATTTATTCAACAAAAATATCATTTTAGACCGTGAAGGCTCCATAGGGGTGCATAATGTAGGTGGGCCCCACCATGAGGCCCTACGGGTGGCTCCTGCGGGGTATCTCAACTTGTCTGTCTTGGCATTTAGAAAGCATCTTTAGGTTGGTCCCATCACATGCAAGTGACGTTGAACACTCATTGCTCTTCTAGAAGATGAGTAGGGGAAAAATAAGATCTCACCCTCTTGATTTACTTGATTTACAGTTCCCTTTTGCTGCGAATCTGACAGATTTACACTATTTTGACCATAACTTTTTACCTGTAGCTCGGAATGACATGCTTCAAAAGGCAAATTTGACCTTCTCAACTTGTTTGATATGAATTTGGACTATTCTTCACGCCCATGCACCAAGGAATTCTATTTGGAAGGTCCACACTAGGCTAGGGAACCTTTTGCTTCCAAGTCTTCTTGTATGGGCCCTTTGTTTGTATGCATCCAAGGGGAATCATGCTTTTTCAAAAGGCTATGATGCTTAAACAAATAGAGGAGGGCCCAATATTATTTGCTTGTGAAAAGAATATACAATTGGAGTCTTTTTGAAAGGAGAAAAACTATATGTATATTCTTAAGAGATATTGGGCCACCTATGTAGGGGGCACAGAAGACTTGTAGAGATGGACCATAATCTTTGGTAAAGACAAGTGGAGAGTTGATTTCCATGGTAATTTATCTATATGGGATGGAAGATGGATATATTATTTTTCAACTACTAATTCACAAGAGGTAAGAAAGTTTGGGGGTAGATAGTTGGTTATTGTATGCTTACTTTTATTTACAAAGCAAAAAAGAAAAGGGTGGTAATATAAATATATGACTAAGGTGACATTTTTGGGAAGAGTACAATGTATCTGTCGCCAAAAAGGTTAAACGAAGAGGGGGAATTTACTCTAGATAACTTAATAGCGTAGAAAAATATATACACATATGAGGAAGAGGAAGTTGAGGAGGCTGAAAAATGTTGCAAAAATATGGTTACCATTTTATGCCACTCAGTAGCTATCGTCAAATAAGGATAGTTCATCAAGACATTGTAAAGACCACATTTTGCACTATGTTTGGTCTTTATGAATACATTGTCATGCCTTTTGGCTTGACCAATGCACCAGCCACATTCAACCGCTTAATGGAGAAGCTATTCAGGCCTCACCGAACCTTTACTGGAGTACTGTTCTTTGATGATATCATCATCTACTCTAATTCATTAGATGAACACAAGCGACATCTGTAGGTAATATTTCAAGTTCTAAGAGAGAATAAACTTTATGTTAATCAAAAGAAAAGTGAATTTTTCTTACAAGAGATTCAATATTTAGGTCACATTATCTCTCAAGATGGCATCCAAATGGATCCATCAAAGTTAGAGGTAATAAAAGGATGGCCTAAACCAAGGAATCTTCATGAGTTAAGAAGCTTTATAGGTATGTGTGCATACTATAGACGCTTCATAGAAAAGTTCTCACTAATATCAGGACCATTACATGACCTAACAAAGAAAAACATTAGGTACACATGGTCTGCCAAGGAGAACAATGCTTTTGAAAAGCTTATTTCTCAAGCTGTGATACCACTACCGGATCTCTCAAAGCCATTTGAGGTCCAATGTGATGCTTGTGGTGATTGCCTTGGAGCTGTTTTGCTTCAAGAAGGGCATGCCATAGGGTGTGAAAGTTGAAGGCTCGACCCTATTGAGCAAGCTCTAGGCATATATGAAAAGGAACTCCTTGCAGTTCTACATGCCTTAGACTCATGGAAGCACTATTGATTGGGGACTCCTTTCACTCTGCGAACGGATCACCAAAGTCTTAAGTACTTCATGATGTAGACCAAGCTCTTCGACAAACAAATGAGGCAGGAAAATTTTATTTCGCAATTTCATTTTCATATTGCTCACATTGTTGGCAAACATAATCAAGTAGCCGATGCACTCTCGAGACGGTCGAGAGTGAATGCGGTTTCCATAGCAACTCACAATGATCTATCTTCTATGATAGATGAGTATGCTATTGATCCGGATTTTAGAGATGTGATTTCAGCCCTTGCACTAGGGAAGAAAGAGGAACCATTTACTTTACAAGATGGTTATCTTATCTATGGAAATAGACTATGCGTTACTAGCTCACTACATGAGAAAGTAATGTATGAATCTCATGCTCCTCCTTATGCAGAACATAGAGGGATTCAATCTACCCTAAAGGGCATTGAAACATATTTCTATTGGCCTACCATGAAAGCAAACATAAAAGAGTATGTTTCTAAATGTGTGGTATGCCAAAAGACAAAGTTTGATAGAGGGAAGCAATTTGGATTGCTTCAACCTTTGCCAAACCCTAATTCACCATGGCAGAGCATATCCATGGATTTTATCTTTGGATTGCCTAAGTCTATCCATGGGAATACGGGAATATGGGCGATAGTAGACAGATTCAGTAAACAAGCTCATTTTATACTTGTCAAAAAGACTATCAAAGCCCATCAAATGGCAACCCTCTTCATTTCACAAATCTTCAAGTACCATGGCTTGCCAATGTCCATAGTGTCGTATAGAGATCCTAGAATGACCAGTAATTTTTGGAAGGGTCTCTTTGAGAATTTAGGAACAAGGCTAAACTTCTCTTCGGCCTATCACCCGCAAACAGATGGCCAAAGTGAAACAGCTAACCTAACAATTCTTGATCTACTAAAAGCCTATGTAACAGAAGTAGATCAAAGTTCCCAATGGGAGAAGTACTTACCCTTAGTGGAGTATGCATACAATAACACTGTACATACTTCCACGGGAAAAGCACCTTTTGAGGTAATCGAGGGAAGACAAAAAAGTCCCTTGCTACTTAAGGTACACGGGAAGATCTTCGTTTTTGCAGATGAGTATAGCCGAGACCCAAAAGAATCTTTCCAAAAGATTAAGGATGCTATCTCTATCTTACAGCAAAGGCAAAAGGCTACTGCTGACAAGCACAGAAGAGCCCAAGCCTTTAAAGAAAATGATTGGGTCTTACTCAAATTTCCCAAGGCTCGATTAAGGCACACGCCGGACAAGAATCCTACGGGACACCAAACGTACTATGCTAAGTTGGAAAAAAGGTACTATGGTCCCTTCCAGATTCTTAGACCAATCAATGAGATGGCCTATCAACTCAAGTTTCCCAACCATTGGCTCATACACAATGCTTTCCATGTGAGCCTACTAAAGCCTTACAAAGGAGAGCCACCTCAAGAACCAACTATTGAAGACCCACTAGAGATCGAGGACCAAGAAGAGGTGTTGTATCCCGACTCCATTCTCTGAGATGAAGACAAGGTACTAAGAGGCGGTAAGACTATCCGCCGACGATATCTTATTAAGTTTAAGAATTATCCTCTTGAAGATGCTAGATGGATGCAAGGCATACAATCAAAGGATAACCTAAACCTTGTCAATGCTTACAATGCTTCCCAAGAGTAAGAAAATGTACAAATGTTAAAAATGAAGAAAATTTTTGTCTTATAAGACTCTCTTTTTCTTTATTGTGCACAAAAATCAAGTAGTATGCATGCTTAGATCAAGTTTGCGGAGACGACGTCTCCCGAACACCTAGAGCTTGTCACTCTACTATGGAAGATGATAGGACTAATGTGCAACATGCTTGCGGTAGCCTCAGGCTCTCAAGCACCATATGGACTAGTCATCCATTGTGGAATGATGTCATAAGGTAACATAGGGATCCTCTACCCGCTAGGGAAAAGGACTAATGAATATGCTTTATCTTGTCTACCCATAGTCGAGGACGACTATGATTTCAAGAGAGAGGTAATCTCATAATAATCAATATCTAATTCACGTAAATGATTTTCTCATGTTAAACTGATCATTTAATATGGGGAAGTGCCAGGGGAGAAAAAGCTAGAATATTGGTTGCTAGTAGACCGGGCCACATTAGGGATCTAAAGGAGGGAAAATAGGGATCCAAAGGGGGGGCCATCTGCAAAAGAGAACTGTGAAACAATGGGCTTAAAAGACCCTAAGGTTCAGCCCATTAAGACTTCCAAAATGCTAAGGTTCCAAAATTCAAAGGTTGTGTCCAAAGGCCAAACACTAGGGAAATTGGATGCTTAGTGTGTGTCACAAAAAGTCTTTGTCAGTCCCTACATAGGAGGGGGCGAGACTTGCAAGTAGGGAATGAGAGAGACACTCACACAGACACACACAAGCTCCCTTTACACAAAGGGAATGAGGTACACATGTCAACTCCCTAGCCCAGATGCCCACAAGGTGTACCCAATTCCTATTGGATGGCCTTGGAGGTGGACCAATGAGAATTAGGTTAGAGTAAATCTAGTTTAATTAATTCAAAAACACTTAATAAAAGAACCAATAAGAATTAAGCTCTCTAGAAGACTATTGGACAGTCTCCCAAGGGGACCAATGAGCATTCAGCAGCCCAATGGCTTACCTCGGATTCCTATTGGCCAGGAAGCAAAGGGGTCCAATGAGAGTTTAGTTGAATTAAATAATTACCTAAAGCTCTCACAAAAGAGGAAAGGGGGACACATGTCAGAAGTCTATCACTTATGCTGCTTAATAACCATTGTCTAGGCCTGGGGAGGTCCAATAGGATGCTAGAAAGAGCAAATAGCAAGAGGGGTCGACCGAGAGAGAGAGGGAGCTGATTTTTGCAAGTCATTATCACACACACACTCACACAATCTCATGTGTGAAATAAAGAAGACTCTCTCTCCTTCTCAAGCTTTAATGGAAAGATTATCACCTACTCGAAGTTTGTGAGAAGGAAGGCCTACACCAACAACTCTTGGCTTTGTGATGCAAATCCAACCAAGAGCCAAGCTTCAATGCAAGCTCATCTCCTCTACCATGATAATTACTAAGCTAAGCTCTGCTAATATGAGTGATTATGTGAGGAGACATCTTTCTCATAAGAATACTCCTTCTTCCTCTCAATCTACTCTCATACCCCGCTAGCTCTCACCATCTTTGAAGGTGTGTGAGGTCTTGGGTCTGAGATCGTGAGGGAATTGATGTTTTGTTTTATATGTGTTTTGCATAGTGCATGAAGTTTCCATCTTTTTTGCACTAGCTAGTATTGAAGGAACACAAGAAATTGTATTGTAAAATGTCTCTCTTGATGGGAGAAACCATAATACAAAGCCTTTTGGAGGGGGGACCGGCTCCATGAAAATCCGGTCCTCAACTGTTGTCAATTGCTTAATTTCTCTCTCTTTTGAAGTATTGTTCATGCTATCTAACTAGGTGTTATGCTTTTGTTGCTCTGTCCACCCAAGCACTCTTGTAATTCTCATTAGGAAGCTATTCTAATGAAATGCTCACTATGTTCATGCTATTTTCCGCTACACACAATCTACTAGGCCATTAAATGTTACACTAGTTCCCATGGTGGTCTTTTGGGTGGGCGTGCTTGTAAATTCCCAAGGGATAACTTACCTTTGAATTTTGGTGTTGTGGAAGGTCTTTTGATACAATTTTTGGTGATCAATTGTTGTCTTGAGTGATATTGGGAGACATTGCTATAAAGGTTTCCCTTGTTCTTGTTTTTTCAACAATGTTTGTGCCCACCACCGAGGAACATTCTCAAGTGACCTTCATGTTGTAGAAAGCAAGTACAAGATGTTGCTTAAAATATTTCAAGAACTGGAGGACAATATCAAATCTTGTGATCAGGTGTTTGAAGATTATGATATAAGTGATGATAGGACAAAATGTTACTCGTTTGCAGGTGCTTGCAGATTTAGGAATTTTCAAGTCACAAGAGTGGTGAGAAAGATTGTGTGGGATGAGAGCTCAAGGGGTGCACCTTCAGAAAATATTCATATAATGTGCGTTCAAAGGGTATTAAAGAAACTCCTTTACTTACATGCTTAAGGTAATAACATGACCTCTTTTTTTTCAAAAACTTACGGGTTTCTCTCTAAAATCAATTAGAAAACCCTTTCTATTAATATAATCTTATTAAAATTCTAAAATGTTGGCAATCAAAAAAACCTGTCATTTGAGCTCACATGGGAACTTACATGTCTAAGAGGTGAACCCTCCAAGGATGAGAGTGTTAAAAAATTTGGAATAAGATAGGAGAAGCTTTGTTTGATTTTAGCATGAGCCTTGATGTTTTCTATCAAAACACACCCGCTGTGCATAATCTTACAAATACAAGTCAATGTTGGCAATATAGAGGGTATAAGAATAGGCACTAAACATTTTTCTTGTATAAGCGTTTATTGATGATGACAATGTCTCCTTTTTGAAGGTTACTAATGTCAATCTAGCCAAATGTATGTCATATCTTGGGATTTTCTCTTTTATAGGACAAGATTGAGATGTCAATGCTAAAAGTTTTGTACAACTGATCTTGGTAGGAAAATAAGTCCCTAGGATGCCCATTAGGAGTAGATGTGACTATTGGCCAATATACCTCTTGGGTTTTATAGAGGATGTAGAACAAGTTAGCCTCATGGCATTGTCAAGAATAGCCAATACATGTTCGTCTTTAGATAGTACAAATCCATACTTTTAACTTACATAACGTTCTTCTTGCTCCATATTACCTAGCCCAAAACATCCTTAAACACCTTGATTCATGCATTTTGAAATTCTTCTAGGGAAAGTTGGACTCTACAAGGAGTTGCACAGTTAATGGCCCATTAGCCAAGGAGGTTAGCATCTTGGATCTACATACACACATGCAGGCTAGAAGAGCCACAATGTCGAAGCATATGTTTCATAGAGATACTATCTGGTTCAAAATTGTTTGGACTCTACTTGACATATCTGTTGCATGCTATCATGGGACATGGAATGTATCTTCTTGGGATAAAATTTCCACAACAATATTTAAGAAAATCCCCTCTAAAACTACCCAACTACTAATTAATAGATGGAAGATGGCATGATCTCATGGAATGGTCATTTGTGTTACATTGGTAACTCTTTGGACTCAATTACCTTGACCCCTTCTCAAAAAATGTATCTATGAGGATCTTGTAGTTGTTTAGAGGCACCATGGCACTAATTATTTCATGATCACATGTACTTTACGATTGCACCAAAAATGTAATATAAGAAATCTTTGCCGAGAGAGAGAGAGAGAGAGAGAGAGAGAGAGAGAGAGAGAGAGAGAGAGAGAGAGAGAGAGAGCGGGGGGGGAGGAGGAGAAGTTTCTAATTTCTATAAAACAACAAGTTTTGAACTCAAAGTATTATCATATGGATATGAATAGAGAGAGTTGTAGCATTGAGTAAAAAACATTATAACATAGGACACTTAAAGCTTGTACTCTAAGGATAATGCAAAAGACTAAGAGAATATGAGCAAGGTAGACATTGTTGAGGCTATATCTAGTAGTCATAGTCATTTTAGGAGCCACTGGACTACAGAGGAAAGGAGTATCTTGAGCTACTTCTTGAGCTCCACCATGCGGGAGGATGTTGTTTTAATATCTATCTAACAAAGTGAGGGGCCTACCTTGATTAGTTTCGTCCATCATAGCGTCCTAATGACTGGCCCTCTTACATTTACATTGACTCTCTCACACATAAGAAGGCAAAGGCAGCCGGTCCCCATATCATTTAGCTCACATGACAAAAGGTCTTAGGTAACCCCCACTAAGATTGGATTCTTTTTTATGAGACACCTCATACATGCACAAATGTATGGTAATGCTTCAGCCTCCACCCACTTACTCACATAACAAGTGGCCATAATGATGGACCTGTTCTTTTTGGGGAGTGACCTTCTTAAACGGCCCCATAAATTCTAACCTCCACTTCATAAATACTTTAACTGGGTTGAGAAGTGTCATGTCAATTGTTGTTGTCCTTCCCATCCTCTTGCAAATGTCACAAGTGTTGAAGAATGCTTTGACATCTGCCATCATAGTTTGTCACCAGAGGCTAGCTTGTAAAATTTTCTTATAAGTGATGTCAGTGGAGGAATGTCCACCTGCATCTCCACTATGAGCCTCAGTGATCACTTTCATCCTTCCTTGCATTGGCACACACCTTTGAAGCACACCATTAATACCCAATCTATAAAGATCTCTCCAATGAGGGTAAACTTTATATTTTTTATCATTAATGCCTTTTTCTTTGAGATGAGTCTTCTAGAAATCCTCCCTTTTAAAGGAAATAATAGAACTCTTGCCATTTTGACTTTGGTCCATCCTTAGTTGTATTTTGGAACAATTCAACGTCCACTAGTTCATATCTTAATGATGATTTTGAACACACCCTTCTATGCTTTTGAAAAGATATTTACCACCACAATGGGTTCTCCCTGGATTATGGAAGATCTCAATTCAAATTCCATTAAAAAAACCATTCATCTGATCAATCTTCCCTGAATAATGAGCTTGTTGATCAGAAAAAGCAAGCCTGATGATCGACGTAAAAGTGAAACAATTCTCCTAGTAGATAATGTCTAAATTTGGTGGCATTGAAAACCATTCTGAGTGCTTCTCTTTCAGTGGTAGAGTATCCTTGTTCAAGCACGCTAAACTTGTCAAAGTAGACTGGGTAGTCCGCATTCCCATTAGGTTGGGTGAGTATGGATCTTATCACCATTCAGATGCATGGACAAGCACATGAAAGATTACATCCCAATCTGGATGATGAAGAACTGGCTTCTTACTAATCCTTTAAAGACTAGAAACTTTGCTCGCATCCCTGGGTCCAAATGAACTTACTACCTTTCTTGGTTAATTCATATAAAGGAAGTTCTTTGGCTACAATATATGAATAAACCATTTGTAGACATTGATATACCCCCAAAAAGAGCTCAATTCAGACATTTTCATCGATGCTCTGGCTTATTGAACAAACTTACCTTGTCACTCGCCATCTCAATATCATTTTTCGAGATAATATATCCCAAACGTTATCCTTTCTATACCATAAACATTGATCTGGAAGGATTCACACATATTAGTTTCTCTATGCACCTCTCAAAGACCATCTCCAAGAATAATAAATGCATTTTCTCTATGGAAAAGATGGTAAAATCATCTACAAATATGGCCAAAAATTTGTGTAGAAACTCACTGAATATCTCTATCATGAATTCTTAGAAGATTGATGGAGCATTGCAGTGTCCAAATGGCATTACAAGATACGTAAATGCTCCTCACTCAGTGTGATGAATGTGGTTTTGGCCTGATCTTTAGGTACAATCTTAAGTTTCTTGTAGCCACTGTAACCATCCATAAAACTATACATTTTGTGGCCACTCTACAATATGACGGACTAGGATTTTGGGATTTAGTGGTATCCTATGATGGCACACTTTTGAATCTAATTCTTTTAAGTCAGTATGCTCCCATGCAAATACATCCTTGTATTTATTGAATAGTGCCTTTGATTTCTCCTTGATCTTTGGCTTCATATGCCTATTAATTTTAATCACTCTTGGGTTTCCCTCTACGCCAAGAATCCACTCTTCAACTTCATGATCATCTGGGAGTAACCAATTTGGGCCTCCTCTTTTTCATTTAGCCAGTGACCCAAGTGCTTTCTCAATTCAATACTAGCAAGTGTAATCATTAAATGGCTTGCCCAACTCTATTAATCCATTCTAGATTCCCATTTTGTTGATTATTGAGTTTTATTGATTCAAAGTTGCCTGAGCTAGTTCCTCAATTGGTTTGAAGTAAATCTTATCTCTGTCTTACTTCTCTATTGGTTGTCCATCTAACTAAACTGATATGCCTCCAACATTAAGATCAATGAAATTCTTTGGGTACTGTTTCTTCTATCTTTCAGCTTGTTCCTTGTCCATTAGCACAACACAAATCTATTTTGTTTGATAGAAAGATGTTCATCGAAGCAAGCATTCTCCCTATCTTCTTTGCTCCATACTTCTTGCATAGCTCTTTTGGTCTTAAGGCTTTCTTCCAGCTTCTTGTGTTATCAGTCTTTATCTTAATTCTCATGCTAATCCCCTGAATTGTCAATGTCTGGCTGCCATAGTCATGTATGGCTCTAGTAGTTATGAACCATGGTCTACCCAAAATCATACCATATGCTCTTTTGTACATGGTTCAGAACTATTGGATCTATCCTAAGAAGATGGATTTTAACTTTTCTTTGCCCACTCTAATTTGGATACTTTTTATTAAGCTAGTAGCCTGACCCACCCTATGGTTTCCATTCTGACCCTAAATAATATTGGTTTCAAATCATTGATTCCGAATTTTTGTCTTAAATGTTCTTCAAGTATATTGACACTAGCTCCCCCATCCAGGATCACACTTGATAGTGGCTCCCACTGCATCTTCAGCTTAAAGTCAACTTAAATTACTCGATTCTCATCATCTCTAATGGCCTCCAGGACTACTGCTCTTGCTTTAGCCTCTCCTTTTCTCTTTTGTCTAATAAATTTTGTAGCCTTTAGTAATGTGTGTCTGATATCATCGAGCTCCACTATTAGTTCCACTGTCAACTTCTATATGCGTTCACAAAATTTCACATAAATTTTATCTTGTCATTTTGAGAGCTGTAGTCTGAACTAGAGGATTTCTCATCTTGTGTGCCTTTGCAATTCCACTCAACAATTCCACTGAACTGTCGTCCTTTGTCTTGTTGCTAGCTGAACCTGTATTGTAGTTTGAGAAATGTATTTTGACATTTCCTTCACTGTCTTGGTCCATAATCCCTTTTTCTTTCCTTTACCTTTGTCATCTGACTCACTTTGAAATGAACTAGAACTCATATTGGATTTTGACTCTTGAATCGACGACTCACTATTACTTGAGTGTCTCTTAATCTCTTATATGTCAATTACTCTTTGAGGGTGATTTTCTATCCCAAGACTTTGAATCTAAGATAATGGAATGTCATTGAGATTAACTATCAGAGTGTATAAGTGTATGCGGTCTATAGTCTTTCAATCATTTCTCATGTGAGGAAAAATGAAAACATTCCAAAAGATACCTTGGAAATAATTTTTGAAGAAAAACTTTGTGAGCAATGCCATGGGTATATGGAAACAAATTAGAGGGGTACAATGTGAAGAATTGGATGAACATGTGGATGTCTCTCTAAGGAGAGATCTCTCCATAGATTTAGGGTTTTATGTTGAGTTGTGCCAAGATGAGATGGAGGCTTGTTAAAGTGCCAATTCCCTATGTTTTATCTGCTAGTGCAACTAGGTAGACATAATTTGATGCAATGAAAGCATGTATGATTAATTTTCTTCTTGTTTTTTATGAGTTGTGTTTAGGAGTCTTTTCAATTTATTAAAATAACTGTAATGCACAAGGATGTTTACTTAAATTTTACTTGTCAAGACCATGCATGCTATCATTCTCATACATTTTTCTTGTTTGTCTCTTGCACTTTCTTACTTGTATACATACATACACACACGGGTACACCTCATTCACAAGATGATATTGATACTTGGTTTGATACTCTCTCCAAAGAGCACCAACCATGTGTTGACTCCAAGTCATCCCTGTCATAGAGCACATCCTTGGAGTGTGTTAAGTCATTGGTGGACATTCAATGCCAACATGAGCCATCACGGCTACGATTCTCCTAATGGTGATGGAAGAATTTTTTTTGAAGGTGGCATCCTACACTCCTTGACTTAGCTCACATGATGAATGAACTTACGCTTGATGTTGCCATCCCTAGCATAGTTTTCCACCCACTCCATGATTTTCCCAAATATTATACATTCCTTACTTAGCCACCACTATTTTGGAGCCCACTCTATGGTAGACACCACAAGAGACCTATCTTCAAACCCTTGAAGAGACCCCCATCTAGAACCCTTGTTGCTTTTGTAGAGAGAGATCTGAGAGTTGTTGTTATAGCACTATGAAAATTTGCAAACGTTTATTGTGGATCTTTATTGTAGTTTGTAGAGAGAGAGAGAGTCCAAAATGGATTGCCAAAGAAGAGAGATGAGGGCGGAGGGAGAAATTTTTGAACTAGTAATATATAAGCTAATAATATTGGGATTATTACCACAGGTATTATCATGGACTTTGCTGCAATTATTACCGAGAGTATTATCGCGGGCGGAGCTTTGAAGTTATGACATTCAAATTTGAGTTCCCTTTATCTAAACAATTTTGTTAATGGTCTATGTTTTAAAACATGATCTACATCTCTTTAAAAATGGTAAAAAAAGAACCAAACTTGAAATGACGCGGGCTATGTGAATACATATGAAAGTACAAAGAAAAAGGTCCATGCCAGAAGCACCGCCAGAGATGAGAAGCCAAACATGGACAACATCATTTGCCAAATCTTGCATATACCCCATAAGCACAACCCACCAAGCATCAATCATGTTTTGTAATGAACCTCAGAGTGACTGAGGCAGCCGGTTCACATCGTTATAGTAAAAACACAGACTAGCATCTTTTACAAATAGAATCCCTCATCTTCTATGTACACCCTCCAAGCTTGGTGATGGCATGCTTTTGTGATGGACCAGAATGCCCTCCATTCAACAAAGGATCCTCCCCTTGAGAGTAAAATATCCAGTGTTTGATCAAGTACCCCTTTGGACTCCACATTTTTCATTTTTCATAATGATAGAATGAGTGTGCCCACATTTTACCAGATGGTGGTACCTATGCTAGTTTGTTCAAGATCTATGTTGCCCTTCAAGCAAGAGCTTTGCATTTCTGTCAATGGACTTGTAAGCCTCTACCAGTTGGGCTCAACATTGACCATCATATGATAGATTATCTTTGCAAGCTTTCTGACTTTGCCTTTGCACACCCTCAAGACCTGCTATGAAGAGGTGTTGAACAAGGAGCACAATAAAGAAGCTCCTCTTCAAAGCATTTTTTAGTACTTCCTTCTATTCTCTTAAAAAATCACAAAGCATTTGTCTTTTTCCTAAATAATTGTACAAAAAATGAAAGATATTTCATTATTAAATTAATCACACCCACTTGATTAAATAAAAACTAGCGTGCTCAGCAAAATAAAAAGGAGAGATAGAGGGGGAGAGACAAAATGAAATGGATGGCATGAAAAACCATTTTCATAGAATAACATATACAAAATGTTTATAAATCATCCTCCGAAAGATCTCTAAAAGTAGCTTGATCTAAATATAAACCCATGGCTTTAAAATCAATAAAGAGGAAAATTGAATTGTTGTTTGTGGATGTGCTAGCCATGGCTTCATCATCTTCAAACCCGTCATCTAGATCTTCCATCTCATCATCTTCATCATGGAAATCATCCTCGCTAAGATTGGTGGAGCTGAGAATTGAATCATTGATCTCTTTGTCCCCTGCCCCCCCCCCCCCCCCCCCCCCCCCCCCCCCCCCCCCCCCCCCCCCCATCCAAAGCCATAGGTGGTAGAGGGTCAAAGATGGTCTCCACTTCATTAGTGACAAAAATGGTCCTTCCCCAAGGTGTTACAAGAACCACGAACTAAAGCTTTTGTTGATGCAGTGATGAGATATAAATAACTTGCAGAAGAGAAGTTCAAATTGAGTGACATTGGTATTATATTACAAGCAAATAATAATAAAGAAGGTTTACACTCACATGCTCACAATTGCGTGGTTAAACTAAGTTATCATACCTCCCCGTGTGATACACACTAGAGTCCACCATGTAGAGCCCATTCTCATGGTGTATTCACACATTTTCAAACCACTTGCACTCAAAGATGAATGTATGGAAGATTCTAAAATCAGCCTTTAGTATCCTTTCAATAGTCCCATAGTACCTGGCCTCATCATCATTTGTGTCAAAGTTTCCCATGACACTAAAATCCATGGTGGTTTGATGCTTGTCAATGTGGCGTGTATGAAAGTGTCGACCCTTTGACCACATAGAGTTAAAGGAAAGACACTACAAAACAAAAAAGATTATACAATCAATGCAATATCTAAAATGAAGAAAGAACTGAATGCAATATGGTTTAAGTGTATGAGTAATATACCTTTGGCACGCAACCTCGTGCATATTCCCCTTGTTTGTCAGTGATGCCCTCCCCGTGTGCCAAAGCTTTGGTCATTGTTTCATGGATCCACTCGTCACTAG
Organism: Adiantum capillus-veneris; assembly: GCF_014529385.1. Classification (NCBI taxonomy): domain Eukaryota; kingdom Viridiplantae; phylum Streptophyta; class Polypodiopsida; order Polypodiales; family Pteridaceae; genus Adiantum; species Adiantum capillus-veneris. Next base: position 71,301,492 of record NC_140954.1, read on the forward strand.
TGAGATTTGGGAAGCATGCAAGGTGTTGATGAATTGGGGGTGCCCTCCTACCTCCATGGGATTGATTCCATGTTTCCCTCTCTTGCATATGCAATGCCTTTTCCATTGCCCACAAGTCCACTCACTTGGTCATAACCTTTGCATTGAGGATGCAAAAGTTGTCGACGACTTGGCATAGATCCACATACACGTTAATTAATTTTCCCCTTCCACTTGATAAGTGTGAAGTCATCCTTGCATCCTCCTCATCTGACCATATGCAAGGCATTGAAGGATCAACTTGTGCCAAATACTCTGAAATGTAAACAAATGCCTCTTGCACAATCCATCCTTCGGCCATGCATGCTTCTAGTTTGGTACCGTAGTCGCACAAAATCGTTGAGAGCCTTTAAAAACATCTCTAGAAAGAACACACTTTGTGCATGCACTACGAGCCACATATAGCGATCTCCTCAACCACATGAACCAAGAGGTGGACTTGACTAAGAAGAGCGAATCGAGGAAATGCATCCTCAATGACACACACTATTTCCACGGCAAGTGTTTGACCAGCAAGGAGGACATCTATTTCAATTTCTTTGGAGCTCACAAATCTACAAGATAACACACAAGAGTACACTAAGAGAACACACAAGAAGATATAGTTTATATAGATAAGTTATTTGAATAGATTTATGAGATACCTTGCTCGCTCCCCGATTTTGAAGATAGCTCTTCTCACTTTCTTGTGAGTGCATATGCACATACTCACTGGAAAAATAAACTACAATTTCAAAAAATTAGAATACCTCATGATAGTAGGCATGCACAAAATTTAATATCTTAAAAATAAGGGAATGACTAAAATTGAATGAAAGAATTACCTATAGCATCTTGTGCCAATCATGGGACTTCAAGCCATACAATTGAACACTTCCACCTTACTTTGCCCTCGTGAAAGCTCCCTTTAGTGACCTCATGTCTCCTGTTGGTGTGCAAATAGATGCAATGGAGCTCTTCACTTGATCTAGATCACCTTTGGCTAGAATCCATGGTGCTTTAAGGAGCACACTCTTCCCATTGGGGGTTTTACATGGAGTGGTGGAGAAGGGGAGATACCTGAAGGCCCTCAAATCCTCCCTAGCCCCCAAAGAGTCTCTTTTTCTTGTAACGTGAGCAACATTTTTGAATATGTGCATGGGATCCAAAAGGTGTTGTATCTTTAAGTCCTTCCAATACGGAAGCCTAAAAATTATGGAGTACCTTGGCATACCTCTTGGCAGAGTAGATGATCTCCATTGTTATACTCTTCCCAAATGGCTGCCCAATCTTCCATTGTAAGCTTCAGAGGCCTCTTTCCATTGGTTGGAGCCTTGCATTTGGAAAGAGGCCTCAACAAGCGAGGGGGGAGCATGCTCCCATCGTGGTTCATGCACTCAGCCAAGGGATCCAAAACCCCTCCTTCTCCACATGCTCTAGGGCAACATGTCTCAATTGAGGGATTGCCATTTTACACTTAGCACAAGGGCAAGGGAGTTTTTCCTTGAGCAAATGACCGTGGTCCAAAGCGTGCGGAAGGCCACAATCGTCCTACACACGCGTGAAATGGTCTTACATTTATAGAATCTTTATAAAGAATGATAAGACCTGCAAATAAATAGTTTGTAGATTCTATAACACCCAAAATTTCAATAGTGATAACATAGATAAAATTTAAAAATAAATAATTATATATGAATAATACAAATAAATACTTTGTAGAGACCCTAACCCCTAAATTTTCAATAGTGAAATGACTTTGTGATTATTAAAAAATCAGATTAAGAAAAACAAAAGAAATATTTTTAAAATATTAAAGGTGTACAAAAGGGACGTTGTAGGGATTGGAGGTTGGAAAAAAGAGAAATTTGCAACATCGGATGCCTGGCAACGTCCCTTTTATTGTATGTGGTAATACACGAGGTAATGGATGCGATAATAAACGCAGTAATATCCACAGTAATATCTAGCTGAATTTAAAAGATTAATTGTAAGGTATGCCGCGTATTGGTTGGCATGCCCTGTTGTTCTTCTTCTTTCCCTGCCATCACGCCTACTCTTCACATTGCCTCCCCTCCCCCTCCCCCCCCGCCCCCAACTCCTCTCTCTCTCTCTCTCTATCTCTCTCTCTCTCTCTCTCTCACACACACACACACACACACACACACACATTTTGGAGAATTTGCTTCTTCCTCGTCGTTTGTAGGAGAAGGTTGACGAGTCTGCTTTAGGACACTCAACCGGTAGAAGAGCCACTTGAGGTGCCTACGAAAGGTAAGTTTTTCTAACCCCCCCCCCCTTCCCTATTTGTTTCAACTCTCTCTTCCATACATACAAAATTAAAAACCAAAACCATACCGCTTGCATGGTTATTGCTTGTGATTTGTTTTTGATTTGGTGTCTTCGATTACTTGCAGTGACAATGCTTCTGGTTTGATTGCTTGCTATTAGTGAGAAAAAGAGATAGAGAAAATGAGAGGAATGTGTGTTTAAAATGGATTAGTTAATATTTAAGTGGGTTAAAGAAAAAATAAAAAGAAACATTGTTATTCTATAAGTAATGTAGATTGTGTGCTAAAAAAGATAGTGAGAGGGGAAACAATTTGAAACAAAAAAAGAGAAGGGTATAAAAAAGGAGTAAAAAAACCTCTCTTTAAAGTTTAAAAATAAAACATTAAAACAAATATTAAAAATAAAATGTTAAAATGTGATTATGGTTAGGTCTAGGCTAGGGTTTAAGCTTTAGGGTTAAGTTTAGGTTTGAGATAGAGGGTTTATGGTAGGCTTAACACTAGAATGGTAACATGACACTTTTATGTCCTTGGACACTTTTGTGTCTTGTTAAGTGACCATTTTGCTTGAATTATTTGAAGAGTATGAAAATGATTTTCTAGGTGCTATATATCCACAAAGTTGCCTTATGAGCTGAAAAAAACTTAGCATTTTTTTGGAGTATCGATCTCACCATTAACCTTACTCTTGCACAACATTTTTGAACCTAAACTGTGTGAAAAAACGGGTCCTGTTTTTTGTTTTTTTTCAATTTTTGGCAACTATACCACTCTAAACTTCATGCTTGTGACGTTTAGATGGCTGGAGGTTAGGCCTTCATAGTTCTCAACATGATTTGATGCTTGTAGGGAGAGCTAAGTGTTAAAATTGAAAGTTATGACCAATTCACAAGAATTGCATAATCGTGTTTTTTGGCCAAACTTAGCACTTTTATGATTTTTTTGGTGGATTTCTTGATATCCAAATTTAATTTTGATTGTGTAAGTGTAATGTATAGCATAAAGCTAATCTTCCTTGAGTTTTGGGGGACCTAATATGCTATATAACATAGTATATGATGATGGTTGAGTTTTTTGATTGCTGAAGAATACGATACATTTTAGAGTAGCAAGTATAACTTTCTCAATATTGCTAGTTTCTTAGGCCAATTGTGTGTATTTTGTAGGTAGTAACCATATCTAATCATAGACTACAAACCTGGCTAGATATTGAGTAGTTTCTATGGGTTTCTAGAGGTCATAATGCTAAACCCAGTTTTTTCAAGTTTTTTCATGTTTGCTGTATTTAGTACTTTAACATTTCCCCCAAGGTTCCAATTGTAAGAGATCCATTATCCTTTTGACATGCTTCATGGCTCCTTTTGAATCCAAAGGCCCAAAGGGAACTAAGAAAACATGTATATAGTATCTGTATTGAGCGTGACTATAGAAACTTTGATGATAGGTCCGCAGAATGGTAAAAATGCAACTTTTTTGTACCTATTTTTTTTGCCCAAAAAAAAATTAGTGAGGTAAAACCAACCATATGTTTTGGTCACCAACCCATCTAAGTTAACGAGGCATTTTATCTCATGTCCTACAAAAATCCCCACTCTTATTTATATGCAATCAACCGTAAGAAATTGCTATTTTGGGAAAAATGCACTGGTCCATCAACTTTGGAGGCTTGTAGTGACCAAGGGATGAGAAAAATTACAAGTTTCTCATTTTTTCCATATGTAGTAGTTATCGAACTATAAGCTCATGAAAGGATTTTTCAAAATGAGTGGATCTACTATGGTTTTGGAAATTTTTCCCAAAACCCTGAAAGGACACTTTTATCCCCTGTTAGGTTACCATTCTAGTGTTAAGGTTTAGGGTTAGGGTTAGGTTTATGGTAGATAGTTTTGGGTTTAGGGTTTAGGGTTGAGTTAAGGATAGGCTTTAGGTAGAGAGGGAGAGATAGAGAGAAAGAAGGAAAGGGGAAAAGGGAGAGAAAGAGAGGGAAATAGGGAGAGATATGGAGGAAGATAAAGGTACAGAGAAAGAGGAAAGAGTAGAGAGAGAGAGAGAGAGAGAGAGAGAGAGAGAGAGAGAGGAACGAGGCAGAGGGAGGGAAAGAGGGAGAGGATTTAGGGTAGGATTTAGGCTAGGGTTTAGGTAGAGAGGGAGAGAAAGAGAGAAAAATAGGAAGAGGGTTTAGGGTTAGGGTTGGAGCTAGGGTTAGGTTTAGGCTAGGCTTTACATAGAGGGTTTAGGGTAGGGTTTATGTTTAGAGATAGAGGAAAGAGGAAGAGAGTGAGGGAGAGAGTAAGAGAGAGAGAGAGAGAGAGAGAGAGAGAGAGAGAGAGGGGGGGGGGGGGGGGGGAAAGAGAGAAAAAAGAGGGAGAGAGGGAGAGGGAGAGGAGAGAGAAAAAGAGGGACATTGGGAGAGAAAAAGAGGGAAATAGGGAGAGATATAGAGAGGGAGAGAGAGGTAGAGAGAAATATGAGAGAGAGAGAGAGAGAGAGAGAGAGAGGGTTTAAGGTAGGCTTTAGATAGAGAGGGAAAGAGCAAGAGAGATAGAGGGAAAGAGGAGAGAAAGAGAGGGAAATAGGGAGGGGTTTAGGGTTAGGGTTAAGATTTAGGTTTAGGCATAGGGTTAGGTTTAGGCTAGGCTTTAGGTAGAGAATTTAGGGTAGGGTTTACGTTTAGGCTTAAGGTTTGGAGAGAGAGAGAGAGAGAGAGAGAGAGAGAGAGAGAGAGAGGGAAAGAGAGAGAGGTAGAGAGAGGGAAAGGGGTAGAGAAAGAGAGGGAGAGGGAGAGAGGGGAAGAGGGAGGGCTAGAGGGATAGAGATATAGACGGAAGAGGGAGAGAAAGGGAGGTAGAGAAAGAGAAGGAAAGAGAAGGAAAAAGGGAGGGAGAGAGAGAGAGGGAGAGAGAGAGAGAGATGGAAAGAGGTAGAGAGAGAGAGGGAGAGAAAGAGAGTGTAGGGATAAGTAGTTAGTGATTAGAGCTTAGGTTTCATTCTTCTCTGCCTAAGAAGAGATGTGCTCCTTTAATCTATGAAACGTTGGAGTTGTTCATTGCAATAGAGTAAGAAGTGGGACTGTAATTTATTATCTCGATTGGCATGTCTGTTTACAGGGTTCGAGGGACACCATGGAGAACTATGGTCTTAATAATGGAGTCTTTCTAAACTTGCATGCGTCTTAACAACTATTGAGCTATTAGCAAGCTTGATAAGAACCGGTGCCAACTCAGCACTGGATAAAAGCATGTATTGGTGGTTCCAATTTTTGCACCTTTTGGTGGTAACCTTTTAAGAAAGTGGGGACCGGTAAATTTTTTGCAAAAAAAATCAAAACTTGTCAAACTTCATTCTTTTAGATTCAACATGCTAGTTTATTCTACACGTAGCACATGAAGATGGGGCTTGTAAAGTGCTACCAAAGGACTGTCCAAGACACCTCTTTTTGGTACCACCAATACATGCTTTGGACCCACTGTTAATCCCACTCCACTACTCTTTGCAATAAACAATATTCTAAACAGAGGTGTAGTTACTTGAGTGCATTTTTTTGAAGGCTATGAGAAGTAGTAACCAAAACTTTTGTCTCTATCTATCTCTACCCTCTCTATACATATTGTTGGGTGCAAAGAGAGGATTGGATGTACGCATGTAGCAGTATGCAGATTAGATACAACATAAGTTTCTTATAATTATCAACTTGTAATGTAGATGTCAGGTGAGAGACAACCTGATGGGGAGCAACCATCACATTCTTCTTTTGGTTGGTTCACGTCCTAGATGGGCTCCCATCCAGGGTGGACATCTCCTTTAGTGGATCAAAATCTTGAGATGGTAAGTCCAAACAAAGACATTAAGCTCATATGTAGCTAGTTTTTTGTGAGCATGAGTGTAGGTTTCTCTTTGATATTCGAAGGCATGGACCTCTACACCTTCAGAGGTACTGGTCCACCTACCCAAGTTCCTCCACTAGTCGTAGACCCAAACCAACAGTGGTCACTATCTTTACAAGACGATTACCTTTGTTCGGCACCGAGAGATTGTTTGGGGGTTACACTTTACAATAGCTTGCAGCCTACGGCCTTTCTCAGCAGCCCATGCCTTGGGGGAGCCAGGGAGGGACTCCCTATGTCAAGAGCCTCGTACCAATGGAACCTCCTTCTACGATCCCATATTACCGACCTACTCCTCTTCAATCGCAAGGTCCCACTACCCTTATATCTCGTAGGGATCCATGTCATTCCATTCCACTCCTGCTTCACCCAAAAATTGTCAACTGTTCGTCTCAGGGGAGCGAGGGCCGACAGAGGCGGAGCGGTGGGGGATCTTGTGGCTTCGCTTGTTTTGGTAGTGTGGGGGGAAATTGAGTTATGTGTTTTAGAGCGTGCCAGACGCAGAGGATGAGGATAATGATGCACCCGTGCCTGTAATGCATAGGTGTTACTATAGAGTAAAATATGATTGGAGAAGTGGACTTTGGGACAGCAGAGGGCAGGGCGTTTTGGCGCCATCTTCAGATTCTTATACACTCGACATATAAGAATTTTTTCATAAGATTCAGAGATTAGCAACATGATCATGCACGCTACATTGAGAACGTGTTGCATGCTCAATTCCCAAACATCTCCAATGAGAAATTTTCATCACACTGGCTAGAGGGCTACATTAAAACATTTTTTAAAAACAAGCAATCCACTATATGACGCACATCGGCCAACCAAGTTAGAGATCCAGATAGGAGCTATCACGCAGGTAACCTCGCAGATGTAGAGCGGGAGTGGACCTTGCAAGAAAAGGGCAAAGAAGCTGCAACGGGCTCATCCTATAATAGACAACAACGCAAAGCTCGGGCCAAAAAAACTCCCACACACTATGGCTAGGGAGGCTCAGCATGGAAGGACAAATATGTAGGTTTCATTAAATTATGTAAACCGGTTCAAAAAAAGGCTTTAGTTAATGAATTGATTTTGCTAATCCTAACTTAGGAAAATATCACTATAAGTCGACCAACCAAAGAGATTGTCAAGTTTTGGGAGAGACACACAAAATTTGAAACTTGGCAATGGTTGTTGAAGAACCATCACATCTCTTGGGAGCAATTGGACTCAGTGGTTGGATCTCAACAAGCGATAAGTCTCAGCAAATCATATTGGTTTAACTGTTTACAATTGTTAATTTGTTTAATTTGGTTTTCGTTCATACAGAGTCAAGGCGATCAAACCTACGTGTCTATGGATGAGGAGGAGGATGACTTGGACAAATAGAAACTTATTTGTATTCCTCTCTCAAAGTGCCAATGTGGCATAAGAAAAACATTATGAGCATATGTATACGGGTGAAAGCATGTTAACCTGTCATCCTTTTTCATGACCCGGACAATGCAACCTAGCACAATTTTGACATATGCTAACTAGTACAATAACTTGAGCTACATCTCCAAGATCTATGACATATGATATATCAATAGAAATCACTTGAAACAAGGAATCCAAATGTACAACCTCCGACAAATTTTGATATTATTTGTAAAAAAATTACCGGATGCCCAACTTTTCGAAGATGTGCTAACTTGAAACTGCTAACTAGCACAAAAAGCGCGACAGATTAACATGCTTTCACCCATACACACAACTGAACTAAAGGCCATCTTATTTGTAACTTTTTTAAATAGTTGGTCTTCTATACTATAAATTGTCAAAGGAAAGTTATATTCAAATTCTATTGTTTATTTTTTCCTTTACACTTTTTCCAAAAACAATTGATGTTTCATATGTTTTATGCATGTTAAAAATAAAGGTGCTCATTTGGGCCACCCAAAATTGGGTGGCCCAAATAAGCACCTTTATTTTTGAATAGCCATTTAGCGGTAAAACAGGCGCAGTAATATACACGATAATAGTCGTGGATATATTTTTGCATCTATTACCGCACATATTGCTGACAAACCATTGCCGCTGACATTACCGCATACACATTTTTTCTCTCTCCTTTTCTATTTGTTATCCTGCAATAATAGCATACTCCCAGCTTTGGTTGTGGTAGCGAAAGATGGAGATGGAAAAGCTCTTAGTCCGACTGCATACATGAGTTTTGCACATAGATCTTTTGACATGAATTCATGAAGAAATGGATAAAATTAAACACTTCGAAGAAGGAGAAAATTATTATGCACCTTTATCAAGAATTTCCCATGTCTTCCCCTTCATAATGCCAATCCACAAGATAAAAACCCGACTAGAGTCCGGAGACAAAAAATCACAAGATGTGCAAGAAGAGGACTCTCAAGAGAAAAGTTTACATAGTAATGGAGAGACATAGCAAGAGAGATAAGCTCTACAGACACATATAGCTCATTCTACGACTCACGCAATCTCATAATCCAAGGACAATGATTCTAATCTCTCATTACACCTATTAATCACTTGTTAATACACTCAAGAAGTACTAACTAGATCAATGCAATGCCTAAACTTGCACAAGCCTACTTTAATCCTCTCCTAATCTCATGCAAGCACAAGCACACAGAGTCTATTATGTACACATAGAGAAGAACTCATGACACACAAGCAATTAAAGAATTAAGAGAGAAATGAAATGCAAATTTAAGAATGATAATACAAAAATCAAAGTGCCATCAACACAATAGATGAGAGAGAGAAGTGTAGAGAGACTTAGCTTTCCATTTGAGGTCCAATTTTAATTAGAATGAGTGGTGAATCTCTCATCTTCACACCCCTCTCCTTCATAAGCTCTATCCTGAATTCTGAAGAATTCCCTTTCATATATAATAATGTGACTCTTATGCCTAGGGTTTTCTAAGAAATGTTTGGCTTACCAAACATGAATTCATAAGCTAGAACATCTTTACTACCTCTCTCTCTATCTATTTCTCTCTCTATATCCCTCTCCCCATTTCTTTTCTTTCCCTCTCTCTCTCTCTCTCTCTCTCTCTCTCTCTCTCCTTCCTTCCTTCCTCTTCTTATCTCTCTTTCTCTTTCCCTCCCTCCCTCCCTCTCTCTCTCTCTCTCTCTCTCTCTCTCTCTCTCCCCTCCCTATCTCTTTCTCTTTCCCTCTCTCCCTCTCTCTTTCCTCTCTCTCTCTCTCTCTCTCTCTGAAAAAAATTCCATAACCGCCAACATTCACTACAAGAGGTACTTCACATTAGCGACGCTCGCAGTGCGACGCTTAAAAGTGAAAATTCACAGCGTTGATATGAGCGTCACTAGTTTATTTGTAACATAGCGACGCTCATAGCGACGACGACAGGGGTAAAAAATAAACTGAGAGCGCTCGAAAACTCAAATCTCATATCTGAGTTTTTGACGCTCAAGCAAGCAAAGAGGTAACCCGTGCTCTCCCTCTCTCTCTCTCTCTTCTCCACACACACACACACACACACACACACACACACACACACGAGGAGAGGAAGGAGAGCCAGGTATGCTCCTTCCCTCTCCTCTCTCTCATGTTCCCTTCCCCTCTTTCTCTCTCTCTCCCTCTCTCTCTCTCTCTCACACACACACACATTGTGTTTTTGAGAGAGAGAGAGAGAGAGAGAGAGAGAGAGAGAGAGAGAGAGAGAGCACATGCATAAACAAAAAAAAAACACACACACACACACATGAATAAACAAAGAATGCATACACAGACACATTGAGAGATGAAAACAGAGAGAGAGAGAGAGAGAGAGAGAGAGAGAGAGAGAGAGAGAGAAAAGAGAGAAGAAGAAGAGATTTTTAACATCGTATGAAACTATCCCAAGAGACCTTAAATATCTAGCCGCCCGACGAGGAGTTGAACTCAAGATCTGTTGTTCAAGAGGGAAATGGCATAACCAATCTACCACACTTGGGTGATAGAAAGGTTATACCATTTTCCTCTTTTTATTGGCACACACACACACACCCCCACACACACACACACACCCCAGAAGAAGAGAGGTTTAACGTCGTACGAAACTATGCCAAGAGAGCTTAAAGATCTAGCCAATGAGGAGTTGAACTCAAGTCCTGTTATTCAAGAGGCAAATGGCATAACCAATCTACGACACTTGGGTGATATAAAGGTTATACCATTTTCCTCTTTTTATTGGCGCGCACACACACACACCCACACACACATACACACACCCGAGAAGAAGAGAGTTTTAACATCGTAGAAAACTATCCCAGGAGACCTTAAAGATCTAGTTGACGAGGAGTTGAACTCAAGACCTGTTATTCAAGAGAGAAATGGCATAACCAATCTACCACACTTGGGTGATAGAAAGCTTATAGTATCCATTAGGAAAAATTTGGACTCACAAAGGGGCCTTATAAGGAGTTTGACTTCCTCTCTCATGTCCAAAACGGGCGTGCGATAAATTTTTTGCAAATCAACTCTAAACTTGGCAGAGATTTCACAGTTAGAATCTACTCTTCAAGCTCTTTCTATTGATATATAGCACGCCATGAGATTCCTCATATTTTGAAAGATTCTATTTTTTATTCTCTAGATTCTAGATTGAGTTGATGGAGTTGTCACATCACAAGCTCTAGATTCTAGATGGAGTTGATGGAGTTGTCACATCACAAGAGAATCAAAAATAGAATCTTTCAAAATATGAGGAATCTCATGGTGTGCTATATATCAATAGAAAGAGCTTGAAGAGTAGATTCTAACTGCCAAATCTCCGCCAAGTTTAGAGTTGATTTGCAAAAATTTTACCGCACGCCCATTTTGGACATGAGAGAGGAAGTCAAACTCCTTATAAGGCCCCTTTGTGAGTCCAAATTTTGCATAATGTTCCTCTTTTTATTGGCACACACACACACACCCACACACACACACACACACACCCGAGAAGAAGAGAGTTTTAATGTCGTAGGAAACTATCCCAAGAGACCTTAAAGATCTAGCCAATGAGGAGTTGAACTCAAGACCTGTTGAACAAAGAGAAAGAGAGAGAGAATAAAAAACCAAAGAGAGAGAGAGAGAGAGAGAGAGAGAGAGAGAGAGAGAGAGGTAAAAGGAGATAACGAAGACAGAAAGAGATTATGTTAAAATTTAAACTAGATTAGGTTAGATTACATTTAGATTTATGTTTATGTTGAGTTTAAGATTAGGTTAGATTTAGATTTATGTTAGATTAAATTTAGGTTAGATTAGATTAGATTTAGGTTTATTTTGAGTTAGATTTACGTCAGATTAGATTTAGGTTTATTTACGTTAGATTAGATTAGATTTAGGTTTATTTTGAGTTTAAGATTAAATTAGATTTAGATTTATGTTCGATGGATTAGCTTTTTTTAGATTTAGGTTAGATTTTAGTGAGAGAGAGAGAGAAAGAGAGAGCGCGTGCGTGAGAGCAAATGATGAATTTGAAATTTAAAATCGTGTTATGAAGTGAGGCCCATTCACATCTACGCAGCTAGTAGCCCCATTGGTATGTCTTTTACCCTTCAATGAAGCAAATCACCACATGTTCAATTAGGTTAGATTTAAGATTAGATTTTGGATTGAGTTTTTATATTAGAGTCTACCTTCGAGATTACGGTAAAAAAATTAGAGTTAGACGAACGGTGATCCCTCTCTTCCTCTCTACGGATGCGACCTTAAGATGGAAATCTTTCAATGGTATGATACTACTCAGATTTGAGGCCAACATGTAATGTGTTAAGTAATCCCTTGAACAAAGATCTACTATGAAAAGATGTTAAGATGCTGTGAAATGCTACAGCTAGAGAAGAGGCAAAGGGGTTTTGTCCACTACATGCACTATCATGTAGACATGGGTGCCTAGATTTCTTGTACCCACAAATGTAGGCATTGACCAATAAAGACAAGATTATAACCCGGTGGTTCTGATCTCCGGGAACCTCTAGATCGAGGTGTGCGGGGATTGGACATGACTAGAGAATGTGAGGTCGTTTACAGTGTGAACAAAGAGAGAGAGAGAGAGAGAGAGAGAGAGAGAGAGAGAGAGAGAGAGAGAGAGAGAGAGAGAGATAAAAGACGGAGAATTCCAATAGAAGAATCAATTTTTTGTCCAGGTTATAAGGTTTTTACCCTCATTATGAGTAGTGACAAGGATGTGGGGCCGTCCAACCGAAACACCTATCTCTCAACGAGGATCTTATGTCCTTGTAATCAATGCAAGCATGTTGTGCGACGGACAAGATGCGTTTCTTTGCAGCATGTTTGTAAATTCGACGAGTTCAATCCATCTATTATAGATTGAGTTTTTGCCAGTTATAACTCGTCGGACTATCACGCTGGCCAAAAGGCAGCAATCTTGCAACCCAATAGACGTGTTCGTAGGCGCTTTGGTCAAGCAGCATATGTGAGGCCACAAGATGTAGCCTCTGACAGCTCGAGGGATGATCATGCAGACCACATTCCCAACAAGGCAATGTTTGAGCCCGCGATCGATGAAATGATCGAGATGATCATGGACTCAGAAAGGCTTATTTATGATGATATGAAAAGTGAAGCCGATACGCCATTGTATGATGGAGTATGTGTGTGGAGATTGAAGGCTCTCTTGGTCCTTCTCAACATGCAGACAAAGTTTGGATGGAGTGACACTAGCGTTACAGCACTTTTCATGTGATCTATTATTGTGTTTACTTTAATAAAAAACTCTAGATGTATAATGATCTGATAGATTTTTACACAATTGTACCGTATTTTTCTCGTCGTGTAGATCGCTCAAAGAGCACATACTGCCAGCTGATAATGTGATGCCAGATTTCAGAGAGGAAGCAAGAAAGATCTTGCAAAACCTGGGGATGGATTACAATTCGATCCACGCTTGTCCTAACGTCTGCATTCTTTTCAGAGGGGAATACATAGACATGGAGAAGTGTCCGAAATGTGATTCCGAGAGATATCGAGTAGATCTCCACGGAACAAAAATTCCACAAAAGGTTTTGCGACATTTTTCTTTGCTTCCTCGCATCAAGAATTTATTTGAATGTAAGTCCATGGCCTCCCTAGAATCATAGCATGAGGAGAATAAATCTTCGGATGGTGTGCTATGGATTCCTGCAGATTGTGCAACCTGGAAACATATAGATGAAACATGGTCGGATTTTTCCAGGGAAGCTCGAAATTTGTGCCTAGGCCTGGCTATGGATGGCTTAAATCCATTTGGTCAAAGATCAACATCTTACAATGTATGGCCCGTTGTCATTGTCAACTACAACATTCCCCCGTGGTTGACTACAACGAAGGGACACCTATGGCTAAGCTTGATTGTTCCGAGGCGGTATAAAGTGAAGAATATGGATGTGTATGTTTGTCCACTATTGGAAGAGCTACAACAATTGTGGATTGGCTTAGAAGTGGTGGATATGAGCCGACACACAAGTCGACAGAATGCTTTGATCAGAGGCCATCTAATGTGGACCATGCATGACTATCCCGGACTAACAGAATGCTCACGTGATTTACACTTAAACTCAAACACTGTAAATCTTGGTTTTTATCAAGCTTATCTATTATCATGTGTATACATGCAGGGCTTCAAACAAGCGGATACAGAGCATGTGTCACATGTGGACCTAGACTGAATGCACGTCGGGCGCCCTCATTGAAGAAGCAAATCTACAAAGGTCATCAAGTGTATCTTCCAAAGATCATGTGTTACACGATCGTTTTTTGGAAAGAGAGCCACCGAGGATGTCTGCACAAGCATGGTTAGAGCAGAAGTCGATGAGACAATCTTCACACTCGTCTAGGCACCGGCGCTCTAGTGGTGACGGCGGCGGTTTTTGTGGGGATGCCGCCGTCGATGCATCGACACCGCCTCATGTTGACGAGGCTCTTTATCCTCCCCTTCTTTGCCCACCCCCACACCAATCACGACATTGTCATCTACACCAGGTTTTGTGCGGCTGACGGCCGTTCCTAGCAGCCACACGCCACTAGCTACTCCTCTAGGAGTCACTCTAGTCGACACTCCTCGCTTTGGGTCCCAGACTCCAGCAGAGACACTTGACGTCTGTACCCCCATCGACACGCCACTAGAGACACCTGTCGGGACACCCAGGTTCATATGTCATCGGCGAGAGGGATTTGCCTTACTCCTTCGACTTCAGCGGCGGCATCATCTTGGATGATGAAGGCAAGAAGGTGATCTCGCACATGCGCGGTCTTTGCTCTCAGGTGTTTAGATACTACATACTAAACACCTGGAGTGAAGTACCAAGTGATTTAAAAGACAGACTCATCAGCATACTGCATGACGAGTTTCTCGTTTCAACACGGGATGACCACTTCAATGAAGACCTGATGAAGGTTCGAATGCGCAAATACTGCAAGCACAAGTGTTCCAAAGTGCAAAAGGAAATTAAACATGGGTGGAACAGACCAGATTGGCTGGCCAAAGAAGATTGGAAGAATGCGAAGAAAGCAGCGCACAAGAATCCCGACAAGTGGAATCAACAAAAGGAGGCATCCAGAGCGCGAGTAGAGGCAGGGAGCTTGCACGACTTGGGAAGCGATAGGTGGGAATCATTTGAGACTGATTTTGTAAGTGTTTTCGCATTGCTCTTTAGGTTTGATAGTTTAGGGTTTAGGGGCTTTTAGACTCTAACATAATGGATTCTTTGTATGTTTTGACAGTGGTCGATGACAGGATGTGACCCCACACCGTACGAGCACGAGTACGCAGTTAGGAAGGGCTTAAATGCCCCGATGGACATTTTGAGTTCTCACGGAGGCATGGTTAGTATTAGGGTTTACTTTTTTCTATTTGTTGTATTGTTTTATAAGTTATATGTTTATACTTACAGAAAGTTGTTTTTTTTTGCAGAATCCGACAGACACGCCGCTTGGACGCGAGGGAGACGTCTGATTAGACGACGTCAGTCTAGTCGTAGCTAGATATCATTAGTTTCCTTTTGTCATAGCATATGTATCATGAGATGACGTTTATACGTCTTTTTGTAACTATTGGAAAACCATGTATATTTTTTCAATAATGACAATGGTGTTGTAACTATTACACTTGCAAAGTCTAACAATCAAGTGATTTTGCATATGATGTGTACAATTGTCATTGATTTACTTTCATCAATTTACTTTTGTCAATTTTGCATCTTTATTCTGCAAACAATACTATGGATGATGGAGTTAATGGTTTTATTGTCTTGTGGGTGACTACTTTGGGTCTATTTCTAAGCTTGCACTTTCTTTCAAAGGTGAATCTGGGCTTATCTTGGATTCATTTAGGTTTATTCAATTATTGAAACATTCAATATGGTTGATGGGTGGCAGGGCATTCAATGCCTTGCCACCAAAAAAAAATTCTCTCGAGCGTCGCTATATAAGACTCTGCAACATTGCTATAAACGTTGCTATAGGTGGCCTGTAAACGTCGCTATGATCGTCGCTATAGGTGTTGCTTATAGCGATGGCTATAGCGACGCATATAGCGATGTTCTCGTATCGATGCTAGTAGTGACGGTCTTAGCGATGCCGGAGAGTATAAAAACCCAATGTATTTTTGTCGCTAACAGCGTCACAAGTGCACACAACCACTTGTAGTGATTGCCACAGATTAACAAATGAAAATGGAGAGAGAAAAATTTGCAACTGCGGTAATAGACGCGGCAATGATTTGTCAAAAATAAATGCGGTAATGCTTACAGATACATATTGTGAGTATTTCCGTGTCTATTGCCACGCCTGTTATCATGGATATTACCACTACACGACTTCTAAAAAATAAAGGTGTTCATTCATGGCACCCAATTGAGCACCTTTATTTTCTACCTACATAAAACGTATAAAACATCAATTGCATTTTGAAAAGTGTACAGGAAAAAAGTAAATAATAGACTTCAAATTCCAATTTTCACCTTACCTTGATAATTTATAGTACAAAAAAGTAGTAATTAAAAAATTACAAATAAGATCAAAATTTCAAATTAGTTTTATATACATGTGATCATAGAGTTTTTTGTGCCATATTTGCACTTGTAAAAAAGAATTGCAAAAAATGATCTATATGTCCAAGTCCTCATCCTCACCCTGAGGGCCTTTTGCTTAGCTAATTGTAATAACTTTCTGAGAATCATAGTCTTGGATTTGGACAATAGGTGGAGTCGATCCTAAGGTGTTGTGACGAATTTCTATATTTTGTTTTGTCCTGTGGTTGCTTTTCAAACCACTCCTTGTGCCAGAGGGGTTGCTTTTCCAAGATGGTCAACACTTGACCTGCTCTCATTGGAACATCTTTGTAATTCCCATTCTTGTTTGGTTCCAAGGCTAGAAGAATATTTCTTATCCATAGTTCAGAGCTTCTTGCTTCATGAGAGGTAGAGGCACATGACTAGCCATCATAATCTTTCTATCATACTTGGCTTGGGCTAGCTCAGTTTTCAATGCATTCAGATCCTTTAGGATAGCACTTGGAGCTTGTGAGATATAAGCTTAATTTGTGGTATCTTGGATTCCACAAGCATGGAGAGAGTGTGCTTCACGATGTTGTAAGAGTCTCTTATCTTTGCATTTAGTTGCTAATCCTTCTCTAGCTCTTATTCCAATTTGTGTTGTTTAACTTGTATTTCTATGTTGGTAGCTATACGCTCTTCAAGTGTCTTGAAGTAACCCAGTAATTTCTCTCTTCTTGTCTTTTAGCTCTTCTTCTAGATTGCTTTGACTTTCCTTTAAACTCTCAATTTGTTGATGTAGCCTTCTGTTTTCTTCTTTTGTCGCTCAGGCCTCTACTTGAGTATCTCAGTCATCCAACTTTGGTAGGATGGATATTGCTCTTTGAGAGCAAAACTGCAACTTTATGGCATCTAGATGATGCTCCAAATGAAATTCACTAATGAGCTGATTACCATCCTCAATTGACACTCTAGAGTGCACTGATACTGGGCCTCATTCTTGAGTGTTTTGTTGTTGCGAGATCCCAACCTCCGGCTCTTCTCTTACTGTTCTTTGGCTTCGCCTTGATCATCTTTCTCGGGTTGAGACTGATCAACTTTTTCAGATTTCTTTTCCACTTGATGCTCAAGAGTATTCTCCCCTTTCATTGACCATTTGGATGCTTCTATCTTTCTCTTTTGGTAGTCTATAATCAATCTTTTCAGCCGCTTTATTTTCTTGATTCTCATCATCTCTTACAAGATCTTTTTGCTCAAGAGGTGCCTACTCTAGATCTACATCCTTCTTCTGAGACTCCTCTTGGGGTTTGGGAGAGAATCGCTTCTCAATATATGTATCATGTATATCATCAGCAATCTTATCCCTTTGTTGTTGCTCTTGTGTTGTATGTGGTCTCTTTGGAGAGTCCGTTGGAGACTCTAAATAATCTATCTTCTGTTTCTTATAATCCTCATCTCTCTGTTCTGACTTTCTTTTAAAGACCTTGTGGATATGTTGGCACATAGATCCAAAAAGCTCCATTGATTCTATTGTTTTCCTTCTTTTTGTATTGCTTGATTTTCTTAATCCGTTCAGCTTTCCCTTGTTTGAGTGTTTTGTCCAAGTCTTCCTCAACTTTATCTTGAGCTTCTGAACCCTCTTTGTCCACTTTCTTCTTTTCTTTTGCCATCTTCTAGCGCCGTACCTCTCGCAATCTCTGGGATTCTTCCACAGATCTTTGTGTTTGCATGATAGGTATCTCCTCCATTGGTTTGAGATTGACTCTCACTAGAGGAATGGTGATATCTTCCTCTTCATCTTCTTCTTCCTCTGCAGTCATCTGGAATTTGGACGGTGTATCTGTGGTTTTTGGTTCTATCTCATCGCTCAGCTGAATGTTCAATTCTGTGGCTTCACTATCTAACACCTTTGATTTAGAAATCTGGCATCAACACTTGATGTTTCCCGCATTACACATGTTCTCAAATGTATAGTACACTCTCTTTCCCACTTCCAAACGACATATAGCACATTCATGACACCTATGATTGTGCGGAACCTCAAGGCCAAGGTACTTAAATCTCTCAACAAGTTCAGGTGTCTCATTGTTGTACACAATGCATGGCTTCTCCTTATAATTGGTTTTCACAAGCATAACCTTTCTTTTGGATTCATTCACAATCGGCCCACTATTCAGGAAAAAATTCTCAAGGACAACCATAAGCTTTTGTGCATCCTCTAAAGTGTGTGCTAGAAGCACTACATCATCCGCATACAACAAAAGCATGATTACCGCGTTGCAAATAGTGATCTCTTTAATGCCTTCTTTTTTAATAAAGTCAAGTAACATTTGTTCCAATTGATTGATGCATAGACCAAAGAGAGTTGGTGACAACCAAAATCCTTGTTTAACCCCAATAGTGCTTGCAATTTTTTTGAAATTCCCCTTCCCATGTCCAATTGACACATCACCTTCCCATAGATTTGAGAGAACACAACCTTAAATTCACATGGCACTTGGAGTTCTTCCATACTTCTCCAAAAATTGTTACATGGAATCATATCAAAGGATTTCTTAAAGTCCACAAAGCAACAATACAATTACTTGCCTTTCAATCGACAATAGAGAGGGAGTGAATAGAGAGAGAGAGAGAGAGAGAGAGAGAGAGAGAGAGAGAGAGAGAGAGAGAGAGGGAGAGGAAAATAGGGATAGAGTAGAGAGTAGAGAGATAAGGGGAGAGCTAGATAGGGTAGAGAAAGAGAGAGAGGAAGGGAGAATAGAGAGAAAAGAGGGAGAGTAGAGAGAGTAGAGAAAGAGAGAGAGAATATTTGTGTGTGTATGCATGAATATGTGTGTGTGTATATGCCAGTATATATGTGTAGATATGTATGCATGTGTATATGTATATATGTGTGTATGTGCATGTATCTAGACACTAAGAAAGGGAGCATGACACCCGATGGTTGAACGCTTTCTCTTGGGTATGATCCCTTTTTACTCATGGCATTGTGGTCTATGGTCCACTCATGTATGGATTACCACAATGTACCCTTGGTTTTACCACCGTTTGAGATTGTGATGATATCTACAGAGGTGTCACTAGAAAATTTCCATTAATGGCCCCTACTTAATTCTAATAGTATATATGTGTGTGAATGTATCCATGTGAGTGAGTGTATGTATATATCTATGTGAGGAAGAGAAAGAGCGGTGTAGAGAGAGAAGATTGGCTGTAGACATATAGAGGTATGTAGATAAGAGCTAGGTAAAACTAATTACCAACCTTTAATGTAGATGTCAAACAAGGGACAAGGACACTCATGCACCCATGTCAGACATGTATGGGTGCCACTACAAAGTAAAGTATGGCAACGTAGTCGACTTTGGTGCAACAGAGGACAGGGCGTTTCCACGCCATCTTCAAATTCCTATACACTCGATGTATAAGAATTCTTTTGTAAAATTCAAAGGCCAACAACCCAATCATGCATGCTACGTTGAGCATTGCGTGCTAGATTTCCAAATGCCCCCAGTGAGCATTTTTTAGCACAATGGTTGGAGGGCTATATCAAAAATAAAATTGTGAAAGAAGCAATCAAGTGTACGACGAGCAACAACCAATTTGGTCACAAACCCAGATAGGAACCATCATGGCGGCAACATGGTAGATGCAGAGTGGGAGTGGGAAATGCAGAAAAAGGGAAAACAAGCTGCAACGGGCTCATCCTACACTAGCGCAATACTCAGGCTAGACAAACTCCCACACACTATGGTTTGGGAGGCAAAGCAACTTGGAAGGACAAATATGTAAGTTTTTTTAGTTTATGAATTTATTTTGTTATTGTTAACTTAAGAAAATATCACTTGGAGTCGCCCAACCAGAGAGATGGTCAAGTATTGAGAGCAGCACATAGAATTCAATACTTGGCAATGATTGTTGGAGAACCATCACATCTCTCGTGAGCAATTTGACTCAGCATTCAAATCTCTATAGGCAGTAAGTGTGGCCAGATAATATTGTATTAATTATTTTAAGTTATTAATTTGTTTAATTTGGTTTTGGTTATATGATCTTTGGTCTTCTATAACTCCTATATGAGCTTCAATTTGAGCGGAGATTGCAGATCTGTAATCTACATGCAAATCTCTTTCCATAGTTATGTTACATGATATGGTTTTGTCTAATAGATTTTGAATTTCACTTTTGGGGAAAAAATCAAATTCAAATAAACTGACTGTTTTTTCTATTTGAATTCAAAATTTGTCCTTTGATTGCTTTCTTAATACTAAAGGTTTGAATCCCTTAAACTGCCCAATAAAGAGGCCCTCCTAGAACCCATTCTCCTCCTAATGGATGCGCAATGGCCCCAACTTTACATACCAAATGTTGTTGAAGATAGTCAAGATTATAATCACATGTATCATAGTGTTTGAAGACATTGAGGGATCAGGGCACCCATGGCATGTATTCCTTGAAGGAACAAAGGGCATCTGATGGAGTATGGAGACATAGGTTCCAAGCCACAATGTAATCATGGGGATGTACGCAAGAGTCATGTTTCTGCCCTCACATTATGTGCAAACATTTGAGGAGGCATCATGATAGGATTTTTTTGAGATTGCTCAACCATTTTCAATCCTGTGACGAAGGATCTTCTAGCTCGACGTATTGCATATCAGAGTGCAATAATGAACAAGCCTTTCAACAATTTTGCAATCCAAGTAGATATAGTGGCTAGGACAAAGAAATTCAGAACCATCACCAAGACCCTCGAGAAGCGCACCTTTGACTACTAAAGACGAAGTGCAACTCACATTGAAGACCAAAGGTTGATCAAGCTGAAGACAAAGCTACACGAGGACATACAGCAACAACTAGGAAGGGGAGAATGTTAGCAGCTAGACCAGACGAGCACCCTCCTAGTCGGCTAAAGTCGCCAATTTTGTAGTCCCATTTTTTTTTTGAGAAAGATTTGTAAATATGAGGAACTCTGATTTTAGTCGAGTGATCACAGAGCCAAATTTTTGTAAAATCTGAGTTGTAAAGTCTAATTCTGAGTTTCATCCTTGTAACTCAGTTATTGGCCAAAAGAAGCCCTAGGTATAAAACATAATTTTGTAAGTTTTGAACATTATCTTCATTATCAAAGGTTTTGGAGAGTTTGAAGCGTGCGATTGAGGACGGCTACTCTCATATGACTTGTAATCCATTTTTTTAAAGCTCTAGTATTTCAATTTTGTTTTTGACAATTGCATTGTGTTCCTTGTCTACTTCTCTTTAATCTAAATTTAATCATTCTCAAATTTTTTGTGACTCACAAGGACATGTTTTCAAGATAAATTTGTTATTTTGAGTGCATTAATGTGTTACCATATACATGTGGTAGTGCTGTGTGTGAACACACTAGGACCGCCGGGGCATTTTTTCCCTCTTTAGGAGGTTTTTTCCCCCGTGCATTGTATATATGCCCATCACTCTAGGGCTATCCATCTTTCCATTGCACACTATGTAACACACTCTCTATTGTGTGCCTAGAGCTTCCTTCGTCTTCTCCAAGCTGTGTGTGTTTCTCTGCAACCCTAATTCCAACAATTGGTATCAGAGCAGGTCACGTCCTCCCGGGCTTAGTCGCCAGCTGCTTCAGCACACGCCTGCTCACTTTCTTCGATTTTAGTGAGCTTTGGAAAGCGTTCGCAAGACAATAAATTTTTTGGGTAAGCTCGTAGACATTGGACCGCTCAGAATTTTGATTTGGGCTCATTTCGGCCTCCGTTTCCACTACAGGCAGTACTGCACAGACTATTTCGTCATTTTGTGCAAAATTTCTGTCAGTGCCGTTTTTTGCAGAACAGGTGCCTTATAGTCTTCTACGGTTTGTGCTATATAGAACAGGTTGTTCCCGCTCTGTTTCTCCTATTTTCGGGTAGTTTTCACATCAGGTGAAGCATTTACCATGGCTGACAACAACAACACAGATGTGTTCAAGATGTTTGCTGCTAAGGACAGGTTGGATGGGGACAACTACCCTATGTGGGCTTATATGATGCAACATGTTCTTGTGTCAAAGGGTGTTTGGAACATTGTGCAAGGCATTCATGTACGTCCTAGTTCTGAGGATGTAGGCGATGTTGAGGATGTTGCAGGTCTTGCTACAAGGATTGCAGCTGTTAGAGTTGTTTTGCATACGACAGAACAAGCTCGTTGGGATGTTAAGGATGCGCAGGCTAATGCCATGATTGCGTTGTCTGTGAAGCGCACCATTGTTCCTCACATGCGTTCAGCAAAATCTGCAAAACAAGCTTGGGATATTTAGGCTGGTCTTTATTCAAGTCGCAATGAGGCTAAAATTGCTTTGCTGCGTAAAGAGTTGGAGTCGAAGATTATGCATGAGTAACATGATATGGATACTTTCCTTGCTAGTGTCAAGGATATCAATGAGCAACTTATTTCTACAGGAGAAGTCATTTCAGACAGTTCCCTTGTGCAGACTGTTCTTGATGCCTTACCAGACTTTTGTTAGTACTTGGAGACTTATGACCCAAGGAAATCCAAAAGTTGTCAAGTTTGATGCATTATGCACATTGTTGTTGCAAGAGTCACTTTCCAGAAAAAACAGGACTAGGTAGCGTCGTGCAGTTGAACAGGCTTTTATTGCTTCTCAAAGAAAGGGTGGTAACAGTAATGCAGCCACTTCTTATGGTTCTGCTATGAGTGGAAAAAATATGTTCCTAATGCTTTTGCTGGCAGCAATTCGTCTGGAAATTCTGGTGACAAGGGCAAAAAGAAGATACGTTGCCATTATTGTAAAGCTAATGATCACTTGATTAAGTCGTGTCCTAAGTTGAAGGCCAACGAGGCTAAGAAGAAAGAGGGTGGTTCCACTGCAAATGCTGGTTCCACTACAAATGCAGCCATTGTTGAGTCTTCTGTGAAAGGAGACTGTAATGATGATGTTGATGCAGAATGGGCTTTTAGCACAGAGCGCACTTACAATCCTGTTGTCCATGATGCATGCTTGTCAGTTGTTGCAGATTCACATGTGTGGTATTTCGACAGTGGTGCTACAAAGCACATTACCTCACATCGTGAATTGTTTACCTCTCTCGAGTCTGTCCCTCATGGGAATTCAGTCACTTGTGCCAACAATGCCTCTTATCCAGTTCAGGGAGTTGGAAAGATTGTGCTCACTGCTACTAATGGCAGCTCCTTCACACTTGTTGATACACTTTATGTACATGGGATCAAGAAGAATCTCTTATCTGTATCCGCACTTACTAGACTTGGACTTGTAGTCAAATTTGTGGATGACAGATGTACAGTTCATGATATCAGTTTTGGTGATGAAATTGTTGCATCTAGGCTTTTGTGCCGTGGGCTGTATAAGCTTACTTTGTATGACAAGTGTGGACAAAATTTTGCAAATGTTGTTGCAGATTCAAGGGCTATTTCAGATGCAAAACTTTGGCATGCACGTTTTGGTCATCTGAATTTTTCCAGTTTGCTGCGTTTGCAGAAATATGATATTGTCGCTTCTTTGCCGCCTCTTGAAGCACATGTCAAACATGTTTGTGGAGGCTGTATTTTGGGTAAGATGCAGCGTTCTAAATTTCCAAAGGATGGTTCAGTTTGGGCCACATGCAGGTTGCAGCTTGTGCATAGTGATGTTTGTGGGCCCATGCAAACTCCGTCCTTGGGCAATTACCTGTACTTCATGACTTTCATTGATGATTACTCCAAGCATGCATGGGTATTTCTGCTTAAAGAGAAGTCCGAAGTTTTTATGTGCTTCAAACAATTTCTGGCTATGGCTGAAAATGTCTCGAAATGTACTATGGACACCCTCCGTTCTGATCGAGGGGGGGAGTATATGTCTCATGAATTTAATGCATTTCTGGCTAGTCGTGGGATAAAACACCAATGTACAGTGCCTTATACACCTCAGCAAAATGATGCTGCTGAGAGGAAAAACAGGTCATTGACGGAAATGGCATGATGTATGGTCAAAAGTCAAGCTTTGCCGCATTCTTTTTGGCTTGAGGCCATTATGTGTACCACTTATGTACTTAACAGGTGTCCTACGAAAGCTTTGCAGTATATTACTCCATATGAAGCATGGCATGATAGAAAGCCTTCTATTGAGCACATGCATGTTTTTGGCTATTTGGCATATGCTTTGGTGCCACAAGTGCAGTGCAGAAAATTGGATGATAAGGTTGTCAAATGTATTTTTGTTGGTTATAGTGCTGAAAGCAAAGGTTACAGGTCGTATCTTCCGCAAACAAAACGTATTTTGGTTTCTCGGGATGTAGTGTTTGTGCAAGATTCTGTTCAGCCCTTGCTGTCATGTACTAGAGATAGTAATGTAAGCTCACAGGACATGTATGACACTTTGTTGCCTCTTTTCAGTGGTGGAAATACGAATGTAAGTTCCAATGAGGCAATGTATAGCCTATGGGGGTTTCTGAAAATGTTTTAGATCAGCCTATTACTGATGCAGATGTACATGATGTACTTAATGAGGAAAAGGCTGAAAATGAGCAGGCTAGAGGTATGCCAAAATGGCTGGTGCACACTTTGCGTGACAGTAAATTGGATGCACCTTTGTCTAGTCGTACTTGTTCAGGCTCTCTCCATGCATCTTATGCATCAGATTGTTATGCTTTGGATGTGTCTACCTTACATGATGTTGAGGAGCCTCTGTTTTTTGATGAAGCACAGAATTCAGAAAATTGGATGGCTGCCATGCAATCAGAATATGATGCACTCATAGAAAATGACACATGGACTTTATGTGATTTTCCTCTTGGCAAAAAGTCCATTGGTACGAAGTGGGTTTACAAGTTGAAACGCAAGCCGGATTGTGAGATTGATCGCCATAAGGCTCGACTTGTTGCAAAGGGTTATGCACAGCAAAAAGGCATAGATTATGAAGAGAATTTTGTTCCCACTTGTCGTATGACTACTGTGCGTTTTCTATGTGCATTGGCAGCTCATTTTGGTTGGGATGTACATCAATCAGACATTGTTACTGCTTTCTTGAATGGTGACATATTTGAGGAAGTTTATGTAACGCAGCCTCGCAGGTTTTTCATAAAAGGACAAGAGGACAAAGTGTGCAAATGTAACAAGGCTTTGTATGGGTTGAAGCAATCTCCTCGTGCTTGGTATGAGAAAGTTGACACTCATTTGGTCAAACAAGGCTTTTGTAACAGTCCAACAGAAAGCACATTGTATGTAAAGAGTGAGGGTGATGTACTTCTCATTGTGGTTCTTTATGTTGATGATTTGCTGATCATCACTAGACCAAATGAGCGACATATTGCTGAATTTAAGGCTGATTTGAATGCTACTTTCAAGATGAAAGATTTTGGGCTGTTGCATCATTACTTGGGTATACAGTTTAAGCAGTGTGATGGTGGTATTGCCTTGTGTTAGAAAAGTTACATAGAGACATTGCTATGTAAGTTTGGACTTGAGGATTGCAAACCTATTGCCACTCCCATGGAAAAAGGTTTGAAGTTGAGTCTACATGATGCTGGCGATCCTGCTGATGTCACTCTTTACCAAACTGTTGTTGGTGGCCTCATTTATGTATGCAACACGAGGCCGGATATTCAGTTTGGAGTCTCACAGGTCAACAGATTTATCCATAGCCCAGGGTCTAAGCATTGGCAGGTTGTCAAGAGGATTTTCTGCTACCTTAGTGGTTTTTGTTTCATGCTTGGCAATTCATGTATATCATGGTTGAGCAAGAAGCAACCTATTGTGGCCACTTCGAGTTGTGAGGTTGAGTATAGGGCAGTCTTCACAGCTACGGTTGAGTGTGTATGTCTCAGACGCCTTATGGCTGATTTGGGTGTTGGACAGGACACTGCCAACACTATCTACACTGACAGTCAGAGCCCATTGGCAGTTGCGAGGAACCCAGTTTTTCATGCTCGCACAAAGCACATTGAGGTGCATTACCACTATGTCAGGGAGAGGCTCTCAATAGGAGAGATTAGCTTGGCTTATGTGCCAACACAGGACAACCTTGCAGATCTTTTCACAAAGGCATTGTCTCGTGAGAAGCTTGAAGCTTTCCGCAAAGCTTTGGGCTTACTCCCCTTTGTGGACTGATCATGTCCTTAGGGCATGGCACTTCCCTTTACTCATGTGCCAGGTCTCGTTCACCGCATCACTCCAGGGGGGATTTGTTACCATATACATGTGGTAGTGATGTGTGTGAACACACTAGGACCTCCGGGGCATTTTTTCCCTCTTTAGGAGGTTTTTTCCCCCGTGCATTGTATATATGCCCATCACTCTAGGGCTATCCATATTTCCATTGCACACTAAGTAACACACTCTCTATTGTGTGCCTAGAGCTTCCTTCGTCTTCTCCAAGCTGTGTGTGTTTCTCTGCAACCCTAATTCCAACATAATGGTTGTTTTTTGACGTTTTGATTAGAGAAGAGTGTTCCTAGACTATGGGGCAACCTTTTTGGACTATTCTATTACAGTTTTCACGACCTTGATCATGATGGATTGTGATTTTGATACCTTGATGGATTGCAACTAGAATTTCTAGGATAGTGCTCCTAGGTGTTTTAGACCTCCTCCCATAGTTTCGTTGCATTTGAATTTTATTTGAGTGTCAAACTAGCATGACAACCGAGAGTGGTGAGATAGGACGTGGGCAGATTTCTTGAGTAGAGAGTGAAAGATTTGCTAGTGCTAGAGATGGGATTCATTCCATAGGTTCACTTCTTGAGGTTGACACCCTTGAAGAGTCTTCGTGCCCTATTAAGGTCACTTTTGTGCGTAATGACATTATCTTAGTGCCAGATAGCTATGTTGTAGACGTCCGATCGTGTGACAATCCACTAACAATTGTCCATGGCATGTATGCCTCTCTCTCTCTCTCTCTCTCTCTCTCTCTCTCTCTCTCTCTCTCTCTCTCTCTCTCTCTCTCTCTCTCTCTCTCTGACACATCATTTCTCTATCTCTCCCCCTCCCCCCAAGCGCTTATCATCTCCCTTGCCTTCCCCCCCAAAATGCGCTCCTCTGACACCCCATGTTATCAGCGAGTCTTGAGGTAGAAGAGACCTAGAGGAGACACTCACAATATATAAGATCTTAAAAATTCATAACGATTTTAATCTTGATGAAAAAAATTAATTCTTGATTAAGAGAGTTTGATTACAAAACTCTCATTACAAAGCTAGAGAATAAGACAAGACTTGATTACAAGAACAAGCCTCTCGAACACAAGACAAGAATTGGAAGAGAGCTTACCTTGTAGGAGCCTCACAGCTGGTGTTGGGAAGATTGAGGGGCTTGTAGCTCAAGACCTCTATTTATACTAAATCCTTAGGTGGGTAAGGACCTTCTAGGTTCTTCCCCAAGCCTTTAGAAAGTTCTAGATCCTTTTAGATTCTTCTAGCTACTTCTAGAATCGTCTTGAGGATTCTAGAACCTTCAGGACTCTTCTCAGAATTTCTAGAATTCTTCTAAGTG
Organism: Adiantum capillus-veneris; assembly: GCF_014529385.1. Classification (NCBI taxonomy): domain Eukaryota; kingdom Viridiplantae; phylum Streptophyta; class Polypodiopsida; order Polypodiales; family Pteridaceae; genus Adiantum; species Adiantum capillus-veneris. The sequence goes on from NC_140954.1 coordinate 71,329,150, forward strand.
CTCACATCCATGATAGTAACCCCTCCTCTAGCAACGAGTTCCACGAGGAGAGGTTGTCCCTCTTGATGTATGGACATGCTTCAATGGATATTGTTGATGAATCTCACAAACTTTGGCGGGTGCGAGATGGAGGTTAGATGCAAGCTCCTATGTTTGTCTTCTTACAACATGTAAGGTTTTCAGTTTTTGAAACCTTAAAGATTGTATAAAGCTTAATCAAACTGATATGATTATTGAAAAAGCAATGTAGAATTGTCCGACCATGGCAAATATTGGTATTTTTGGAATCTTAAGCACAGCAAACCCCGGGCTAGAAATTTTCAGAACAGAATTCCGATAAGGCCCTCTAAAAGGTTACACTATGAATTTAATTAGTTAAGTAAAATTGAATGGTTTCAGTAATTATTACTGCTAAAGACTTTTTATGCTAAGGTTCTAGAAATTGCAGATATTTCCAAAATTAATCATTAAAAGTCAACAAACTAGTAGAAAATTGATTCTATGTATCTAGGGGGCTGTGTGGGGTAATGATGAACTTTTCTAGACTAGATTTAGCAGTAGGGGGCGTTTTTGGAGTTGTCGGGCTGCTTGAGATGCAAGTTACTGCCATTTTTTAGTTTGTGAGTGCCCAAAAACCTATAAATATGACCCTTTCTTCATAATTTCAGACAGACTCGAAGCCTTGGTACATTCTCTCTCCTCTAGAGAGACCTCTACGCAGAAATCACTAGAGAGCAAAGCTCTAGTTGGTTAATCAACGGTAATTAGCACTAATCTTTCTTAATTAGCAAAGTTAGGTTAACCTATTTACAAATTTCTTAATTAATTGAAGATTAAACCTATGTATACTAAAAAATCCTCTCTAAATTCAAAAATCTATGTTGAGTATTGTGATTAAGCTTAGGGATACTAAGCTAATTAATTATTATATCATATTAGGACTGAAATTACTCATTTTAACCATAAATTAATGATAATTATACTAATCAAGTTTAGATTAAGATGAGATAATTATCAAAGCTGTTTTAGACTGTCATTTTTCTAGGAAAATTATCTTGTAATCTTTTGAGTAATTTTCATAATTAATTAAGCAGAATTACACTGTTTTTGAGAGAAAAGTAAAGGGGAAAATGATCAAACTAATCCAAAATTCTTTGAGATATTTATCAGCAGTAAATCACATCTTAGTGAACCAATGATAATTATCTAAACCTCAGATATTTAGTCTAGCTAATTATCTTAGCAAAGTTCCACTATTTTTAGGAGACATTAAAAGAAGGAAAATAGCAAATTGATCCAAAATACTTTCAGATAATTATCAAAGGTAAATCACATCTTATAAAACTCATGATAATTATCTTAAACTCAGATAATTGTCTTAACTAATTATCTCAGTATAATTATCCTATTTTTAGAAAAAATTAAAACGGGAAAAATAGTACATTGATTCAAAATTCTTTAAGATAATTATCGGAGGTAAATCACATCTTATAAAACCCATGATAATTATCTTAATCTCAAATAATTAGTTAAACTAATTATCTCAGCATAATTACACTATTTTTAAGAGAAATTAAAAGGGAAAAAATAGCAAATTGATCCAAAATTCTTTGAGATAATTATCAGATGTAAATCATATTTTATGAAACTCGTGATAATTATCTTAACCTCAGATAATTAGTTTAACTAATTATCTCAACATAATTATTCTATTTTTAGGAAAAATTAAAAGGGGATTGATTCAAAATGTTTTGAGATAATTTTCAAAGGTAAATCACATCTTATGAAACTTGTGATAATTATCTTAACCTCAAATAATTAGTTTAACTAATTATCTCAACAGAATTACACTGCTAATAGAGAAAACTAAATAGGGGAAAATAACAAACTGATCCAAAATGCTTTGAGATAATTATCAGAGGAAAAATACATCTTAGGAAACTCGTGATAATTATCTTAACCTCAGATAATTAGTTAAACTAATCATCTTAGTAGGAAAACATTTATTTAAGGAAACATTAATGGAGGAAAATAGTAAATTAAACTAAAAACCTTTGAGATAATTATTAGAGGTTAATCAAATCTTAAAAAAGCCTTGATAATTATCTTAACCACAGATAATTAGTTTAATTAATTATCTTAGTATAAAAATTCTATTTTTGAGAGTAAAATAAAGGGGAAAATTAGTAAATCATGTGATATGATTACATACTATTTATGAGAGTTAGACTACATGATAAAAAGGCCATGATAATTATGTCAAGGTTAGAAACTTAGTATAGATATTTATCTAAGTCAAATTATATTAATTCTAGCTGAAAACTAAAGAGGGAAATTAGTAAATCATGCTATATGAGTACATGCTATTTATCAAAGCTATATTACATGATGAAAAGGCGGTGATAATTATGTAAAGGCTAAAAACTTTGTATAGATATTTATCTAAGTCAAAATATACTAATTGTGGCTAAAATTTAAAGGAAGAAATTAGTAAATCATGTTATATGATTACATTCTATTTATCAAAGTTATATTACATAATAAAAAGGTGGTGATAATTATGTCAAGGTTAGAAAAATGTTATAGATATTTATTGAAGTCAAATTATACTAGTTTTAGGTGGAAATTGAAGATGGAAATTAGATAATTAAGTTGAAAAATAATAAGATAATTACTAGAGGTTAACAATATCCTTATCTACTTGTGATAATTATACCATAATTTATTAGTAAGTTTAGAAAATTATAATTGATGAAAAGTCCTATTTTTTACCAAAGATTAATTAAAATAAATAGACTTTGCGGTCAAAAAGATTTTTTGGAAAATTATAGCAGGTGTAAACCTGTGATATAAAGTTGAGGAAATGAAATCTTTGAGAGAAAATAAATAGAATAAATATTAAGCTCAAAATAAGCAGACTCCAAGCTTGAAATTCGATGAAAAAATTAGAAAAAAGATATAGAAAATTAGGATAGCTTAGAAAACCCTTAGGGAAGTTGTGGAAAAAGTTATCATCCTATATAGAAAAATAAGAAATTACTAGATCAAGAATTTACCAATTAAGACTATAAATTTAATCTAGATTTGGGTAAAATTGGATACAAAGGTTAAGTTTAGCTTTCGGATAATTTACCTAATGATTAGACGTCCTTTTTTATAAGGATAAGAAGTTATGGCACCTAAAAGTACCCGAGAAAATCCTACATATGATGATGAGGACGTAGCTCCAAAACGAACTAAAGCGTCGCACGACGACGAAGTCGGGCCTAGTAGTAGGCCTACGGAGGAGAGTCTTCAGGCGCCAGCGCGGCAACAGATGGCCAATCAATCCCAGGTAGGTTCCCATTATTCAATTAAGTCTTTAAATAGTTTAAGTTATTTTATAAGTTAGCATTGCATACGTAAAGAGTGAGTAAGAATAAGAAAAGGAATAATTGACCAAAAACGGAGGGTAATTTCCAACGTACATTGTTTATAATGTAGGAAATAATTGTTTGGGTTAAAATTGGTTGAATTAGGAAAGATATGACTGATCATCCTTAAGACAACTTGTCTCAAGACACCTCCGACTCCTTGGTATAAATTGATGATAATGATAGCTTTCCAGCCCACGGATAAGTTGGTTACCCCCATGAACGTTGAGTTTCTACTCCGTGTCATGTCTTGATGTTTCTACATAAGTTAGGATATCGTTTTTAATCCTAGGGGAGCCGCCTGGTTGTATGGGCAACTGGTTTGGTGTATGGGCACCCGGAACTTTGGGTGGGGATTTATCCACTCCGGATTGTAAATAAGGAATGGGTGCCGTTTTTTCACCCTTAGGTGGTCTTGAGACAAGAAGAGTACTGGTCATGGTTATTATGGACAATGTTTTGATTGACAGTACCCTGTCTTAAGTTTAAAGATGTCTGTTTGTTAAAAGAATGCTTTACAATGCTGTCTTTAATACTTGATTGAAGGAGTTACTACGACGAAAAATTAAAAGAAACCATTATTTTAAATGTTAAAACAATGTGGTAGTAATTAAATAACAAATGAATCATGTGTGAGTGCGGGGTGGTAAGTGGGGATTGACTAAGGTTGTCAATCATGGACGGGTGGACCTGACTAGTCAGGTAACTAACCATCCCTACGCACTAAAACGTTGGAGAGGGGGAAAGGGGAACACACCCAGCACACAACACAATGCCTCACTATAGCCCAGGGTATACACAGCGCCCCAATCCACTAGAGCTCACCTTCAAAACTCAAAACTATCCGCAAGCAAACCATTGCTTTCACACAATCATACGCACATATGCCTTGCAATGCATCAGACAGACTCAATCACTCCGCTCCGCTCAATTCACAGCCTTCCACACTCACACAACCTCTCTCTATCCCTCTTTGCACGACCAACCTCGGGGTGGCACACACGCCCGGAAACACACGCACACAAGCAGAGAGAGAGAAGGGGGAATGACGCCTTGAAACAGTAGGGAATATTCTTCTAGCATAGGCAGTATCATGTACAACCAACACACCGCCGGCATGAACCTCACCAACCAAAACAAGAGCTCCAAAAGCCCTGGCAAAAACCTCCTGCCAAAACAACCTTGGTCGAAAGACCCTCTTTGGCCAAAAGACCTTAACAAATGAGCATAAGCACCCTTTTATAGGGGTGTGCCTAGAAATCTCAAAAAAGAAAAATGGGGTCCCTTTCCATGTCGTGCACTCCATTTGGAGTTCCTTTTAGAAGTTTTATGCATTGCCAACACTTCTCTTATTTATTTTGGAAAGCTTTTCATGGTACACCATGGCCCTTTCCCTTTGGTGGGCCGGATTTCCTCCTTTGGTGCCTTTGCATTTGGCTTTGTCCACATGACTGCTCTCAGACTCTCCTTCTTGCTCTCCTTGCATGCTTGACACCTGCGGGATTCGCCTCTTACATGAGGGGGGAAGGCAATAGCAATATCGCTATTGCCTCCCTCCCTTTCCTTCTCAAAACTTTGGTGCCCCAAGGGCCGTGGGACCCGCCTTTAACAAGGGGCCTACCACGTCATCACCTGGCTCACACCGCCGCGCCGCCATGCGGCCGCCCACGGGCACCACCGCCTCCTTGCACCGCCCAAAACCACCACCGGACACGCCACAGAAGGGCCCGCATCACGGGCCATAGCCACTAGGGAGGGGAGCTCCCCTCACTCCTCTTGGATGCCTATGTGAAGGACACGCCCCAGCCTAAATACCCCAAGCTCAGCAGCCCCGCACCCGCATGTGGGTTTATCCACACTGCCACGTGGCAGCTCCTCAGTGACTAGCACCTCAAGGCAAAAAAAACCTCTTTACAAATATTTAGAAGAATGTTTTTTCATTGGTCCTCTTTCCTCATCTCCCATTCTCTGCTCCTAGGTCCTATTGACAAGTTGTAAAGCCCTTCTGAAACTCCCTCTTCCCGGCTACAGTCACCCTCTCTGTACCTGCACTTTGACTTCTCGGCATCCTCGAATCTAGGCCTTCAAAAATGGAAACAATCATCTGCAAACAATTTTGGGCAAAGGTACCCCAGCTTTCGACTTCCATAACTTCTTGCTCCAGACTCCGTTTGGCATGCAGTCTCTTCCTTTTAGCTCCGTATAATGTACACCCTGCTCTAGAACTTCGTCGAGGCTCAGAAGATGCCAGATGGCACATTCTCCCATGCGGCCAAGTGGGCTCAGGCCCGACGCCCAGACAAATTTCAACTGACCATATCTTGCAAACCATGGCTCCAATCCGCAATCCGAAAAGACGGGTAGGCTCCATGAACTGAGCTCTACACATCTTTACCTCAAGCTCCACTTGGACCACCCTTCTCCAGCTGCCCTGTCCAGCAAGAATCTGCAAACCACCAAAACTTCAACCTTCAATAACTTGGGCTCCATAGCTCGGTTTGATGAGCCATTTGGATCTGCTCCTTCAGCACTTCAAGCTCTTCATTCCTGGACCCACAAGCTGCACTTTGCATCTCCTTCACTTGCTACCCCAATTAGCCCCTTATGTCGCCTTTCTTGGCCTATAATCCGCATCATGCATACACTTCCGCTGCTACCTGCCCTCCCATGAACTTCCTAGCTGCACCATCCCTTTGCCATGCATCTGCTTGCTTGTACACACCTGTCCATGCCATCTTCTAGAGTTGACACACTTTGGCTGCACCATCATTGCCCACCCCCCTATTGAGCATTTATGCTCAACAACAAAAAATCTTTATTTCACTATAAACTGCAAAACCTCGCACATACTATGAGAAAACTCAAACCATATGTACATAGTTTTATTGTATCCTACTGCCAAACCTTCAAGTGGGTTGCCCCACCCCCTGCATCACATAGCTTCCACCTGGATCAAACACCTGGCTCTATTCACTTTCATCCATCTGCAACAACCTCCAATAGTGCCCTACCCAAGCACGTAGCCATCCATGCACACAAAAGGCCCATAGCACTTTAGCACCTCTTCGAACATCGTCTTGCCTCATCAACCTATATGGCTCTGCAAACAGATTACTTGAACCAACCAAGAGAACTGGTTTTGCAACCACATCATCTGTACGAACCAACACTTATGACCCTCCCTCCCAGCCATGTAAAGTAGATCTCCTCTCAAAGGAACCTCGTATCTGATGGATAACATACTGCACAGTTGCACTTACAAGCATACCTTTCAACCATGGGTTGCATACCTCTTTTGAAAGCTTGGACACATCCTGGGAATCTCCTCCATATGCCATAGAGCACATCTCTTGCACTGAGTTCATACTCTCTTACACCTCCTCTTCGAACTCACTTACACTCTCATCAAGCCCTTCATCATCGATTGGCCCTTCATGGTCACTCAGCACTTCCTTCTATCCAGCTTCAGTCTCCTGCTCTTCAATCACCTCTTCTACCGCTGCATCATGCTCCTCTAGGGAAGAGAGAAACTCGTTCTCTACCGCATCCATCTCCAGTTCTGCCATAGACACGGCCGCTTTATCTCTCTTGGCAAAAGTCTGCACATGTTGTACCACCATGGCACACTCCACCGCAACTTTCATCATCACAGCCATTAGCATGGCACCACATACCACCTTCACCTGCATTCCATCATCTGTAGGTCTAGACCGCATCTTTTGGCTTTCATCAACTATACCGGCTTGCTCTGTTCCCTGCGCTTCTTGCACATGTGCTATTACCATATCATCAAACATATAAGAGGGCAGCTTTACCTTTACCAGTTTGGGTTCATCATATTCCGTCTCTTCGTCATAGGATGTATATTCATCCGCAACATTCTCCTCGCTTGTCTCCCAGCTAATCGAGCTTGTATCATCATCGGCATCGGCATCATATACCGCCTCTATGTCAGCATCTGCATCCACTGGCTGCTCCACAAAATCTTGACCATCTTCATCCCTTTGCAAACTTTCTTCACCAGCGTCTGAACCCTTGGTATCTGCATTTCGATCACATTCTGCTACCTTTTCATGCAAACTTTCAACAAGACCATGCTTTACCTTTTCAATCCGTACTGGAACCTCCACATCTGCTACCACTTTTGCATCTTGGTTCACCTTGACATGGAGCTTCTCCTCGTTGACAAGCTCTTCCACCCTCGGCACATGTACATCACACACTGGAAACCTCCAAGGAACATAACCAATAGTAGGTTTTACCTCCATAGGCCTCGCATTTTGCACATCTGGAATCACCTTTGGTTGGACCCAAGAGCACTCCGCTACCTCCGCAACAGGCATATAATCTGCAGGCTTTAGCATACCCACCTCCAACTTCCACTTCACCTTTCTGCTCTTTATCTTTTCCAAATAGACCATGTCTTCATAGGTATCGGCACCATCTTCGACCGTTTCTCTAATTTTTGGATGCAAGCACTCTAACAGCTTTGACAGCTTCAAAGATTGATTGCTTTTGACCCTAGTATCAATCTCTAACTGCTTCCAACAAGCTTCAAACTGCTCAATGAAAATTGAGAAATCTTTACTTACATCCTGGCATACCGCCTTCAGCTTTGCACCAGCCTTTTCCGCCGTAACCACCTCTCGAAACTGCTCCAGAAACTGACTCTGAAACCCTTGCCATGTTTCTCGATCACTGCTCTTTAAGCCATCGAACCACACCTTGGATTTACCTCACATCAACAGCGGCACCATCTGTACCCTTTTTGAATCCGTCGACCTACGCATCGACAGCAACCATAATTCAAAATCGGCCAACCAATCCTCGGGCTCTTCGACACCCGTAAATATGGGGCCACAAAACCTGGCTCCATCATCTCTGTCACCTTCAACCTCCACCATTAAACATCTCGACCATACGCCAACCACTTTGTTGGCTAAAAAACACCACTTCAAACCGCAAATTGGAGCATCAGACAGCTCCTCCGTGGGGGCACCAGAAGATGGAGAGGGGGAATAGGGAAACACACCGAGCACACAACACAATGCCTCACTATAGCCCAGGGTATACATAGCGCCCCAATCCAGTAGAGTTCACCTTCAAAACTCAAAACTATCCGCAAGCAAACCATTGCTTTCACACAATCATACGCACATACGCCTTGCAATGCATCAGACAAACTCAATCACTCCACTCCGCTCAATTCACAGCCTTCCACACTCACACAACCTCTCTCTATCCCTCTTTGCACGACCAACCTTGGGGTGGCACACACGCCTACACACGCCCGGAAACACACGCACACAAGCAGAGAAGAGAAGGGGGAAGGGGAATTGACGCCTTGAAACAGTAGGGAATAGTCTTCTAGCATAGGCAGTATCATGTACAACCAACACACCGCCGGCATGAACCTCACCAACCAAAACAAGAGCTCCAAAAGCCTTGGCAAAAACCTCCTGCCAAAACAACCTTGGTCGAAAGACCCTCTTTGGCCAAAAGACCTTAACAAATGAACATAAGCACCCTTTTATAGGGGTGTGCCTAGAAATCTCAAAAAAGAAAAATGGGGTCCCTTTCCATGTCGTGCACTCCATTTGGAGTTCCTTTTAGAAGTTTTATGCATTGCCAACACTTCTCTTATTTATTTTGGAAAGCTTTTCATGGTACACCATGGCCCTTTCCCTTTGGTGGGCCGGATTTCCTCCTTTGGTGCCTTTGCATTTGGCTTTGTCCACATGACTGCTCTCAGACTCTCCTTCTCGCTCTCCTTGCATGCTTGACCCCTGCGGGATTTGCCTCTTACCTGAGGAGGGAGGCAATAGCGATATCGCTATTGCCTCCCTCCCTTTCCTTCTCAAAACTTTGGTGCCCCAAGGGCCGTGGGACCCGCCTTTAACAAGGGGCCTACCACGTCATCACCTGGCTCACACTGCCGTGCCGCCATGCGGCCGCCCACGGTCACCAGCGCCTCCTTGCACCGCCCAAAACCACCACCGGACACGCCATAGCAGCGCCCGCATCGCACGCGATAGCCACTAGGGAGGGGAGCTCCCCTCACTCCTCTTGGATGCCTATGTGAAGGCCACGTCCCAGCCTAAATACCCCAAGCTCAGCAGCCCCGCGCCTGCATGTCGGTTTATCCACACTGCCACGTGGCAGCTCCTCAGTGACTAGCACCTCAAGGCAAAAAAAACCTCTTCACAAATATTTAGAAGAATTTATTTTCATTGGACCTCTTTCCTCAGCTCCCATTCTCTGCTCCGAGGTCCTATTGACAAGCTGTAAAGCCCTTTTGAAACTCCCTCTTCTCGGCTATATTCACCCTCTCTGTACCTGCACTTTGACTTCTCGGCATCCTCGAATCTAGGCCTTCAAAAATGGAAAAAATCATCTGCAAACAATTTTGGGCAAAGGTACCCCAGCTTCCGACTTCCATAACTTCTTGCTCTGGACTGCGTTTGGCATGCACTCTCTTCCTGTTAGCTCCATATAATGTACACCCTACTCTAGAACTTTGTCGAGGCTCAGAAGATGCCAGATGGCACATTCTCCCATGCGGCCAAGTGGGCTCAGACCTGGCCCCCAGACAAATTTCAACTGACCATATCTTGCAAACCATGGCTCCAATCCGCAATCCGAAAAGACGGGTAGGCTCCATGAACTGAGATCTACACATATTTACCTCAAGCTCCACTTGGACCACCCTTCTCCAGCTGCCCTATCCGGCAAGAATCTGCAAACCGCCAAAACTTCAACCTTCAATAACTTGGGCTCCATAGCTCGGATTGATGAGCCGTTTGGACCTGCTCCTTCAGCACTTCAAGCTCTTCATTCCTGGACCCAGAAGCTTCACTTTGCATCTCCTTCACTTACTACACCAATTAGCCCCTTATGTCATCTTTCTTGGCCTATAAGCCGCATCATGCATACACTTTCGCTGCTGCCTGCCCTCCCATGAACTTCCTAGCTGCACCATCCCTTTGGCATGCATCTGCTTTCTTGTACACACTTGTCCATGCCATCTTCTAGAGTTGACACACTTTGGCTGCACCAACGTTTAGAAAACTTCTTCACTTGGAAGAGGAGTCCACTAGCGGCTGTGCCCTCACATCTATTAGGGGGAAAAGCCGTTGGTTGAGGATACCTTAGCCCAATTGTGGCAGTTATAGGGCCGAAATAGTTTTTTGAACTTTTAATACGTTGTCCCGTTTCCGCTGCAAGACAGGACTAGGTCTTCTTCTAAGGCTATAGACCCAAGCCATTGTCAATGGTAAAGGTCTATTCCTTGGATTTTTCTTGTTTAGAGACTCTGATTTTTATCAGACCTAGAAACCTGTCAAGGATCCCATCCCGATCTTGGTATTGGCGGGTTGGGGATCTCACACAACATAACCTTTTCAATGTACAAGTTACTAAAGTCTTCCGCAAGAAACTTTGGATTCAAGCATTTTCTCAAATTCATATTCTTTATGAACATTGATTTCTATGGGTGGTTGTGGCTATGAGCATGATCTCCCTGAAAATTTGGAGTGATAGAAAGGCTCCAACTTAAGTAAAACATGGAAGACATGGATCTTTATAGAATGTGGTAACTAGAGATGGTATGTGACTTGATTCACTTGGCCAATTATATTGAATGGTCCAATTCTTTGATAGTCTAGCTTTTGGGAAGAGTGAGATGAATGTAGATCGTGGCGGGGAAGCCACACTTGATCCCCAATCTCCTATGGTGGATGTTGCCTTTGGTGTTTGTCTATGTTACTTTATACTTATTTTTTAGCTTTCCTGATATCATTGTCAATTTCTTTGTAGATGTTTGGCTAAATCCATGGTTGTCAAATTCTTCACTCGTTGATTCATGTGGAAATCCATCCTTGAGTGCGAACCATAATTGTCAAAGAATGGGCTATGTCGAGTAGAAGAAAACTCAACCAAAGCTAGAAATTCTACCCGATTGTCTTAATGGTAGTCGATTGTGGATTGAAGACACTTCTCTAGATCTTGATTCACCCCCTCTATTTTTCCATCATTCTATGGATGATGATTGGTTAAAGAGAGGTTAATCTTTACTCCTAGAAGATTGAATAATCCTCTCCAAAAGCTTGATACAAATTGTGGTCCTCGATATAAAACAATGTCACTTGGAAGCCCGTGATAGTGGTAAATACCCCCAAAGAAAAGCTTTTTGGATGAATGAAGAAGGGTGATAGCCTTATCATAGCTTGCAAACCTTGGTTTCAACAACTAATTCTCCAAATCCTACTGAGAGAAGAGTACCAATGGGACTAACTTGAGAAGCACCATCCGGGTAATGCTCTAGTTGCATGCGTATAAATAGCCTCACTTGTTGAAAGAAGCCTCTAAACTTTGATCTTGTCCCATCAAACTTATCAACTAGGTTGACCTTGGGATCCCTCCTTTGTTGTGGTGGAGTAGCTAAAACCAAGAGTGGATTTTTCACGTATTGGCTTCTCATAGTTCTTGGGTTGGGGGTTGAAGCTCTTGCACCACTGGACCTAACAAGTGTGGTTTCTCTACTTGCCCCACTAGAGTAGCTGAAATCATGGGTGGATTCTGGCACAAATTGGCTTCATGTAGTTCTTGGACTCGACATTGAAGGTCTTTCAACACTTCATTAGGGCCAAAGAGGAGCAAAAAAGGGTTGTGTAAAAAAGTGATTAAGTTTTAATTTAGCAAAGGTTTTGTAGTCAAAACAACTCCAAATATAGCTGTTGAGATTAAAATGAGGAGTATCTAATGCATTGAAAGTATATTCTTAAATATATCTTTGCAAATAATGAAAGATTTACTTTTCTTGTCTTTTTGTGTCCTTTTTTTCATTAAGAGATCTCCATTGTTTTCTTGGCAACTCACCTTTTGAATATCGACTCTCCTTTGCTCTTCTTTCTCTCATAGCTTTATTAAACTTTTTTCCTTTTGTTCTTTAATATGTTTCTCTTGCTCAAAGCTGCTTCACCATTGATCTTACTCAAAACATCATGAATACCTTGTATTATCTCTCTCAAAGATACATTGTATTATCTCCTCATGTCAAGTGACTCTTTGAACCATAATTTTCATATGAATATCAAGCTATGTCAAGAATATGCAATGACAAGAAGCATAAACAAAAGAGATCTTAGAGATGCAAAAGAAGCTAATAGACTTTGCAATGAAGGAAAAAAAAACATTGAACTTTGAACATATGGAAGAATTTACCCAATAGAACCACTGACTAGAAGGTACCCATCATTTCATTTTGTACATGATTTGATTAGATGTGTTGGGATGGAGATCATGGTTTAATGGGTTATTTTCAAGCCTCACTTAGGCACAAAACCAACATCTCCCATATATCTCTTGGTTGAAGCATACACAATTTGTCAATGAATCAAGAATAAATGAGCTTGAAGAAAAAGTAGCAAAACTTACATAGTTAACTAAACATTTGAAGACTCTTAAAGAGACACCCATTAGATTAAGAGTCAGAAAAAAAAATCGTACATTAACACAATCTTCTAGACAAAGAAAAAAAAAGAATGAAACTAGCTAGGGATTATGTCAGTAGCATTTTAGGCCATGACATGTCATATATTGAAGACAGAGTGACATCTCTAAATGGGATGATGAATAAGTAAAATATCTTAGGGCTTTTCAAACTTTTTGAAAACTTGAAAAAAAAAATCTTCAAGATCTGTTGAAAGATATGAAATCATTCATTGATCCCTCACAAATTCAAGAGGTATGAGGTTGATCTTTAGCCTAAAAGTTCTTTGTTAGTGATGATGCTCCCCCCTTCCTTGAGTGATTCATATATGTTGGGTTGTTGTTGATGCATATTTTGGACTTCAATTGTCAAGGCAATTTTACATTTTGTGCAAATTCTCCTCGTTGTTGCCACTTCTCAATGAAAACACCAGATGGCTTTGGATCTGCCTAGCATTATCGTTGAATTGATGATGGACTCGCTCTTGGTATCTTGCAATAATTTACTAACCTCAATATTGTGGGTCTCCTTATGCTTGTTGTTGAGAGCTTTCTTGTTGAAGTTGTCATTGTTTGTCCATTGTCTTCGTATGACATTCTTCATTTTGCTTGTATTTGATGAAGCTTTGTTGTTGTCCCATTTTTTATGGATCTTTATTGTTTACGTCCTTGAAGATAAGAGATGCTCTTGATAACTGTGTTATGATTTGTAGCTCTTGCTCCAAGTCTTTGTTGATTGATTTCGGTAGCCTTTTCCTTATTGCTAATGTAGAAGGAATATATACAAGATGATGGTGATGAGGGTATCTAGATTAGGGTGGTCTAAAACCTGGATGACCGAAGGGGAAAAAATCGATGGGAAAAAAGTACCCTTTGTATACGCTCTTCTTAGAGTTGAACATCAGAACTTGAAGTACCTATCATGCAAGGTGGGTGCTTGGGAGAAAACAAAGGAAGAGTGCCTAATGCAAGTTCCAAGTATGGGACACTCTATATGCATACAAGAAATTCATCAAATAAGAGCATACAGTGTGAAAGATGGAGTTGAGGGGTGCTTCAAGAAACGAATGTAGCACATGTAACATCAAATGACATCGCAATAGCTTCCACATTTCCAAGAAGGGTGTTCAATGTAGAAGCTTCTCCACTCAAACCTCAATCTGCTCAGTGCGTGAGTGTCATTTGGACTTTCTCCTTCACTCTTTAGACTCAATATACATAGACTTCGTCTCTTATGCTCACCTATACTAGCATGAGTGACACAATGTATATATACTCAACTCTTCTAGCTTGAGTAGTACCTAGAATACCTAAGATGCTTAGACCACAAAGAAGATTAATTGAAGTTTTTAGAATAACGTCTTGCTCATTTAGTGGCTTAGCTTCTCGAGTCTCTCACTTTTATTCCATGTATTTTTTATGGCGACTTGGACGTACATGTTCAAGGCCAGAAACTTAATTCCATAAGTTCTTGGAAATTTAGGCCTCTTCCATTGTGTTGGTCTATGGATGTCACCATTTTGTCAAGTAGGTAGACATACTTTGGCCCCTTGTGACTTGTTTGTCATACGGTAACACTGCTTTCTGAAACAAGCTCCAGCTATTGTAGGGACAGATGGAGTCTTTTCTTTATCTCCCATTAGAGGCGGTTGTTGATGTGTGTGGGTTCTTTGTGATTGTGCTCCCACTAGCGATTTTGGAACCCACCTTGTTGATGATTGCTCTATGACCATCTTTGGAATTTTCTCTTCTGATTTGGCTTGATGGAGAGTAAGCTTTGGTATCCATATATGATTGTTTTCATTGTAGAAGCCTCGCTTTTGTAGTTGGAAATGAGGTATCCATCTAGAGGTTGCATTACCCTCAATTGTGATTGGCTTCTGTTTGTACTTAGTTGTCCTCACTTGCCTTTGGGTGAAGCCCTATGTTCCCTAACTGATCTTTGTTGTTCCAAGTTGAGCTACAACTTTGGGTAACCATATTTGAGTGTTACCTTTGTTGGAATTAGGGTTGCAGAGAAACGCACACAGCTTGGAGAAGATGAAGGAAGCTCAAAGCACACAATAGAGAGTGTATTACTTAGTGTGCAATGGAAAGATAGATAGCCCTAGAGTGATGGGCGTATATACAATGCTCGGGGGGAAAAACCTCCTAAAGAGGGAAAAAATGCCCCGGCGGTCCTAGTGTGTTCACACACATCACTACCACATGTATATGGTAACAAATCCCCCTTGGAGTGATGCGGTGAACGAGAGCTGGCACATGAGTAAAGGGAAGTGCCATGCCCTAAGGACATGATCAGTCCACAAAGGGGAGTAAGCCCAAAGCTTTGCAGAAAGCTTCAAGCTTCTCACGAGACAATGCCTTTGTGAAAAGATACGCAAGGTTGTCCTGTGTTGGCACATAATCCAAGCTAATCTCTCCTGCTAAGAGCCTCTTCCTGACATAGTGGTAATGCACCTCAATGTGCTTTGTGCGAGCATGAAAAACCGGGTTCCTCGCAATTGCCAATGCGCTCTGACTGACAGTGTAGATAATGTTGGCAGTGTCTTGTCCAACACTCAAATCAACCATAAGGTGTCTGAGCCGTACACACTCAACCGTAGCTGTGAAGAGTGCCCTGTACTTATCCTCACAACTCGAAGTGGCCACAGTAGGTTGCTTCTTGCTCAACCATGATATACATGAACTGCCAAGCATGAAACAAAAACCACTTGTGGACACTCTCGTGTCAAAACAACCAGCCCAATCTGAGTCCAAGAGAGCATGTAAGTCTGGCGGAAATGATCCCCCCTTGGGATAAAACAAGCCAAGATGTAAAGTGCCACTAAGGTAGCGGAAAATCCTCTTGACAGCCTGCCAATGCTTAGACTCTAGGCTATGCATAAATTTGATGACCTGTGAGACTCCAAACTGAATATCCGGCCTCGTGTTGCATACATAAATGAGGCAGCTAATAGCAATTTAATAAAGTGTGACATCAATAGGATCGTCAGCATCATGTAGACTCAACTTCAAACTTGTTTCCATGGGAGTGGCAATAGGTTTGCAATCCTCAAGTCCAAACTTACATAGCAATGTCTCTATGTAACTTTTCTAACACAAGGCAATACCACCATCACATTGCTTAAACTGTATACCCAAGTAATGATGCAACAGCCCCAAATCTTTCATCTTGAAAGTAGCATTCAAATCAGCCTTAAATTCAGCAATATGTCTCTCATTTGGTCCAGTGATCAACAAATCGTCGACATAAAGAACCACAATGAGAAGTACATCACCCTCACGCTTTACATACAATGTGCTTTCTGTTGGACTATTACGAAAGCCTTGTTTGACCAAATGAGTGTTATCTTTCTCATACCAAGCATGAGGAGATTGTTTCAACCCATACAAAGCCTTGTTACATTTACACACTTTGTCCTCTTGTCCTTTTATGGCTGTGTTACATAAACTTCCTCAAATATGTCACCATTCAAGAAAGCAGTAACAATGTCTGATTGATGTACATCCCAACCAAAATGAGCTGCGAATGCACATAGAAAACGCACAGTAGTCATACGACAAGTGGGAGCAAAAATCTCTTCATAATCTATGCCTTTTTGCTGTGCATAACCCTTTGCAACAAGTCGAGCCTTATGGCGATCAATCTCACCATACAGCTTGCGTTTCAACTTGTAAACCCACTTCGTACCAATGGCCTTTTTGCCAGGAGGCAAATCACATAAAGTCCATGTGTCATTGTCTATGAGTGCATCATATTCTGATTGCATGGTAGCCATCCAATTTTTGAATTCTGTGCTTCATCAAAAGACAGAGACTCCTCAACATCATGTAAGATAGACACAGCCAAAGCATAACAATCTGATGCATAAGATGCATGGCGAGAACCTGAATGAGTATGATTAGACAAAGGTGCATCCAATTTACTGTCACTCAAAGTGTGCACCAGCCATTTTGGCATACCTCTAGCTTGCTCATTTTCATCCCTTTCCTCATCAAGTACATCATGTACATCTGCATCAGTAATAGGTTGATCTAGAACGTTTTTAGAAACCCCCATAGTCTGTACATTTGCCTCATTGGAACTTACATTCGTATTTCCACCACTGAAAAGAGGCAACAAAGTGTCATAAATGTCCTGTGAGCTTACATTACTGTCTCTAGTACATGACAACAAGGGTTGAACAAAATCTTCCACAAACACTACATCCCGAGAAACTAGAATACGTTTTGTTTGCAGATGATACAACCTGTAACCTTTGCTTTCAGCACTATAACCAACAAAAATAGATTTGACAGCCTTATCATCCAATTTTCTACGCTGCACTTGTGGCACCAAAGTATATGCCAAACAGCCAAAAACACGCATGTGCTCAATAGAAGTCTTTCTATCATGCCATGATTCATATTGAATAATAGACTGCAAAGCTTTCGTAGGACACTTGTTAAGTACATAAGTGGCACATATGATGGCCTCAAGCCAAAAAGAATGCGGCAAAGCTTGACTTTTGACCATACATCGTGCCATTTCCGTCAGTGACCTATTTTTCCTCTCACCAACACCATTTTGCTGAGGTGTATATTGGTGTTTTATCCCACGACTAGCCAAAAATGCATTAAATTCATGAGACATATACTCCCCCCCTCGATCGGAACGGAGGGTGCCCATAGTATATTTTGAGACATTTTCAGCCATAGCCAGAAATTGTTTGAAGCACATAAAAACTTCGGACTTCTCTTTAAGTGGAAATACCCATGCATGCCTGGAGTAATCATCAATGAAAGTCACGAAGTAAAGGTAATTGCCCAAGGACGGAGTTTGCATGGGCCCACAAACATCACTATGCACAAGCTGCAACCTGCATGTGGCCCGAACTGAATCATCCTTTGGAAACTTAGAACGCTGCATCTTACCCAAAATACAGCCTTCACAAACATGTTTGGCAAGTGGTTCAAGAGGCGGCAAAGAAGTAACCATATTAAATTTCTGCAAACGCAACAAACTGGCAAAATTCAGATGACCAAAACGTGCATGCCAAAGTTTTGCATCTGAAATAGCCCTTTAATCTGCAACAGCATTTGCAAAATTTTGTCCACACTTGTCATACAAAGTGAGCTTATACAGCCCACGGCACAAAAGGCCAGATGCAACAATTTCATCATCACCAAAACTAAGATCATGAACTGTACATCTGTCATCCACAAATTTGACTACAAGTCCAAGTCTAGCAAGTGCGGATACAGACAAGAGATTCTTCTTGATCCCAGGTACATAAAGTGCATCAACAAGTGTGAAACAACTGCCATTAGCAGCAGTAAGCAAAATCTTTCCAACTCCCTGAACTGGATAGGAGGCATTGTTGGCACAAGTGATTGAATTCCCATAAGGGACAGACTCGAGAAAGGTAAACAATTCACGACGTGAGGTAATGCGCTTTGTAGCACCGTTGTCAAAATACCACACATGTGAATCTGCAGTAATAACTGACAAGCATGCATCATGGACAGCAGGATTGTAAGTGCACTTTGCGCTAAAAGCCCATTCTGCATGAACATCAGCATCACAGTCTCCTTTCACAGAAGACTCAACAATGGCTGCATTTGTAGTGGAACCAACATTTGCAGTGGAACCACCCTCTTTCTTCTTAGCCTCTTTGGCCTTCAACTTAGGACACGACTTGATCAAGTGATCATTAGCTTTACAATAATGGCAACGCATTTTCTTTTTGCCCTTATCACCAGAATTTCCAGACGAAGTGTTGCCAGCAGAAGCATTAGGAACATATTTTTGCCACTTGTAGCACAACCATAAGAAGTGGCTGCATTGCTGTTACCACCCTTTATTTGAGAAGCAATAAAAGCATGTTCAACTGCACGCTACCCAGTCCTGTTTTTTCTGAAAAGTGACTCTTGCAACAGCAATGTGCATAATGCATCAAACTTGACAACTTCAGGATTTCCTTGGGTCATAAGTCTCCAAGTACTAGCAAAAGTCTGGTAAGAATCTGGTAAGGCATCAAGAACAATCTGCACTAGGAAACTGTCTGAAATGACTTCACCTGCAGAAATGAGTTGCTCATTGATATCCTTGACACTAGCAAGGAAAGTGTCCATATCATCTTCCTCATGCATAATCTTCGACTCCAGCTCTTTACGCAACAAGGCAATTTTAGCCTCATTGCGACTTGCATAAAGACCAGCCAAAATATCCCAAGCTTGTTTTTCAGATTTTGTTGAACTGATGTGAGGAACAATGGTGCGCTTCACAGACAACGCAATCAATGCATGAGCCTACGCGTCCTTAACATCTGGAGAAAGTGATATCGGAGAAAGTAAGCAGGCGTGTGCTGGAGCAGTTGGCGACTAAGCTTGGGAGGACGCAACCTGATCTGATACCAATTGTTGGAATTAGGGTTGCAGAGAAACGCACATAGATTGGAGAAGATGAAGGAAGCTCAAAGCACACAATAGAGAGTGTATTACTTAGTGTGCAATGGAAAGATAGATAGCCCTAGAATGATGGGTGTATATACAATGCTCGGGGGAAAAAACCTCCTAAAGAGGGAAAAAATGCCCTGGCGGTCCTAGTGTGTTCACACACATCACTACCACATGTATATGGTAACAACCTTTGTAAAATCCTTTGTTTTGAGTAGCTTGACAGGAATCATCCGTTGTTGTATATGTCTTTGTTGGGTAGCTTGGTTGAATTATGACTTTGGCACCCATACTTGTCATGTTGCTTGCTTGGAAGATCTTTTCTTTTGCCTTTTGTTGTTGTTATTTCTTCTATGTGAGTCACTTTGTCTTCCATTGATAGCTCAGCTTGCTCTTTGTAGAACTTCTTTCTTGCGGTGAGTAGATACAGGCTGTTACTTTAGGCTTTTTGACCCAAACACTGGTATTTCCTTGGAAGTAGCCTTGAGTAGTGATTGAATCAATTGATTAACTTTGGTGTTCTCTTTGGATACCAACACTTGGTTGATTCTCTTTAGCTTCTTCTGGAGTCTTCTTTGTGATGGAAAATTTGGTTGATAAACTTTTTTCTTTGGTTTCCATTGCATTGTCGATGGTCATGTGGCTTTTGATGTAGAGGTTTCACGAGAAGGTTTATGGAGGCTCGTTGAAGGTAAAGTCATCTTACCAGGTCGATCTACTTCAGTGTTTGCCTTAGCTTTACCTTTTTTCATGATGGTTGGTTGCTCCTTTTTTGCATGGACTTGAGGTGCTTTTAGGGCTTTTAGTGATGTTGTGGTTGAAGCTTTTCCTTGTGATTGAAAGAAGATGTTCATCTAGCTTTTAGTCAGCACTAGACTTTTTTTGATGTGATGGGAGTCGATTATGTGGAAAGTGACCTTAAAATCCCCAATACTCAACTTGAGTACAACTTCTACCATGCCAAAGTTAAGAATCGGTATTTTTAAACTTGTATACACTATTTCTTCTAGCTCTTTGATTGGCGAATTCGCTATCATTATCCACGTTCCATAAGACATTAGACTCTTTGTCGCTTCCGGATCTATCATAGTTGAACATGTGAATTTGAATCCTATTTCTCCACATATGTTGAATTTGGTCTTTGTTAGAGACAATCGAACTTTTATCATTGCCATGTTCTTCTCTTGATCTTGAGTTTGTTGGGCATCTAATGTGGAACTTGGAAGCGCTAATTCTTCATCTTCTTTCATTTGCACTTTTTTTTGGAGTCGGCTTCTTTGAAATATATTTTGTCAATTCTTCAGGTATGTCAATGATGACATAATCCCATGGTTGATGCCCTCCTTTTGTTTGTGAGTTTGCACCATGCTTTGTTCCACAGTTGTTTGCCATGCTTGTTCTACTTTCACACTCACAAGTTTTATTAGCTTTGTTCAATACCTTTATTGTAAAACAAGGAGTTATATTGTAGCCACTTGAAAGTTTGTCTTGAGCATCTTTCCCTAAATCGTCGCTCTTTGAATCATGGTATTCATCCTCATCAGGGTGTGGAACATCCTGTATAGAAACTCCGTCCACTACTATCAATTTGCAATCAATTGTCTCTTCCATTTCAGATATAGCTTCTGTTCTGTGGATAACGAATACCATTACAAATGGTCTTATATCGTAACCATCTTTGTCACAAAAGGTAGTATTGGTCACCTAATTTACGCAGACATCAAGAGTTACTAGTAATTTCTTCCATCCAAAGGGTTCAAATAACTCCTTTGAAAATGGTTCCTTCATGTAGTAGTCGACTTCTGTTGAATGTTCTAAGGTGCAATCTTCCTTTCTAAGACTCCCGCATTCTAATGCCCCACACACTCAAATGTGAGCATCCTTCACTAGTCAAGCACGCAACTGTGTCTGCCGTCCATAGTGATAGCAAAGTCTTCTATCGGAGTTTGTTTTACACCCTTGTAATTGTGGTCCTTAGTGTTAACTTTGGTTGTGATTCCCTTTTGTCATAAATAGAGATGGTCATATCCCCAGCCTTGAACCATCTTGAGTTGACGCATAAAGGGTCGTCCCAAAATAGCATCAAAGTTTTTGCCCTTTCCAAAGTCAACTACATCAAAAGTGTGTTTGTACTCTATTTCGTAAGAGGATACAATAATTTGTTCCAGTGAGGCGGTCCGGGGCCTGGGCAACAAGAGAGGCGACCTCTAAACACCTCTCAAGGCTCCCGTGCTGCTCAATTGGGGCTGGGGCAACCACAAGCAAGAGACAACAACAACAAACCCAAAGCCAAACAAATGAAGGGGCACCACCTAGTTATGGTATGCGAACTAGGACGCAAGAGAGATTTTGGCACAACCAAGAGGATGCGCCACAAAACACACACAAGCAACCTCACATAAAATGGGCCAGAGAGATATAGAGCAAAGGAAAGAGAGAGAGGAATGGATCTTGCGTAATACCTTATTTGTGACTTGCAAATGGAGATAGTTCGTTATGTTGCTATCGTAGAGCTTGTGAAAAAACTCACTCAATGCTTAGTGAATGCTAAACATTGCCAACACACAAACACTGTCTTAGGGTGTGGGAGACCTCTCACCACAATACCCTCTTACAATGGACACAAAATTGGCAAATGAAAACACACTAAAACGCTTTCTAAAGCAAGATCAAACGATAGAATTCAAAATACACAAGTCACCTTGAATTCACTAAACCGTATCGCACAAGTGGAAGGACGAAGATTTGAACGTTGAAGCACGCCTTTGATGCACCAAACCTCAATTTATGGATGATGGAGGAACATATACAATAGTGGTTTTGAGATTTTGAACTCACGCTCTCTCACTTGCAATGTGTAGCTTGAAAGCTTCTCTCATACCAAGAGTGAAGCTCTAAGTCTCTCCTCACGCATAGAGTGTTGGGTGCTATGTGAGATATTGGAGGCTGTTTTACAAGAAGGAGAGGGGTATATTTATAGGTTGGAGACCCTTCATTAAGATTATTGGAAATCCTAATTTACAAGCTAACAAATTAGGATTATGATTTTTTCTGAATATCAAAACATTGCGGGCCGGCCTTCTTTGTCTGCTTGAGTCATGGATGTGGGCTCAAAAGAGAGCATTATTGATGGTAGATAAGGTGAAAGTAGAGTTTTAAGAAAGGGGAGAGAGAGAGAGAGTTACTATGCACATGTCTTGAGGTGAGGTTTCTTTCATGGTTATGTCAATGGCTATTTTGTGTTAGTATGTTAGTGGTTAGTGTTAGTAATCACTACAAAGTTAATGATATATTTACAATGGGTAAAATGGGATGGATGGTTGAATGAAATGAGAAAATCCTTGTGATGGTGAAGCTTGAAGAAGTACTTACTTGTGTAGGTTCCCAAAATGACTATCGATCATCTTCTTCTTCCTCTCTTCTTTATGCCACCGCTGTCAAGGTTGATTACCGCGATGAAAACGGCCATTCGGTTGATGAGATTTCTCAGTTTGAGGAGGTTAAGCATGGTACACATGCTGAATTTATGTATATATAGAAGGGGTAAGATGGAATTGTACTTTGGAGATAATAGAGAGAGGCATAGAGATGGTGTATGTACATGGAGAGCTCATATGAGAGCTATGGGAGTAAGTGGGGAGGTTAATGGTGAAGAAGGTAAGAGAAACCATTGAAGGTACAGGTTTGAGTGAGGGATTGAGAGGAATGAGTGTGTGTATAGAAGTGTGGAAAGAGGTGAGAGAAGACTATGGGCTACTTGTGAGAAAAGTGGGCAGACTGGGGTCCACTCAAAAAATCCTAGCTCACCGGTGGTTGCTCCAAAAATCACCAAAATGTTTGAGGTGATTACTCAGCTTTTGTTCCACATTTTCTCTTTTGACCACCATTCCAAATTCGGAGAGCAGATGGGTGCCAAAAATCTCACCAAAAAGCTTGTTTTTTATGCCTGCAAAAGTCTTTTAGTAGCCCCCTCCTTTGTTGAATTTGTACAATGCATCCAAGAGTGAGCCCCTCCTTAGTCATATCATAATACAAAGCATCCAAGTTTCCCTTTACACATGCATGGAGGAGGATTATTGGTGAATAAAGCAATATGTACATGGTGGGACTAGTGTATGGACTATTTATGGATTTTAGCTCAATGAGCACATGGTGTTAGAATAATGAGTAAAAATAATTTAAAAATATGGAGAATTTATGGATATGAAAAAATATTGGAATCATATGATATGGTCCCTCTTTGTATTATTTTGGGTGAAAAAGGAAAAGGTATGCAAGTAAATAATATAATAAACGTGACTAGGAGAGTAGAAATCAATTTTTGTTTTCACGAGGGTGAGGGTGAAAATGTGAGGGTGATTTGTATAAAAGAAAAATATGAGGTTAGAGTATGTACACATTGGCAAAAAATATACTTATGGTGTAAGAGGATGAAAGAAGGCATACACGGGTTTAATAAAACACACACCTAAGTATAAATATTTAAATAAAATGCCAAAATAATTATAAAAAATCCCTATATTTAGGCCATATATACAATGAAATATTTACACACAAAGAGGTCATAATATACTTTTTTTTTTTTTTTGGGCTCAACTAGCCCAGTGACTAGCTAGCTGAGGGTTTTAAGAAGATATGAAAAAAGCCCCCTAACTCACACACGTGTATGTACAATGAAAAGGTAAGAACAGCCACAGTGTTTAGGTGATTTTCATAGGGTGGGGTAACTCACTATGGCAATTACGGAGAGCCAAAAAACAGCTATCATTAGCCCTCCCCCAAGATGATGGTATATTGATGTACCATCATAGAGCATCTTTTCCAAAGAGAGTGCTTCAGAGTCCTTGACGAGATCTTCATTGTTTGGCCCCTCAGAATTTTGGCTGGAGTTACACTCATGCTTCATGTAACAATTCTTACATGAGACAGTGCCTTTTGACAGATCTTTGGTAGATCCTTTGGTAGAAGGCGACTCAAATAGGGCTTCAAGAGATACCCGTTTACCTTCCTAGAGTGCTCTTTACCATTCAAGTCCATAAGCTGATAGTAACTTGAATTTAAAGCCTTCTTGACTATGTATGGCCCTTGCCATCTAGCTTCAAACTTGGCATCAAAACAATTGTCAAGTCGATTGTCATACCTTAGTACAAGCTCTCCTTCCTTGATGCCTTTGTCCTTCAGTTTCTTGTCGAGTTTTTCTTTCGCTTGTGTGGGTTTCCTCTTGTAGCATTTGTAAGCTGCTCCTCTTTTCCACTCAAGCTCCACTAATGTAAGAAGTCGATCCATCCATACCTCTTGATCATCTTGTGCACCTTTGCCATGAAGCCGCATTGCTGGAATGTTGAGCTCGATAGGCTGCAAAGCCTCTTGACCATAGACCAAGTGAAATGGTGTGAACTCCGTGGCTTCCCTATATGTGGTTCGATATGCCCACAAGGCACCATCCAAGAAGTCATCCCATAATTTTGTCTTGTTTTGCACCATCTTTCTAATGATTCTTGCAATGACACCATTAGCCTTCTCCACCAAACCATTTGACTGTGGGTAGTATGGTGTGCTATGACTATGTAGAATGTGAAGCTCTTCACAAACTTCTGTGAGTAAACCCTTCTTGAACCCCGGACCATTATCCGAAACAATCTCTAGAGGTGTGCCAAATCTACAACAAATATTAGTGTAGACAAACGTGCTCACTGTTTTCCCATTTACCCTTGCCACATTTTGAGCCTCTACCCACCTAGTCATGTAGTCCACAGCCACTAGAATGTAGAGTTTACCATTCTTTGTTCTAGGCAGAGGAACCATAGCATCAATGATCCATTTTTGAAAGGGTCCATTTGCAAGCACTATTTGCCTCGGGCCATGCACCAACCTTCTATTTCCATTTATCTGACAATTGTGACAGCTTTTACACCAATGTTGAACATCCACATGCAAACTTGGCCAAACATACCCCACAAGCAAAATCTCTTTACAGTTAATTCTTGGGCAAAATGACCACCACATGCCTCTTCATGCAAACCTTTTAGAATGGCTGGAATTTCCTCGATAGTCGGTACTCTTCTGCACACTTGATCCTTCCCTCTTTGGTAGAGGGAGCCTTCTAGGAAGAGATAAAACCTTGCCTTCTTCATGAGTCTCCTTTTCTGAGCTTTAGTGAAGTCTTGTGGAGACTCGCCCTCCAAAATGTAGCCAATAATGGGAGCCAATGACTCCAATCCCTGGTATCTCGGTTGCTTGACAGCTGCTGTCACCATGATGACATGCACTTCTTTCTCAACACATGTAACTCCTTGTTGTGAAAGTAAATCGGCATTTTCATTTTGTTTCCTAGGAATATGATATAGTTTCACTTCTTCAAACTGATTAAACATCCTACGAATGGCATGAACTTTTGTCCTTAAGCTTTCATTCTTGCATGCCCAAATGCCTAAAATCTGTTTAACAATGAGAAGTGCATCTCCCTTTACCATGAGACGTTGTATCCCTTGGCCAATGCACATCTTCAAACCATGAAGTAGTGTGTCGTATTTTGCTTCATTGTTTCTAGTTGAACCTAGTTCATTGACCTTCTCTTTCATGACCACCTCTACACTTGGGTTGAGCAATACTAGCCCTCCCCCTGCTTTTCTTCTGACTCGTCGGAAATCTCCATCAAAGAACAAGGTAAAAGCATTAGGAATACTTTTAGATGGTGGCAATGGTAGGTTCTTTACTTCAAGCACCTTAATCTCCTTCTCATGTACCCTATAAGTAAGGATCCCTGCCAATAGTGCACGCACACTATCTTCTACCTTGAAAGAGTATTGGAACTCTTGCAATTCCATAATCCACTTTGAGATCCTAGTACTAAGATTCATTTGAGATGACACCCAAGGGAACAAATTTTCTGCAGTGAGAATTACAAAAGGTTTTGGTAGCAGGTAGGATCTAAACTTTCTCACCGCAAACATGAGAGAAAGCATCATGAGTTATGCTTCTGTGTAGCCTCTCTCCAAGGCATTCATGACCCTACTAGCAAAGTAGATGGGTCGCATCCTGGTACTGTGGGGATCTTGTTGTAGCAACAGAGCACCAATTGTTTCCCTTCCAACACTAGAGCTAACAAAGAATGTGTACTCCCAACAAGGAGGCATGAGTGTTGGTAGCTTTGACAAAATGACTTTAATGTTACAAAAGTACTCTTCAAGCTCATCAGACCATGCAAATTCTACTTGTTGTGTCAACTTTTGCAAAGGATGAAGCAACTCCGAAGCTAAGTGAATAAAGCGTGACATATACTTCACCTTTTGAATGAATAAGATGACCTCTTTGAGATTCTTGGGTGATGGGAGCTCAATAAGAGCCTTTGCCTTTGAAGGATCCACCTCAATGCCTTTATAGGAAACCTTGTGACCAAGCAAGATCACTTCATCCTCACCTATGTGACACTTGTCGGGGTTGAGTTGACCTCCCATGTCATAGAGCTTCTTTAAACCTTCTTCTACCCTTTGTAGATGCAATGATTTTGAGCTATAAATGCAAAAATCATCAATAAAAACCCTAATGGACTTTCCAAACAATGCTTGAAACACCATGTTCATGAAGCGTTGGAAAGTTGCAGGAGCATTTGTCAAGCCGAATGGCATGACTCTAAAAGCATAACAACCCCAAGGAGTGATGAAAGTAGTTTTCAACTGATCTTCCAATGCGATACCTATTTGAAAGTAGCCCGAGTAGCCATCACACACAATGTACTTCTCATGACCAGCTACCTCATTTAGTATCTCATCCTAAAATGGAAGGGGAAAGTGATCTCTTTTTGTTGCCTCATTAAGTGGACGGTAATCCACACACACCCTCCACTTGCCATTTTTCTTAGGAGTGACAACAACGGGAGAGACCCACTCTGAATTCTCCAATGGATAAATGAAACCTGTTGCTAAAAGCTTTCTTACCTCCTTGAGTAAAGCCTGATCCTTGCTGACTCCTAGCCTTCGTAGCTTCTGAGCCTTAGGTGTGGCCTCTGGCTTCAACTCAATTTTGTGTTGAACAGCATCTACTCCACACACATCGGTGTAGTCTTTAGCAAAAAGCCTAGGAAATTTCCTTAACACACCTTTGAGCTCCTCTCTTTCATCCTTTGTAAGTGTTGTAGATAACATACCTTCTAGCATTCTTTCATCTTCCACTTTTTGGTTCCCTTTGGAACCTACCTCTTCCAAACCTGGGCAAGAGGTCTCTTGGTTGTTTGGCTTAAACCTTTACCCCATGACTTCAATGGAAGACTCCTCTTCAGTAATGCTACCGCTACTTTCTCCTTCTGAAGTGCTATCGGCCCAGCCTTCCTCCGTCTCACTTTGAGATGATTCTTCATGGAGCTCCTCTTGGCATTGCTCCTTCATGTCAAAGACAACCTTCTTATGATTGTCATTCCTGCAAATTAGCTTTCCACTCTCCCAATCTTGCAAAGCTCACATTTTCATTAGCCATGGTCTTCCTAGGATAAATGGGTAACCATTTCCTTTGGTAGACATGACATAGAAATCCACTGCCTTCTTCTGCGTTGCATTTATACGCCCGTATAACAAAAATCATACGTATAGAACGTCAATATATGCTGTCTTTTCCGAATAATTACCGAATAACCGTATAAAACCGTTTTCGATCGAGATATTTTTCGATCGAAATAGTTTTCGATCGAAAAATATCTCGATCGAAAAACTGTATATATATACAATCGTCGCCGTATTCGATCGAAAAGCATTGTGGACTTTTTTGGAGTTTGGAGAGCTTGGAGCTTCTAAGAGTTTGGCAGATAGCGATAGCATCTTCGGTTTACAACGGTTTTCAGGTATATTTTTTAATTTTTTGGTAAATACTAACTTTTTCTTTGTGTTGTGCCAGACCTGTGTGGTGCAGTAGTTTCGGCTCTCACCACAAAGTTGGCTTGCAAGTCGTAGGCCACTTCGTGGTGTGTAGCCATATGGCTCACTCCAAAGGTGTGTAGAATATAGTTTCCTTTCCCGTGGTGTGTAGTTATATAACTCACTCCAGGGAAAGCTTAGGGTAAATTTAGATTCTCACTCGTATGGTGTAGTAGTATATCTCTCACCATAGAGATGAGTTAGGATTAGCGGTCGACTCGTGGAGTGTAGTAGGCATGATGCTACACCTCTCACTTCAGAGTGGCCTATAAAATTTACAATCTTAAAGTAAATCATTATTGATTATCCTACATAGAAGCACAAAGATTAACGTTCGTCATTTTAAGAGTGTAGAGATGCATACTTTATGCCCTCTTCATCTTAATGCGACTTTCGTTATTTTTGTGCTTCTATTTCTGTAGTAACATCATTGTTCATCAGCAGATGACTTGGTGTTACTCTGAATGTAGATATATACAACAATTGATTTACATTTGAGATTGTTGAGCTGTTTGCTGATGGTTGTGTTGTGCGTTCCACACACTCCATTAGAAATAGCTTATAAAATTTACAATTTTAGATCTGTCATATGTGTTACATAGAAACACAATCGTTACCACTCGCTATATTAAGAGTGAAGAGATGCATATTTTCATGCCCTCTTCATCTTAATGTGACATACTGGTTACTTGTGTGTTTCATATTCCAAAAGAATATCATTTTTCATCATTAAATGACTTGGTGTTGTTTTGGACGTAAACACATACGATAGGTAACTTACATCTGCAATTGTTAATTTATCCGCTGATAGTTGTGTTGTGAGTTCCACACACTTTATCAGGGATTAGATTGATAAAAACTATCAATCTATTTTACAACAACATCCAGGACTTGTGCTGAGAAATCTCACACTAGCTAAGTTGTTCACATGTACGATTTTCCAACCCGTTAGATGTAATTTCTTTCATCATCTCACACTTCTGCACATAGCAGGGTCGAGTTCTTGTGCTGAGAGCATCTCACACTCCTCCTGGCCTGTTTCTCTCTCTCTCTCTCTCTCTCTCTCTCTCTCTCTCTCTCTCTCTCTCTCTCTCTCTCTCTCTCTCTCTCTCTCTCTCTAATTTAATTTTCATGGTCGATTCGCACAATGTTTTTTGTAATCATAATATTTTCTCTTTAATTTGCAATAATTTAATATTGTTTAATAAATGGGTATCATCATTTAATATATATAGGGTTAACACTCATTATATAATAACTATGTTACTATGGTGTACAATCTTTTCGTAAGATTCTTAATTTATAATTTTGTCATACAGATATGGCAGACACGAAGCTAGAAAAACATCAACGAAAGTTCGTCTCCGAAGTGATTGTGAGACACTTCCATTACACGTCAGAGGCAGAGATTAGGCGTTGTTTAAACCCTATCGCTCCGGAGCATTTTTATCAGCTTACAGAGACTCTAACCAAGTCTGTGTTTGAGCAGCTCCAGGCAGAGTTTGCACCAGCTATTTTTCACATAGCCCTCCTGACATCAGGTGCTTTAGTAAACATGGTCAAACAAACCATTGGACAGATCATGAAAACCTTTCAAGAACTGAAAAATCCTGCAATTACTTCGTTGCCAAACATAGCTGAGCGCATACATCTTGTGCAACAACTTTACACGGAGTTCAAGAGCAAGGAAAAGTTAGAAAGAGCAGCAAAGCGTGCAAGAGTGGAAGCCACCTCTTCTGAAGCTGCTGTTGAACCAGAAATCATTCTTAGAGCAGAGCCTGCAACGTCATCCGTTGCTACATTAGACCTCTTTCAGCTACCACCTATTTTACACCTTTTACCCGACACAGCCGTCTTCAATATCCAAGCTCCACAGTTGGGAGAGGGAAGATGGGCACATGTGAAGCGTGTGGGCGTCACACATCCCGCTTTCAAAGATCAAGTGTATGCTGCAAAAGTGTTCAAAGTACACTTATATGGGCCCACCATGGAGCAACAGGTCAAAGACGAAGCAACAATTTTGGATATTTCACATCGAGGTATTATCTACCCTCTTGCCATGGTGCGCCACGTGGAGCGACCAATGCTCATTTCACGATTTTGGAATGGCGGCCATGTGGAGCAATGGATCAAAGAATGCATTGCAGACGGAAGCAGCCAGCCTGTCATTCGCGATTACGTACTCACTGTAGGAACAGTAGAGCTATTCCAGGAGAATATTTTGCAGAACATCAATGCTCTCCTTCAAACTGTGAGGTATATACATACGCATAACTACCTCCACAATGATCTACACTCTATGAATATGATGCTGCATTTTGGCAAAAAAGGTGTTTACGCCGGCATTGTAGATTGGGGTTCATGCACCAAAACAAATACGATAGCCGGTTTTCCTCCTCTACGCGATATGCAGATAGAAACTAGAAAACAATATGAGAGAGATTATCCATGGGCAACCTCCGAATGTATATCTAGTAATCCTCCCTCCTGGACCAAAGCTATGGATATTTATTCCATGTGTCATACATGTAAACGCATTTTGAAGTGCTTACCAGAGCCCCAAGAACAAAGCAAGAGACATTTTTTGAGTAATGTACTTGCTCATCTTGAAGCCGGCAAGCGCCAAAACCCCAAAACCTGGCCTCATGCTTTTGATCTCTCCTTATGTTTAAATGGTGCCCATAGAGTGGGTTACAACATTGTAATGACATCTGGCTTACGAACAGCTGATGATTAATGAAAACACAGTCTCATGATTTCATCATTGTTTTACTTTTGGTGTCAGATTTAATTGTATGTTTAATTGAACAAAATATCTATGTTTGTCATTCGATATACTATCCAATGTCAAATTAATTGAATGGGTATTTAAAAGTAATGACATGTTCACCTAATATGCAGATATGGAAGAAGAACTCAACCACGCTGAAGCTCAGAAAATTTTTAAAGAAGAACAAGTTAGATGTGGACAAGCAGATCTTTCTACTATTGCCAACATTGAAGAAGTTGAATCTGAGCTGCAGGGCAAACCATTAACCCTTAGAGAGTGTAAAAAGCTTTTCCCTAATCACTTTGTACGCCATCAACTATTTCAAATAAGTGGCAATGCAAAAGATACAACTCTGTTAAAGCTCTCTAATTTGCAACATATAAAAGGACTGGCACGTGTATTGCTGCAAAGGTTTATACGACAAGAGAGATGCCTACCAAACAACAACCAAGTAGCAATTTACTTTATCCAGCAATGCTATGTTCGATATGTTTTGTTGAAGAGAGTGGATTGGTCAGATCGTCCAGGCACCGATGGCGTTGGACGTGGACGCATTGCAGAAAAGGTGGCAGCACGCAATGCAAATAATCCAATGCCTCCTCGCAAGCATCCTATTGTTTTACTTCGTGAAGAGTCAGAAACACTGACTGAATTAGCTAGCCAAGGACAAGACCTTGCTAGCCAAGGAGAAACACCGGACATGCTTCGTGGCCGTATTCTTGAGCTTGAAATAGAGTTAAGTGATGCACAAGCAAAGCTTCAACGATATGAATCATTGTATGGACCTTTGCCAGATGATACTACCACTTCACATAAAGATGTTTCTCAACCATCCCCTGAGCTAGGAATTACATATTTTACCATAGACGAACTTATAGCAAATCTATCAAACTCATAAGTCACTCAGAAGCTTTTTGTAATCTCAAAATTATATCAAACTCTTTTCGATTGAGTAATTTCCCAGAACCTTGTTGTAATTTCAAACCTACATCGACTTTATGTAATTTTTATTCGACAAGATATTATCGGTAGTTTATATTTGAGTGTGAGTGAATATGTGCATCTGAGAGAGAGAGAGAGAGAGAGAGAGAGAGAGAAAGAGAGAGGTTTTGATGTGAACGACAACGAGATAACACTTTCTTTCATCATATACAAAAACTTGTTGAGTAAGTATTACAATGGTACTCTCACAAATCATCTCCATCTTCAAAAACTGCAACCATATCATATCAACTGCAGAAATAGCTTCATGTGTTTGGAAGACTCCATATTGCTTTTGAGCGGCTCTAGTTGCAATGTTTTGAGGCTTATAAATAAGTCTCATATTGCAAAAAACATACACCAAATCAGCAACCCGCTTAGTATGAAGTCTGTTTTGCTTTTTAGTGTGCACAAAGTCGAATGCTAACCAGTTTCGCTCACAACTTCCACTTGATGCAGCTACTGATAAAACTCTAACTGCAATGTGTTGCAACTCCACTTTCTCTCCACCATACTCCTTCCACCATAAAGGTGCACTTGTTTTGCCAATGGCATCTATATGCCACGGATCCTGAAACATACCAGTTCTGTTTTGGCATAATCTACTCGCTGATGAAAAGTTGTTTTTTCATCTTCGTGCCCTAAGAGTTGGGAGCACACTGTTTTGAAGTCGGACATAACTTCTTTGTTGGCAGATTGCTAATGCATTTGAAACTTAGGATCCAATACAAAAGCCGCACCATGCAATGGCGTATGCAACTGCATCCAACGCTAGTTAACAATTATAATCATGATAGCTTTATCCTTTGCACCAAAACTGACATTTTCTCTTAGCTTGCGTATAGCCTCTGACATATACCAGTAGACCAGACCAAAAATAAAGAATCTGTGTCAACTGCTCTCAAAAGATCTACAAATGGCTTTGACACAGTTACTATTCTTTCTACATTATGCCAAAAGACTGGCGAGTTTACTATTTGCGCACATCGACCAGCTGCTTCCTGATAACTTGGATACTTGCTGAGCCATCCATCCCATCTTCTGTCTGCTAAGTTTTCCATCAATGCAGGCTTCAACTCTTGCAAAGCAGCAAGAACATAGTATGTCGTAGCAAACCTTGTCGCGCAAAATATTTTCAAAGCTTTATTTGGTGACTTGGTTCAAAAAAGAGCATACGAAAATTGATGCTCTCTAATGAATTTCACCACATGATTTGCATCCAATAAAGTTTGCTTCACACATGCCATTTTACCAATATCTTTTAAAAGCAAATTTAAAGTGTGAGCTGCACATGGTACCCAAGAAATCTCCGGATACTTGACTTGAATAGCTCTTCCTGCTCCTTTGTAGTTGGCCGCATTATCTGTGACAATAGCAGTCACATTCTTTGGTCCACCTGCCTTTGCAATTGCACGCTCATACACCCCTGCTAGGTAGGTGATAGTCTTCTCTTTCAATGAGCTGTCAATTGCTTCCACGAACATAGCCCCTCTAGGGTTAATAAGCATTACATTGATTAAAGGTTTTTTTTGACAGTTAGTCCATCCATCCAATGCTATGGTGCATCCATATGCTGGAACAAACTCTAGAACTGTGCGTTTGAGAATGGCTTCAGTACTGTCTTTGACTTTATCAAGATATTCAGTTCGCATCTTGTTATAGTCAGGAAGCACAAATCCTTTTTTGGCTGTACTCATCAAAGCATCTTGAAATATTGGATTGCGCATAGCATTGAACGATATGCCACACGCAACAAATGCTTGTGTACATTTTAAATGCAACTCAAGCAACCATTGTTTACCTAATGCTTCAGGCATTATCTGTCCATTGGATAACGCTCTGCCGGATTTGCTTGTGCTAGGAACTCCTTCTGATGTAGAAGCATGTCCATGAAGGGGGTTCAATTGAGAATTGTGATCGTTTTCTTGAGTGGTACACACCTCTTCTGTTGCCTCATTGCATACAGATGGTTCAATATTCGCATGAATATCTTTAGAAACATCACCTTTATGTTTAGCTGCAAGAATCAACTTTTCTTTGCGAGAATACATGGCAAATTTTTCATGAATATCTTTTGGTGGTGCCCCTCACTTTTCAACATTGCCAAGGACTTTAAATAAATTCTCTTTAATCCTGGTTGCATTACCACTGAACTCGTGGCCACATGATTTACATTTAAGTCGAGATGTATTTCTCCCAGCTTTCAACTCATGCACATAACTCCACTCTTGTCCTTTCACCATGATGCACAAAATTAATTTGCTAGTAAAAACAAAGTCAAGGATCATTTTCATAATCAAAACCAATTAAAACATTAAATTAATTTAACTAACAATGATTGAACGAAATTAAAATAATTAAAAACAATGATTGAACAAAAATACAATAATAAAAAACAATACCATTGGATTACATATAAATTGCATCGATTTATCTAAAGTGCAAGCTTGTAGCTTTAACACATTATGATAATCAATAATTACGATTAAATCAAGTATTAAAATGTATATCATTATAAATTGATATACATCTAAGAGCTATAAGTGACATTTTTAAATGTCAAAACGATAATCACTTACAATACTTGATAATTATCGTATCTATGTAAAGTGCGAACAAAAAGTTCTTACACTTCACCATAGATTTTTAAGCGGTTATCTATCTACAATGCGACCATGTGTATGCTCTCACACAGTACGGTAGATTATGCAATCCAAATAAAGATAAGAGAATATCAATATTTTTGGATATGTTTTTCCTAAATTTTTACTCTAGTGAGAGCATAGTAGTGTGAATAGCTCTACACAAAACGTAAAAATATAATTTTGTTTCATTATATTCATTTTGAAGTGAGAGAAAATCTCTACACATCAAAATCGAACTTTAAATTACATAAAATTAATTTTTATGTAATTATATTTTTAAACTAATTATCTCATGTGAGAGTTCACTCTACACACAATGATAATATCTTTTTTTTTATTATTAGTCACTTTCAAGTGTCAATTAATTGAACACATTGACAAGTGATTCTTATAATTACAGTTTGTATCAGGGTGAGAGATTAAACTCTTCACAAAATACAAACTTTTAACTATTTACTAAGTTTTTCAAAACAAATTCATATATTTGAATCACAAAACTTAAAATTCTATTGAATTTTAATTTTTATTAAATTCATATTTTTATTTTTTTACAAATTGCTTTTTTTGATCGTTTGGTGAGAGTACTCACATGGTAAACACTGACTATGAAAGCTGGTGTAAGGGCTGTCGTGTGCTGCTATATATACTAACATATTCAATCGTTATAATTTTTGATCGAAATCAAAAAAAAATTCGATCAAAAAATTAAGAAGTTATACGGTTAGCCGTTTATGCTGATGTGACACCATATAATACGACCGTATAATTTAGATAAACGAATAATATGCCCATTATTCGCGTATTATACGTCTCCCGAATAACGAATAATGTAACTCAGGCCTTCTTAATGCCAAAAGCCTCCACAAAAACATTTTTACAAATGCCTACGCACCTAGCCTTGCTATTGTTTGCCATTTTCACTTTGATTTTAGGTGTCTCATGGATGTGCATGCCTAGTCTTTGCATGAGTCCCTCTGTCATGATGCAAATTTGTGCACTCCCATCCACTAGACCTTTCCTAACCAATCTTCCTTTGATGTGAGAATCTAGCACAGGTGTAATGTCCTCATTCATTTCAGCTTGTGCAATTTTTACAACAGGCACACTCTCTTTTACCTTTCTCCTAGTGCTAACTGCCCTTGTTAAATCCCTCCTAACTTGTGGACCTAATGCAAAAAATTGAGGCCATGAGATATCAGGACCCTTACCTCTCATGTCTTCCAACAAGTTGTACAGAACCATACCATGTCCAAGAGGAAAGTCTTGGAGGTTAATACGACATCGCGTCCTCTTGGTTTCCTTGGTCTCCTTTGCCTTCTTTTCTCGTCCATGGTCACTTTGTGACGTAACTCCTTCTTTCTCCTTACCTTTTCCTCAGCCACGCTTAATGCCATTTGCTTCCTGGTCAACCTCATTGGAATTTGTCACCTCTACCACACGCACATTTGGGTCTGGCAAAGGCGGAAGTCCTTCCACTCCTCGTGGAGGTGGTCTTGCTCCATTTGGCCTTTCTAGAAGCCGTGGTTGTTGACTAGTTCCTTCACCTGCATTCATCACTAGGTAGTTCAAGTTAGGTCTCCCTAGCTCCCCACGGGTCCAGGGACAATTATACATCCCATGTCCAGACTCTCCACAAATATTCACATCAAATGACCAATGATAATAAATAAGAGGCAGGATGACAGGGTTTGGTGACGCCAGAATTTCTCATACTCTTTGGGCACCAAACATGAACATCATACGTTGTTGAAAATGGATTTTTCTACTAATTGCAATGTTTCTTCTAATGTGTGGAGTGAAATGAAAGGGGAAAACCTCTATTCCTGGACCATTATCCATTGTCTATGCATGACCTAATGCTTAAAACAAAACAAAAATATAGACGTCCAAACTAAGGTCGTACCTAATGAGAGGCAAAATAAAAAGATTTACTGAAGCGTTTATCTCGGCCAACCTAAGAGGACCTAAAATTCTACGAATTACACGTTGAAATTGCAACTTAGTACTAACAATTATGTCTACCTTTTGCCTTGCAATGGGAATGAAAGGATCATAAAAATTCTTGTTATTCATGAAAACTACTTTACTATGCTAAAGATTGATCCTTTACAAAAATACACAAGCCCTCCTCCGTGGAGGCACCAAAATTGAGGTGGTCCGGGGCGTGCAACAAGAGAGGCGACCTCTAAACACCTCTCAACGCTCCCGTGCTGCTCAATTGGGGCTGGGGCAACCACAAGCAAGAGACAACAATAACAAACCCACAGCCAAACAAATGAAGGGGCACCACCTAGTTATGGTATGCGAACTAGGACGCAAGAGAGATTTTGGCACAACCAAGAGGATGCGCCACAAAACACACACAAGAAACCTCACATAAAATGGTCCAGAGAGAGCTAGAGAAAAGGAAAGAAAGAGAGAAATGGATCTTGTGTAATACCTTATTTCTGACTTGCAAATGGAGATGGTTCGTTATGTTGCTATCGTAGAGCTTGTGCAAAAACTCACTCAATGCTTAGTGAATGCTAAACCTTGCCAACACACACACACTGTCTTAGGGTGTGGGAGACCTCTCACCACAATACCCTCTTACAATGGACACAAAATTGGCAATGAAAACACACTAAAACACTTTCTAAAGCAAGATCAAACGATAGAACTCAAAATACACAAGTCACCTTGAATTCACTAAATCGTATCGCACAAGTGGAAGGACGAAGATTTTAACGTTGAAGCACGCCTTTGATGCACCAAACCTCAATTTATTGATGATGGAGGAGCATATACAATAGTGGTTTTGAGATTTTGAACTCACGCTCTCTCACTTGCAATGTGTAGCTTGAAATCTTCTCTCACACCAAGAGTGAAGCTCTAAGTCTCTCCTCACGCATAGAGTGTTGGGGTGCTATGTGAGATATTGGAGGTGGTTTTACAAGAAGGAGAGGGACGTATTTATAGGTTGAAGACCCTTCATTATGATTATTGGAAATCCTAGTTTACAAGCTAACAAATCAAGATTATGATTTTTTTTTAATATCAAAACATTGCGGGCCTTCTTTGTCTGCTTGAGTCATGGATGTGGGCTCAAAAGAGAGCATTATTGATGGTAGATAAGGTGAAAGTAGAGTTTTAAGGAAGGGGAAGGGGAGAGAGAGAGAGAGAGAGAGAGAGAGAGAGAGAGAGAGAGAGAGAGAAAGAAAGAGAAAGAGAAAGAGAGAGAGAGAGAGAGAGAGTTACTATGCACATGTCTTGAGGTGAGGTGTCTTTTATGGTTATGTCAATGGCTATTTTGTGTTAGTATGTTAGTGGTTAGTGTTAGTAATCACTACAAAGTTAATAATATATTTACAATGGGTAGAATGGGGTGGATAGTTGAAGTAAGATGGTTGAATGAAATGAGAAAATCCTTATGATGGTGAAGCTTGAAGAAGTACTTACTTGTGTAGGTTCCCAAAATGACTATCGATCATCTTCTTCTTCTTCTCTTTTTTATGCCACCGCCGTCAAGGTTGATTACCGCGATGAAAATTGCCATTCGGTTGATGAGATTTCTCAATTTGCAGAGGTTAATCATGGTACACATTCTGAATTTATGTATATATAGAAGGGGTAAGATGGAATTGTACTTTGGAGATAATAGAGAGAGGCATAGAGATGGTGTATGTACATGGAGAGCTCATATGAGAGCTATGGGAGTAAGTGGGGAGGTTACTGGTGAAGAAGGTGAGAGAAACCATTGAAGGTGCAGATTTGAGTGAGGGATTGAGAGGAATGAGTGTGTGTGTGTGTGTGTAGAAGTGTGGAAAGAGGTGACAGAAGACTATGGGCTACTTGTGAGAAAAGTGGGCAGACTGGGGTCCACTCAAAAAATCCTAGCTCACCAGTGGTTGCTCCAAAAATCACCAAAATGTTTGAGGTGATTACTCAGCTTTTGTTCCACATTTTCTCTTTTGACCACCGTTCCAAATTCAGAGTGGAGATGGGTGCCAAAAATCTCACCAAAAAGCTTGTTTTTTATGCCTGCAAAAGTCTTTTAGTGGCCCCCTCCTTTGTTGAATTTGTACAATGCATCCAAGAGTGAGCCTCTCCTTAGTCATATCATAATACAAAGCATCCAAGTTTCCCTTTACACATGCATGGAGGAGGATTATTGGTGAATAAAGCAATATATACATGGTAGGACTAGTGTATGGACTATTCATGGATTTTAGCTCAATAAACACATGGTGTTAGAATAATGAGTAAAAATAATAAAAAAATATGGAGAATTTATGGATATGAAAAGATATTGGAATCATATGATATGGTCCCTCTTCGTATTATTTTGGGTGAAAGAGGAAAAGGTATGCAAGTAAATAATATAATAAACGTGACTAGGAGAGTAGAAATCAATTTTTGTTTTCACGAGGGGGAGGGTGAAAATGTGGGGGTGATTTGTATAAAAGAAAAATATGAGGTTAGAGTATGTACACATTGGCAAAAAATATACTTATGGTGTA
The DNA here is from genome assembly GCF_014529385.1 of Adiantum capillus-veneris. NCBI lineage: Eukaryota > Viridiplantae > Streptophyta > Polypodiopsida > Polypodiales > Pteridaceae > Adiantum > Adiantum capillus-veneris. The sequence goes on from NC_140954.1 coordinate 71,368,294, forward strand.
AGAGGATGAAAGAAGGCATACACAGGTTTAATAAAACACACACCTAAGTATAAATATTTAAATAAAATACCAAAATAATTATAAAGAAACCCTATATTTAGGCCATGTATACAATGAAATATTTACACACAAAGAGGCCATAATATACTTTTTTTATTTTTTATTTTTGGCTCAACTAGCCTAGTGACTAGCTAGCTGAGGGTTTTAAGAAGATATGGAAAAAGCCCCCTTACTCACACACGCCTATGTACAATGAAAAGGTAAGAATAGCCACAGTGTTTAGGTGATTTTGGTTGGGTGGGGTAACTCACTATGGCAATTATGGAGAGCCGAAAAACGGCTATGATTAGCATCCCTAAGGTTCTCTCTACATATCCATCTGCTAGTTGCAATGTTGTTCTGACAGCTAGTCTTCCCCATTTCTCCCAAATTCCCTTTGTAACAATGGCTATTACAACCACCCCACTATCAAGTATGGCTATCGTTTTTACTCATTTGTACTCGGGTGGTAGGGTGGTGTTACCTTCTTCTCCTTTACAATAGTCACCCACCTTATTCTCAGGTACATGCTTTGAATTTTTTCTCTCGAATTGAGTCTTAAACATGTTGTTATCTACGAGTTGGTCATGTGAAGGGATTTTCAACCCCATCTTTTGCAGGTGTTTTCCCATTTGGACCCATAGCTGTGGCCTGAATTTTAGCAACTTTGAGAGAGTAGTTTTGCATTTTATAGGAGAATACATCAATTCATGCAAGCTTTTAGTATCCATCATTTTTGGTGTAGCTTTCCACTAGGATGTACCACTCTTACCTCAAATTTTGTTTCGTTTTCTCCTATGAAATATGGTAAAGTTTGTAGAGAGTCTGGTTTGCTCTCTTCAAATGCAATAGACCTAGCATCTCCGTATAGAGATCGTATAAAACTTGTGATCCATGTTGATCTCAGGGATAGGTGTTGATTGTAAGGTAGCACTTCCGTCTTTTTGGTTTCTAATCGTCTCCCATAAGGATTGTGGCCATGGCTCATTTACATCAGGAATCTGTTGCATCTCATGAGACTTCACCTCGTCCGTAGTGTTTGCAACAACTCTCATATCTAATGAATTTTCATAACCTAGTTTAGGTGGCTCTACTGATTTGTTTTATTTTAGTGTGCTTGCTTTTTTTTCCTTGAGCATGCTTGAATTTACCTTTACAAGCACATGCTTTACTTGTTCATGGATTTTCAAGGTTTTTGGCTATAATATGGGGCACTTGTCAACTGAAGGTGGACACTTTTCTTTTTATGTGAGCTGTTGAAAGTGTTGCATGAAACTATGCAAGGTGGGTTGGGTTAGCCTGAAACTTTCCTTGTTAGCATCATGTCGTGAGCTCGATTTACATCGATCCTCATCAAAATTAGAAACAACTTCTCGTCGGGTTTTCATAATGGACGCTTAAGGGGTTAGGGGAATCTAGAGAGATTTGGCCTAATGAAAACAAAGTGTAGTTTAGAGTGTTCTCCTTTGTTTACCAAATTCAGAGTACTATTGTTATTTGGTGAAATTCCAAAAATGGTTGGACCTATGTTTTACCAAATCTTTATAAACAACCATAGTATGCCCAACAACAAACAATAATATCCTTGGTAATTTTCACATAAGTAGTTCTCTGGTTTTAGAACCAGATTACCTTGGACTTCTTGTTTTTTTATAAACCAACTATGAGGATTCTTGACATGGAAAAACAATAAGAGCGACATCCATTTAGAATACTTATACTTTTGGTTTGTTTGCTATTTAAAATTTTGAAAAAAAATCAAAAAGGGGTAAATATTAGCTGCTATAGTACAATCTCCAAAAGAAAATTCCTACCATTTATGTTTTTAAAAAATGATTATTTATAAACTCATACACTTTATAAAGAGTCTTTGTTATCACCTGCACAAGATCTATTCCTAGTGTGCCAAATGTTTTTGTTAGTAGGTATCTCAACAAATACCCTTTGAGAAATGGACAGGACTAGGCTAGCTTGGAAACGAAATAAAAAATGAAAAGGCACGTGGATGCAAGATGACAAGCAACTGGCAAGGTAGGAGACACACGTCCTTCAAGGGAAAGAAAAATGGAGACGAAGGCCACATGGTAGTGGCAATTGCTCTTGCACGAAGTAGGTAGGGGTTGTAGGGCTCAAGAAGGTTTTTTTAATAGGTATGGCATAGCTCTCCGAACACAAGAGGTAAATATATATTAGCTGCTAGTACAATCTCCAAAAACATTTTCTACCATTTATGTTTTAAGACAACGATTATTTATAAACTCATAAATTTTATAAAGAGTCTCTGTTATCACCTGCACAAGATCTATTCCTAGTATGCCAAACGTTTTTGTTAGTGGGTATCTCAATACATACCCTTTGAGAAATGGAAAGAACTAGGCTAGCTTGGAAAGGAAACAAAAAACGAAAAGGCACATGGATGCAAGATGACAAGCAACTGGCGAGGTAGGAGACACATGTTTGTCAGGGGAAAGCAAAACGGAGACGAAGACCACGTGGTAGTGGGTAGTAGGTAGGGGTTATAGTGCACAAGAAATTTTTTTTAATAGGTATGGAGTAGCACTCTAAACACAAGAGGGTGGAAGGTGAACTGGTTTAGTGCACATGATTTAGTGTGATCGTGATGGTGGGGGTTTGATGGATGCTGCAAGGAGATTCCAAGTAATTAATTGAGAGTGGACCGAGTAACTCATTTCTTTTAATGCAAATCTTGCAAAATACTTTGGTTTTAAATGGAAGAGGAAAAGTGAATGGCATGTGGAGAAAGACGAGAGACAAAAACAAAGAGAGATATTTACAGACGCGTGTAATGATCGAAGGAGAGAGAATGCATTTTTTTTAATGTGGATCTTGCTTGGTTTTGAATGGAAGAGGAAAACTGAATCGAATGTGGAGAAAGAAGAGAGAGAAAAACAAAGAGAGTTATTTATGAATGCGTGTAAAGGTTACACACACACACACACAGAGAGAGAGAGAGAGAGAGAGAGAGAGAGAGAGAGAGAGAGAGATTCTTTTCCTATGGCTGTGAAATAGACGAAGGTGCTTGAAGGAGCTTAGGGTGTAGCTTGATGTGGGGCAAAAGGTAACCAGGTCAGCTAGGCCATCAGTTGTAGATGGATGGGTTAGTGGCCCACTACTCCGCCATCAATAGGGGGAGTAGATGGTGTGTAATATTACCATATACATGTGGTAGTGATGTGTGTGAACACACTTAGGACCGTCGCGGCATTTTCTCCCTCACTAGGAGGCTTTCCTCCCCTTGCATTGTGTATACATCCATCACTCTAGGGCTATCTTATCTTTTCGCTGCACACTAAGTAATACACTCTCTGTCGTGTGCCTTGAGCTACCTACGTCTTCTCCAAGTTGTGTGTGTTTTCCTACAGCCCTAAATCCAACAATTGGTATCAGAGGAGGTTGCATCCTCTCGGGCTCAACCGCTGGCAGCTCCACCACATGCCTGTTCACTTTCTTTGATTTTATGAGCTTTGGTGAGAGTTCGCAAGTCCACTGATATTCATGTTTATGTTGCTACCATCAATTAAGTTCACCCTCCATGTTCTCAAAGTAACCTCACAAAAGTTCTCACTCTAATTCTCTTAATTCCGCTATTCTCAAAGTTCATAGGCCATTTCCATTACACTTTGTCTCAAACCTCCCAAGCTTACCATTGATGATTCCCAAGCTCAAGCTCTTCTCAATGCCAAGCTCACCTCACTCACCATACGTTTCCAACTTGATTCCACACAAGCTCTCATCCAAGCACAAACTCTACTCATAAAAAACCTCCAATTGTATCTTGATGGCTACCACTCACTCGTTGAAGAACGCCTCAATAATCTTAGCAATAGGATTCTCTTGATTTCCATTCCGCTATTGTCAAAACATTATTGGAGTCTTAAGCTTAAAGAATGGAAAACCTCTTCTCTCAACCTCTTCCTTTTCAAAATCCAAACCTACATCTTGAATGCCCATCTAACCTCTACCAACGAGGAGGACGCCATACGTGCACGTAAAAGATCCATCGATGCATTGGAAGAGGAATTCATTTCCCTTCCCAAAGAAAAAACTATAAAAGAACTTGTGGAGCAAGTGGTGGAGGAACACTTAGTTTCAAGTAACACCAAGGTACACCTAAGTGCAAGTCACACTAACCACTCTTCTCCAAGAAAACCCTATCCCCCTCCCAAAAAACCCTACCATTCCCCACAAAGAACCCTCAACCTCCCTTACAAAAAACCCTCACAATCCCCTAGACCCTCTACCTACCCTCACCCCTCTCCGTTGGAGCCTCAATCTATAGCTCCTAAACCCTCTCAAGGCCCAGCCAATACACAAACTTTAGAATCTCCCTACCAAGTATCACCTTCTTATGTAAAGAAACCCACTATATACCCACCACCATAATATACCTACTAATCTGGTCTACCCTCTTAAACCCATTAGGCCCCCTCACCCTACAATTTTTCACCCCAAAATTACTTCTCTCGCTTCCTCTTCCCACAAGAAAGCCTTTTAACAAAAGAACACCTCCCACTACAATTCAAAGCGCTCGATAAAAGTGAGAGGGAGGAGGGATTAGGTCTTAAGCACCCCACTACATGGGTGCATCTTTCCTTCTCCAAGCCCCCCCCCTCCTCCCATATATTTTGATCTCCAACACCGCCTCTGTGTCACCTCTTAACAAAGATTACCTTGATCTTCCAACCCGCAAAGGACGATTGAGAAGAAAGTATTGGCTACCCCTATAATTCCTCAAAACTACAAGCTTCTCCTTTTTGGTAAGCTTAAAGCCTTCTCTTTGGATCTTGGTGTTTCCAACTTTAAAGTGCACGACCTTTTTCCTAAAAAACTCTCTCTCCCTGAAAAGAGACACCTAGCTTTAGGTTTAAAATACATCCCCCCCCCCCCCCCCCCCCCCCCCCCCCCCCCTCCTTCAAACCCTTCATCCGCGTCACTTCTTAACGCACATGCCAGCATGGCAAGAAATTTCAAACTAAAGTTTTTTTTCATGAATCATCCAACTCCACCACCCTCTCCTTTCAAGGTACCAAATCCCCTTTGGAAGCCGCCTTTGGAAAACCACACTCTCAACCAAATCTTACTCACTAACCATAATAACCTAAATCTTCTTTTGAACTCTAATTTCTTCCCACCCTCTAAACCTCCCTGTTTTGTCACTCAAGCCTTATCTAGCCTTAAATTGGATCCTTCCATTGTCATAAAACCTATCGACAAAAAATTAGGCTTGGCCATCCTACCTTGGATTGGTACCAAAGTAACATCCTCACCCACCTCAATGATACCTCCACATACGAGCCTTGCCCCTCCATCCCCATTAGGCAAAATTTGGACCCACAAAGGGGCCCTTTAAGGAGTTTGACTTTACCTCTCTCTACCAAAATGGGCGCATGGATAAACTTTTGCAAACAAACTCCAAAGTTGGCAGAGGTTTGATAGTTAGAATGTCCTCTTCAATCTCTATCTACTGATATATAACACGCCATGAGATTCCTCATATTTTAGAAGATTCTATTTTTGATTCACTTAGATTCCGACAGAGTCGTCACATCATAGGTGAATCAAAAAAAGAATCTTCTAAAATATGAGGAATCTCATGGCGTGCTATATATCAGTAGATAGAGCTTGAAGAGTACATTCTAACTATCAAACCTCCGCCAACTTTCGATTTTTTTTGCAAAAATTTATCCATGCGCCCGTTTTGGTAGAGAGAGGTAAAGTCAAACTCCTTAAAGGGCCCCTTTGTGAGTCCAAATTTTGCCTAATGCTTTCCCTTTTTATTGCTTCCCTCCTCTCCTCCCTTATCATCCAATTTTTGACGTTACCTGCTTTAGATCGTAACATTATCCTCTCACCCCTTGACATGCAACTTAAACCTTGCCCCATTTATTTCATCCCAAAACTCCACAAACCCTCCCTTGTCTCACGACCTATTTGCTCCTAAAAAGGCTACATCTTTGAAAAAGCTTCTATTTGGCTTCACTTTGAACGTTTTTCTATCCTCCACACCTTTAAACAAAATCTTCAAAACTCTCTCACCCTCATCTAGGACCTTAACAACCTTCCCCTCCCACCCAATATCCTACTCTTCACCTTTGATGTTGAGGCCCTCTATCCTAGTATCCCAATCAACCAAGGCCTCATAGCCCTCAAAGCCTCCATTTCTACCCATTTTGACCCTCTTAAAACCCACTTTATTTGCTCTCTCGGGGCGCTTATCCTATCCCACCACTACATTACCTTCAAAGGAAAATTTTGGAAACAAGTCAAAGGCACCGCTATGGGCTCCAATTTTGCCGTAGTATATGCATGCCTCTTCTTGTGCCATCTGGAAGCCACTTCTTCTCTTTTGAGCAATCCTAACCTTCTCTACTTCAAGCGGTATATAGATGATGCCTTTGGGCTATGGATTGGCTCTAAGGTATCCCTCACCTCTTGTTTGAGGGTGAAAGCATGTTAACTTGTCATGTTTTTTCATGTCCCGGACAATGCTAACTAGCACAATTTTGACATATGCTAACTAGTACAATAACTTGAGCTACATCTCCAAGATCTATGACATATGATATATCAATAAAAAGCACTTGAAACAAGGAATCCAAATGTACAACCTCTGACAAATTTTGATATTATTTGTAAAAAATTTACCGGACGCCCAACTTTTTGAAGATGTGCTAACTTGAAACTGCTAACTAGCACAAAAAGCGCGACAGGTTAACATGCTTTCACCCTTGAATGATTATGGGAAACCGCTTCAAGAACGCATTAAAATCTCTAGCGACATCTCTCCCAACCATGCCACTATCCTCAACATAGGATTTTTTAAAGGTACAAAGTTTGCCTCCTCAAGCCTTTTGGACTCTCTACCATCAAAAACCCTAAAATGCCTATAACTACATCCCTTGGATCTCCTGGCACCCTACACACTTAAAAGTGGCTTTCATTATGGTTGAACTCAAAAGATTTATCATTAGAGAAAGCTCTTTGGAAGTTTTCATTGCTATCCACAACCTCTTCTACCAATGCCTTAGGCCAAAACGATACCCACAAGGTTTTCTTCATGGTGTATTCAAAAAAGTCACATATTAGAATCGCACCTCCCTCATGGAGCCCACACTCCAATTTAAAAAATCACTCCCCATAACCTTCAAGTAAGATTTCACTCCTTCCACAAGAAGTCTATCACCCTCCGTTTGTATCAGCAACCCTATCGCTTCGGCCTACTAGTACAACCCCTCACTCTCGCCTCTACCTAGACCCACCATTTGTTGGACCTCTGGGCCCAACGTTCATAGTCTGATTGTACATACCTTCCACCACCCCTGGAGACTCACATAATCTTTCAATGGGCTACATGTGCTCCTTTTTGGCTTGCTACACACCTTCTACAAATGAATCCTTGGAAATCTCCATTTTTTGATACCCCTACCCTATGAAGTATTGGCTCTCTATATAATTGTTTGTCTCTTATGTACTGTAGTGTTGGGACCCTCCCTTCTGCTTTATCCCTTATCATGTTCCCACCTAATCTTGCATATTCCCCCTTCCCTCCCCCCCCCCCCCCCCACAGGGTGCTCCAATCCTTACTCCCTTTATTTTTCCTTCCCCCCCTAACACCACTCTTTACTCCCTTAATTTGGGGCTTACCTCAATTAATTAAACCCCACCAATCCCTTACCTACCTTCCTCTACACCTCCTACAAAATCATAAGCCAAAATCTTAAGGCAACTCTGCCTAACAATGCATCTTTGTTGTACTAGCTCCATGAAAAATATAAAATGGCTATTACAAATCCTCTTATGTCCCCCCCCCCCCCCCCCCCCCGACCTAAACTTGACCTATCACTTCACCCTCTATCTCCCCACTAACTTTGAAATCTGGGTGTGTGCATGGTTAGGTGGACTAAATACCTATGTCCCAGACATTGGTGGTGGAGAGGTAGCTTGTTGCATATCAAAGCAGGAACCAAGAGAAGAGTTCTAAATAAAACATTAAAGTTTCAAAGCATGACATTTATGATTAAAATATTCCCACAACCTTTGGCAGTTTCGTAGTTCGTTCCCTCCACGCCCCTGGGGAACTTTCAGACAAAATTAGTCGGATGTCTCTCTCTCTCTCTCTCTCTCTCTCTCTCTCTCTCTCTCTCTCTCTCTCTCTCTCTCTACATGCACAGAAACCAAGCACAGGAGAGTGAGCATTAATAGTCTTGAAGAAACATTTTCACAGAAGCTTCTCTACGAACCAAACACAGAAGGGGATTTTCTTACAAAGTTGGTAGTCTTGCAGGAGCATTTGCACATAAGCTTCTTTTCCAGGCAAAGACAAACACAGAAGGGGAGTTTTTCAGGAGGTCTTGCAGAGAAGACATTTTGCTTTTTTTTTCCAATCTGCAAGCAGCTAGAGCAGCTTTTCAAGCTAAGCACAGAGAGTGTTGGTAGTGAAGCAAGAGGTTTCAAGCAACAACTACAACTACAACTTATACATTGCAGGAAGAGTGGTCAGCGTGCACTCTTTGCCACATATCAAGAAGGCCATGGTGGGAAGACAGCCACGTCTTGACCTTACAAGCAGTAGGACTTTAACTCTGGTCTACATGGCACCCACGTCAAGCGGAGCAGCCTCAAGCATTGGATCAACATTGGTTCCAGCACCCTTGGGTAATGGGTTTATTGGAGAAAGAAACAGGAATGCATCTATGTAAACAGCATTGATTGGGGCATCGGCAAGTTTTGGAGCAGGGATAATAGATGGAACAGCATGTGTTGAAGCTCCCTCAAGTTTTGGAGCATGTGCAAGCCATGCTGGCATTTGTGAGTGTGCAAAATGTAGAAGGCTTGCTGCCAGAAGTTATGAAGCTTGCAGAAAGACAGAGTATCGTCGCAAGCTCAAGGAAATTCAAAACCAATATCCATCTCGTGCGATTATTGCGAAACGCCAAGCTATAGCAAAGCGTATTGTCACATGTTTCAAACAGCACACAAGAGGCCTTGACAACAAGACAAAGGAAACATCATGAAGGATGTGTTGAATGATGCTTGCATGCACGGGCTCAAAATTGAGACGAGAGAGAATCCAGTGCTGGTGGGTATCAGGGACACTCTTTCCACCATCAAGAAACCTAGGAGCAAGAAAGAACTATTTCTTAAGAGGGTGACTATCATGATGGCCATGAGAGCACCAACCCCAAACATTTATGTAGCTTCAAAACTTCTAGGGACACACCGTAGAAACTTCTACGCAGTAAGAGAGAAATTAAAAAATGAATCCTTGCCATTGCATTTATGCGAGCGACAGGCACGCACAAAGGATGGAATCTCTGATGAGATCAAGGAATTGGTGCTCTCCTTCTGGACAGAGAATACGCATGTCTTGCCGAACAAGAAGGATGTGTGCCGAAAACAAATCAAGAGAAAATTGTGGCAAAAGAATCCTGTGCATCTTCTAGAGCAACCCCAGGTGATGTTTTCTACATTCTGATGTTTTTCTGCATTCTGATGTTTTTTTGCATTCTGATGTTTTTCTGCATTCTAATGTTTTTCTGCACTTTGAAAAGCGTCCTGAGATTACATTAGCTTCATTCCTATCTTTCTTGTTGGCGTGTTGTAAGTTTTTTCGTATAGCTGTAAGATTAGGTGGGATAAATATGGTAATCGGCCCTATGGTGGTAGCCACCATCTGGTTTTCATGAGTCCTACCACTGGAGTGATATGCGGCAAGCCATCAGTGCTGATACAACCTTAGTTCTTGCTGCATATCTATAGGAATGGTTTTCATAGTCACCAGATTGTGTGAGGTAAGGGTGGTAGCTATCAATTTTAAGGAAGAAGTCATTGATATGATGCCTTGTCAATCACCATGCAGCTTATAACCTGGGATGTCCACCTACTATATACATTAGTATCTTCAGAAGTCATTGTCTTGGTGGCTACCCAATCTATAAAGACATATTGAGTGTAGCTACTTACTAGTACACATCCAGGATGGTAGTTATAGTGTTTCTTGTAGTAGAATTGTTTTGGTCTGGTAGCTAGGTTTTCCCAACTAGTGGGGTTGTAGTAAAAAATTTGCTGGTGTGGTTGCTAGGTTTTCCCATCTGGTGGTGTTTGAGCACAATGTAGCAATTCAGGTCAAAAGGTGGCTATTTTCCCTTTTCACATGACTAGTATGTCCTTGGTAGCTACCTTTTGTAAGTACCTTGCTTAGTAGCTATCCCATTATTTGTGGTGGGGTGTGCTCATGAGGTGGCTACAATGACATGGATTTCAGTCTTTCTTGAGAGCAGCACAATTATGGTCTAGGTAGCTACCCATTTGGTTTGTAGCCTCCCAAGGTAGGGCGTGACCAATCCCTTGCTACCTTCCATACATGGTAGCTATCCCCTAGGGTTCAACTTGCTTTTGGTTGAAGATTATAGTCAGGTAGCTACCACTCTACCTTCATTTCTGGTTGGGTGCTATGTGGTGGTAGGTACATGAAACTGGTACACTAACAGATCATACAGGTATCTACCCCCCTAGGTGGTGGCAACCTGAAAAGGAGCTCATCATATAGGTAGCTACCCCCTAGGTGGTGGCAACCTGAAAAAGAGCTCATCAAGGAGGCTAGTCTGGTGACGGGTGGCTATAGATTGCTTGACACCTGCTAGCTTCCTGTATTAGGGAAGGTATTTTGAAGTGCATGGTTTCCATCAAATATACTTAAGCTGACTAGGCTATAAGTAGGTACAATCAAGTGCATAATAGAAATAGGTCAACAATTATTTTTTTACTTGCTGCTTAAACCGTGCTCATATGGATGCGAAGTCCAAAGGTTTGCATGTTTACAGGTAGAATTCTTCCTTCAATTTCAAAGAGCCCATCCAGATGTGAAGATTGGGCAACAAAATTTTGAGAAACTGAAGCCATACTTTGTCCACAAACTTAAGGATAGGTACATGTGCTACTGTATAACACATGTCCAGATGTATTTTTTGAGAGATGGCTTAAACCAAATAAGGCAAGGTTCTCTTGGCTTGCATTCCGTCAGCTGTACTTGCCAATGTAAAATTTGTGGGGCCACTGACAAGTGCAATGCATGTGCTCAAACCTATAACAGTATGACAGTACTATGGGAATCTGTTGTGTGTCCAAAGTCTGAAAGTGACAGCCATCACAATAAAAAATGTTTAATGTTAGAATTCTCTATTTGTGGACCAGAAAAAAAGCCTGCATGCCCAAGGGAAGAATCACAAACAGGATGCATCATGACAGTCAAGCTATTCGAGGATGTCGAAGTTGGACAAACAGATGGTTCCACCCCTTTAGCCACGGCAATAGAGTGTTAGTGAGGTAACGAGGATCCTGTGATTCGTCATCCGATTGGAATGTCGGTGGACATATCATGGTTGTATGACTGTTGAGAATATTTTTGTACCGTGTATCTTCCACCATAAGAATCGATGACCCCCTCCAATATGGTCTCCTTTTGAAGAGCTCTGGTAATCCCTTTACAAAAACTGGTTTTGCTTCACCGCCTTGCAGCTCTCTGATATCAGTAAGTCTGAAAGGCAATTTGACACAGTCAATTTGGCAGAATTGCTCTTTCCAAATTCTGGGGTGCATCCCACTCAGGCAACCCTTAAGTGTAATATTCATGTTTCTATTAGTGCAGCTAGACCAGATGCAAAGGTGAAAGATGTATACGCATTCACAAAGAGATTGAAGCACATCTGGCCTGATTATGCAAAAGGTGCCACAGTCACTGCCTCCCTTGAACACTTTTCGACAGAGAAAATATTTGGTTCTCGAAGGGATCTTTGGATTGGGGTATCTTCTCAAGAGAACCCCATCCATGTCTAATACCAGGACTTTTTGAGCAGGACAGGTTGGAGGTGGCGTACCCTCCATCAGCGGAGCAGTCACAATGCTAATTGGGAAAGGCATTAGAACATCCTTCCACCTTTTTGTAGAGGAGCTTACATCTTGTTGTAACTCTGGCGAATGCACTCCTTTCGGAGGCTCTGGCTACACATCTTGCCCTAGAGGGGAATCCTTGCAGTAGGATCCTGTGATTCATCATCATACATTGTACCAGTCTTTATGTCAGTGCCTTCCTTACCAAGAAAAATAGCCAAAGATTGTATCAGCAGGAGCAGCTCCTTTGGTGTTTTTGCTGTGTTGGAAAAACCTGTGCATTGTAAAGTAGACAAGATCTTCAAAACCCCTTCCAATCTTTGGGGCATTACCCATTTCCACTTGTTGTAGCCTAAGGGTTTGAGTTCCTCTAAACAAACAGAAAGCAAGAGTTAGATAGTTGAAATATTAAATTTTTTTTAGAGAAAATGGATCTCACCTCAATGGACAAGGCATCAAAAGACACATGCACCACATCACAAGTCACATAAAAAAACACTTTCACAATGAAAGAGGAACTCCAGGTTGATCCAAACGTTCTATTGTTACATTACAAAAGGATTGCGGTACAAAGAAGGATAGTGGTTTGATACAAAAAGGATGGTACAACCAAAAAGGCTCATAGAAGGGTTGGCTATAAAGCATCACTCATGGACACTAGGTAGAGTTTAAGCCAGGCATCTTTTTGCTCGTGTGTTTGCAGCACCTTTTTTGAGGTTTGCTCCGCTTACTGCACCGGTGTCCCCATCCACAACCACAGAATCCTTCTCTTTAGCACTCTCTGACCCTTTGGCTACATCCAACCTTTCATTTTGGTCTCCCCTTGCCCCCCCTGAAGGAGCAATAACTATTAATAAACACCCTAATCAATCCATACAGATGCAAACATCTTAGAGACTACCGAGTTATACCTGAAGTCCCTTTGCGTTTTTTTGCATTTCTTGCCGCTGCAAAATCCTTTGCAATATAAGGGATTTTTGAGGGAGATTTCTCTTGGTTCATCGGTATGGATGTCAAGGGTTTGCTAGGATATTGGCTCTTGAAGAGCTCCACTTCTTCCCTGACAAGTGGCGATTCCGCAAGTATTTCATGTGCAATGGGAAGCACATCACCATCCATTAATTGGGCTTCCTCTATATCAGGTACATCTGTTTCTAAAACATCCCCAAAATAAACTCTAAGTGCATTGTAGAAAAGAATGATGAGTAAACTTTGTACTAAACAAGTTCTTCGAAGGACCCAAGGAACTGTTGTTACCTTCTAGATTGCAATGTCTCTCTTCCTTATCGGAGAGAACACCGATCGTAGTGCCCACTTTGACCTCTTTGGAGATCACTTTGGTGTTTAGATCACCCTTTTCAGCATCTGATCAATAGATAGGAAGCTTAGGCAACATTTATTGACAAACCCATACAAATATCGTACGAATGTCCCCGAAGAGAGGGTTACCAAAATTGTCGAAAGGACCTGCGCCTCACTTTTTTTCTTGGAGGTAGATTTTGCACAAGCATTAGGCAATTTAGGTTATGACAAGCTAACCATCAATGGATATAACCTTAAATATTATGTCCCACCATGCTAGATACCATTTCATGAAAAAGGTAGCTATCCCCAGACTGGTAGCTACCACAATACTAGTGGGTAACAACACTGTGCTAGGTGGCTCAAACCATAGTAGCTACAATTTAGCCAGTACAACACCTTTGGAGTAGTTAGCACATAAGCCACTAGCCACCTACTATCCAGCCAGCAACCAAGTCAGCACTTGTGACTAGGCAGGTCTAACTTGGTTGGGGTGGACCACCACCTACCATAGGTACTACCACCTTTGTAGAAGCTACCACATAGTCACTAGCCACCTAGCCACATACTACCCAACCAGCATTTGTGACTAGGTAGTGTTGAAGGGTGGCTACCTGTGACTAGGTAGTGCTGACTAGGTAGCCACCACTCATCAATAGCTAGTCACTAGCTAGCTCTGAGTAGCTAGTGGTAGCTAGTCAGCAGCTAGCCATCTACCACCCAGTCAGAGCCAGCAACCACCTTTCCAGCTAAGACCTACCTAGCTAATATCTAGTCTAGAACACCTATACATGGTACCAACTAGCCAACCACATTGCTACACACGTACAAGAGGTACCACAGTTCTCTTGGAGGGAAACTGTCAGCCAATTAAGAAATAGGCACCATAGCTACTGTCTAACAAGGTGTCTACCCTTCATGTCACATTATTAGATGTCTGTCCCAGTAAGCACCACTTTGGAAGCTAGTACTTGTGGAGATGAAATTATAGGTAGCCACCTTTGAGATCATGCTCATATGACACCTACAAGTATGCACATGCCTAAAGTTGTACTGATAGTAGACTAATTCTACCACAAACACAACTACCTCTATGTTAGGTACCTACCCATATGTTACCTAGGAAGATGGTAATAACAATGCACATTCTCAGCCACATTCATAGATACCATATGTAAATGAGCAAAATGACCTGCTTACCAAACTTTAAGCATCCAGGAGATGTGTCGCCCCCGCTGTCTACAAACATTAATTCCTTGATATTATCTAGAATGAGACGACCACAACTTGCAACCAAGTATTTTCCCTCTCTGCCAGCAAGGTTGTCAAAACAATATATGTGGTAAGCATGTCTGCAGGGGAGTATGAATATCCCCAATGCCTCTTTGTCATACATGAGGAGGCCACATGCACTACAGCTATCAGGCACCTGCGATATCTCAGCATTAGGTGGTGGTACTTTGGGGGGTGGAACCTGCAAATGAGCCGGGCTTTTCCTGCGTTGCATGGCGTTTAAGTAAATCGACATGAGCATTCAGTATGGGGAGAATTTCTTCATTCATCTCAATTTCCCTAGTAATCTCAAGTAACTCTGCACTGCAGTCATCATCCTCCACCTCAGCTTGCAAGGTCTCTAGCATCATTTCGAGCTTGAAGACCCCGTGCCTTCTCCCTTTCCACATTAGCATTGTCCGCCGCCGCAGATGATTGCAGCTCCCCCAATCGATGTTTGGCTTTAGCAAGCTGCGTTGTCACACTATTAATGATTGACATTGCCCCCTCATTTCGATGCACATTTGCCTGCATGGCATCTCGGGTTTTACACGCTTCATGGTACTGCGTTAATGCCTTTGCTTGGCTAAGGGCCACAACCATTCCAACATCATCAAGTTCACAAAGAGACAAATTTCCAACCTTGAAAATTTGGCCACATTGTGCAAGCCAGAACCCCTGCAGGCATCCCCATCATCTACATTCGTAACCATGGTCATGCGCTGCGAGCTTTGCGGTGCACTTGCGGAGTGGAATGCTGCCCATCTCTGTTTCTTCAGCTGCTGCAGCTTGCTAGATTCCATATTGGCTACAATGCTCTCAGCAAAAGCTGCCCATTTCACAGCCCCTCTCAAATGTTCATAGAGGAAACCCCTGGAAAATGCCTTTGTTACCTCCATACCATAGTTCCCAAAAGGCTCCTGGTACACTGAAGTGAACATGGAGTAGAATTTACTCCAGAATTCCTTCTTAACAAACCTGCATTTGACTTTGTTGCCTCTCTTGTAGCCAGTCTTCATCTGAAAAATCCTCCTCATTGAGGAGCCTAGGATCCTGTCCAGCACAATTAAGCTTGTACACCTCATGGGCCTCTACTTTTGTCATGCAAAACTCGCTCTTCCTCTCAAAGTTGACATGAGGAGGCTGTCACCTAGACATCGGTGCAGGAGATGCGGGGGTTCCGACATTTTGGTCTGATGGGGAATGATGAGCTTGCCTGTCCTCTACAGCAGGTGTTGCATGAGTAGGATTTGGCCTTCTCTTCTTCACCCTGCATGTGTCATGGTCCTCCCCCTTAGAAGAAGAGGATGCAGCTCTTTTGTTCGGAGAAGCATGCACGACGTGCCTGGGTGGTGTCTTCCTCACCGGCTTGCTCTCCTTTTGCCTGGATTCCTGCTCCTGAGACATGTGCATGTGTGCCTTCCTTTCTTTCCCCACCTGCTCCTTGACGTGTTGTGGAGAGGACTGAGCCCGTTTGGCGCGTGACAGTAGCTCCATGCCCCCAGCTCTCTGCGTCATAATTCCCCCGCTCGCGGTGAATGTTACAAAGGGGCCCAAGCCACTCAAACTCACTTGTAAAAAAAAGACACTAATATGTATATATTGAGAAAAAAAAACCCATGTTCTCAAATTCGGTACTACAAGTGACCTCCATCACTTACAAACTTAGGTAGTAACATGAAGTGGCTAGTCCCCCGTAGCTAGTGTACCACCTTAGCATGCATATACCCATCAAGTCACCATCATCTTCAAAGAACATAACTCTCCTGGGTACAACATGTCTGCCTCTCACCATTTAACCAAATACAAACTCTTCTACCCTAACTCTTTCCCTATGTACTCTTGTACACTACCATTAACTCCCTTGTTCCCCCCCCCCCCCCCCCCCCCCCCCCAAAATCCACCTCAATCTGCCCCTCTATAAACCCCCACTCACCTCCTTCACTTGTATATGAAACCTTACACCACTAATGAGCTCATTATGAGCAAAACGTGTTTGTTGTTGTTTCCCCCACCTTTTTTAACCTTAATCACCTCCTAATCTCTTTTTGTATCCATCTATGCTTTGGTTTCTCAATGTTCCACTGAGTTCTTGTCCCCCTAAGCTTGGAGTCATTTCGCACGCTTACTTACGTCTCTAAGTGAAAGCTTTGTATGGGTTGAAGCAATCTCCTTGTGCTTGGTATGAGAAGGTTGACACTCATTTGGTCAAATGGGACTTTTATAACAGTCCAACAGAAAGCACATTGTATGTAAAGCGTGAGGGTGATGTACTTCTCATTTTTGTTCTCTATGTGGATGATTTGTTGATCACTGGACCAAATGAGAGACATATTGTTGAATTTAAGGTTGACTTGAATTCTACTTTCAAGATGAAAGATTTGGGGATATTGCATCATTAATTGGGCATACCATTTAAGCAGTTAGATGGTGGTATTGCCTTTTGCCAGACAAGGTACATAGAGGCATCTCCTTGTGTCAAACAAGTTATATAGAGGCATTACTATGTAAGTTTGGACTTGAGGATTGCAAACCTATTGCCACTCCCATGGAAACGTGTTTGAAATTGAGTCATCACGATGCTGCTGATTCTGCCGATGTCACTCTTTACCAAACTACTATTGGGTGCCTTATTTATGTATGCAATACGAGGCCGGATATTCAGTTTGCAGTGTTTAAGCATTGACGGGTTGTCAAGAGGACTTTTCGCTACTTGATTGGTACTTTACATATTGTCTTATTTTATCTCAAGGGGGAATCATTTCCTCTAGACTTACATGCTTTTTCGGACTTAGATTGGGCTGGTTGTTTTGACACGCGAGTGTCCACAAGTGGTTTTTGTTTCATGCTCGGAAGTTCATGTATATCATGGTTGAGCAAGAAGCAACCTACTGTGGCCACTTCTAGTTGTGAGGCTGAGTACAGGGCAATCTTCAGAGCTACGGTTGAGTGTGTATGGTTCAAAGACCTTATGGCTGATTTGGGTGTTGGATAGGACACTACCGACAATATCTACAGTAACAATCAGAGAACGTTGGCAGTTGCAAGAAACCCAGTTTTTCATGCTCACACAAAGAACATTGAGGTGCATTACCACTATGTTAGGGAGAGGCTCTCAGCAGGAGAGATCAGCTTGGCTTATGTGCCAACAAAGGACAACTTTGCAGATCTTTTCACAAAGGCATTTTCTCATGAGAAGTTTGAAGCTTTCTGCAAAGCTTTGGGCTTACTCCCCTTTATGGACTGATCATGTCCTCAGGGCATGTAACTTCCCTATACTCTATGTGCCATCTCTTGTTCACCGCATCACTCCTAGGGGGGATTTGTTACCATATACATGTGATAGTGATGTGTGTGTGAACACATTTAGGACCGTCGGGTTTTTTTCCCCTCACAAGGAGGTCCCCCCCCCCCCCCCCCCCCCCCCCCCCCCCCCCCCCTGCATTGTATATATGTCCATCACTCTAGGGCTATCTTATCTTCTCATTGCACACTAAATAATCACTGTCTATTGTGTGCCTTGAGCTTCCTTCATCTTCTCCAAAAGCTGTGTATGTTTTCCTACAACCCTAATTCCGATATAGAAGTGCAAGCTACACATGGGCGGAGGGCGTGTTCTATCTATGACTTTTGCATTTAGGGTGGGAGACACTATGTGTGTGAGCCCACTGGAAAAAACCTCTCTTTACACCTTCCTCCAACCCCCCATTCAGAAGAGGAGACAATGACGTTTGTTTTGTATTTTCGAGCGTTAATCTCAACCACTTAGCATAGTGGTGGGGCTATAGCTTGTGATTGCGTCGACCCGAGCTCAAACTGCACGCATCACAATTCATGTTGAAAAGCGGATGGTACTGCAGGATTTTTTAGGGGGGTGGCACAAATTTTCGTGTGGGTCCGAAAATGATGAGGCAAAGAAATTTTGTTGAATGAGACTTCTCCACGCATGACTCATGCCCTTACGATTTTCCTTTCGCCGCTTCGTCTAAACCCGGGCTTAGAAAAAGTTACAGCCCATGTCTTCTTAAATAGAAATAAACTTTACACACCATTTTGTGCCACAACTTTAGTGTGGCCAGCTCTAGCTTTAATTATACAAATACTTTAGAGAAATTTACTAAAATACCCCTCTTATTTGTGAAATTTCCAAAATGCCCCTGAAATTTTAAAAATTCCGAAGATGTCCCTAGTATTCTGTAATAAATTCCCAAATTGCCCTTCAAATATCCCAAAATTTTCAAAATACACATGGTTGTGAGACTAAATTTGTAAAAATAAATGTAGCTTTTCATAAGAAGACTGATTGTCAAGATGCTAAAACTAGAACTTGAGTTGGTATGGGATTTGGAGATGGCTTGCTTCATTATTTTTAGACTTAGCTTGCCTTTTTTTTGCTAGGTAATTTTACATACTAGGCACAAAAAAACGGATCTCAATTAACAGAAAGGAATAAAAATTAGAAATCTTGAAGAATCCAACCAAAATAGATACAAGGATATTTTGGGAATTTTTGAAATTTGAGGAATATTCTAGGAATTTCCACAATTAATTAGAGGGGTATTTTGGCAGTTTTCCCAATACTTTATTTGCATAGCTGCCCGGCCCTCACACTGAAAGCTCCAAGGTGAGTGTTCCACGTGATTAATGAGGGAGACTCCGGATCTCGACACATCGTCATCAAATGCGGCACACACGGAAACACCGTGATCAATTAATACGTGAGATGGGTAGCACCGTAGCGGACGACCCTCTTTGGCTCTGCCTAGGACGAGGCAGAGAAGCTCGGGGCGCGCGGTGGGGGGGGTAATGGGACATTTTATGTTCTCGGACACTTTTATGTCCTCTTTAACAAGCAACTTTTTTAAATTATTCAAAGAGATTCTAATTGAGTTTAAGAGTGTTTTGTATCCACAAATTTGCATTATGTGCTGGAAAACTTAACTTGGTATTTTTTTGGGCTATAAATTCCACCTTTAACCTTGTGCTTTTGAAGAAGTAGTCAACCTAAAATGTATCAAAAAATGTGTGGTGTTTTGATTCATTTTTCATAATATTAGCAAATGGCTATCTTGAAACTTGTATTAGTTTGGTTCAGAGTGATACATAACTTGAAATAGTAGTTTCAAACATGCACACATGCTTCTAAGAAATATGTTAGGTTTGTATTTCAAGTTATGGCCCATTTATGAAAACCGCATGTGCTGATTTATTGATGAATTATGAACACAAGTTTGATGTAATGTAGGTGGGTTGTGTGTGCGTAAACTGATGAGTTTATTGGCTAGTCTTGCAATATCTTCTCCACTCTTAATTGTGAGCCTATAGAAATGTGTCTTGAGATTAACTCTACTCTTCTTTGCCCTTGCCCCAAAATGTTTCTCCAACGTATCCCATTTATAAAAGGCACTTGTGCATTTATCAACAAAGTGTACGTAATTGGTAAGCAATACTATGATGATGCTGCCTAATGCTTGTTCATATTTAGCTTCAACTTGTGCATTTATTTGTGAAGATGAAGCTCTAGTTTGTGTGGGATCAAGTTCGGATTGCTTATCTGAGGATAACTTGATGACACTCCACTATATGAATAGAGCTCAAAGTAAGAACTCATCAATGAAGGTAATAAAACAAAGAAGATCACTTTGGGCCTCTTCTTCTTTGAAATGTCACTCTTATCTTCTAATAATTGCGATAATTTTGCGCTAGGCTATAAGCAAAAAAATAAACTCGTCAAATGAACTCATTATAATTTGGGTAAGATTATGTTTATGAAAAGCATTTAAAATTATCAAATTATAACCTTTCTCTTGCGTGCACTCTTCTTTTGATACTCTTCTAATGGTAATGTGTGCATGCCCACCTCCTAAAAATTAGCAAAGAAGTCCACAAAAAAATTTAAAGGCTTTTAAAATGCAATAAAGAAAGGAAAGCATATTTAGCATTTTATAAGAAATACCTCAATTTGCTGGATGATGGAATGGTCACTTGTAGAAATATTTGATGACTTTTCAAGTAGATGGTCATGAATAGAAGTTTCATACTCCTAATAGGAGTAACACAAGTGTTTTATTCTGTAAGCACAAGTAGTAATCATAGACCATACTTAAAACATAGATTACAACTATTGTATACAAAACACATCTCATAAATATCATGTTCTCCACTTACATTTTCCCAAGGTATGTCAGGAATGTACACATTATTTTGATCCTACAAATGCATCAAAGTTAGCACAACATGCCATTTCAAAATTTCAAGTTATCGTATGCTTTGTAAACATATATGTTACCTACAAAACTCTTGATTGTTCATTTCCATCTCCTAAATATTCCTCTTCCAAATCTCTCTCAAGCTTTAAGTGTTTAAAATAAACAAAAGTTTTAAGTTCAAACATGTGTCATATAAAATAAAAAACATAGTCTTACTCACAAGCTTTGGAAGAGATCCACGTTGATTGATTTCATCCAATTGTTCATGATTTTCAATTTTCTCAATCACCTTCATAACTTCATCTACAACCTAAAAGCATTGAGATATTAGCCTAACGTATTTGAGACAATAAACATATACATTTTCAATGAAATTAGCGTACCAAATTAGTAGTAGATGATGTCGATCCACTAGATTTTCTCTTTTTCCACTTTCGTTTTGTTACAAGAGACTTGACACAATAGTTGTAGATATCTACCTCCTCCCAAATATAGGTCTCCCATGTACAACTATTGGCTTGATGTTTCCTATGTTTTCCTTGATAATGTTCTCTATCTTTTCTTCTCTGCTACATTGTTTTTTAGATCCTTTGTAGGTTCTACATTCTCAAACCACTCCCCCACAAGGCTATGGTTTGCATTCCATACTCTCACTTGGTTATCACAATGTCTCCATAAAAACTCTTTTGATTTTTGGCCTTTCATAACTTCCACATATGATCTCTAATATGAGTGGAGATCATAAATCTGGAATCTACACATTGAGCTCTTTCCATAGATATTCTAAATGATATGTTTTTACCCATTATATTTTAAATTCCATTTTGAGGGGGGGGGGGGGGGGGGGGGGGATTTGAATTCAAATAAACAACCGTTTTGCCTGTTTGAGTTCAAAAGATGTCCTTTGAATACTTTCTTAATACTAAAGGTTTTACTTCCTTAGACTACCAAATAAAGAGGCCCTCCTAAACCCCATTCTCTTCCTAATGAATGGGTTTGCAATCCTCAAGTCCAAACTTCCATAGTAATGCCTCTATGTAACTTGTCTGTCAAAAGGCAAAACCACCATCAAACTTCTTAAACTGTATGCCCAATTAATGATGCAACATCCCCAAATCTTTCATCTTGAAAGTAGCATTCAAGTCAATCTTAAATTCAGCAATATGTCTCTCATTTAGTCCAGTGATCAGCAAATCATCCACATAGAGAACAAAAATGAGAAGTATATCACCCTCACGCTTTACATACAATGTGCTTTTTGTTGGAGTACTGTTATGAAAGCCTCGTTTGACCAAATGAGTGTCAGCCTTCTCATACCAAGCACAAAGAGATTGCTTCAACCCATACAAAGCTTTCACATAGAGACGTAACTAAGCGTACGAAATGACTCCAAGCTTAGGGGGACAAGAAATGGATGGAACATTGAGAAACCAAAGCATATATGGGTACAAAAGTGGTTAGGAGGTGATTAAGGTAAAAAAAGATGGGGGAAACAACACCAAACACGCTTCCCTTATAATGAGCTCATCAGTGGTGCGAGTTTTCATATACAAGTGAAGGAGGTGAGTGGGGGTTTATAGAGGGGCATCTTGAGGTGTATTTTGGGGGGGGAAACAAGGGAGTTTTTGGTAGTGTACAAGAGTACATAGGGAAAGATTTAGGGTAGAAGAGTTGGTATTTGGTTAAATGGTGAGAGGCAGACATGTTGTACCTAGTAGAGTTATGTTCTTTGAAGATGATGGTGACTTGATGTCAAAGTTAGTGGGGAGATATTTTTCATGGAGCTAGTACAACAAAAGTGAATTGGTAGGCAAATTTTGGCTTATGATTTTGCAAGAGGTGTAGAGAAAGGTAGGTAAGGGATTTGTGGGGTTTAATTAACAGAGGTAAGCCCCAAATTAATGGAGTAAAGAGTGGTGTTAGGGGGGGGGGCAAAAATAAAGGGAGTATAGAGCGGACAACCTGGGGGGGGGGGGGAGGGAAGGGGGAATAGGCAAGATTAGGTGGGAACATGATAAGGGATAAAGCAAAACAAAGGGTCCCAACTCTAACGTCCATAAGAGACAAAAAATCATATAGAGAGCCAATACTTCATAGGGTAGGGGTATCAAAAAACCGAGATTTCCAAGGATTCATTTGTCGAAGGTGTGTAGCAAGTCAAAAAGGAACACATGTAGCCCATCGAAAGATTTATGTGAGTCTTCCGGGGTGGTGCAAGGTATGTACAAGTAGACTATGGAGGTTGGGCCCAGAGGTCCAGCAAATGGTGGGTCTAGGTAGAGGCGAGAGTGAGGGGTTGTACTAGCACGCCGAAGCAATAGGGTTGCTGATACAAAGGGAGGGTGATAGCCTTCTTGTGGAAGGAGTGAAAGGTAACTTGAAGGTTATGCGGGGTGGTTTTTTGAATCGGACTGTGGGCTCCATGAGGGAGGTGCGATTCTGATAGGTGACTTTTTTGAACACATTATGAAGTGGGTATCCTTTTGCCCTAAGGTGTTGGTAGAAGAGGTTGCGGATAGCAATGAAACCTTCCAAGGAGCTTTCTCTAATGATAAATGTTTTGAGTTCAGCGATAATGAAAGCCACTTTTAAGTGTGTAGGGTGCCAGTAGATCCAAGGGATATAGTTATAAGCATTTACTGAGGTTTTTGATGGCAGAGAGAGAGTCCAAAAGTCTTGAGAAGGAAAACTTTGTACCTTTAAAAAATCCTATGTCGAGGATAGTGGCATGCATGGTTGAGAGGGATGTGGCTAGAGATTTTAAAATCCCATAATCATTCAAACAAGAGGTGAGGAACGCCTTAGAGCTATTCCATAGCCCAAGGCATCATCTACATACCGCTTGAAGTAGAGAAGGTTAGGATTGCTCAAAAGAGAAGGAGTGGCTTCCAAATGGCACAAGAAGCAAGGATTTCATTGACGTAATCACGATCGTGTGATTACGTTAATAAATCTAGTAATTACACAAAATCACGTGATCACGATAATTGTTAATGTGACTTTGATTATGACCTGCAAAAACCCATAGAGCCGGTTAGCTCGCAAAATTTTCTTTTTTCCTTGCGGATCCCTCCGGGCTCTTTTATTTTGTCGGCGGGCCCGTCGGGCATTTGCTTTTGCTCGACGAGCCCTCCGAGAAAATAAAAGAGCCCGGCGGGAGTAATTATATATAGTAAACAACATGCTTACCATGGTCCTTTAGCTAGGCAAATCCTCGGGGAGTGTATCCGAGTACCGGGTATAGTCATCTCCTTGTGATTGACATAAGATTACAGAGTCACGGGTTCTTTTTTTGGGCCGAACGTGATTCTTAATTCGGTAACCACTTCTAAAAAATTTTAATTCCTTTACCGCTCATAAAGGTACAAAACCAAAACAATTGAAAATTTGGAGAGTCGCGCTCATTGCAACGAAGCCATTGGTCCAAATGAGAGTTGTAATTGGTTTTAGAAGATGAGTATATGTAAATGACGAGTCGATAGTCAAGGATTGGATGTCTTGTACTAGTGTACTGGGCATATAAAGATCCTTGAAGTGTTGCATTTTTCACCATCATAGATTTGAGTTGATATACATTGTCACTGCATAATATAAGAGCTATAACCCTTAATTGGGTGAAAATAGCTTTTATATATTGAATTGGTTGCATAAGGGGGCTACAATCCTTCAGTGGGTACAAGTAGTCCTCAATTGTGTGATTATATTAAAGATTTATTTGCATTAGATCATGCATTGGTTTAACAGAGAGTGCATTATGTATTATGAAAGATTATTAGTGCATGAAATGACCAATCATATATTTTATTGCTTTCATGTGTTTTTTGCAAACAACTGACATCGTTTAGTGTAGAAGTTGATTATTCTTTGTATAGCAATTGAAATTAGATGTTTCTTATTGTTTGCAAATGAAAGTGGACATATAAATAATCATCATAATAATAGTTGCATTGAGAAATTCATAGCATTGTTGTAGTTATTATGCCGTGCATAGAGTGCATTGCAATGTGTATGTTTTCTCACAACATAGGTGATCGATATGTGGATTGACTATCGTGCATTGAAAATATCATATTGTACAGTTTTGGTTACTTTCATAGTGAATGGTTTTTTAATATATATTGAAAATAAGAAAAATGTTTAAAAATTGAACATGTAGTTGCTTTGTCTTCAGTTTTAATTTAAAATCAATGGAGAAAAATGTGGGCACAAGTGGTACAAAGAAGCCAAAGAATAAATAAGCTCCTGGCAAAGAGTGGGATTATGCTCACAGCATATGCAGCCGATATATGGAGTGGCAATGTAAATTTTGTCTCAGAACAAAACCAGGCGGTGCACCAGTTGTAAGAAATGTAAACATCCTCGGTACCTGTAATTGCAAAGCGTTTGAGAGAAGAGCTTGCCAAAAAGGGTGGCAAGAGATAGCAAATATATAACTCTGTTATAGTTGCAAGTGAGGAGCGTTCAGAGCCAAATATTAACTCTGTTGATCCTATGGTGACGCCAACTAACCTTGGAGAACAGCCTGCGCAGGGGGAGGAAATTTCAAGCAGTGTTCCTTTTAAGCGTCACAATGAAGATGGACTTGGTCAAATGCGTCAAAAACCATTACATCAAAGCTTTCGAGTGTAACATTCTCTAGAAGAAGCACAAACTGCACTCACCAAAACAATATTCTTCACTAGAAGTGCTCTGGTCATGGTAGACAACAATCATTGGAAGTCTACTTGGAAGAAAATCAATGAGTTTGGCCCAGGATTTTCAGCTCCTTCTTATCACACGATACGAAATGTTTTCTTGGACAAATGTTACATCGAAGTCAAAGGACGTGTAGGCAAAATAATACCTGAAAATATTTTGCTTTCAAGATGCACAATTGTGAGTCATGGTTGGTCAAATGTTCAAAGAAGACCGCTGATCAATGTAATGTTGCTTTGTCCAAGGGAATAAATGTTTATAAAGGTGATTGATAGTTTTGGCGCAATTAAAAGTGGTAAATATGTTTCTGAGGTCTTGATTAATATAATTAAAGAAATTGGTGTTGAACATGTCATTCAAGTAGTCATGGACAATGCAAAGAATTATAAAAACGCTAGTAAATTAATAAAGAAGTTCTTTCCACACATTTTTTTCAATGGTTGTAATACGCACAGCTTAAACTTGGTGTTGAAGGATTGGTACACTAGCAAAGAAACCACATGGTTCGCCAAAATAATTGATACAGTACGTCAGATTGTGAAATTTATCTTGAAACGACAAAGAGTGCTCAATTCGTATAGAATGTGCATGTCAGTGATGTTGAAACTCAATTTTGCACGCATTTTTATACATTGGAATCACTTCTCCGCAATAAGTGCGTTGTGATTGGACACATTCAATTGCACGGCCTTTGATGAATGGCAGCTTGAGCAGAAAGAAAAAGTGAAAGATAAAATTACATGTCTATGTGGGGATGTAAACAAGGCTACTTGGTGGAGAAGATTAATGGATACATACCATGTAATGATGCCCGTTATGTTCACGATTCGCAACCTTGATCAAAGAGCGCCAAATTTTGGCAAAGTGTGGATGACATGGTGGTCAGTCCAATAGAGTCTTGAAAATCCCAAAGAGCTTAAAGAGTCTGTAGTAGAGAAGGAGTGGCGACTACCATTCTATGGCAAGCAATAAAGAAATTTTGGCCAAGTATTTTCATGCAAGGTGGACTAGCACTCATACTCCACTCCATAGCGTGGATTACATGCTCAATCCGAAATATTGGAATTTAGATCTAATGTCCAATATAGAGGTGATCAACAATTTCTATCACATGGTCAACAACCGTTCTACTCCAACGTTCAAGACCGAATTGATTGGATCAAAGAAATGAGTGCAATTAGATTAAAAGAAGGTCCTTTGTGAATGATTTTGTACAGGTAATGGAAAAAGAGCAACCTGCATGGAAGTGGCGAATGATGAATGGTGGGGAGCATTAATTGACCTTACATCCCCTTGCAATGAAAGTACTGCCACAATGTGCAGCAAACTCAAGTTCAGAGAGTAACTGGAGTACGTACAAGTATGTTCACAACACTATTCACAACAGACTATTAGCAAACAAAGCGAAAAAATTAGTGTATATATTTTGCAACGAAAAGATATTAAATCACATTGAAAATGCTGGCTACGAGGAGGAAATGCCAACCTGGTTGTATAATTGTCAAAACAAAGACGAAGAAGACTTCAATGTTGGTGTATGTCAATGCACTATAGACAAAATAGAAGAGAACCTCATAATAGATGTGGAGGTTGAATTACAAGGAGATCCACAAGACTCAGACTTAGAACCAGATATCAACTTCACAGATTCAATATAGCTTGAGAGTATAATGAAGACCATGTCAAAAACCACTATAAAATACCTTGTATTCAATGTGTTCTGATCATATACAATGCTTCATATTTGAGATTATACATAGTTTGTCGATCTCAATTGTGTTGCTCTGAAGCAGCATCTTGGTCACCAAACATATTTCTAATTGTGCTAGGGGTATCTTGGTGGGCTTACTTGAATTTATACTCATTTTCTATGCCAAATATAATATATATTCCTTGAGGAATATCTTGTGAACAGATTGCACATCGACTACTATTTTACATTGAACGAATAAGATAGACGAAGTGATAATAATGACCATATATCAATGAATAATATCCACTCCATCCATCAAAATTATTGTAGTAAACTAGACATTGGGAAGATAAGGATGCATCTGAAGTAGCTAGATGAGGGGACCAAATCTGAATGCAGGACAAGGTGGCTGATGTGTGTCCCTTGTACAAGCGGAGGATCCACTCGCTGTGTCAGATTCTAAACGTCTTGGCTTAAACAATATCTTTTCCTCCATCCGGACCTGTGAGGATTGGGGTGTCTAGGTGGCTATAGAAAGCTGTGTATTTCTTCATCTTTCTATGCCAGTTGTGTCGTGTAAATATATTTCTCTCTCTTTAACTATAGGTCCGTGCCTTCCACTACCAATGCTAGCTCATCTCTGGTGAAAGTGACATAACACTCCCTGATATCATGAGTGGCAATAGTTTCTCCTTTGACGAAACGTCTACTAGTTGTTGTTGCACAAAGTGAACATATAACATTTTTGCAAAATATAACGCACAATTTGCATTATGCAGTGAATGGCCATAAACTTCCAAGTAGATCCTCTCAGTGTTTTTTTTAATCTCATCGTGGAGGCACTTCGATACCTTCCACCTTCCTTTCTTGATCTTTGCGTCCTCACATGGCCATATCATTTTGATCATGTCCTTGTCACTTCTTTATTGATCTCTTTCCATTGCATGTGGTTTGGATTTGCCGACTTTGAGAGTCGTCGAGCAGTGTGCATCACTTGTTGTGCCAACATACTATGTGCTAGAGATTTCATGCGCTGAAATGCATTAACAACCGCTTGTTATTGATCATTAGGCACTGATTGGGTGCCACAAACTTGCTCTTCATTGGCCATTTTCTTTTAGAGCTGCAATGGACAAATAGACAAATATTCAATATCATTGACATTGTCAAATATATATTCTCACGATTCAACAGTTTCACAAATGCACAAGGTAGTAACGTCTTGTACACTACATAAGACGTCATAGCCGACTAAATCAAATCACAACTGATGCAACTAAACAAAATCATAATCACCAGACTTAATTGAACCACAAGACAAATTTTAAATACCCCGTATAACACGACAAATTTGAAATGACTAAAGATAGTTGACTCAAGGAGGTGAACCACTCCAAACCAAATAATACACTTCAATAAAAATGAAATACCCCGAACAAGACAGATGTATATCATAAAAATATTTAGATCGAACAAAAAGATGGCGCAAGTTCAACAAGTGGTCGTTGGACAGGATTAGGGTCTATCTTTAAAAGTTCTTTGAAAAATATCAAAACTTCAGATGTATTTCTTCTTTGTTCCCGTTCTCTTAACTTCATCCAACAACCTAATTTAATCTGAATGGCCCTCATAACATCTCGGTAGGGGTGGTAAAAAACTTCTTTTGGAAAATAAACTTTTCTGGTTGCACTCCAAAAATCTATCAGCATGTCGAATAGATAACCCAATGCATAAATGTCGCTCGATTTTGTGTATGCATATGTGCACCGTGGATTGTATAGTTCTGGAGCAATCCACGGTCGCCTAGCCATCTGTGCATCCCCTGCTCTCTGTGCCTCCAAAACTATAGTCTGACTGTCTGCTTAGATGACGATAATTAATTGACGCATGCTTAGATGGAATTTTGAGAATCATTCTCCAATCAATAATGCTGACACGGGGTTTATTTGCGCGAGTAAAGTCCAACATTATGTTGAACGGGTGCAAGTCACTGTGCACTATCCTGGTCGAGTGGGAAGTCGCAACACCATTGATTAAGGCATGACAAATGGCTGGGATTTTCTCAATCACTGCTTTGATCCGCACCATCTCTATCTCTTGTATAGGCAATGACCTCCAACCGTGTTGTAGCCTGTGCATGTGGCATCTCAACATACCGTGGGCAAATGGTGAGGCGGTCCAGGGCGGGCAACAAGAAGAGTGGCCTCTAGACACCCTTCAAGGCTCCCGTGCTGCTCAATGGGGCTGGGGCACAACACAACACAAACCAAAACAACAAACCCACCGCCAAATCCCAACTACACAAGGGGCACCACCTAGTTTAAGAGCGAACTAGGACACAAAAGAGGAGAATCGTTAGAGCAACCCACAAACAAGCAAGGAATTTACACTAACCCTAACACCAATGGAATACTCTCACACACTAAAACACGAGAGAGAGAGAGAGAGAGAGAGAGAGAGAGAGAGAGAGAGAGAGAGAGAGAGAGAGAGAGAGAGAGAGATAGTGCTCGGGCTGCTTTGAAACGTATCGGCAATGATCAAGCAAACACAACTATATATTTAAGAAAGAGAGAGAAAGGGGGAGGGGGTGCTTGTTGCATTAATACCTTCTTACAAATCTGTCATGACAAATCAAAGTGAGATTAGTACTTGTTCAACATAGCTTGCGTAAATTTCACCACAACACATCACAAGAAAAGCCACCCCAATCACTGTCTTAAGGCCAGGGGAGTCCTCTCCACCCTGTCGCCCTCTTACAGTATGTGGGATTTATGGCTAGATTGATGACAACACCAGAGACAAGCTATCAAGAACTTAACAAAAAAAAACACCAAGACACTTACACATCATTGTTGTCCATTACTTCACGTTGGAAGGGAGACAAAGTATCCAAGCTTAGTCCAAATCCACCCTCCTTGATTCAGCGAATGTTGGGCTTACACTAGTAGGACAAATGATAGATTTCCTACTCTCAATTGAATGATCACTCTCTCTCTTACAATGGCATAGATTTCCCTTGCTAATCCCCTATTACAACACATACACATGCATAAGACAATGAGCTTCCACTCAAGAGCTCCTTCTAGAGAGGTTGAGCTTGGCTTCTCAAGCTATAGCATAGTGCTCTTGCTTATGGCTCCCCCCCTTTTATGCTAGCTACACCCTCCTTTTATACCAATTTTGAAGGCTAGGGTTACTCCTCTAACCATGGTTGGGCTAGATTTTCAGCAATTTATCTAATTTCTTTTGCTTGGAATTATCAAGAAGTTGGTGGGGAAAGAGAGAGGAGAGAAATGGAGGTGATAGGACTTTTCATAGTGGGTTAGTGTTAGTAGAGTTAGTATTAATTTACAAATGGAATTGGATATTTACAATGGGAGTATCCATGTAGGATACAAATAAGGAAGAAAAACTCTTAAGAGGTAAGAAAAGGTGGATTTCTTACAAGGTTGATGCTCCAAGTGTCTTGAGTAGGGCCAATTTTGACGCTTGTTGACGGTCCACTAGCTTTGACGGTACATTTTTTCTCCACTCTTGACCTTCCTTGAGAGACAAGGTAATTGAAGCTGAGTAATCAACCACCATGATGCTGTCTTTTAAGAGAAGAGGCTGAATTTTGTGGTTTTTTGATAGATATGGGTAATTTGGAGGAGGAAAAATGAGACTAGGTGGTCAATTTTGGAATGGAATTGTGTGTGGGAGGTGTGAGTTCACCATGGTTTCTCTTATTCTTCAAGGTTGAGGAGAAGGTGAGTAGTGTGCAGAGAGGAGTGGTGAGAGAGATGGGGATGATGAGTGGAGAAGTGTGTGTGAAAGAGGAAAATGATAAAGTGGAAGAGAGAGTGTGGCTGCATAGCATGGGAAAACTGGGGTACACTAAAAAAATCATAGCTCACAGCTGGTAGCTCCAAAAATCATGAACAAATTTGGGGTGATTATTCAGAGCGTGGGCTACATTTTCTCTTTTGACCACCGCTCCAAATTCGGAGTGGAGATAGGTGCCAAAATTCTCACCAAAAAGCCTGTTTTTATGCCTGCAAAAGTCTTTTAGTGGTCCCCTCCTTTGTTGAATTTGTACAATGCATCCAAGAGTGAGCCCCTCCTTTGTCATATTATAATACAAAGCATTCAAGTTGCCCTTGACCCATGCATGGAGGAGGATTATTGGTGAAATAAGAAATATATACATGGTGGGAGTAGTGTATGGACTATTCATGGACTTTAGCTCAATGAGCACATGGTGTTAGAATAATGAGTAAAAATAATAATAAAAATATGGAGGAGTTATGGATATGGAAAGATATTGGAATCATATGATATGGTCCCTCCTTGAATTATTTTTGGTGAAAGAGGAAAATGTATGCAAGTAAATAATATAATAAAAGTAACCAATGAGTAGAAATCAATTTTTTGTTTTCACGAGGGTGAGGGTGAAAATGTGGGAGTGATTTGTATAAAGGAAAAATATGAGGTTAGAGTATGTACATATTGGCAAAAAAATAAAATAAAAATTATATATATATATATATATATATATAATTATGGTGTAAGAGGATGAAAGAAGGTGTACATAGGTTTAATAAAACACACACCTAAGTAGAAATATTTAAATAAAATACCAAAATAATTATAAAAAATCCCTATATTTAGGCCATATATACAATGAAATATTTACACACAAATAGGCCATAATATACTTTTATTTATTTATTTATTATTATTATTATTATTATTATTATTATTATTATTATTATTTTGGCTCACCTAGCCCAGTGACTAGCTAGCTGAGGGTTTTTAAGAAGATATGGGAAAAGTTCCGTGACTCACGCACGCCTATGTACAGTGAAATGGTAGGGATAGCCACAGTGTTTGGGTGATTTTGGTAGGGTGAGGTAACTCACTGTGGCAATTACAAAGAGCCGAAAAAACGGCTATCATTAGCCCTCCCCCTGGATGATGGTATATTCATGTACCATCATAGAGCATCTTTTCCAAAGAGAGTGCTTCAGAGTCCTTGACGAGATCTTCATTGTTTGGCCCCTCAGAATTTTGGCTGGAGTTACACTCATGCTTCATGTAACAATACTTACATGAGACAGCGGCCTTTGGACAGATCTTTGGTAGATCCTTTGGTAGAAGGCGACTCAAATAGGGCTTCAAGCGATACTCGTTTACCTTCCTGGAGAGCTCTTTACCATTCAAGTCCATAAGCTGATAGTAGCTAGAATTGAAAGCCTTCTTGACTATGTATGGCCCTTGCCATCTAGTTTCAAACTTGGCATCAAAACGATTGTCAAGTCGATTGTCATACCTTAGCACAAGCTCTCCTTCCTTGATGCCTTTGTCCTTCAGTTTCTTGTCGTGCGTTTCTTTCGCTTGTGTGGCTTTCCTCTTGTAGCACTCGTATGCTGCTTCTCTTTTCCACTCAAGCTCCACTAACGTAAGAAGTCGATCCATCCATACCTCTTGATCATCTTGTGCTGATTTGCCATGAAGTCGCATTGTTGGAATGTTTAGCTCAATTGGCTGTAAAGCCTCTTGACCATAGACCAAGTGAAATGGTGTGAACTCCGTGGCTTCCCTATATGTGGTTCGATATGCCCACAAGGCACCATCCAAGAAGTCATCCCATAATTTTGTCTTGTTTTGCACCATCTTTCTAATGATTCCTGCAATGACACCATTAGCCTTCTCCACCAAACCATTTGACTGTGGGTAGTATGGTGTGCTATGACGATGTAGAATGTGAAGCTCTTCACAAACTTCTGTGAGCAATCCTTTTCTAAACCCTGGACCATTATCAGAAACAATCTCCAAAGGTGTGCCAAATCTACAACAAATGTGAGTGTAGACGAATTTACTCACTGTCTTCTCATTTACCTTTGCCACACTTTGTGCTTCCACCCACCTAGTCATATAGTCTACAGCCACTAGAATGTAGAGTTTACCATTTTTTGTCCTAGGCAGAGGACCCATAGCATCAATGCCCCACTTTTCAAAGGGTCCATTTGCAAGCACTATTTGCCTCGGGCCATGCACCAACCTTCTATTTCCATTTATCTGACAAGTGTGACAGCTTTTACACCAATGTTGAACATCCACATGCAAACTTGGCCAAACATACCCCGAAAGCAAAATCTTCTTCACAGTTAATTCTTGGGCAAAATGACCACCACATGCCTCTTCATGCAAACCTTTTAGAATGGCTGGAATTTCCTTGATAGTTGGTACTCGTCTGCACACTTGATCCTTCCCTCTTTGATAGAGGGAGCCTTCTAGGAAGAGATATACGCTTGCCTTCTTCATGAGTCTCCTCTTCTGAGCTTTTGTGAAGTCTGGTGGAAACTCACCCTCCAAAATGTAGCCAATGATGGGAGCCAATGACTCCAATCCCTGGTACCTCGGTTGCTTCACAACAGCCGCCACCATGATGACTTGCACTTCTTTCTTTACACATGCAACGGCTTGTTGTGCAAGTACATCAGCATCTTCATTCTGTTTCCTAGGAATATGATATAGTTGCACTTCTTCAAATTGATTAAACAATCTACGAATGGCATGAACTTTTGTCCGTAAGCTCTCATTCTTGCATGCCCAAATGCCTAAAATCTGTTTAACAATGAGAAGTGCATCTCCCTTTACCATGAGGCGTTGTATCCCTTGGCCAATGCACATCTTCAAACCATGAAGTAGAGTGTCATATTCTGCTTCATTGTTGCTAGCTGAACTTGGTAGATTGAACTTCTCTTTCATGACCACCTCTCCACTTGGGAGCCCTCCCCCTGCTTTTCCTATGGCTCGACGAAAAGCTCCATCAAAGAACAAAGTAAAAGCATTAGGAATACTTTTTGGTGGTGGCAATGGTAGGGTCTTTACTTCAGGCACCTTAATCTCCTTTTCGTGCACCCTATAAGTGAGAATCCCTGCCAATTGTGCACGCACACTATCTTCTACCTTGAAAGAGTATTGAAACTCTTGCAACTCCATAATCCACTTTGAGATCCTAGTACTAAGATTCATTTGAGATGACACCCAAGGGAACAAATTTTCTGCAGTGAGAATTACAAAAGGTTTTGGTAGCAGGTAGGATCTAAACTTTCTCACCGCAAACATGAGAGAAAGCATCATGAGTTCTGCTTCTGTGTAGTCTCTCTCCAAAGCATTCATGACCCTACTAGCAAAGTAGATGGGTCGCATCCTTGTACTGTGGGGATCTTGTTGTAGCAACACAGCACCAATTGTTTCTTTCCCAGCACTAGAGCTAACAAAGAATGTGTACTCCCAACAAGGAGGCATGAGTGTTGGTAGCTCTGACAAAATGACTTTAATGTTACAAAAGTACTCTTCAAGCTCATCAGACCATGCAAATTCTACTTGTTGTGTCAACTTTTGCAAAGGGTGAAGTAACTCCGAGGCTAAGTGAATGAAGCGTGACATATACTTCACCTTTTGAATGAATGAGATGACCTCCTTAAGACTCTTGGGTGATGGTAGCTCAATAAGATCCTTTGCCTTCGAAGGATCCACTTCAATGCCTTTGTAAGAAACTTTATGACCAAGCAAGATTACTTCATCCTCACCTATATGGCACTTGTCGGGGTTGAGTTGACCTCCCATGTCGTAGAGCTTCTTTAAACCTTCTTCTACCCTTTGTAGATGCAATGATTTTGAGCTATAAATACAGAAATCATCAATGAACACCCTAATTGACGTTCCAAAGAATGCTTGAAACACCATATTCATGAAACGTTGGAATGTTGCAGGAGCATTTGTCAGACCAAATGGCATGACTCTAAAAGCATAACAACCCCAAGGAGTGATAAAGGTTGTTTTCAATTGATCCTCCAGTGCAATCCCTATTTGAAAGTAACCTGAGTAACCATCGCACACAGTGTACTTCTCATGACCAGCTACCTCATTTAGTATCTCATCCTGGAATGGGAGGGGAAAGTGATCTCTCTTTGTTGCCTCATTGAGGGGACGGTAATCCACACACACCCTCCACTTGCCGTTCTTCTTAGGAGTGACAACAACAGGAGAGACCCACTCTGAATTCTCCACTGGATAAATGAACCTGCTGCTAGAAGCTTTCTTACCTCCTTGAGTAAAGCCTGCTCCTTGATGACTCCTAGCCTTCGTAGCTTCTGAGCCTTAGGTGTGGCCTCTGGCTTCAACTCAATTTTGTGTTGAACAGCATCTACTCCACGCACATCGGTGTAGTCTTTAGCAAAAATCCTAGGAAACTTCCTTAGCACACATTTGAACTCCTCTCTTTCATCCTTTGTAAGTGTTGTTGATAGCATACCTTCTAGCATCCCTTCATCTTGATCACCTTCATTCTCTTGAGGACCTACCTCCTCCAAGCCTTGACAAGAGGTCTCTTGGTTGCTTGGCTTAAACCTTACCCCCATGACTTCGATGGAAGACTCCTCTTCAGTAATGCTGCCGCTACTTTCTTCTTCTGAAGTGCTATCGGTCCAACCTTCTTCCGTCTCACTTTGAGATGATTCTTCATGGAGCTCCTCTTGGCGTTGCTCCTTCATGTCAAAGACAACCTTCTTGTGATTGTCATTCCTGCAAATTAGCTTTCCACTCTCCCAATCCTGCAAAGCTCGCATTTTCATTAGCCATGGTCTTCCTAGGATAAATGGGTAACCATTTCCCTTGGTAGACATGACATAGAAATCCACTGCCTTCTTAATGCCAAAGGCCTCCACAAAAACATTTTTACAAATGCCTACGCACCTAGCCTTGCTATTGTTTTCCATCTTGACCCTAATTTCAGGTGTCTCATGGATGTGCATGCCTAGTTTTTGCATGAGTCCCTCTGTCATGATGCAAATTTGTGCACCCCCATCCACTAGACCTTTCCTAACCAATCTCCCTTTGATGTAACAGTCTAGCACCGGTGTAATGTCCTCATTCATTTCAGCTTGTGCAATTTTTACAACAGGCACACTCTCTTTTACCTTTCTCCTAGTGCTAACTGCCCTTGTTAAATCCCTCCTAACTTGTGGACATAATGCAAGAAATTGAGGCCATGAAATATCAGGACCCTTACCTCTCATGTCTTCCAACAAGTTGTACGGAGCCATACCATGTCCAAGAGGGAAGTCTTGGAGGTTGATACGACGTCGAGTCCTCTTGGTTTCCTTGGTTCCCTTTGCCTTCTTGCCTTGTCCATGGTCACTCTGTGATGTGACTCCTTCTTTCTCTTTACCTTTTCCTCGGCCACGCTTAATTCCATTGGCTTCCATGTCAACCTCATTTGAATTTGTCACCTCTACCACATGCACATTTGGATCTGGCAAAGGTGGAACTCCTTCTACCCCTTGTGGAGGTGGTCTTGGTCCATTTGGCCTTTGTAGAAGCCTTGGTTGTTGACCAGCTCCTTCACCTGCATTCATCACTGGGTAATTCAAGTTAGGCCTCCCTGGCTCCCCACGGGGCCAAGGAAAATTATACATCCCATGTCCAGACTCTCCGCAATTCCAACATTGCAAGACTCTCCTAGGTCGTGGATCTCGCTCTTCAGACTTCTTTGCTTGTCCCTTTGGACCTACAGCTTGTGCAAGGTGAATTGACAGGCTGCTTAAAGATTCGTTTAACTTCTCAATTACTTCCGCCGTTACCTCAGGAAGCTCCCTCGATGTTGATGCTTGTGACTTACCTTTGGGTCTAAGACCTTCTATTGGAACCTCTCCCCTTAAGCACTTGAGTTTCCTATACTTCTCAGCAGCCCTAGTTTCAGCTGCATCAAAAGTAGCAGGTGCACCCGCCTCAACTTTTACCTTAAGGTCAGGAAAGAGTCCGGATATGAACCTCTCCTTCTTTAAAAATTCTGCACCATCACCAGGGTTAGCAACATTTCGTATCCATAGAGCCCAAAGACGTAGAAACTCTTGCTTGTACAAGTAGTAGTCATCTAAGTCTTTTTGCTTATGAGAAACAATGTCTTGCCATAGTTTCTGAGTGTTTTGGGGATCAAAGAAGTATCTCTTAAAACGATTTAAAACTTCTGTGTAATTCCCCTTAACTTCCTCAGGCAAAGAGTCAAACCAAGTACTAGCATCTTTCCTAAGGACCACCTCAAACATTTCTACACGTTCTTGATCGGTTACTATCCTCTTGATACGGCAAGACATCTTGAAATTTGCTAAAAATAATTCTGCATCCTCCTCAGGCTCTCCAAAGAAAAGAGGATATCCAGACATTTGGCGTTGGCTCTCCATTATTATGAAAGATTACAACACGAGTTACAATAAGGGATACAATAGAGATCTAGAACCACTCGCCTGCAAATGAAGAAGTGAGAAAATACCACTCTAGGTTTTCTTCTTCAGCTATCCAAGCTTCAATAAGGTCTTGATTTGTTTGATCAAAACAAAAGGGTAGACTATTGATGAGCTCTAAGAAGGGTTGAAATTCTTCAAAGCTAAGGTGATAAACAGAAATCTCTAGAACTTCATTTTCTGGATCCAAAAGAGCAACCACGTCCCAAGTGATAAATTGCACTTGCTCTACAATTCCCAATGCACAAGCGGTTTGTATAAAAACTAGATCTTCATGCTCGTCGAAGGCCGTGAGAAAGTAGCAATTGACTAGGAGCTCCTTTCCTTCGAGTTCCACACAGTCGGAGTGAGGCAACCTTCTCACAATTTCATAAAGAACATCCTCATCAAGTCCAATCAAGTTTGCAAGATTTAAAGACTCCACTTGTGCTACAAAATTCCTGGACAAAAACTCCTTAGGATTATGGTTATATCATTCAAAAGCATAAAGAGATTTACAATGTCTCTATGAACAAAGTGTCATAGAAAGTAGAGAAGGATGAGAATTTATACAAATTTGCAATCTTCTCTATGCTCTCTTTATTAAGACAAGCTCTGAATAGCTCCCTATCTCCTTTGTTGAAAGCGAAAGGAAGACTATTAATAAGACGCAAATGAGGGAAAAATTCACCAAATGTGAGTCTATGAAGCATGAACTCTGGCCGCAAGTTTCCTGAAGAGTCTTCCTCAATGGTGAAATGCACTCGCCAAATGCCAAATTTCACTCTATTTACCAATCTTAGGGCACACACTAGTTGGATGAATGCGCGGTCTTCCTTAGTGCCCAACAACAAGAGGAAAATGGAATCCACGCGTAGGACCTTCCGTCTTAACTTCACCACCCTCTTGTTATGAGGGAGACGCCTTACTACTTGCTCCTGCAACTCAATTGGTAATAGAGCTAGATCTCTAAGGATTGAACTTTCACTGCACACACATTCCCAGTTAGAATAAATGATCGTTTTTTTGTTTCTTGTAACAACTTGGACAAAGAAAAACACACATACACACTACTTTGCCGGGCTGCACTTCATTTTAAAATAAAATGAACACATGTACATCAAAAGAAGTGTGGTAGTTGATGAGAGGTAGAATGACAGGGTTTGGTGATGCAAGAATTTCTCCTGCTCTTTGGGCACCAAACATGAACACCATTCGTTGTTGAAAATGGATCTTTCTACTAATTGCAACGTTTATTCTAATGTGTGGAGTAAAATGAAAGGGAAAAACCTCTATTCCTGGGCCATTATCCATGGCCTATGCATGTCCTAATGCTTAAAAAAAAACAAAAATATAGACGTCCAAACTAAGGTCGTACCTAATGAGAGGCAAAATAAAAGGATTTACTGAAGCGTTTATCTCGGCCAACCTAAGAGGACCTAAAATTCTACGAATGACACGTTGAAATTGCAACTTAGTACTAACAATTATGTGTACCTTTTGCCTTGCAATGGGAATGAAGGGATCATACAAAGCTTCGTGATTCATGCAAACTACTTGACTATGCTAAAGGTTGATTCTACAAAAAAATACACAAGCCGTCCTCAGTGGGGGCACCAAAATTGAGGCGGTCCGGGGCGGGCAACAAGAAGAGTGGCCTCTAGACACCCTTCAAGGCTCCCGTGCTGCTCAATGGGGCTGGGGCACAACACAACACAAACCAAAACAACAAACCCACCGCCAAATCCCAACTACACAAGGGGCACCACCTAGTTTAAGAGCGAACTAGGACGCAAAAGAGGAGAATCGTTAGAGCAACCCACAAACAAGCAAGGAATTTACACTAACCCTAACACCAATGGAATACTCTCACACACTAAAACACGAGAGAGAGAGAGAGAGAGAGAGAGAGAGAGAGAGAGAGAGAGAGAGAGAGAGAGAGAGATAGTGTTCGGGCTACTTTGAAACGTATCGGCAATGATCAAGCAAACACAACTATATATTTAAGAAAGAGAGAGAAAGGGGGAGGGGGTGCTTGTTGCATTAATACCTTCTTACAAATCTGTCATGACAAATCAAAGTGAGATTAGTACTTGTTCAACATAGCTTGCGTAAATTTCACCACAACACATCACAAGAAAAGCCACCCCAATCACTGTCTTAAGGCCAGGGGAGTCCTCTCCACCCTGTCGCCCTCTTACAGTATGTGGGATTTATGGCTAGATTGATGACAACACCAGAGACAAGCTATCAAGAACTTAACAAAAAAAAACACCAAGACACTTACACATCATTGTTGTCCATTACTTCACGTTGGAAGGGAGACAAAGTATCCAAGCTTAATCCAAATCCACCCTCCTTGATTCAGCGAATGTTGGGCTTACACTAGTAGGAGAAATGATAGATTTCCTACTCTCAATTGAATGATCACTCTCTCTCTTACAATGGCATAGATTTCCCTTGCTAATCCCCTATTACAACACATGCACATGCATAAGACAATGAGCTTCCACTCAAGAGCTCCTTCTAGAGAGGTTGAGCTTGGCTTCTCAAGCTATAGCATAGTGCTCTTGCTTATGGCTCCCCCCCTTTTATGCTAGCTACACCCTCCTTTTATACCAATTTTGAAGGCTAGGGTTACTCCTCTAACCATGGTTGGGCTAGATTTTCAGCAATTTATCTAATTTCTTTTGCTTGGAATTATCAAGAAGTTGGTGGGGAAAGAGAGAGGAGAGAAATGGAGGTGATAGGACTTTTCATAGTGGGTTAGTGTTAGTAGAGTTAGTATTAATTTACAAATGGAATTGGATATTTACAATGGGAGTATCCATGTAGGATACAAATAAGGAAGAAAAACTCTTAAGAGGTAAGAAAAGGTGGATTTCTTACAAGGTTGATGCTCCAAGTGTCTTGAGTAGGGCCAATTTTGACGCTTGTTGACGGTCCACTAGCTTTGACGGTACATTTTTTCTCCACTCTTGACCTTCCTTGAGAGACAAGGTAATTGAAGCTGAGTAATCAACCACCATGATGCTGTCTTTTAAGAGAAGAGGCTGAATTTTGTGGTTTTTTGATAGATATGGGTAATTTGGAGGAGGAAAAATGAGACTAGGTGGTCAATTTTGGAATAGAATTGTGTGTGGGAGGTATGAGTTCACCATGGTTTCTCTTATTCTTCAAGGTTGAGGAGAAGGTGAGTAGTGTGCAGAGAGGAGTGGTGAGAGAGATGGGGATGATGAGTGGAGAAGTGTGTGTGAAAGAGGAAAATGATAAAGTGGAAGAGAGAGTGTGGCTGCATAGCATGGGAAAACTGGGGTACACTAAAAAAATCATAGCTCACAGCTGGTAGCTCCAAAAATCATG
Organism: Adiantum capillus-veneris; assembly: GCF_014529385.1. Lineage (NCBI taxonomy): Eukaryota > Viridiplantae > Streptophyta > Polypodiopsida > Polypodiales > Pteridaceae > Adiantum > Adiantum capillus-veneris. The sequence continues at coordinate 71,409,048 of NC_140954.1, forward strand.
AACAAATTTGGGGTGATTATTCAGAGCGTGGGCTACATTTTCTCTTTTGACCACCGCTCCAAATTCGGAGTGGAGATAGGTGCCAAAATTCTCACCAAAAAGCCTGTTTTTATGCCTGCAAAAGTCTTTTAGTGGTCCCCTCCTTTGTTGAATTTGTACAATGCATCCAAGAGTGAGCCCCTCCTTTGTCATATTATAATACAAAGCATTCAAGTTGCCCTTGACCCATGCATGGAGGAGGATTATTGGTGAAATAAGAAATATATACATGGTGCGAGTAGTGTATGGACTATTCATGGACTTTAGCTCAATGAGCACATGGTGTTAGAATAATGAGTAAAAATAATAATAAAAATATGGAGGAGTTATGGATATGGAAAGATATTGGAATCATATGATATGGTCCCTCCTTGAATTATTTTTGGTGAAAGAGGAAAATGTATGCAAGTAAATAATATAATAAAAGTAACCAATGAGTAGAAATCAATTTTTTGTTTTCACGAGGGTGAGGGTGAAAATGTGGGAGTGATTTGTATAAAGGAAAAATATGAGGTTAGAGTATGTACATATTGGCAAAAAAATAAAATAAAAATTATATATATATATATATATATATATATATAATTATGGTGTAAGAGGATGAAAGAAGGTGTACATAGGTTTAATAAAACACACACCTAAGTAGAAATATTTAAATAAAATACCAAAATAATTATAAAAAATCCCTATATTTAGGCCATATATACAATGAAATATTTACACACAAATAGGCCATAATATACTTTTATTTTTTTATTTATTATTATTATTATTATTATTATTATTATTTTGGCTCACCTAGCCCAGTGACTAGCTAGCTGAGGGTTTTTAAGAAGATATGGGAAAAGTTCTGTGACTCACGCACGCCTATGTACAGTGAAATGGTAGGGATAGCCACAGTGTTTGGGTGATTTTGGTAGGGTGAGGTAACTCACTGTGGCAATTACAAAGAGCCGAAAAAACGGCTATCAATGGCATGCGGCACATCATGTCCCCCACGGTACCCCCATTGTAGTATGGAAATATTGTGATCCAAGAGATTCAGTGGTAAAGTCAATGCATCGTACAATGGAGAGGTGAAGTGTTTGCATTCCTTGCTCTGTCTAGAAGCTATCAAATTTCACCTCACTCGCTCCTTTGTAGCATTTTTCCACATATTTAATGTGGTTTGGAAAGAAAGATGCCTTTGATGGTGTACAATGTGCACACACCAAAGGAGACTGCTCCAACCCTCGTACCTTCTACCAAGTCCTCATGAGGGATACCGACAAGATGAGCGCACTTGGCACTCAAATCCGTGTGCATGATTTTGTCAGTGCCGCTCCCATCTGATCGACCTCCCAAAGTTGCTTGCGTATCTTGGGCCATCTTCAATCTCTTGGGTAAAGCTTCTTGGTCCTGCACTTTCACATGCTTCATCTTGACCTTTTGTTCCTCCCATAATTTATCCTAGAGCTCAGGAGGGATATCTTCCTTTAAGTCTCTGCAGACTTTCATATTTTCCAACACTATCCTAACCTTGCGGTGGGGGTCAAATTCTCAAATCCCTGCTAGAATCAACAACTCGTACTGGCCTTCACCTTGCAACCTGCATTTTGTGTTCTCCCATATAGTGCTAGTGAGGTCTTTGATGAAGATGTCGCTTTCACTAATCTGTTGTATGCAACCATCTGCACATGATGATATTGCCAAAATACATTCTTTTTGAATGGCACGCATAATACTTTTATTTTGATCTAGAATCATTTTAGCACTGGACAATAAAAAACAACATATCAAATATAAATTCATGTTTGCACACTACACTAACACTCTCACACTATTTCAAGCAAACCCTCAACCATGACTTGAAGACTTTAAGAAATGTGTATGAAAATATTGATAAACATTGAAACCAATCTTCACTTTAAACTGCAATTTGTTACACGTGTAAAATACAGAGCAAACAAGTGGTTTATAAGAACATCCTAACCAAACAGTACATGTTAAAAATCTAGAACATTTCAGCATATAATGAATTTTTAACTTATATTTTTCACCGTACGCTCTCACACTAAGTTCAAACAAAGCACACACCGACTTAAAGACTTCAAAAAATTGTGCAAGATTATACTTATTCAGGTTGATAATCATTTTGACTTTAAATGGTATGTTTGCTTGTGTAAAATATAATAAATATAAGTCATTCTTAATTAAATTATCCAGATCTAATAGAACATGTTAAAAATCTAAAACAATTCAAAGCCTCTTGGAAGATACATGCATCATGATGTATATATTGTCAATTTTATTTTAGCTCATTTAAAACATTGGAAGTATACAAATCGCGTTAGGAAATTGCAAAGAATGTCTTACTCTTAAAAGAGATAGAAATAAATATTTAACATGCAAATTGTGTTCTCACACTTTTTTACATAGAACTTATGTAAATGTAGCACTTAAAATAGCGATGATGATTGATGCTCAGATACAAAAGAATATTTAACATGCAAATTGTGTACAAATACTTTTTTGCATATAATTTATGTAAATGTAGCATTCAAAATAGCAATGATTGATGAATAAAGCATTGTTTTGAATATAATTAGCTAGTATATAATTTCATAAGAACACTTAAAAAACAACAATATCAAACAATTCAAACATTTGTATATAAAATACTCTTCACGGTCGTGTTACCAAGCAAGTATTTCATATACTTGAAAAAATTGATTGCACATGCACATACAAATTATATGACATTCATACGGTCCGGTTAACGACCTGAACACCACATTTATGCAAAATTAAATGCTTCTAACAAACGACACTCAATTAGCTGCGTTACTGATCGAGTGCCACTCGAATCTAAGGAGACATAATGGCTTGCATACGAGCATCATATAGCCGCGTTACCGATTGATGCCCATATGTTTTTTTGGAAAGGAGAAGGGAAGTTGACTTACCATAAGGATACTAGATTCGATGTGTTACCGATGTAGTACCCAGACAGTAAACCAATACTTACCACAAGGACACCATCTTCCCTGCGTCACCGAGGTGATGCCCTCATGGTAAGCATTGTTCCGTAGAATAGCTTACGCACACACTCTTATTATGTGGTAAGGTACCTTATGACTTCCACGCAATACAATCACTATAACACGTCGCGCAAAAATCGATGCTACGATATCGATGAGACAAAGCTTCTTTTAAAGGTAGAATTCCTTGGAATAAGCATCATAATAAACACCGGTATCGTAGCGTTGATATATGCACCGATAGAGACCGTCGAAATACACATTGTTATATGGCGGAATACACGTTGTTATTTGCGCAGAAATAAACGCAGTTATCTAAGCCGAAAATGTTTTTATATACCGACACTTGTTTTAAGGCCCATATCGGCACGTGTACCGAAATTTGTTCCGAAGACCAAACATACAATTTTTATTGGGAAGAGAGGGCTGGGAACTGATGCTGCTTGTACTGCACCAACAGAAAACAATCCTCTCTACCCAAAGGACAAGTGCACAAGCAGCTGCACTCCACCTACAAGTTGACACTAAGAGCGAGCATATACAGATTATCAAAACTGTAAAAAGAACAAAACCACAACAAAAGCTTAATCATGACAAGTTCTCAAAAGCTTAATCATGACAAGTTCTCAAAAGCATAACCATAACGTCGACTCCCAAACCATAGGCACAACAGCATAAAGATTTTATAGCCATAATTAAAACATGATTCAAAAATTGCAAAACCATAAACATAACCCACTTCCCATACCATAATCATTACCATAACTTGCTTGTCATACCATACCCATAGCAACCATACCATCATTGAAAAACCATAACCATAACCTTAATCTAATTTCCAAACCATAACCATCACATGATTGCCATACCATCACTAAGAACCATAACCATAACTTGATTTCCAAACCCTAACCATACCATGATTGCCATACCATCATTGCAAAACCATAACCATAACTTGATTGCCAAACCATGACCAAAACCTATGTGCCATACCATAACCATAACCATAACCTCTATGCCATACCATAATTATGAAACAAATCATAAGCGCAAACGAAATGCAAAACCATAAACATAAGCACTACAAAAATATACATGCAAACAATTACTGAGTAAGACTGTATCAAGGAGACCACAGCTACAAAAAATATTGTACCAAGAAGACTATATTAAGATGACTGAGTAAGACTGTATCAAGAAGACCCTCATGGTAATGCCTCCCAATTGATGTCCTCTTCTCCTCCTGCAGTTGGGTCAAAAGGGCCACAAGTCCATGCTTGTACCCATACTTCTCCTCTCGGCGTGTTGGAAGGCACTTGACGGCAACTTCCTGCAAAATTATGGTTAGTTATGAGATAAATCTTCAAATAATATATAGATTTTCAACAATTCAAAGCATACGTATAATACTTACAAAATCATGTCGAAGTGTGTCGTAGCCTCCACTCTCAAGATGTGACGTTGGCTCCATCTCTAGCTCTAGCTCCATCTCTCTGCTGCTGAAATCTGTCAGGATTGTCTTGTGTCTCTCATGAAATCCCCACCCACTCCTCTGCATCCAACCATGCCAGTGTTGGATTATCGTCATTGTACCTACCTCTTGCCTCTAACAAATGGTGTGACATTGTGGCGTTCGCCATGTCCAAAATCTAGCCATTCGAGAGTGGACCGTACCCCTCTGCTGACCTGTACTCTCTGTGAATGGCCTTGATGATGTAACTCTTTCTTTCATCGTCGAGATTATCCCAAATCTCCATCACAGAGTGACCAATCTAAATTGTATAGAGCTGTCAAATCCTCTGTCGCATGGCCTTTTTGACCCTATCCACCACAACAGCCACATCCTTGCTCTTGTACACCTTGCTAGGATCATGCTTGTTTGATCCCCAAGGTGTACGTGGTGTGCCAATCGGTGAAATATCTACTGAAGAGAGTGGGGGACGTTCTCTCGATGGTGTGGACGCATTGGTAGAACCACTACCACAACAACCACCACCTCTAGAACGACGCCTACCTCATCTTGAGGATGAACCACCCATCGGTGTAGGGGACACACTAGTCCTAGGCGTAGGAGACACACTCGACTGAGGTGTGGAGCCGGTAGGTGTAGGGACCACACTAGTCATAGGCATAGGGTCGATCGTAGTAGGTCTAGAGGAACATGCTGCCCAAAGGTTCTATGCCATCGCGATTTGCTCTGGTGTGAACTGTGTCAAAAAGGGACCCATCTGCTCGGGTGACATGCCGGTCGAAGTGATAGGAAACCTAAAATTAGGAGATTATGGCTCATTGTCATTGGCCATGTCTATACAGATTCACAAATAACACCCAAAATACGTTAGTTTACAGAGAAGAAACACTTAATTAATACAAATAACAAATAAATGAATCGCCAACACAAATGAATGAATCTACAATGTATTATAGACTAATAAAAAGACACTACAAGAGGCTATTCATATTAGCGACGCTCACACAGCGACGCTCAAAAAAAAATTTCCCGGCATCGCTACGAGCGTCGCTATGAGCATCGCAAATTTACAAAGAAATTTGCGACGCTCATAGCGACGCTCATAGCGACGCTCATAGCGACGCTTATAGCGACGCTCATAGCGACGCCGGCTGGGGTAAAAAAATAACCGAGCGCGCCCAAAAACTCAGATCTCAGATCTGAGTTTTTCGGCGCCCTCAAGCAAGGAGCAGGTAATGCTCTCCCTCACTCTCTCTCTCTCTCTCTCTCTTTTTCTTCTCCACACACACACACACACACACACACACGAGGAGAGGAAGGAGAGCCAGGTATGCTCCTTCCCTCTCCTCATTCTCATGTTCCCTTCCCCTCTTTCTCTCTCCCTCTCTCTCTCTCTCACACACACACATAGTGTTTTTGAGAGAGAGAGAGAGAGAGAGAGAGAGTACAAACAAAAACAAAAACGCACACACACATACATAAACAAAGAATGCACACACACATTGAGAGAGAAAAAGAGAGAGAGAGCATGCATAAACAAAAAACGCATGCATTGAGAGAGGAAAAGAGAGAGAGAACATGCATAAACAAAAAACGCACACATTGAGAGAGGAAAAGAGAGAGAAAACATGCATACGATCCAAAAAAACGCACACACATTGAGAGAGAAAGAGAGAGAAACTAATTTAATGTCGTAGGAAACTAATTAAAATTAAAAGACCTAAAGATCTAGCCGACGAGGAGTTGAACTCAAGACCTATTATTCAAGAGGGAAATGGCATAATCAATCTATCATACTTGGCATGGGTGATAGAAAGGTTATACCATTTATCTCTTTTTATTGGCACACACATCCACACACGCGCACACACACAAGAAGAAGAGAGTTATAACGTAGTAGGAAACTATCTTAAAAGACGTTAAAGATTAGGTTATATGTAGACTTACATTAAATTAGATTTAGGTTTATTTTTAACTAGATTTACGTTTATTTAAGTTAGATTTAGATTTACGTTATATTAGATTAGATTTAGGTCTCCATAGACTGCGATGCCTGCATGAAGCGGGTGAAGAAAGCCCTCAATGGAATATAGGGTATTGCTGCCTTCACTCATGGTGGGCTCCGTCGATCCAAAAGTACTGGTGAAATGTCTTCAGAAGATAGGGAAGAAGGTGGATCTTCAGGGCGGCAAGAGTCACTACATCCCCGACACAATGACCATCTAGACAACCTCTAGTCATTAGACTTACGTTAAATTAGATTTAGCTTTATTTTTAGTTAGATTTACGTTTATTTAGATTTACGCTTATTTACGTTAGATCGAGTCCACGCAAGAATTACTTACAGTTTAGGGTTTAGAGTTAGACGAACAGTGAAAAGATCTACTGTGAAAAGATGTTAAGATGCTGTGAAGTGCTACAGCTAGAGAAGAGGCAAAGGGGTTTTGTCCACTACATGCAGTATCATGTAGACGTGGGTGTGTAGATTTCTTGTACCCACAAATATAGGTATTGACCAATAAAGACGAGATTATAACCCGGTGGTTCTGATCTCCGTGCACCTCTAGACCGAGGTGTGCGGGGATTGGACATGACTAGAGAATGTGAGGTAGAGAGAGAGAGAGAGAGAGAGAGAGAGAGAGAGAGATAAGACGAAGAATGCCAATAGAATATTAAATTTGTTGTCCAGGTTATAAGTTTTTTATCCTCATTATGACTAGCGACGAGGATGTGGGACCGTCCAACCGAAACACCTATCTCTCAACGAGGGTCTTATGTCCTTGTAATCAATGCAAGCATGCTGTGCGACGGACAAGACGTGTTTCTTTGCAGCACGTTCGCAAATTTGGCGAGTTCGATCCATCTATTATAGATCGAGCTGTTGCCAATTATAACTCGTCGGACTCTGACGCTGGCCATCAAGCAGCAATCTTGCAACCCAATAGACGTGTTCGCAGGCGCTTTGGTCAAGCAGCATATGTGAGGCCACAAGATGTAGCCTCTGACAGCTCGGGGGATGATCATGCAGAGCACATTCCCAACGAGGCAATGTTTGAGCCCGAGATTGATGAAATGATCGAGACGATCATGGATTCAGAAAGGCTTATCTATGATGATATGAAAAGTGAAGCCGATACGCCATTGTATAATGGAGCACGTATGTCTAGATTGAAAGCACTCCTGGTTCTTCTCAACATGCAGGCAAAGTTTGGATGGAGTGACACTAGCGTCACAGCGCTTTTCAGTTGATCTATTACAATTAGTTTACTTTAATAGAACTCTAAATGTATAATGATCTGATAGATTTTTACACGACTGTATCATATTTTTATGTTGTGTAGATTGCTGAAAGAGCACATACTACCAGCTGACAATGTGATGCCAGATTCCCGAGATGAAGCAAGAAAGATTTTGCGAAACTTGGGGATGGATTACAATTCTATCCACGCTTGTCCTAATGACTGCATTCTTTTCAAAGGGGAATACATAGACATGGAGAAGTGTCCGAAATGTGATTCCGAAAGATATCGAGTAGATCTCCACGGGACAAAAATTCCACAAAAGGTTTTGCGACATTTCCCTCTGCTTCCTCGCATCAAGCATTTCTTTGAATGTAAGTCCATGGCCGCCCTAGCATCATGGCATGAGGAGAATAAATCTTCAGATGGTGTGCTACGAATTCCTGCAGATTGCGTAGCGTGGAAACATATAGATGGAACATGGTCGGATTTTGCCAGGGAAGCTCGAAATTTGCGCTTAGGCCTGGCTATGGATGGCGTAAATCCATTTGGTCAAAGATCAACATCTTACAGTGTATGGCCCGTTGTCATCGTCAACTACAACATTCCCCCGTGGTTGACTACGAAGAAGGGGCACCTATGGCTAATCTTGATTGTGCCAGGGCGATATAAAGTGGGGAATATGGATGTGTATCTTCGTCCACTATTGGAAGAGCTACAACAATTGTGGATTGGCATAGAGGTGGTGGATATGAGCCGACACACAGGACGACGGAATGCTTTGATCAGAGGCATTCTAATGTGGACCATGCATGACTATCCCGGGCTAACAGAATGCTCAGGTGATCTATTGACACTCCTCACTCAGACACTGTAAATCTTGTTTTTTCCCATAGTTGATCTATTATCATGTGTATACATGCAGGGCTTCAAACAAGCGGATACAGAGCATGTGTCACATGTGGACCTAGACTGAATGCACGTAGGGCACCCTCACTGAAGAAGCAAATCTACAAAGGTCATCAAGCGTATCTTCCAGAGAATCATGTGTTACGCGACGGCTTTTTGGGAAGAGAGCCACCAAGGATGTCTGCACAAGCATGGTTAGAGCAGAAGGAGATGTGCGATGACGGATTGCCTCCAGGGATGAAGAGACTATCTCTATGGTACGAGTTACCATACTGGCCCCGACTCATGATCAATCACTTGCTCGATCCAATGCACATATTCAAGAATGTGGGTAATCTACTATGGGACCATTTGACCGGCAAGAAAGATAGTTTGGGAGCCAGAGGTGACCTTAGAAATGTGGATCGTATGGAGCAATATTGGCCGCAAACAGCGTCTGATGGATCGATAAAACTCCCTAAAGCACCATGGATTTTCACAGGAGCCCAAGAACGCAAAGTAAAAGAGACCATTCGATCTTTGCGGACCCCCACTGGCATAATGCACTCGCTCCGAACGTGTTTTACTAAAGAAGGAAAGCTTACCGGTTTGAAGTCACACGATTGGCATAAAATGTGTCAGGTACGTTCATAGTGGACTTTAATATCATTGCATAAAATGTGGACTTTAATATCATTGCTGCACATACTTTACAGTTTATTTTACCGGTTGCCATTGAGGGATGTTTGTCTCTCGACATCCGTAACACAATCTACAAACTTGCAAAGCTGGTGCAATGGATCTCACAAAAGGAGATCAACGTAGACTCCATACCATTCGCCAAACTAAATGCTGCGGAGCTTGTGTGCATGTTTGAGAAACATTTTCCTACTACAATGCTAACCATTCAGGTGCATCTTCTTGTTCACATAGTTGATGAGGTGGAAATAGCTGGCACAGTTCATTCCAGATGGATGTTCTTCTTAGAGCGTTTCATGAAAACGCTTAAGGGATATGTGCGTCAAAAGGCACGTCCGGAGGGTAGCATGGCAGAAGGTTGGTTGGTATCAGAGTCCCTAGTGTACATTGGAGAGTGGCTAGACGGATTTGATAAATCTCGGGACACGCTATGGCGAACCATAGATGATGAGCGCATATCTGGGATTGTCATGTGCAATCTCTGTCTTGAGAAGAAGATGACGGAAGATCTAGAGGCTAAAATCAACCGATTTTGCATGCTTCACAATCCAGTGATGCAAAAGTGGATTTCACAATATAAGGATGCAAAGCAAGAGCGAAAAAGGGCACGAATCGAGTGGAGACGGGGAAGAGTACCACCGATGCACTATCCAGCGGTTCTGGAGAGCCTACCAACCTTCATGAGCTTAAGATGGTTGCACAACCAATTGAAAAGCGCACAACAACGCGGTGACGAAGTGACTGAAGAAGAGTGGGAGTACTCTCGGGGTTACGCGACCAAGGTAAGTTTGCAATGTACGACTAGCAAGTGACTTTATTTATAAACGTTTGAACGGCCACTCATAATCTTTGTTCGTTGTAGTATAAGTCATACACAGCAGCATGGTGTAAAGGTCGACATTTTAGGGTGGAACGAATCGACAAAAAGCGTTTTACTCAAGATTGTGGAATCATGGAAAAATTTGAACAGTCTAGTCGACGACGTTCCTCTGATGCAGATCCTGTGGTGGCGGAACTCACTTACTTCGGCACGCTGCAAGGGATTTTGAGGATCGATTACAGAGGATTTTTTGTCGACTTGTTCGACGTGCAATGGTTCAAGATAATCATGGAGGGTCGCAACGCTACTGTGCGTAGAGGAGAGTCTGGTTTTCTTGAGGTGGATTCTACTAAGAAATGGACTGACCTAAGAGACACTTTCGTACTACCCGAGCATTGTGAACAAGTAAGTATGTAAATAGTTAACATCCCCCTTTTACAAGTTATGTGCTTGAAAGCTCTCATGTAAGTTATGTGGCTCTGGTAGGTAATATTTCATCCTACAAAGTCTACATCAAACTGGTGGTACGTCATAGAGGTAGCCCCTCGTAGTGCAAGGACGTATGAAGGCTACCATGTGCCAATCACAACGACATCAATGGAGGAGATCAGAGAAGATGCTCAATCAGAAGCCGCTGCGGTGGTGCCAGACGAGCATCAAGATGCTACTACTCTATATGGGGTGCATGCAGAGGAGCTACAAAATGAAACAGAGGATATGTGTTTAAACGGAGAGCTCTATATAGATATAGGAAGTTATGCTGAGTTATGCGAGGATGAGAGAGAGATCTCTTAAAGCCACAAATATTGTATTTGAACAATTTTGCTCCGTGTTGTAAAAGCTCTGGCTCTCTAAGTACCTTCCATGGTGTATAACGCTCTTTTCTACTTGCGCTCACATCTTTTGATTGAAAATTCTGAGTTTTCGACTTGCCTCTTCTATCACTCAATTCATTGCGTCATTGTATTTATATGCGTCATTACGTCATTGTATTTAATGGTCTTTGCGTCATTGTCTACTCTATTCATTCAATATTAAGTTTAAATATTCGTGTGTTTAATGCAGGTATGGATGATGAGGAGTTTCTTTCTTCTTTGTCACCGCAGCAGAGACAGTGGTACGTGGAGCATCATCGCTCTGGCGCATCATCGCGCGTTCCTACTCCATCCGCATCTCCCTCTCTTTCGGAGCATTCGGCGCGCTCCGAAGCTTCGGCGTCGACGAGACGAGCTTCACACTCGTCTAGACATCGGCGCTCTAGTGGTGGCGGTGGCGGTTGTTGTGGGGATTCCGCCACCGATGCCTCCACACCTCCTCGTGTTCGACGAGGCTCTTTACCCTCCCCTTCTTTGCCCGCCCCCACACCAGCCACAGCATCGCCATCTACGCCAGGTTTTGCACGACTGACTGTTCCTAGAAGCTACACACCTCTACCTACTCCGCCAGGAGCCACCCCACTCGACACTCCTCGCTTCGGGGCCCAGACGTCGGTGGAGACACCTGACGTCCGTACCCCCATCGACACGCCGCTAGAGACCCCTGCCGGGACACCCAGGTTCACGCGTCACCGGCCAGAGGGCTTGCCTTACTCCGTCGACATCAGCGGCGGCATCATCATGGATGATGACGGCAAGAAGGTGATCTCGCGCATGGGTGGTCTTTGCTCTCAGCTGTTTAGACACTACATACTAAACAAATGGAGTGAAGTACCAAGTGATTTAAAAAACAGAGTCATCAGCATACTTCATGATGAGTTTCCCGTTCCAACACGGGATCAGCGCTTCAATAAAGACCTGATGAAGATTCGAATGCGCGAATACTGCAAACACAAGCGTTCCGAAGTGCAAAAAGCAATCAAGAATGGGTGGAACAGGCCAGATTGGCTGGCCAAAGAAGATTGGAAGAATGCGAAGAAAGCAGCGCGCGAGAATCCCGACAAGTGGAAGCAACAAAAGGATGCAGCCAGAGCGTGAGTAGAGGCAGGGAGCTCGCACCACTTGGGGAGCGGTGGATGGGCATCATTTGAGGCCGATTTTGTAAGTGTTTTCACATTGCTCTTTATGTTCGATAGTTTAGGGTTTATGAGTTTTTTAGTTCTAACATAATGAAATCTTTGTATGTTTTGACAGTGGTCGATGACAGGACGTGATCCCACACCGTACGAGCACGAGTACGTAGGTAGGAAGGGCTTAAACGCTCTGATGGAAATTCTCAGTTCTCGCGGCGGCATGGTTAGTATTAGGGTTTACTCTTTTTTATTTTTTGTATTGTTTTATAAATGTCGTTATATGTTTATACTTACTGAAAGCTGTCTTATTGTCTTTTTTTGCAGAATCCGACAGATACGCCGCTTGGACGCGATGAGACGTCTGACTAGACGACGTCAGTTTAGCCGTAGCTAGATAGCATTAGTTTAGGGTTTCTCATAGCTTATGTATCATGAGACGGATTTTATACGTCTTTTTGAACCATGTATATTATTACATTTGTCACCGCAGTTCCTTTTGCCAATCAATTCTTTATGCCTATGATGTTGTACAATTGTCATTATTACATTTGCCAATCAATTCATTTTGCCTATGATGTGTACAATTGTCAATTTTGCAAACAATTGGTCTTGTGGGTGACTATTTTGGGTCTATTATCTACCCTTGCACTTTTTTTAAAAAGTGAATCAAGTACAATATGGTTGATGGATGGCAGGGCATTCAATGCCCTGCCACCAAAAAAAAATTCTCTCGGGCGTCGCTATAAGCGTCGCTATTTATGGCTCTGTAGCGTCGCTATAGTCTTCTGTGTAAACGTCGCTATATGCGTCGCTATGAGCGTCGCTATATAGCGACGCTTATAGCGACGCATATAGCGACGCCTATAGCGACGCTCATAGCGACGCTTGTAGCGACGGTTTTAGCGACGCCGGGGGTTATAAAAACCCAGTGTATTTCCGTCGCTAACAGCGTCACAAGAGCACACAACCTCTTGTAGTGAGAGTACAAAAGAGTTGATCTCTCATCTTCTATGAGATCTGATGCACCAAAGATGTCTATCTCAATCTGTACTTCTGCATCTTCGTCATCAAACCCTACTTCTTTGTTGCTCTCCGCATCAGCTTCAGTATTTGACACTTCATCTCTAGGTTCAAGCATATGCTCACCACTGACCTCCAACTCAAAATCCAAACTTATATCATCTATTGGCCAGACACTTTGTTCATGCATCACCTCTTTGACCTCAACGTCCAATCCTTCACATACTTGCTTGCTTCATGGAGCAACTTGAAAAACATAGAGCCAACGCCGTTTAGACAAATCATTTTCTGTTCGTAGTGGATCTAGTGTGAACACAACTTGTTCACAATGCTACGGAAGTACGAATGTATCTCACACATCTGTAATGTTTATGAAGTTGAGAGAGCCTCAATAAAAACTCTGCTCAACTCTCCTCCAATTAGATGCTCTCTCCAATAACACAACATCAAGCAAGCATGGATGCAAGTTAAAAATATCTTTTCGTATCTCTTTGTAGAAAGGATGAGTATAGAAGGGATCGTAGCCACACAAAGGCTGATCAAAGGACTCATGAGAGAGAGAGACAGAGAGAGAGAGAGAGAGAGAGAGAGAGAGAGAGAGAGCATGATGATCACATGATATATGATGATAGTGAGACGATAAACACAGAGACCAAAATAGGAGGGATCAAGATGTTTGATGGACTTTAGAGTGCATGTGCATATAAAAACTTATATTTCAAGTTTTACTTTAAATAGCTTCAAACCTCAAGTCACATAGCTCACGTGCATGTATAGTTGCAAATCCCTAAACATACCAATAATGTCTAAATAGATTTCAAGTCACGGCAATTCGAGGACAAGAGACAATATCAAGAGATCTTGCAGATAGAACTCAAAGCCAATCAGGATTTAGGGCATGCAATCGTAATTGTTTTGAGCAGCATAACACATGTTGTTAGCTTTGTTGTGTGATTGAGATATGTGTAAGGAGGCCTAGCATGCATCGTCTCTGGGTTGACCTTATTCCAAGTGACTCCACCCTCTCCTTTGCCCTTGGTGGCACTCATTTGTCTGTACTCAAAGATCTTGTTGGTCTATGTTGCATGAGCGAATCACAGCACCCATAAAGTGCATGCAAACTACCTAGATCAACATAATGTCAATCGAGGACATAGATGACACGATAGGCGCATGGAGGCAATCTCTTTAGCTTGTCAGGCTGAGACCATTCAGGCTGAGACCATCCCATACATACAACACTCTGGAAGGATAACTAAACCACAATCAGGAATCTCACTGCTCTCAACTACACCACCCAACCCAATACTCACAAACGGAAGGAATCGAACCATCTACAAACCTCACTCTAGACCCATCTACAAAAAATGCATACGAAGACAGAGTAGGATTTTGGAAGTGTCCGAAACTGAAATCTATGAGTACTTATGTGTAGCTTATGTCACAACGATTCTAATGACTACTTGCACGTAGAAAACAAACATCGTTTGATACACTTATAGTCACAAATAGCTCATAGACACGTAAGCGTGAGTGCTCTATCTCGCGTGGAATGCTTGGTGTTTTCGTGTGTAAGCCTATTGCGATGGTGTAGTTGGATCTCCAATGCGATGAGCGAGCAGGGGGTAGCGTCAAGATGACGCTCACGCTCTCTCTCTTTCTCTCTCACACACAGTCGCGCGACGATAGCTCAAACTAGATTATGATAAAAAGTTCTCTTTACAAAATGACATAGGTACCTTATATCCTAAGGCTACCATAGGTTAAACCTAAAATACAGTTTAATGGGTCAAATGGCTTTGTATGTATAATCTAGAAGTGCCATTGCACCCCAACTTCTGCAACTAGACTAATTACTCATTACAAATGATGTTTATAACCATAATCCATAGCATTTCATAACTCTCAGAAGATAAGGATGTCGTACTGTTGACCCATGGGTCAACACTGCCCCCCTCCAAATTCATGTCCTCCTTGACATGACCTGGTTGTCAATGTCTGTATGATCTTTGTTGTCATTCTTGCTTTTGTTTGTGCTCCATTGCTTGTACTTTTGTCAAACCACAACAAGAACTATGATCCACAAAAATCATAAAATTGATGACAAACAGTATGTCCTGCACATCCAAACAACATTTGTTGCTGTCATTAGAGGGCTATTGCCATATCTTAAAAAAGGACCCAATCTCGTTCAGCTTGACATCATGGATAGATAAAGGTCCATGCATTAGTTGCTCTAGAGTAAATCTGTCAATTTTGAGCATTTCTCATTCTTAGAAACAACTTCTACAATCTGTAGAATTGAATGATTGGCTTTCAGATCTTGTGAGCCAATGAAACTTTGTAAGGATTTTGTAGAAATTTTATGGCTAAACCTTCAACTTCCTTAGGCCAAGTTGCACTTCAATACAAAGTCTATCTGTCAAGCCAAATCTGGAAGATAATATTTTTGATTTGGGGTTCAAAACCCATGTCCAACATTTGATCCGCCTCATCAAGCACAAGATATGTAACCCTGCCAAGGTTGGTGTGTCTATCACACGTGTTTGCTCTTCTTCATTGGTGACTCCTTTGTTCCCTAATCAGGGTAAGCAAAGTTGCATTTGCCACTATTAGCCTTTGTGTGCTATGTAAATCATTATACTGCTTCTACTTTTTACATGACTTAATTAAATCCTGATAAACTCAGTTAATTCCCAAAGTTAGTAACTTGCTTCAAAAGGACTTTATCCGACATTTATGAGCTACCATTGTCCATTTGTCCCCAAAACTCATATACATGATGTACAGGGTATGTAGAGGGCTATCACGGTTTGGATTTGAATCTTTTTATCTTTGGCTAGGGTTTTTTTTTCACAGTTAGCTTGTATTCTCTATTCATAGCCCACTGACAAAGTTTGGCTTGATTTGGACTTGTATTTGGCTTTCTAAGCTAACTTTTTGGATTTCAGTCTCGAGAATGACTAATGGGCATCTCTTGCACTTTCAAGCTACCAAAAACATGTAGAACCAATGATGATGACCAGAATTTGGCTTGATCCCTAGTTTCTCTTGTAGACATCTATCATGACACATTATTGAATTTTCATTTGTACCCCTTTTGTTCTTGTCAATACTGTTAGTCCCTTTTGATTTTTAGGCTTCATTAAGTCGCATACAAGATAGAAGATTTATAGTATAAAGATCTACTTCCTGCATTAGGAAATTTTGGAGGTCATTTGGAGGGCCTTCTAAGATAAATAGAATTTTGACTTTCTCTCCCTAGAAAATAGGTGTGGTAAAAGCTATTGTAAACTTGGAATAACCATTCGAAAAGTGCACTTACAAGTAGATTCTTGCCACAATGTCATAATGGCCGTGATAATCGAAGAATAAATCATTTTCAGTTGCATTTAATGAACGTCCTAGAATTGGAGGGAGTTTCCTGTACATGGAATGTATGACTAAAGGAAATAGGACGTCACCCGCCTAGAGATCACTTGAATCAATCCACTCTTGTCTTTGCGCACAATTGCATTAGGGACGTTGGTAATAAATTTGAACCACTTGACATCAAAGATAAAAATAACAAACTTTCTAAAGCTAAGCGTCAAGATGTCTTGGATGTAGCCAAAGTATTCAAGTTGGCTAGTCTCTGTGTTCTCATCCCTAGCACTACTCCTACATTCTTGGACGAAGCTTGCCATAACACCACTATCAAAAGTGACCCTTTGTTCGTTGATCCGTTGCACTCTGAAGTGTTTCCCATGCGACCACAAATCTCCATATTTGTGATGCTATAGCCATAAAATTGAAACAGACTTAAAGTTATTAAAGTAATGTTATCATGTGGATCTCAAAAAGGAAGTTGTGAAAATATACATGCCAATCGCAACCCCTTGACATCTCCTCTTCCTCTTCAGTAATCAACACTCCACTCCTCTTTGCCTCTGAGATTGTCGCATCTAGCCACCGCCCAGATGGAAAGTCGGGCAATTTTTGAAGATGGTCTAGAAAAGGAAGGTTTCTAGTGGCACGGTTGCGCTTGAACTGCAGGTGATCTATCAAGTGTTGTTGCTTTTCCCCTTTGTACCTCTCTAGCCACTTTTGCATGATGTTTTGAGTTGAGAAGGCAAAATATCATAACCTTTTTTCGCATTGTGATGTCCATCTTCCTAATGATGCCTTGTCCCTATGGCTCATCCCCTGTCACCTTGACGTTGACCTTAGTAGTCCACATTCAGGGCATCTCTGTCAACAATATTTGGAGATCTTTTATAAGTGGTGCTAGATAGACATCCATGTTATTTTCTTTGTACTTTCCTGGGACGATCAGTGACAACAACAGATGGGCCTTCTTGATAGCTATCCATGGTGGAAGATTATAATTAACCAAACAAATAGGCCACATGCTCCATGAAAAACTCCGTAATCCGAATGGGTTTACTCCGTCCATCGCCAGACCAAAGCGGATACATTAAGGCTCATTCTTAAATGTAAGTAGTTCCCAAGAAGAATGGAAAACTTCAAGTGTGTGTCAATCTAAATAAGGTTAATGCCACCACAATAAGGGATAATTATCCCTTTCTTATCACTAACCATGCTCTAGAACAAGTGGCATGCAAGCGAGAATATTCCTTCTTAGATGGATTTTGTGGCTACAACCAGCTTTCAATCTCTCATGAAGATCAATATAAGATGGAATTTTGCATAGAATGGGATATATATGCATATAGAGTCATTCCCTTTGGGTTTACTAAGGCCCCGACAACAGTCCAAAGATTGATGGCACATGCTTATAAATAATACTTGAGTATATTCTTGGAAGTTTATATGGATTATCTATGTGTACACTCTCTGTTGAGAGATGAACATATAGAACACCTCATAAAGGTATTCAAGAAGTGCAAGATGTAAAGGATCTGCATTAACCCAGAAACGTGCACACTCATGGTTAGACATGGTAGAATCTTGGGACATAATGTCTGTCATAAAATCTAATATCTAGTTTTACCCAAATGATTTTCTCATATTGAACTGATCATTTAATATGGGAAGGCAAAAGTGGAAACAAGAGCTAGAACATGGATATGTGTTGTTAGACATAACTCAGCACCACGGGGCCCAAAAGGATATGGTTACATCTCAAAAAGGGCTCAAAGGAGATGGTCTATTGAAGAACAATGTGCAAATAATGGAGCTTAAAAACCCTTAGGGTTAGCTTCATTAAAGTCCTCCAAAGGTTAGTGTTAAGAGTCCTTAGACCTTAGGGTAAGCTAGGCTTGTGCTTGAGGTTCTTGTCGTGCTTGATTGAGTGCTTGTCATGCTTGATGAATAAGGTGATTGAGGTGCTTTTCATGCTTGGAGGCCAAGGTGCTTAAGGTGTGCCAGTCAACATGATCCCTACAAAGAAGGGGGCAACCCCTAAATGTAGGGGCATGCTCTTGTCTATGGAATGCAAATCCAACGAAAAGTCATGCTTCAAATCAATGCTTTCCATCTTCTTCATCTTCATTACTATGCTATGCTATGCTATATGAGTAATGATGTGAGAGGAAACTACTTCTTTGTTGTATGTGTTCTTCTTCCTCTTACCTTCCCTTACTCCCTGCTAGCTCTCTCCACCTTTGAAGGTGTTTGAAGTCTTGGATTAGGACCAGGGATAAGATAATTTTTTTGCAAGGTAGTTACGTGCATAATCTTGGTGCATGAAGCTTACCAAATTTCTCTTCATGGGAGAATCAATAATACAAAAAACTTTTGGACGGACAATCGGGTCCAAGTAGATCCGGTCCTCAATTATTGTAAATCTCTCTCTCTCTCTCTCTCTCTCTCTCTCTCTCTCTCTCTCTCTCTCTCTCTCTCTCTCTCTCTCTCTCTCTTTCTCTCTCTCTCTCTCTCTCTCTTACAAGTATTGTTCATGCCAAGCTAGCTAGGTATTATGGTTATTTTGATATCTACCATCAAGTACTTTTCTTATGCTCATGATGAATTCTCTTAAAGAAATTCTCACAATAATCATCTTAATTTCTCTATTCTCAATGTTATTAGTTCAATTTTGTTACATTGGTTTCTCTTTTCTTGCTTAAGAAGAGAGGCCCTTAAGTTTTCCATGAAAGACTGGACATGTTCATTGCAAGAGCGTAAGTGGGATAGGGATTTATTATGACTTAGTTTGATGGACACCATTAGGAACTATAGACTTAATAATGGAGTCTTTCAGGACTTGCCTTTGGCTTAACCATTATTGAGCTACCAGCAAGCTCAAGAAGAACCATAATCAACTGAGAATCTTAGACCCTCTCCACTACTCTATGTAATCAATGGTCTCTAAACCATGGGTGTGGCTGCTTGAGAGCTAATTTTCAAAAGTAAAGAAGAGTAGCAACTAAAGTTTTGAGTTTCCAAAGCACAAAGTAGCATATACATAAGTTTAGTTAGCCATGTTGATAATAATAAAGAGGGTAGAATGAATATTGAAGACTTTGATTTTTCACATGAAGGTGCTACTAATGATGTCCCCATGTTTGTGAACTTTCTTGTTACTAGGTTGCAACAAGCTATGGGCAACCCTGCCTTGCAAGCCAAAGTTAGTCAAAAACTTCACACTCGTGGGATTCTCCAAAATTCCCAAGCTGAGAAAGAGCTTAGGAAGCCTCTTATAGAGACTTCCAAAAGAAGACTCTTTTTGGTGAGAGAAGAGGAGGAACCCTATGAAAGAGAACGAAGTGAATCTTCAAATTCTATGGAGGATGTGGCTCCACAAAGATGGCGGTCTCAATGATCCCCAACTCCTCCCAAGATGAAAAGAGTGTCATATAGCCCTCCTCCTCAACATTCTTAGAGGGAAGAGAGGAATCAAAAGAAGGAAAAAGGGGAAAGAGGTCACTCTCTTCTGCATCTTCATCATCTTCCTCCTCTTTCGATGAAAGCAACGGTTTTTCTCCTAGAGAATACAAGAGGGGAGGACATCGTAAATCCTATGCTGCTTGGAAAAGTTCAAGGAGGGAGGAAAGAGCATCCCTTTTCTCACCTATGATGGCACCTTTGGTGCTACAAATAAAGTGTTGGCCTTTATCCATCAATTTGATGTGGCCTTTGGAGATGAGGGCTTCACAAATTCCTCCAAGCTACATCATGTAGCTATGTACTTCCAAAAGTCTCCCCGCGACAATGGTGGGTTAGCCTCCGTGGAAATGGTGAAGTTTCAAAGACATGGAAAACTCTATGAGTTTCCATCATGAAGCAATTCTTGCAATTTTCATCATGAAGCAATTTCTTGCAATCGATGCCAAAGATAAAGTGCTCACTGAATGGCGAAGCTTGAAGCTACTCCCCAACGAGTCTATTCACAAGTATGTGGATAAGTTTTTGGATTTACGTCTCAAAGCTACAGTCTTCCAAAAGATAGACTTTACCAAGCCAAAGCAACAATTTTGTGTGGGACTACTTGAAGAAATGTCTAATTATTTCAGCTCTTAAAGGCCTAGGACCATCACCAAAGTCATCCACCACACTATGGTTGCTTTGCACATCAATTTCCAATAAGGGACTAAAAGGAATGCTAAGCCCATGGAAAACAAAGAATGAAATGAATCAAGAGGAAAGAACAATGCTCTAGGTAACTCCAACGACAACAACAAGACCAAGGAGAAAGGAGTTTACAAAGGTAAAAAAAAACTCTCTCCTGAAGATGTAGAGGCTTCTTGCAAGATCATAAATGTTTCAAATGTGGGGAGCAAGGACATGGTTATCATTCTTTCCCCAAAAGAAATGCACACAATGAGACTCCTAGAGCTTCCATGGTCAAAGCTCCAAAAGAGGATACTCATTGCAAAGGATCATCCCTTTCCTATTCTTGGGGAAAGGTGAGGGAGCATGATGCCTTTATTCTTTTGGACCCTATCTCTACTCACAACTTCATATCAGCGGAGTTGGCCACTAAGCTGGGCATACAAGCTTTTGAGATGGGAGATATTGTGACTGTCGATGCAGATTTCAAGGGACAACAAGCCTCCATTACTCCCTTGATTGGGAAATTGAGGCCTCATGTCCAAAGCTACGTCGACAAAGAGGACTTTTTCATCTCCCCTCTTAACCATAAGGATGTTACCCTAGGGGCACCATGTTCAATCGCATGGCTCCCAATATGAAGTTTACTGAAAGGAAAATTTATTTCACCTACAGGGAAAAGAACATGTCTATAGATGCTAATGAGTTGGGTCGTACTATACCTCTTGTATCCTCACCTGCTTTTGACATGTCAATGAAAACCTTAGTTTTTGCGTACATGATTTTTGTCAAAGAGTCCTTAAATAATCCTATTTTTTTACCAAACCAAAGTGGTAGGAATCAAGAAGAATTAGAGTTTTCTAATTATCTAAATAGATTAGAAGATGTTTTTATTGATGATATCCCTATGGAATTACCTCCAAAACGAGGGGACGATGACCATACAATAGAGCTTCTACCTGGGAGCTCACCGCCTAACATTCCTCCTTATAGAGTTTCTCAAGCTCAACAAGAGAAGATTATGAGGCAAGTGCATGAAGTGGTAGACAAGGAGTTGGTGAGGCCTAGTTCCTCTCCCTTTTGTTCTCCCATCCTATTAGTGCAAAATAAAGATGGCACATACCGTATGTGTGTTGATATAGAGCACTAAATCAAGTCAAGAACAAATTTCCCATACCATCGATAGAAGATTTGTTTGATAAGCTACAAGGCTCTACCTACTTCAATAGGATTGACCTTAAAAGTGGCTATCATTAAGTAATGATAGTGAATGAAGATATTGTACATACCACTTTCCGTGCAACATTTGGCCTTTATGAATATCTTGTCATGCCTTTTGGCTCAATGAATGCTCCATCCACATTCAACCACTTAATGGAGAAAATTTATAGGCCCTATCATAATTTCACTGGAGTATTCTTTGATGATATCATCATCTATTGAAATTCTCTCAAGGAGCATAAGAAACATCTCCATGTAATCTTTCAAGCTTTGAGGGAGAACAAACTTTTCATTAATAAAAAGAAAATTTGGAAGAGTTTACGTTGGAATCCTTTCAAGACTTTGTGTGGATAATTGCATATCATGAGAAAAAATGATTGTTTGGAACTAACCTTTGTGTGGTCTAGCATTGAGAGACTACTATTCAATATGGATCCATCAAAGTTAGATGTAATAAAAGGATGGCCTAACCCAAGGAATCTACATGAGGTATGAAGCTTTATTGGTATGTATGCATACTATAGACGCTTCATAAAAACATTGTCACAAATAGCAAGACCATTACATGATTTAATAAAGAATAACATTAAGTATTCATGGATTGCAAAAGAGCAAAAAAAAATTTAGAAGCTCAAAGAGAATCTGCCCTCTCAACTTGTACTTACGCTACTGGATATCTCAAAACCATTTGAGGTCCAATGTGATGCTTGTGGAGATTTCCTTGGAGCAATTTCTCTTCAAGAAGGGCATGCCATAGCATAGTCGCAGACTCAATTTTGATGAGCAAATGTTGGGTATATATGAACTAGTTGTTCTACATGCCCTTCACACATGGAAGCATTATCTTTTGGGGACTCCATTCATCCTACGAGCGGATCACCAAAGCTTAAATTACTTCATGACACAAACCAAGCATTCCAACAAACAAATGAGGCGGGAAAACTTTATTTTGCAATTTAAATTTCATATTGCTCATAATGCTTGGCAAGCACAATCAAGTGGCCAATACACTATCACGACGACCAAAAGTAAATGCAGTGTCTATAGAAACTCACAATGACCTATCTTTAATGATAGATGAGTGTGCTAATGGTCCTGATTTCAAGGATATAATGTCATCCATTGCCTTAGGGAAGAAAGAAGAACCGCTCACCTTGCAGTATGGTTATCTTGTCCATGGCAATAGGCTATGTGTTACTAACTTCCTTCATTGAGAAATTAATGTATGAATCCCATGCTCCTCCTATGCGGGCATAGATGGATTCAACCTACTCTTTGAGGAGTAGAGATGTATTTCTATTGGCCTACCATGAAAGTAGACATACAAGAGTATGTTTCAAAATGTGTGATATGCCAAAAGATCAAGTAAGCAACCTGGATTACTCCAACCATTGCCAATTCCTAATTCACCAAGGGAGAGTATATCCATGGATTTTATCTTTGGATTCCCCAAGTCTGTTTATGGAAATATGGGAATATGGCCAATAGTCTTGACAGGTTTGGTAAACAAGCACATTTCATACCTATCAAAAAGACTATTAAGGCACATCAAATGGCCACCCTCTTCATATCACAAATTTTCAAACACCATGGCTTGCCAACATCCATAGTGTCAGATAGAGATCATCAAATGATCAGTAATGTTTGGAAGGGTCTCTTTGAGAATCTTAGTACTATGCTAAATTTCTCTTTGGCCTATCACCCACAAACGGATGGCCAACATCCATAGTGTCAGATAGAGATCATTAAATGATCTGTAATTTTTGGAAGGGTCTCTTTGAGAATCTTGGCACTAGGCTAAATTTCTCTTTGGCCTATCACCCACAAACGGATGGCCAAAGAGAAATAGCTAACCTTACAATCCTTGATCTACTAAAGAGCTATGTTACTAAAGTAGATTAATGCTCACAATGGGAGAAGTATCTACCCCTTGTAGAATATGTATACAATGACACTGTCCATACTACTACAGGAAAGGAACATTTTGAGATCATTGAGGGGGAAGACTTAAAAGTCCCTTGCTACTTAAGGTACATGGGAAGGTCTTCGTTGTTGCCAATGAGTATAGCCGAGACCTACAAGAATCTTTCCAAAAGATTAGGGAGGCTATATCCATCTCTCAACAAAGGAAAAAAGTTGTTGCTAACAAAGCAGAGAAGGGCCTCAATGCTCAAGTAAAATGATTGTGTCTTACTCAAGTTTTCCAAGGCTTGATTGAGGAAAACTACGGGCAAAAATACTACGGGCCACCAAAAGTATTATGCTAAGCTAGCAAAAAGATACTATGGTCCTTTTCAAATCCTAAAACCAATCAACGAGATGTACTAGCCTACTTAAGCCTTACAAAGGAGAGCCACCAAGAGAATAAATAATTGAGGACCTGCCCAAGATCGAGGATCAAGAAGAGATGCTCTAGCCCAAATACATTCTTTGACATGAAGACAATGTACTAAGACATGGTAAGATTATCTGACGTTATCTTATTAGGTTCCAAAATTATCCTTTTGAAGATGCTAGTTGGATGCAAGGAACATAGCTTAAGGATAGTATGAACCTTGTCAATGCTTACAATGCTACACTAGAGTAAGAAAATGTCAATGTTTTTATTTCAATTGATAATGTTTTTATCACCGTCATCCATTAGAGATTGAATTAGCATTTTGTTAAGTCCGGTGTCGTTAACGGCCCGGTTAATCCTGTAAATGGGAGCTTAAACTCCTAGTAAGCAGATGATCCAGGTGACGGTGCTGTTAACAGCCCGCCTTGGCTAAGGACTAAGTTGTACTCAAGGTAATATTCAATTAATTGATGATTGCGGTGATTTCCAGAGCTGCCAGTGTCTTTTGTTCTCTCTCTTTCACACCGCCCACAGCCAGAGGCCCGGCGCCTGCCCGGCTCACGTAGTGAACACATATCCCTCGACATCTTTGGTGAACCCGATGCAAAAAGAGCCGGGGTGGGAGGTAAAGATGGAGAATTTAGAGCAGATGATGAAGATGATTGCAGAATTATGTGCAAACAGTTTTGATGACAAGTCAACAGTTCCAAATTTTTCAAAGATGCTTCAATTGGTTCAAGGATCTCTGCTTGAAATAGAGACCGTAAAGAAGAAAAATCAAATGGATGAAGCTTTGGATGCAACTTTAGATGCAGTATACGATGAGAGACGACTCTTTGATGGATACAATCTAGAGGGCTACCTAGAGTGTTATGAGCTGGAGACCAAGGTAAGAGGGACACTAGAAGAGTTGATGATCGAATCTTTTGAGCAGTTAGTGAGTTCAGATGTGAAGGAGCAGATTCAAGAGGTTACCGGAGCCTGCAAACAGCGGCAACTGGGAGTATTTTAAAGAATCTATAGTACAGGTAAGTTATGAGCAGTATGAAAGCTATCAAGAACACAGTTCAAGTCTATCGGACTACGTAGATATCCGAGGACAAGTACGATCAAAGTTAGAAGCTGTGATTGATGGGTTTATTATGGAGGATGCTACCTTCTTACAAGCTAACGATAAAGACATAGTCAAAGTTGTGTATGCAAAGTTGGGGTTTGCAGATGCCTTGCATGAAGTAGAAGTCTTTGAGGGTCAGGCTTTACAGCTTCAGGATACGCAGGGTGAATTTTTCAAAGAACCTACACATGCAATACATGAGAAAAAGAAATCATGGGATGAAAACAACGAATTGGCTGAAGCTCAGAAAGAAATTGTGCAGGTGAATGAGTGCAGTCATATTCAGGTAGACATGCAAGAAGATTCAATTACAGCTAATACTTTTGCTACTGAACAAGAATTAGAGCAATTTTTTTCTGGTATAGATTCTACCATAGAGGTGATTGAAGATACTGGTATAGGTTTTGTCAAAGAGTTGATGAATGATACAGATGTTATAGGTCAAAGCAGGGCTATTGTTGAGAGTAGCAAGACCATGGTTTTTGGTATACCAAATTTATCGAATTTGGATGTACCGGATTTTGAGGACTTGACTAAGCAAGAGTATGTGCTTTAAGATCTGTAGAATGTTGATTCAGAGGGGGTGCAGACTCCTTCATTGACAAGTTTTTGTGAAGCACATCTACAAAAGTGGAAAATTGGTCTTGAATGTGATGATAATGAATCAGAGCGGCTGCAGACTCCTCCTTTGAAAAGTTTCTGTGACCTAGAGCTACCAATCTGGCAGACTGATCCTGAATTTGATGATGGTGATTTAGAGGGGGAGCAAACTTCTTCTCTATCAAGAATTCTTGATACAGGGCTCACACTATGGCAGAATGATCACAAATTTGATGATGCTAATTCAGGGGGAATGCATAGTGAAGTGCAATCTCTTGATGTTGAATATGATTGGTTTCATTGTGCCGATGATACAGACAGGGCATGCTGAACTTTGTGCTACAGAAGTGCAAAGATATTTGAATGAGGGTGAAAGACTTGAAGAGCAGTTTACTGCAGATACGTTTAGTATGCATGTCATATGTGGAAATCTTAGTTCACAGCAGCCTGAGATCTACAAGATGGAGAAACCTTCCGAAGTGGTGGACCTAGACCTTATGTGCTTACTGGACGAAGCTTTGGAAGGGTTCTCAAACACAGATGTTAAGGATATCAATCAATCCAGATTCATGCATGAGACAGTTTGTCCAGATTTAGCAGATGATGAACTTATGCAGTTGTTAGATGAGGCACTACTTGATTTTGAGCCTCTACGAGATAGAGAATTGTTTTTAGATGCATCTTTTGAGCCTAATGAAGAGGGTTTTACCAGAGACTTGATGTATTTAGATATGCATGATCGGAATTTCAATTCTAGTGAGAGTGAAGGTGCACTACCAATGATTTTACCTGTGATGATTGATAATCGACAATTGGATGAGCCAATTGCACAGGGGATATGGCAGTATCTAGTGCTACCTGATGGTATATGGAATCTGATGTTACCCTATGATGTAGGGGATTTTGAGCTCGGTTTTGACCCAGGAGGTGTCAGATATATGCATGGTCCTGGGCAATTGATTTATATGCCATATGATCCAGGTGTTTGCATGAAGATTTGTGGGCTAATTTATGTTTATGCTGTAATGATTGGAAATTCTTGTATTTTCTACATGATCCTAGAGGATGGTACAAAATTTTTAAAGGAATGCTCACAATGGGACCAATGATTGGGTTCTCGTTTGATCTCGGGGGCTACTGAAGTGCAAGTTCCAGATTTGAAGAGTACCAGTTATCTGTTGTAGCAGGTTGCATGGTACAAAGTTTTGTTTTCTATATTTATGCTGAGTCAGAAGAGTTTTGGTTATGCATTCGGAAAGATTACATGGCTGAGTTTTGGTTATGCATTCGGACAATTGTTGAAGTATCTTTACATCTTTTGAGTTGGTTCTGCTACCAGAACTTGAGGTAAAGGACTTGATTTCCATTTCGTGTGCAGACAGAGTAAGGCATACTTGAGCTTGACACGGTGAGCTTAATGGTCAAGCCGTGTGCATCATTAATTGGAGCACCTGAGTCTGGCGGGGTTCACTAAACAGGTTTTTCATAATTGAATGTGTCGAAGATATGGCAAATACGGTTCAAAGATTTTTTATGGACAACTACCTAAAGATCAAGCTAAAACATTCATGATAGGGTGTAAGCCTTAGTTTATTTTTCATATGTTTACCAGTTGCGTGAATCTGATGATGAAAAAGAGCTAAAGGTACCTATAGCAGGTGTAGATTGAAGTGCAGTTGGCACAGACCGGAGACTGTGCAGGTTCAGACAGGGTGGATGTCATGCAGCTCCGCTCCCATGCTAAGAAATATGCCAAGAAGATGCACGTCAAGCTTATTGGAAGCCTACTTGATTAATGGTCATTGATGAGGGCTTGTTAACAGGACAAGTTTAATTATTAATGTATGCCACATGCGTCTTAAAGGGGACAGTTGATGCCTTAATGATGCTAAAGAGGGCTATGATTTAAGTGAGCACATATGGGTTATGATGGTCTAGAACTGTAATGCTTCAAGCGCTCTACCGGCCTGTCTTTACGGCTCGTTGATTGGAGCTACGGTGAAGAAGTTATGGCAGTTTGAAGTTTGAGGTAATGCAAATCCGTATCGGATTGGGCAACTGTAGGCAGCTGAGGTGACAGAATTGAAATGAATGCACAAGCCTGAAGAGCTCACTTTGTGGAGCACGTCGGTCTTTTCAGATTAGCGATCAGAGTTCTCATTGCCAAGACATTAGCCGTTGAAGATTCACCATGGGCCAGCTCCGTACCAATTCGGTTCGCTCAATCGGAGTACCATCTGGGAATTTTACAACCTCAGCAGGGTTTGTATGCGTTATATGCAGCTAAAGAGGTCTACTGGGATTTATGGCTCATTAGGGAGAGTCTGACTTTATCAAATAATATAGCTTGAGGCCAGTGATAGTTGTCGGCACTACTGAGTTGGATAATTTTGGCATTATCTAAAAAGCTGATATGAGAAATTAACAACCGTGTGAAAAAGGGAATGCCTTCTGGCAAGTGCAATCACCTATATCTATATTTTAGAAGCATGTGGCATTATTTGAGAGGCTATGGGCAATAAAATTTATGATGATATTGTTAGTCCAGGAGTGCTGAAAGGAGTCGTGCTTGGTATTGCTTTGCTCAGGTAAAATTGCATGTCAAATGTGGTGCCCTAACCAAGCCTATGGCAAATGGGGTGCCTTTTAAGGGCCACCCGCCCGTGACCTCAAAAAGCTGGCCGCCCAATTAAAGGGCATGGCCAATGGCCGCCCAAAAAGGGTAATTAAAAGGCTTGGTGTGGGAAGGAAAAGAAAAACAAGGAGCAAGAGTGGTGAGATGGCACATGCAGCGAAGGGGGAGGCAGTGTGAGCAGGAAATCCGCTCGTAGCGGCCACTTAGCAGCTCGGACGAGCTCCGTCATGAAATGAAAATTGTTCATCATGCCTGCACGCTCCCTTTCGGTGCCACTCGCAGTGATTTTGGAGGAGGTCAAAATCCTGGGTGCCACGTCACCAAGGGCAGTATTTTGTGCTACCTAGCAACGCTGGCGCCGTGGTTGCTAAGGGAGGGGGCACGCTAATAATAGGGGATGCCTTTTGCATGAGATGATATAGCAAGCAAAAACAAGGAGGAACCAAGGGGATTGGAAGCAACACGGGATTCAGAGCTTAAGCAAGAGACTACAAGCAAAGAAGAAGGGAAGGGAGGGCTTGAAGCAAAGGGGCAAGCTCCCTCTATATCGCTCTCATGCTCGCCTCTCTCTCTCTCTCTCTCTCTCTCTCTCTCTCTCTCTCTCTCTCTCTCTCTCTCTCTCTCTCTCTCTCTCTCTCTCTCTCTCTCTCTCTCTCTCTCTCTCTCTCTCTCTCTCTCTCTCTCTCTCTCTCTCTCTCTCGTTCTCGAAGTCAGTGGGAAGCAATAGAGCTTAAGCAAGCCGAGAAGAGTAAGGGAATTCACCGGAGAGCTTGGGCGAGAGTCCTTGGGCAAGGAGCTTGACCAAGAAGCTCTTGAAGATTGATCAAGCCAAGGTAAAAGGACATTCCAAGCAAGATCGAGATAAAACAAGCAACCAAGATCGAAGCAAGCCAAGGCAATAAAGGCAGATCGAGGTCAAGGCTTGAGCAAGCCAATGCGAGAAGGAGATTTATAAGCAAACGGAAAGCTGGAAGTAAGGAAGAGCAAGGTTGGCAAAGGGGACGAAGGAGATTCACAGGAGGAGCTTGGTTGAAGCTTGAGAAGGAGCTTGATCGAAGCAGGAGAAGCACTCTTGGCCTTGAACCAAAGCAAGAGAAGAAAGCAGGAGAAGGCATGCACGGTAAACAAGGCAAGGTTAGAAGCAGGAGGAAGTTACAACTAGAGAATGGCAATTAAGCCGGTCCAAAGCATTGGTGATCGAGGCAGTGAACTAAATTGAAGCCTGCAGAATCCACGGAGCAATCAAAGCAGATGAAGCGACATGAGGGAATTTCCATCACCATCATCCGTTAGAGATTGAATTAGCATTTTGTTAAGTCCAGTGTCGTTAACGGACCGGTTAATCCTATAAATGGGAGCTTAAACTCCTAGTAAGCAGATGATCCAAGTGACGGTGCTGTTAACAGTCCACCTTGGCTAACGACTAAGTTGTACTCAAGGTAATAATCAATTTATTGATGATTGCGGTGATTGCCAGAGCTGTCAGTGTCTCTTGTTCTCTCTCTTTCACACCTCCCACAGCCAGAGGCCCGGCGCCTGCCTGGCTCATGTAGGGAACACATATCCCCCGACAATGCAAAAGGCAAAACAAGAGCTAGAACATGGATATGTGTTGTTAGACCTAACTTGACACGGGGCCAAAAAGGAGATGGTTACATCTCAACAAGGGCTCAAAAGGAGATGTTCTACTAAATAACAATGTGCAAATAATAAAGCTTAAAAGAACTTAGGGTTAGCTTCATTAAAGTCCTCCAAAGGTTAGCGTTAAAAGTCCTTAGACCTTATGGTAAGCTAGGCATGTACTGAGGTTCTTGTCATTCTTGAGCTTACTAAGGTGCTTCAGGTGCTTGGCGTGCTTGAGGTGACTAAGGTGCTTGAGGTTCTTGTCGTGCTTGAGATGACTAAGGTGCTTGAGGTGTTTTTCGTGCTTGATGACTAAGGTGCTTGAGGTGCTTGTCGTGCTTGATGACTAAGGTGCTTGAGTTGCTTGTCATGCTTGGATGCCAAGGTGCTTATGGTTTGCAAGTCAACCATGATCTCTACAAAGGAGGGGGCGAGCCCTAAAGGTAGGGGTATGAGAAATCACACACACACACTCAAGGCAAGCCATTTCCACAAGAGGCATATAGGACACATGTCGAGCCCCTAGCAAGGTTTCCCTCAAAGTGTGCCTAAAGCCTATTGGATGTCCTTGAGAGAGGTCCAATAAGAATTAAGTTTATTTAATCAATTACTCAATAATTATTCAAGTCCTATCTCTCAAAGAGGAAAGGAGGACACTTGTATAAATTCTACCTCTATTGCTAGTTAGGACCTAAGCTTGTGATTGGATAGGCTTGGGAAGAGCCAATGAACTTCAAGCAAGGAAGAGGGGTCGACCAAAGCTAGAATGGGGCTTTGCTTGTAGCATAGAGTCTCCCACACACACTCACAAAATCTCATTGTGTGATGATCAAGAACTTTATCTCCTTCTTCAATCTTGATAAGTGGAGAGCCTACACCAACACCTCTTGGGTATGGAATGCAAATCCAACCAAGAGTCATGCTTCAAATCAATGATTTCCATCTTCTCATATGACAAGGGCAACAAGAAGGACCACCACTATGGATCAATGTACTCAAAGTAGCAAAATTTGATGAAAAAGATACGGTGGATCCCACAATCAAAGTCAAGGTTGGAAGTAATCAAGTGGAGGCAAATGCACTTCTACATTCAGGAGCTCAAGGAAATCCTATTTCCTACAACTTATACAAGCATCTTGCACTTGAGGAAAATCTCCAACCCACACAACAAGACATTCAAAGATACTCAAAGCGTTCAATCAAGGCTATAGGATGAACAATCATACTTGTGAAAATTAACCGATGTGTCTATCCGCATAAGTTTTATGTAGTAGAAGACAAGCTAGTGCAACATGCATTATTAATCGGTCAACCATGGCAGAGAAGTACAAGGAACAGATTTATTGGAGCTCTAATATAGTCCACATTCAACATGCAAAGAAAAACCAGGTGGTTCCATTTGTTGCTGCACACAAAGTTGTCGACACATTAGTAGTGGAGTCACAAGATAAAGACAAACAACCCGTCCTTCCAGTGGTTCAACAATGGATACCAAAGAAAAATTCGCAGGCGATCACTTTTTCATAGGTCCTACCTAGGGTAGTTATGACCAACAAAGAAAAAATGTCAGTACATATGTCAGGGAAACCCACAAAGCAATGGCAGTTTTCACAGCCCGCAACAAGACATATGCACGTCTAGATCAAGAAGGATGAAGAAGGAAAGTTTCATGCTCAAAGCTACCTCTCCACTGACATATGATACACCCAAAAAATTGAACCCACAATATATCACAAAAGTATGGGTGCCAAAGCGGTTGGTTGTAGTTCAAGGCAATCGAGAACAACTTTGGATTCCAAAGAGACGGGGCAAGAAATTCCCTTCAGTACAAACACCTAAGATCCCACCAAAACCAAAGCCTAAAAAACCAAAACAAAACGAAAGAAGATTTGGCACTCAGGATCTTATGGCAAGCTCAAAAGATTCAGCATCAGATGTGGATTCCTAAACAAAAGACCAAGCATACTCAACAAACAACGGCACAATTAGAATGCTTATTATTTCATTGCTCTAAAATAGGTAATGCCAAAATAGGAAACCTCAACATTGAATGACAATAAGCACATTGCTTATACCCTCCTCTTGCACATTAAATTTTCCATGCATTGAATGTGTATGCATGTAGGGCTACACTATATGCATGCATTAGCACAATGTTAATACCCATGCACAACACATATCCTAGGGCAATACACCGTCGTCTAGACAGACTCCAACTAGGAAGGGGGGAGGCATTGGCAATGGGGACCCACAACAAGTATAAGAGAGTGCTAAGAAGAGCATTATCTTCTATGTTTCTAGATTTTTATGTTTTATTGCAGAAATTTTTGGTGCACCCGAGTATTTATGCCCTTATTTATCTTGATTCCATAGATATATGAGGACAAATGCCAAAAACGCGCCTCTAGGTGTGTGTGTGTGTGTGTGTGTATATGTTAAAATAGCAATTTTTAAGCCAAAATATGATAAAACGGAGCAATCGGGCCAAAAATACTACAAATAAATATACACAGCAGTTTATTATGTTAACTTTGAATTAGTTTGACCTATTGATATTTTTTGAACTTTATTTGCTATTTTTCTTTTATTTTTGTAGTTTTTTGAAGAAAAAACATTGAAAAATAGAAAAAGCAGGTGAGATGGTGATGTAGTGATAAAAGAAAAGTACCAAAGTGATCAGCAAGTTAAGGGTAGTAGATGGTGAAGTCAAGGTGAAATTATGAGACACTGTTGAAAGTTCAATCCAGCCAGTTCTTGGGAAAAATGACAAATTTTTCGAAACATGGGCAAACGGAGTCCAAATCGAGAAATTTTTGAGCCTAAAGTGCATTTCACGATGAGATAGAGGCACATGTCAGATTTTGCGGCAAGTGGTTCCGAGACCCCCGATATAAGAAATTTTGATTCCACTGACTAGCTCATTTTCACTTTTCACATTTAGAGAGAGCTTGAGAGACCTAGAGCGTGCGGATCTTCTATGGCTTTGTACGATGCCCCCGACACTAATCAGTGCCAGATATGAGAGAGAACAAAAAGGGACCATACCTCAATGATCACTAACCCGATAGCTCCAAGACTTGATAGGGGGTTGACCCTAGGCTAAATGAGCGTTCCTATGCCCTCTTATACCAAGAGTTGTACCAAACCCCGAGCGAGTCTTTCCAAGAAAACAAAAAACCAAGCAGGTTTTAATTTCATTCACTACCCCTTTTTGCTAAAGTGGGATACCTCCATCTCACTTTAATGACTGGATTTTAACAAATGGTTTTCATATTTAGCTAGGATGTGGTGTTGTGATTTTGGAGCTCACATGAAAAAACATGCGCCTTAAATGTATTCTTTGAGATATGCTTATGCCTATGACAATCAATCGGTCACATGTGCATACTTGTCAATTTTGATAGTGTAAGATTATAGGGAAAATTACTAAAATACCACTCTAATTTGTGCTTGATTGTCTATCAATACAAGGTGCTGAAACTAGAATTTGAGTTGGTAATGCAGGCTTTGGAGATGAATTGTTTCATTATGTTTAGACATAATTGCCTTTTTTGTGAAGTAATGTGTGACAAATTACCCTCAATTGTCAAAAAGAAATGAATAATAGAACATCTTGAACATTTCAGCTAAAATAGGTACTAGGGTATTTTGGGGATTTTTGAAGTTTGAGGGATATTTTGAAAATTTCCACAAATTAGAGGAGTATTTTGGTAATTTTTCCAAGATTATATTGCAGAGTTTTCAATTTAGGCTGACTCATTGACTTAGGCAAGATACATGCTATACCACCATGCCTTGAATCAAGCTTTCTTTTAAATCTTTTCTGCCAAGCACAAAGCTTTCATGAGCATATATATTGACCAAAGCACCGCCAAGAAGACATCTCTCTTCGAGACTACATCCCATCGCTTGGTTGTATTCAAGGTTTAACATTTAAGCTAAAGGGAATGCTTCCATGACAAAGAGGTAAATTTTTTTCATGCAAACCTCATTAATTAGTCGCCCAAATTCCTTTGAATCTCCAAATTCCAAGCCAAAAGAAAGCTAGCTATCCCTGTCATCGGCTCTATTGAGCCCCCCTTCCTCATGGTGCCATGTGCATGCTCCTCCTCTCTTTTCCCCCCGCTTGTCATGGAGCGGAGAGCCCCACCCCCTCTCTCTCTCTCTCTCTCTCTCTCTCTCTCTCTCTCTCTCTCTCTCTCTGCCTTCAACCTCAGCCAGCAGGCCTCAACTACGGATGGCATCTTTGTCTCTCTCTCTACACATTTGGACGCAAGCATGCCATCTGCTTTAAGATGCTCTCTCTCTCTCTCTCTCTCTCTCTCTCTCTCTCTCTCTCTCTCTCTCTCTCTCTCTCTCTCTCTCTATGTGAAATACCCTCTTCATAACCATGATAGCACACAAAAAATCTATCTTTGTCTTTGCACTCGTGTTGACAGGTGTCCACTCTATCTTTCTTCCTCTTTTTTGAAACTTCCTTATAATGCATTGCATCATGTGAGGTGTGTTACATTAGCAAGAACTCTCTCTCTCTCTCTCTCTCTCTCTCTCTCTCTCTCTCTCTCTCGTGTATGTGCCGCCTCACTCCGGCTTGCATTCTTACTTGTTATATACTACTCCATCATACAACATGTCCCGGCCCCACTCTCTAACCCTACCCCTTTAAGACATCGTCCCAACCTCTAGGTTTGTGCCTGCCTACCCTAGATTACAAAAGAGATACAAAGAAAAAAAATTGGGCTGCTGACACATCTATGAGCGCATGCCGGCGTGCATTGGTGCAATGCACAAGCTAAGAGACGTAAGACTGGTCCTGTTTTTTGCTCGGGTGTTGAGCTATGCCAACTTGCACTGTCTTTTGCAAGTTGAAGAATTCGTGCATGACCAATACTGGAGTCAATGGGTGCTAGGTCTTGGGTTCAATCCCCCTTTGGCGACCTGAAGACATGTTCTAAGTCCTTAGGGACTGTTCCCAATTGGATGTGTGCGTGTGATAGGATGCCTCTCTCCCTACCTGTGAAGCCGTTGTACATAGGGTGTGCACGTGTGTTTCAAAGTTCCTGTACTCTCAAAAAAAAAAAGACTAATACTGGAGGATGCACTTCTCCAAGAGAAGGTAGCCTAGCACTTTGAGACACCTCTATGTTTGTGCCTCACCCTGGGGACTAAGTGACATGGGCAGGGGAGGGTGGGATCTATGACCGGGAAATTGTGGGACGTAGATTTGGAATGTGATTACCCTAGATTACTTTTGTAATCTAGGGTACCCAAGTTTTGAAAGTAATTTAGGGTACCCCATTTTGGGGACGTGGGGTTTGAACCCGTGATCTCATCCATGAGAGACACATGCCCTAACCACTTCGCCATGTGCGCGATTTGAAGCGTGGGGACCCTAATTTACTTAAAACACATATGCAAAGCAGCAAAGCACCGAAAGTAATCTAGGGTACTCTAGATTACAAAAAATAATCTAGGGTACCCTATTTTACAAAAAATAATCTAGGGTACCCTAGATTACTTTCGACGCCGCCACCCAGATCTACGACCCACAATCCCCCGATCATAGATCCCACCCTCCCATGCCCGTGTCACTTACTAAAACTGACCCAAATTTCCACAGTGACGGGTTCATCATAAAAGAAACCCTTCTCCCATTGCTTTCAACGAGCACGCGTAGGTGAGGTGGTTAAGGTGATAGGCTTGCAAAGGTGGCGTCCGGAGTTCAAGTCCGGGGGATGAGAGGGGGAGGGGAGATGGGGCACCCGAATTTACAAGTTTTGTGTGCTCGAATTTACCTATTTTCTCGAATTTACACAAGTCACATCGAACGGCTCATATCGCACCCAATCCCCAAAATGGGTGTGGGCCATTGATCCCCTCTAAGCCCATGTCCGTGTGAGATAGTGAGGAGGCTCACCCTCGATTATTAAAGAGATACAAAGCTAAAAATTTGGGAACACCTATGAGCGCACGTCGATGTGCGCTCCGCCTGCCCGCCTTGGAACATGTCCCGGGCTCCACCTCCTTACCTTGGATTACAAAACTTCAAACAACCCTACAAGGAAGGAAGAGAGAGAGAGAGAGAGAGAGAGAGAGAGAGGGGGGGAGGGTGCTTCTGCTCTGCTTGCAGACTTGCAACAGTGCAAGAAACAGAGAGAGAGAGGGCACGTCCGTTTCTATGATCTTTTGGTGTGTTGCCTCAATTCTCCTCATAAAATTCAGCCCTCTCTTTCAAAAACCAAAGCATCTTTGCCTGCCCTACCCCGCATCCTCATAGTGCGTTCTAAAAAAAGAATATTAATATTGTGGTACAGTGCGTTCTCACGCACTGTACTACTTATGAGTTGACCGAAGATTTTACCCGTCGCTTATAGGTGTATTCCACGCCATCGCTTGTATGTCATCAAGGCAATACAAGTGGGATAGTTTCGTAAACTTTTGCAATTTTGGCAAAAGTACACCTATTGGGTCTACTTAGTAAAAGTCAATTATAAAGCAAAAATAAACGGTCATGTGGCAACCTTCGTGACTTGAGCTCCTTTGCTTTAACACTCCACTTGAGCTCCTTTGGTGTTTTTGCCAGTATAGAAGCACTCCCTGCCCTTGCACTTTCCCATTGCAATAGAGACCATCGCTCGTTGTGCACACTCCTTTAGGTCTTCACTCCTCCTTCCCTCACTCATTCTCTCTTCTTCTCCCTCTCTCATCATCCCTACATGGTCTTATGGCTACATCTCCGTGTGCCTTCTTCTGTGCGACCTTCTTGTACCTACCCATAATGCCTCCCATGTCTCATTCTCCCAAGCATAGAAGTCGAGATGGTGCACAAAATCACTATGCTAGTTAGCCTTATACATGGCTATCTTTACTCTTTCTCGTCTCTCTCTCTCTCTGCTACAAGTGCCATGTGGACAATTTCTTTTTCTTGAAGCCCATGTGAGGATCTGATCACCAAATTCCTATTAATCAAGCACATAAAAAAGAATTAAGTACACCTACTTGGAGCTTCCCTTGGGTCAAAGCTAAACATGTTACGTTTTTAAAGAGAAGCCCACAATTACTCAAATACTTTAGTACCTGATCACCACTATTTGTAACTAACCCATTGGCCTACATTTTCTACTTTCATTTTGAGAGAATGTAAGCAATTGAGGCCTTACAAGCCACTTCCCAACATTGTCGCATTTTTTATCATCTACCCTTCCTCTTACACAAGTTTCTCATTGTTTTATTTCCTCTCATGGCACCCTCTCCTCTGTCTACCTGCTTGTGTTTTCTCCACACATTCTCTCATTGCATGTGATGTTGATATTGCTTGTGTTCCTCTTACATGTGTGTGTGTGTGTGAGAGAGAGAGAGAGAGAGTGAGAGAGAGAGAGAGAGAGAGAAAATGACTGCACTAAAGATGTATTTACTTTGAAATGCCCTCCAACTCTTTGAAATTTTTGCCATATGTAGAGCTTTTTGGCCTGAAGAAGGCCATAGGGAGGTGGTGGAGAAATGGTGCAATTTTTGAGCCATCGATGCAAAGGTTTTTGACGGTGGACATGTGTTCACTTTGCTTGAAAAGGAAAGTATTCTAAACATTATATCTTCCTTTTAAATTATAAATGTGTCTTTTCATCATTGTAATTTGGTACCTTCATTTAAAGTTTGTGTGATTTCTTCTTCTTTTTTTGTCTTTGTTTATTTGAAGTGCTTAAAAAAACCTTAAAGAATAAAATATTGGAAGTACTTTCATAGAACTTTGGTCCGATGATGTGGAATATTTCAATATTTTGATTTGTAAAAGGATCTTTTTATTTAAGACCTCCCAAAGGACATTTCATGAAAATGCTTTTTTATTTCTTATTCTGATTAAACCTACCTTTTCTTTAAAAATATTTACTTTACTTTTTTTAATTTTATTTTATTTTAGAAAGCCAATGTGATATTTTCACCTTGTTGTTTAAGTGGGCTATCAAGAAAGGATTGGAAGGACTCAAATGGCCTCTACTTACCTATATCATCCAGCTTGCCTAATTTTTATTGGCACTCCCTTTAGCTTGTG
Organism: Adiantum capillus-veneris; assembly: GCF_014529385.1. NCBI lineage: Eukaryota > Viridiplantae > Streptophyta > Polypodiopsida > Polypodiales > Pteridaceae > Adiantum > Adiantum capillus-veneris. Next base: position 71,447,327 of record NC_140954.1, read on the forward strand.
TACATCGGAGCACCCTTTCAATTCTTTTTGGTATGAAGAAGGCCATAGAGGGGTGGTGGAGAAATGGTGCAATTTTTGAGCCGTTGATGCAAAGGTTTTTGATGGTGGATATGTGTTCACTTTGCTTGAAAAGGAAAGTATTGTAAACATTCTATCTTTCTTTTATATTGTAAATGTATCTTTTCATCATTGTAATTTGGTACCTTTATTTAAAGCTTCTGTGACTTCTTCTTCTTTTGTCTTTGTTTATTTGCACTGCTTTAAAAAACCTTAAAGAACAAAAGATTGGAAGTACTTTCATAGAATTTTGATCTTATGATGTGGAATATTTCAATATTTTGATTTGTAAAAGGATCTTTCTATTTTAGACCTACTAAAGGACATTTCATGAAAATGGTTTTTTATTTCTTATTTTGATTAAACCTACCTTTTCTTTAAAAAATATTTTATTATTATCTATGCTTAGTAAATCTACTTCTTAGTTTGTAATGGGGTCTCTTTATTTTATTGTCTTTATTTTAATTTTTTTAATTTTTATTTTGTTTTAGAAAGCCAATGTGATATTTTCACCTTGTTGTTTAAGTGGACCCACTATAACAGACAAGGTATCTCTACTACTTCATGGAGCTTGAAAATAATAAGTGTCAACTTAAGGGCAATTCCACTTTTTTGAGTTCGAATGTGATGAAAAAACTCTCCCTTTCCACCTTTACACAAACTTTAACCTCACTATTTGTTGATCATTTCACCTCTATGTAGATGTGTGTTTATTTGTGTGTGGAGGATTGTGGACGAAAGAAAAGTGCATTTCTCATATCCATCATCCGTCGTCGAAAGCAGTGGTGAGAGCTAGACCGATCGATAGGTCGATTTGGAACTGCCATTTTGTAATTATATAAAGTGTATGTGGACAATACAATTTTATATTAAACATATAATTGCACAACAGATTAAGACTTACTTTCGATAAATCTTCTCCCTCCCTCCTTACCTTCAACAAGTCATCGTGATTCCTCACCTTGTTAAAATAGATTTTTAACTCTTATGGCCCTAAATAGTCACCTTTTTGCCTTTTGAAGGCCCCTATGAATACTTCACGTTGTTTTTTTTTCCATACAATTGTGAGGGGAGAGATGTTATATTGACTTGGAAAAGAATATACAATCAACCCTTAAGCATAAGAAACATAAGAAACATAGACTTAGACATAAGAAACGAGCTTGGAATTTCCTACTGATGTTCTTTTCTGATGATTAATAAGTCTTTTCATTATGTTTCTACAGAGTGCTATTAGGTCTCCCCAACGTGGGAAAATTAAAAATTATTTTAAAACATTTAGAGTGCATAAGTGATATTGATATTTCTATCAAATCTATTGATATTTCTTTTAGTGTCATAATTACCTAGCTCACTTTGCTTAAACTTGGGCTTAGTGTTTTAGATTTCTTGGTTGTGCTCAGTTTCTTCTTTGGTTGGAAAAGTTCACTCGGTGTATGGGATTCTTCCTATACCAGTTTAGGTTAGAAGTAAAAATTCTAACATTCTCAGGCCTTGCAAAAGACAATCGGAGACAAGTCACCAAAATGACACGAAACTTCAGGGGTAGGTGTCTCTCGATGTTTTCTACAAGCCTATGTAACTTTCTCCAAAATCAAACTACCAAAAGCGGGTCAAAACGTCAATCTTGGCTTTGGGCAAAGCGTCATTTGGCTCTCACGCCCTGATGGAGCATCCGTTTGCCACCAAACTTCATGAGCAACATTTACATACGTTCAAAAATTAAGAAATACGGTCAATATCAAGAAAATTCACCGTCCGGACCATCACCCAACTAAAAGATGCTTTCAGAGCGAGAAATCGTCAAAAAGGACATCCATAAGGCCGAAGCTACACTGATGGCATGGAAAGATGCCCCACAACATCTACAAGCTTAGGTGATCAAGCTCAAGTAAAATCAGCACGAAAAGTCATCTCCAAGAGCGAAAATTGACTTCAGAGTCCAAAGTACCAAACAGAAAGTTGTTGGAATTAGGGTTGCAGAGAAACACACACAGCTTGGAGAAGACGAAGGAAGCTCAAGGCACACAATAGAGAGTGTATTACTTAGTGTGCAATGGAAAGATAGATAGCCCTAGAGTGATAGGCGTATATACAATGCACGGGGAAAAAAACCTCCTAAAGAGGGAAAAAATGCCCCGGCGGTCCTAGTGTGTTCACACACATCACTACCACATGTATATGGTAACAAATCCCCCCTGGAGTGATGCGGTGAACGAGAGTTGGCACATGAGTAAAGGGAAGTGCCATGCCCTGAGGACAGGATCAGTCCACAAAGGGGAGTAAGCCCAAATCTTTGCGGAAAGCTTCAAGCTTCTCACGAGACAATGCCTTTGTGAAAAGATCTTCAAGGTTGTCCTGTGTTGGCACATAAGCCAAGCTGATCTCTCCTTCTGAGAGCCTCTCCCTGACATAGTGGTAATGCACCTCAATGTGCTTTGTGCAAGCATGAAAAATTGGGTTTCTCGCAACTGCCAATGCGCTCTGACTGTCAGTGTAGATAGTGTTGGCAATGTCCTGTCCAACACCCAAATCAGCCATAAGGCGTCTGAGCCATACACACTCAACCGTAGCTGTGAAGACTGTCCTGTACTGAGCCTCACAACTCGAAGTGGCCACAGTAGGTTGCTTCTTGCTCAACCATGATATACATGAACTGCCAAGCATGAAACAAAAACCACTTGTGGACACTCTCGTGTCAAAACAACCAGCCCAATCTGAGTCCAAAAAAGCATGTAAGTCTGGCGGCAATGATCCCCCCTTGGGATAAAACAAGCCAAGATGTAAAGTGCCACTAAGGTAGCGGAAAATCCTCTTGATAGCCTGCCAATGCTTAGACCCTGGGCTATGCATAAATCTGCTGACCTGTGAGACTGCAAACTGAATATCTGGCCTCGTGTTGCATACATAAATGAGGCAGCCAACAATAGTTTGGTAAAGAGTGACATCAGCAGGATCACCAGCATCATGTAGACTCAACTTCAAACCTGTCTCCATGGGAGTGGCAATAGGTTTGCAATGCTCAAGTCCAAACTTACATAGCAATGTCTTTATGTAACTTTTCTGACACAAGGCAATACCACCATCACACTGTTTAAACTGTATACCCAAATAATGATGCAATAGCCCCAAATCTTTCATCTTGAAAGTAGCATTCAAATCAGCCTTAAATTCAGCAATATGTCTCTCATTTGGTCCAGTGATCAGCAAATCATCAACATAAAGAACCACGATGAAAAATACATCACCCTCACGCTTTACATACAATGTGCTTTCTGTTGGACAGTTACGAAAGCCTTGTTTGACCAAATGAGTGTCAGCTTTCTCATATCAAGCACGAGGAGATTGCTTCAACCCATACAAAGCCTTGTTACATTTTCACACTTTGTCCTCTTGTCCTTTTATGACAAAACCGCGAGGCTGCGTTACATAAACTTCCTCAAATATGTCACCATTCAAGAAAGCAATAACAATGTCTGATTGATGTACATCCCAACCAAAATGAGCTGCCAATGCACATAGAAAACGTACAGTAGTCATATGACAAGTGGGAGAAAAAGTCTCTTCGTAATCTATGCCTTTTTGCTGTGCATAACCCTTTGCAACAAGTCAAGCCTTATGGCGATCGATCTCACCATCCGGTTTGCGTTTCAACTTGTAAACCCACTTTGTACCAATGGCCTTTTTGCCAGGATGCAAATCACATAAAGTCCATGTGTCATTTTCTATAAGTGCATCATATTCTGATTGCATGGCAGCCATCCAATTTTCTGAATTCTGTGCTTCATCAAAAGTCAGAGGCTCCTCAACATCATGTAAACTAGACACAGCCAAAGCATAACAATCTGATGCATAAGATGCATGGCGAGAGCCTGAACGAGTACGACTAGACAAAGGTGCATCCAATTTACTGTCACGCAAAGTGTGCACCAGCCATTTTGGCATACCTCTACCCTGCTCATTTTCAGCCCTTTCCTCATCAAGTACATCATGTAGATCTGCATCAGTAATAGGCTGATCTAAAACATTTTCAGAAACCCCCATAGGCTGTACATTTGCCTCATTGGAACTTACATTCGTATTTCCACCACTGAAAAGAGGCAACAAAGTGTTATAAATGTCCTGTGAGCTTACATTACTGTCTCTAGTACATGACAGCAAGGGCTGAACAGAATCTTCCACAAACACTACATCCCGAGAAACCAGAATACGTTTTGTTTGCGGATGATACAACCTGTAACCTTTGCTTTCAGCACTATAACCAACAAAAATACATTTGACAGCCTTATCATCCAATTTTCTGCGCTGCACTTGTGGCACCAAAGCATATGCCAAACAGCCAAAAACACGCATGTGCTCAATAGAAGGCTTTCTATCATGCCATGCTTCATATGGAGTAATAGACTGCAAAGCTTTCGTAGGACACCTATTTAGTACATAAGTGGCACACATGATGGCCTCAAGCCAAAAAGAATGCGGTAAAGCTTGACTTTTGACCATACATCGTGCCATTTCCGTCAGTGACCTGTTTTTCCTCTCAGCAACACCATTTTGCTGAGGCGTATAAAGCACTGTACATTGGTGTTTTATCCCACGGCTAGCCAGAAATGCATTAAATTCATGAGACATATACTCCCCCCCTCGATCGGAACGGAGGGTGTCCATAGTACATTTTGAGACATTTTCAGCCATAGCCAGAAATTGTTTGAAGCACATAAAAACTTCGGACTTCTCTTTAAGCGGAAATACCCATGCATGCCTGGAGTAGTCATCAATGAAAGTCACGAAGTACAGGTAATTGCCCAAGGACGGAGTTTGCATGGGCCCACAAACATCACTATGCACAAGCTGCAACCTGCATGTGGCCCGAACTGAACCATCCTTTGGAAATTTAGAACGCTGCATCTTACCCAAAATACAGCCTTCACAAACATGTTTGACAGGGGCTTCAAGAGGTGGCAAAGAAGCAGCCATATTAGATTTCTGCAAACGCAACAAACTGGCAAAATTCAGATGACCAAAACGTGCATGCCAAAGTTTTGCATCTGAAATAGCCCTTGAATCTGCAACAGCATTTGCAAAATTTTGTCCACACTTGTCATACAAAGTGAGCTTATACAGCCCACGGCACAAAAGGCCAGATGCAATAATTTCATCACCAAAACTAAGATCATGAACTGTACATCTATCATCCACAAATTTGACTACAAGTCCAAGTCTAGCAAGTGCGGATACAGACAAGAGATTCTTCTTGATCCCAGGTACATAAAGTGCATCAACAAGTGTGAAGGAACTGCCATTAGCAGCAGTGAGCACAATCTTTCCAACTCCCTGAACTGGATAAGAGGCGTTGTTGGCACAAGTGACTGAATTCCCATGAGGGACAGACTCGAGAGAGGTAAACAATTCACGATGTGAGGTAATGTGCTTTGTAGCACCACTGTCGAAATACCACACATGTGAATCTGCAGCAACTGACAAGCATGCATCATGGACAGTAGGATTGTAAGTGCACTCTGCGCTAAAAGCCCATTCTGCATCAACATCAGCAACACAGTCTCCTTTCACAGAAGACTCAACTATGGCTGCATTTGTAGTGGAACCAGCATTTGCAGTGGAACCACCCTCTTTCTTCTTAGCCTCTTTGGCCTTCAACTTAGGACACGATTTGATCAAGTGATCATTGGCTTTACAATAATGGCAACACATCTTCTTTTTGCCCTTATCACCAGAATTGCCAGACGAAGTACTGCCAGCAGAAGCATTAGGAACATAATTTTTGCCACTCGCAGCAGAACCATAAGAAGTGGCTGCATTACTATTACCACCCTTTCTTTGAGAAGCAATAAAAGCCTGTTCAACTGCACGTTGCCTAGTCTTGTTTTTTCTGGAAAGTGACTCTTGCAACAGCAATGTGCATAATGCATCAAACTTGACAACTTCAGGATTTCCTTGGGTCATCAGTCTCCAAGTACTAGCAAAAGTCTGGTAGGAATCTGGTAAGGCATCAAGAACAGTCTGCACAAGGGAACTGTAAGAAATGAATTCACCTGCAGAAATAAGCTGCTCATTGATATCCTTGACACTAGCAAGGAAAGTGTCCATATCATCTTCCTCATGCATAATCTTCGACTCCAACTCTTTACGTAGCAAAGAAATTTTAGCCTCATTGCGGCTTGCATAAAGACCTTCTAGAATATCCCAAGCCTGTTTTGCAGATTTTGCTGAACGGATGTGAGGAACAATGGTGCGCTTCACAGACAACGCAATCAATGCATGAGCCTGCACATCCTTAACATCCCAACGAGCTTGTTCTGTTGTAGGCAAAACAACTCTAACAGCTGCAATCCTTGCAGCAAGACCTGCAACATCCTCAACATCGCCTACATCCTCAGAACCAGGACGTACATCAATGCCCTGCACAATGTTCCAGACACCTTTTGACACAAGAACATGTTGCATCATATAAGCCCACATAGGGTAGTTGTCCCCATCCAACCTGTCCTCAGCAGCAAACATCTTGAACACATATGTGTTGTTGTTGTCAACCATGGTAAATGCTGCACCTGATGTGAAAACTGCCCGAAAATAGGAGAAACGGAGCGGGAACAACCTGTGCTATATAGCACAAACCGTAGAAGACTATAAGGCACCTGTTATGCAGAAATTGGCACTGACAGAAATTTTGCACAAAATGTCAAAATAGCCTGTGCAGTACTGCCTGTAGTGGAAACGGAGGCCGAAATGAGCCCAAATCAAAATTCTGAGCAGACCGAGTTCTTTGAGCTCTCCCAAAATATTTGTCGACCTGCGAACGCTCGCCAAAGCTCACTGAAATCGGAGAAAGTGAACAGGCGTGTGCTGGAGCAGCTGGCGACTAAGCCCGGGAGGACGTGACCTGCTCTGATATTGTTGGAATTGGGGTTGCAGATAAACACACACAGCTTGGAGAAGACGAAGGAAGCTCAAGGCACACAATAGAGAGTGTATTACTTAGTGTGCAATGGAAAGATAGATAGCCCTAGAGTGATGGGCGTATATACAATGCACGGGGGGAAAAACCTCCTAAAGAGGGAAAAAATGCCCCGGCGGTCCTAGTGTGTTCACACACATCACTACCTCATGTATATGGTAACAAAAGTTTCTAAGCTAAACTAATGAATTTCAAGGTTGAATTAGAGCTAAAAGGACATAGGGAACTTGCACAAACCCCTCCTAATGCATTGAGACCTAAATTTTGCATCCCAAACATCATATGTGTATGATGTTTGGTGGGCCTTTTTACACATGCAAGTGGAACATTTTCAACAACAGCCTCTTCATCATGTTCATTAAATCTCACATACCAAATTTCATACAAATTGGACCACATAAAGCCACCATTTGCTCAAAAACCGCTCAGTTGGAGTCCTAGAGCAAAATACGGTCTTATCCATAGAAAGAATGCTCCAAACTCAAGGAAACTTGACACAAGGCATGCACATAGCATATACATCCTATCCCTATGCTTACATTTCAGTTTTTCAAGAATAGACATCATACGCGTGTGATGTTTAGACCTGCTAAATAGTTACTCTGTCATCATTTTAATCATCCATAATTCATTCACATGTCACATATACCATCTACACCAAGTTTGGGCTTGATTGGACATGTTTTGGTCACAAACATGAGTCCATGCCACAAGCTTCAAGCCATTTGAACCTCATATACCCAAAATATAGTCATTTTACCATTTCAGAGTCTGAAAAGAGCCTATTACAAAATCATGCCCATTACTTGTTCAAATCCAATTCCAGGCATATATGTGTAATGTACATGCTATAGGCAATGTATTGAGGCGGTCCGGGGCGGGCAACAAGAAGAGAAACCTCTAGACACCCTTCAAGGCTCCCGTGCTGCTCAATGGGGCTGGGGCACAACACAACACAAACCAAAACAACAAACCCACAGCCAAATCCCAACTACACAAGGGGCACCACCTAGTTTAAGAGCGAACTAGGACGCAAAAGAGGAGAATCGTTAGAGCAACCCACAAACAAGCAAGGAATTTACACTAACCCTAACACCAATGGAACACTCTCACACACTAAAACACGAGAGAGAGAGAGAGAGAGAGAGAGAGAGAGAGAGATGGTGCTCGGGCTGCTTTGAAGTGTATCGTTAATGATCAAGCAAACATATATATATATATATATATATATATATATATATATATATATATATATATATATATATATATATATATATATATATATATATATATATATATATATATATATATGTAAGAAAGAGAGAAAAAGGGGGAGAGGGCGCTTGTTGCATTAATACCTTCTTACAAATCTGTCATGACAAATCAAAGTGAGATTAGTATTTGTTCAACATAGCTTGCGTAAATTTCACCACAATGCATCACAAGAAAAAACCACCCCAATCACTGTCTTAAGGCCAGGGGAGTCCTCTCCACCCTGTCGCCCTCTTACAGTATGTGGGATTTATGGCTAGATTGATGACAACACCAGAGACAAGCTATCAAGAACTTAACAAAAAACACCAAGACACTTACGCATCATTGTTGTCCATTACATCACATTGGAAGGGAGACAAAGTATCCAAGCTTAGTCCAAATCCACCCTCCTTGATTCAGCAAATGTTGGGCTTACACTAGTAGGAGAAATGATAGATTTCCTACTCTCAATTGAATGAACACTCTCTCTCTTACAAATGGCATAGAGTTCCCTTGCTAATCCCCTATTACAACACATGCACATGCATAAGACAATGAGCTTCCACTCAAGAGCTCCTTCTAGAGAGGTTGAGCTTGGCTTCTCAAGCTATAGCATAGTGCTCTTGCTTATGGCTCCCCCCTTTTGTGCTAGCTACACCCTCCTTTTATAGCAATTTTGAAGGCTAGGGTTACTCCTCTAACCATGGTTGGGTTAGATTTTCAGCAATTTATCTAATTTCTTTTGGCTTGGAATTATCAAGAAGTTGGTGGGGAAAGAGAGAGGAGAGAAATGGAGGTGATAGGACTTTTCATAGTGGGTTAGTGTTAGTAGAGTTAGTATTAATTTACAAATGGAATTGGATATTTACAATGGGAGTATCCATGTAGGATACAAATAAGGAAGAAAAACTCTTAAGAGGTAAGAAAAGGTGGATTTCTTACAAGGTTGATGCTCCAAGTGTCTTGAGTAGGGCCAATTTTGACGCTTGTTGACGGTCCACTAGCTTTGACGGTACATTTTTTCTCCACTCTTGACCTTCCTTGAGAGACAAGGTAATTGAAGCTGAGTAATCAACCACCATGATGCTGTCTTTTAAGAGAAGAGGCTGAATTTTGTGGTTTTTTGATAGATATGGGTAATTTGGAGGAGGAAAAATGAGACTAGGTGGTCAATTTTGGAATGGAATTGTGTGTGGGAGGTATGAGTTCACCATGGTTTCTCTTATTCTTCAAGGTTGAGGAGAAGGTGAGTAGTGTGCAGAGAGGAGTGGTGAGAGAGATGGGAATGATGAGTGGAGAAGTGTGTGTGAAAGAGGAAAATGATAAAGTGGAAGAGAGAGTGTGGCTGCATAGCATGGAAAAACTGGGGTCCACTAAAAAAATCATAGGTCACAGCTCGTAGCTTAAAAAAATATGAAAAAATTTGAGGCAAAAGTTCAGCCTAGGAGCTACAACTTTTGTTTGTATTACCTTTTCAAATTCGGAGAGCAAGTGAACTTTAAAAATTCAGCAAAACCGACCGTTTTTTTCCACTGCAAAGGTCCTTGTGGGGTCCTTCTTTGGATGATTCTTTTGAATACCTCCAAGAGTGAGCCCTCCATAGTGCATGTATGCATGCCACCTACCCTTGACCTTATTTGGTAGGTCTATAATTGAAGATATTGTTGAGATTAGGATATAAGTGAATAGTACAACTAAGAAAATCAAATATTGAGGGGTCTAAAAAATATGTACATGTCAAATATAAATAATATAAGTGGAAAAAAATATAAAGGGGTCAAAAGAAATCTCTCTCATTATGAGGCTACCATAAAAAGATAAATATTTTTGGTGTTCTAATTTTTTAGAAAAAAACAAAATAGATGTAGGAAGCGAAAAATCACAATAGTGAAAAAATATACACATAAATAAAACTAGTTTTTTTGGATTTTTGTTGAGGTGGAGTTACACCAAATATAAGAGAAGCTTACATGAAAATATTTCTATATGGAATAAAGAGTATGAAAAATGGTAAGAAAAAATTGTGGTAATGGTGAGGCAATGTACAGAGCATAAATAGCACACACCTAGGTAGAAATATTTAAATAAATACCAAAATAATTATGAAAAAATCTTTTATTTAGGCCCTATATACAAAGAAATATTTACATACGCATGGGCCATAATATACTTATATTTTTTATTTTTTTTATTTTTTTTGGCTCAACTAGGCCAATGAGTAGCTAATTGAGGGTTTTTTAAGAAGATATGGGAAAAGTCCCATGACTCACGCACGCCTATGTACAGTGAAATGGTAGGGATAGCCACAGTGTTTGAGTGATTTGATAGGGTGAGGTAACTCACTGTGGCAATTACAAAGAGCCGAAAAACGGCTATCATTAGCCCTCCCTCTGGATGATGGTATATTCATGTACCATCATAGAGCATCTTTTCCAAAGAGAGTGCTTCAGAGTCCTTGACGAGATTTTTATTGTTTGGCCCCTCAGAATTTTGGCCAGAGTTACACTCATGCTTCATGTAACAATACTTACATGAGACAGTGGCCTTTTGACAGATCTTTGGTAGATCCTTTGGTAGAAGGCGACTCAAATAGGGCTTCAAGCGATACCCGTTTACTTTCCTGGAGTGCTCTTTACCATTCAAGTCCATAAGCTGATAGTAACTTGAATTGAATGCCTTCTTGACTATGTATGGCCCTTGCCATCTTGTTTCAAATTTGGCATCAAAACGATTATCGAGTCGATTGTCATACCTTAGCACAAGATCTCCTTCATTGATGCCTTTGTCCTTCAGTTTCTTGTCAAGCTTCTCCTTTGTCTGTGTGGCTTTCCTCTTATAGCACTCGTATGCTGCTTCTCTTTTCCACTCAAGCTCAGCTAAGGTAAGAAGTCAATCCATCCATGCTTCTTGATCATCTTGTGCTGATTTGCCATGAAGTCGCATTGTTGGAATGTTTAGCTCAATTGGCTGTAAAGCCTCTTGACCATAGACCAAGTGAAATGGTGTAAACTCCGTGGCTTCCCTATATGTGGTTCGATACGCCCACAAGGCACCATCCCACAACTTTGTCTTGTTTTTCACCATCTTTCTAATGATGCCTGCAATGACACCATTAGCTTTTTCTACCAAACCATTTGATTGGGGATAGTAGGGTGTACTGTGACGATGTAGAATGTGAAGTTCTTCACAGACTTCTGTGAGCAATCCCTTTCTAAACCCTGGACCATTATCAGAAACAATCTCCAAAGGTGTGCCAAATCTACAACAAATGTGAGTGTAGACGAATTTGCTCACTGTCTTCTCATTTACCTTTGCCACACTTTGTGCTTCCACCCACCTAGTCATATAGTCTACAGCCACTAGAATGTAGAGTTTACCATTTTTTGTCCTAGGCAGAGGACCCATAGCATCAATGCCCCACTTTTCAAATGGTCCATTTGCAAGCACGATTTGCCTTGGACCATAAACCAATCTTCTATTCCCATTTACCTGACAATTGTGACAACTTTTACAGCAATGTTGGACATCCACATGCAGACTTGGCCAAACATACCCCGCAAGCAAAATCTTCTTCACAGTTAATTCTTGGGCAAAATGACCACCACATGCTTCTTCATGCAAACCTTTTAGAATGGCTGGAATTTCCTCAATAGTTGGTACTCTTCTGCATACTTGATCCCTCCCTCTTTGATAGAGGGAGCCTTCTAGGAAGAGATATGCGCTTGCCTTCTTCATGAGTCTCCTCTTCTGAGCCTTCGTGAAGTCTTGTGGAAACTCGCCCTCCAAAATGTAGCTAATAATGGGAGTCAATGACTCCAATCCCTGGTATCTCGTTTGCTTGACAATTGCTGCCACCATGATGACCTGCACTTCTTTCTCAACACATGTAACTACTTGCTGTGCAAGTAAATCGTCATCTTCATTCTGTTTCCTAGGAATATGATATAGTTGCACTTCTTCAAATTGATTAAACAATCTACGAATGGCATGAACTTTTGTCCGTAAGCTATCATTCTTGCATGCCCAAATGCCTAAAATCTGTTTAACAATGAGAAGTGCATCTCCCTTTACCATGAGGCGTTGTATCCCTTGGCCAATGCACATCTTCAAACCATGAATTAGTGTGTCGTATTCTGCTTCATTGTTGCTAGCTGAACCTGGTAGATTGACCTTCTCTTTCATGACCACCTCTCCACTTGGGTTGAGTAATACTAGCCCTCCCCCTGCTTTCCCTGTGGCTCGACGAAAAGCTCCATCAAAGAACAAGGTAAAAGCATTAGGAATACTTTTTGGTGGTGGCAATGGTAGGGTCTTTACTTGAGGCACCTTAATTTCCTTCTCATGTACCCTATAAGTGAGAATCCCTGCCAATTGTGCACGCACACTATCTTCTACCTTGAAAGAGTATTGGAACTCTTGCAACTCCATAATCCACTTTGAGATCCTAGTACTAAGATTCATTTGAGATGACACCCAAGGGAACAAATTTTCTGCAGTGAGAATTACAAAAGGTTTTGGTAGCAGGTAGGATCTAAACTTTCTCACCGCAAACATGAGAGAAAGCATCATGAGTTATGCTTCTGTGTAGTCTCTCTCCAAAGCATTCATGACCCTACTAGCAAAGTAGATGGGTCGCATCCTTGTACTGTGGGGATCTTGTTGTAGCAACACAGCACCAATTGTTTCCCTTCCAACACTAGAGCTAACAAAGAATGTGTACTCCCAACAAGGAGGCATGAGTGTTGGTAGCTCTGACAAAATGACTTTAATGTTACAAAAATACTCTTCAAGCTCATCAGACCATGCAAATTCTACTTGTTGTGTCAACTTTTGAAAAGGATGAAGCAACTCCGAGGCTAAGTGAATGAAGCGTGACATATACTTCACCTTCTGAATGAAAGATATGACCTCTTTGAGATTCTTGGGTGAGGGGAGCTCAATAAGAGCCTTTGCCTTTGAAGGATCCACCTCAATGCCTTTATAGGAAACCTTGTGACCAAGCAAGATCACTTCATCCTCAGCTATGTGACACTTGTCGGGGTTGAGTTGACCTCCCATGTCATAGAGCTTCTTTAAACCTTCTTCTACCCTTTGTAGATGCAATGATTTTGAGCTATAAATGCAAAAATCATCAATAAAAACCCTAATGGACTTTCCAAAGAATGCTTGAAACACCATGTTCATGAAGCGTTGGAAAGTTGCAGGAGCATTTGTCAGGCCAAATGGCATGACTCTAAAAGCATAACAACCCCAAGGAGTGATAAAGGTTGTTTTCAATTGATCCTCCAATGCGATACCTATTTGAAAGTAACCCGAGTAGCCATCACACACAGTGTACTTCTCATGACCAGCTACTTCATTTAGTATCTCATCCTGAAATGGGAGGGGAAAGTGATCTCTTTTTGTTGCCTCATTAAGTGGACGATAATCCACACACACCCTCCACTTGCCGTTTTTCTTAGGAGTGACAACAACGGGAGAGACCCACTCTGAATTCTCCACTGGATAAATGAAACCTGCTGCTAGAAGCTTTCTTACCTCCTTGAGTAGAGCCTGCTCCTTAATGACTCCTAGCCTTCGTAGCTTTTGAGCCTTAGGTGTGGCCTCTAGATTCAACTCAATCTTGTGTTGAACAACATCTACTCCACGCACATCGGTGTAGTCTTTAGCAAAAAGCCTAGGAAACTTCCTTAGCACACATTTGAACTCGTCTCTTTCATCCTTTGTAAGTGTTGTTGATAGCATACCTTCCAGCATCCCTTCATCTTGAACACCTTCGTTCTCTTGAGGACCTACCTCCTCCAAGCCTTGACAAGAGGTCTCTTGGTTGCTTGGCTTAAACCTTACCCCCATGACTTCGATGGAAGACTCCTCTTCAGTAATGCTGCCGCTACTTTCTTCTTCTGAAGTGTTTTCAGTCCAATCTTCTTCCGTCTCACTTCGAGATGATTCTTCATGGAGCTCCTCTTGGCGTTGCTCCTTCATGTCAAAGACAACCTTCTTGTGATTGTCATTCCTGCAAATTAGCTTTCCTCTCTCCCAATCCTGCAAAGCTCGCATTTTCATTAGCCATGGTCTTCCTAGGATAAATGGATAACCACTTCCCTTGGTCGACATAACATAAAAATCCACCGCTTTCTTAATGCCAAAGGCCTCTACAAAGACATTTTTACAAATGCCTACACACCTAGCCTTGCTATTGTTTGCCATCTTGACTTTGATTTCAGGTGTCTCATGGATGTGCATGCGTAGTCTTTGCATGAGCCCTTCTGTCATGATACAAATTTGTGCACCCCCATCCACTAGACCTTTCCTAACCAATCTTCCTTTTATGTAACAATCTAGCACAGGTGTAATATCCTCGTTCATTTCAGCATGTGCAATTTTTACAACAGGAAAACTCTCTTTTACCTTTCTCCTAGTGCTAACTGCCTTTGTTAAATCCCTCCTAACTTGTGGGCATAATGCAAGAAACTGAGACCATGAGATATCAGAACCCTTACCTCGCATGTCTTCCAACAGGTTGTATGGAGCCATACCATGTCCAAGAGGGAAGTCTTGGAGATTGATACGACGTCGAGTCCTCTTAGCTTCCTTGGTCTCCTTTGCCTTCTTGCCTTGTCCATGGTCACTCTGTGATGGGACACCCTCTTTCTCTTTACCTTTTCCTCGGCCACGCTTAATGCCATTTGCTTCCATGTCAACCTCATTTGAGTTTGTCACCTCTACCACATGCACATTTGGATCTGGCAAAGGTGGAACTCCTTCTACCCCTTGTGGAGGCGGTCTTGGTCCATTTGGCCTTTGTAGAAGCCTTGGTTGTTGACCAGCTCCTTCTCTTGCATTCATCACTGGGTAATTCAAGTTAGGTCTCCCTGGCTCCCCACGGGGCCAAGGACAATTATACATCCCATGTCCAGACTCTCCGCAATTCCAACATTGCAAGACTCTCCTAGGTCGTGGATCTCGCTCTTCAGACTTCTTTGCTTGTCCCTTTGGACCTACAGCCTGTGCAAGGTGAATTGACAGGCTGCTTAAAGATTCGTTTAACTTCTCAATTACTTCCACCGTTACCTCAGGAAGCTCCCTCGATGTTGATGCTTGTGACTTACCTTTGGGTCTAAGACCTTCTATTGGAACCTCTCCCCTTAAGCACTTGAGTTTCCTATATTTCTCAGCAGCCCTAGTTTCAGCTGCATCAAAGGTAGCTGGTGCACCCGCCTCAACTTTTACCTTAAGGTCAGGAAAGAGTCCGGCTATGAACCTCTCCTTCTTTAGAAATTCTACACCATCACCAGGGTTAGCAACATTTCGTATCCATAGAGCCCAAAGACGTAGAAACTCTTGCTTGTACAAGTAGTAGTCATCTAAGTCTGTTTGCTTATGAGAAACAATGTCTTGCCATAATTTTTGAGTGTTTTGGGGATCAAAGAAGTATTTCTTGAAACGATTCAAAACTTCTGTGTAATTCCCCTTAACTTCCTCAGGCAAAGAGTCAAACCAAGTGCTAGCATCTTTCCTAAGGACCACCTCAAACATTTCTACACGTTCTTGATCAGTTATTATCCTCTTGATACGGCAAGACATCTTGAAATTCGCTAAAAATAATTCAGCATCCTCTCCAGGCTCTCCAAAGAAAAGAGGATACCCAGACATTTGGCGTTGGCTTTCCATTGAATTGATTTCAAAGTGACACCCGTTTTTGTTTTTCTTTCTTAAAAAGATTTACACAATAATGTATCTAGCTTGCAATCTATTCTACAACAAAATAAGGATATTCACATCAAACGACCTATGATAATCAATAAGAGGTAGGATGACAGGGTTTGGTGATGCGAGAATTTCTCCTACTCTTTGGGCACCAAACATGAACACCATACGTTGTTGAAAATGGATTTTCCTACTAATTGCAATGTTTATTCTAATGTGTGGAGTGAAATGGAAGGGGAAAACCTCTATTCCTGGGCCATTATCCATGGTCTATGCATGACCTAATGCTTAAAACAAAACAAAAATATAGACGTCCAAACTAAGGTCGTACCTAATGAGAGGCAAAATAAAAGGATTTACTGAAGCGTTTATCTCGGCCAACCTAAGAGGACCTAAAATTCTACGAATGACACGTTGAAATTGCAACTTAGTACTAACGATTATGTGTACCTTTTGCCTTGCAATGGGAATGAAGGGATCATACAAATTTTCGTGATTCATGCAAACTACTTGACTATGCTAAAGGTTGATTCTACACAAAAATACACAAGCCGTTCCTCAGTGGGGGCACCAATTTGAGGCGGTCCGGGGCGGGCAACAAGAAGAGCAACCTCTAGACACCCTTCAAGGCTCCCGTGCTGCTCAATGGGGCTGGGGCACAACACAACACAAACCAAAACAACAAACCCACAGCCAAATCCCAACTACACAAGGGGCACCACCTAGTTTAAGAGCGAACTAGGACGCAAAAGAGGAGAATCGTTAGAGCAACCCACAAACAAGCAAGGAATTTACACTAACCCTAACACCAATGGAACACTCTCACACACTAAAACACGAGAAAGAGAGAGAGAGAGAGAGAGAGAGAGAGATGGTTCTCGGGCTGCTTTGAAGTGTATCGTTAATGATCAAGCAAACATATATATATATATATATATATATATATATATATATATATATATATATATATATATATATATATATATGTGTGTGTGTGTGTGTGTGTGTGTGTGTGTGTAAGAAAGAGAGAAAAAGGGGGAGAGGGCGCTTGTTGCATTAATACCTTCTTACAAATCTGTCATGACAAATCAAAGTGAGATTAGTATTTGTTCAACATAGCTTGCGTAAATTTCACCACAATGCATCACAAGAAAAAACCACCCCAATCACTGTCTTAAGGCCAGGGGAGTCCTCTCCACCCTGTCGCCCTCTTACAGTATGTGGGATTTATGGCTAGATTGATGACAACACCAGAGACAAGCTATCAAGAACTTAACAAAAAACACCAAGACACTTACGCATCATTGTTTTCCATTACATCACGTTGGAAGGGAGACAAAGTATCCAAGCTTAGTCCAAATCCACCCTCCTTGATTCAGCAAATGTTGGGCTTACACTAGTAGGAGAAATGATAGATTTCCTACTCTCAATTGAATGAACACTCTCTCTCTTACAAATGGCATAGAGTTCCCTTGCTAATCCCCTATTACAACACATGCACATGCATAAGACAATGAGCTTCCACTCAAGAGCTCCTTCTAGAGAGGTTGAGCTTGGCTTCTCAAGCTATAGCATAGTGCTCTTGCTTATGGCTCACCCCTTTTGTGCTAGCTACACCCTCCTTTTATAGCAATTTTGAAGGCTAGGGTTACTCATCTAACCATGGTTGGGTTAGATTTTCAGCAATTTATCTAATTTCTTTTGGCTTGGAATTATCAAGAAGTTGGTGGGGAAAGAGAGAGGAGAGAAATGGAGGTGATAGGACTTTTCATAGTGGGTTAGTGTTAGTAGAGTTAGTATTAATTTACAAATGGAATTGGATATTTACAATGGGAGTATCCATGTAGGATACAAATAAGGAAGAAAAACTCTTAAGAGGTAAGAAAAGGTGGATTTCTTACAAGGTTGATGCTCCAAGTGTCTTGAGTAGGGCCAATTTTGACGCTTGTTGACGGTCCACTAGCTTTGACGGTACATTTTTTCTCCACTCTTGACCTTCCTTGAGAGACAAGGTAATTGAAGCTGAGTAATCAACCACCATGATGCTGTCTTTTAAGAGAAGAGGCTGAATTTTGTGGTTTTTTGATAGATATGGGTAATTTGGAGGAGGAAAAATGAGACTAGGTGGTCAATTTTGGAATGGAATTGTGTGTGGGAGGTATGAGTTCACCATGGTTTCTCTTATTCTTCAAGGTTGAGGAGAAGGTGAGTAGTTTGCAGAGAGGAGTGGTGAGAGAGATGGGAATGATGAGTGGAGAAGTGTGTGTGAAAGAGGAAAATGATAAAGTGGAAGAGAGAGTGTGGCTGCATAGCATGGGAAAACTGGGGTCCACTAAAAAAATCATAGCTCACAGCTCGTAGCTCAAAAAAATATGAAAATATGTGAGGCAAAAGTTTAGCCCACGAGCTACAACTTTTGTTTGTATCACCTTTTCAAATACGGAGAGCAAGTGAACTTTAAAAATTCAGCAAAACCGACCGTTTTTTTCCACTGCAAAGGTCCTTGTGGGGTCCTTCTTTGGATGATTCTTTTGAATACCTCCAAGAGTGAGCCCTCCATAGTGCATGTATGCATGCCACCTACCCTTGACCTTATTTGGTAGGTCTATAATTGAAGATATTGTTGAGATTAGGATATAAGTGAATAGTACAACTAAGAAAATCAAATATTGAGGGGTCTAAAAAATATGTACATGTCAAATATAAATAATATAAGTGGAAAAAAATATAAAGGGGTCAAAAGAAATCTCTCTCATTATGAGGCTACCATAAAAAGATAAATATTTTTGGTGTTCTAATTTCTTAGAAAAAAACAAAATAGATGTAGGAAGGGAAAAATCACAATAGTGAAAAAATATACACATAAATAAAACTAGTTTTTTTGGATTTTTGTTGAGGTGGAGTTACACCAAATATAAGAGAAGCTTACATGAAAATATTTCTATATGGAATAAAGAGTATGAAAAATGGTAAGAAAAAATTGTGGTAATGGTGAGGCAATGTACAGAGCATAAATAGCACACACCTAGGTAGAAATATTTAAATAAATACCAAAATAATTATGAAAAAATCTTTTATTTAGGCCCTATATACAAAGAAATATTTACATAGCATGGGCCATATTATACTTATATTTTTTATTTTTTTATTTTTTTTTGGCTCAACTAGCCCAATGACTAGCTAATTGAGGGTTTTTTAAGAAGATATGGGAAAAGTCCCATGACTCACGCACGCCTATGTACAGTGAAATGGTAGGGATAGCCACAGTGTTTGAGTGATTTGATAGGGTGAGGTAACTCACTGTGGCAATTACAAAGAGCCGAAAAATGGCTATCAGTATGTGTGAAATCTCACCTCATTTAGAGCACATAGACATCATACATGTATGATGTCTCACAGCGTGAAATGAGCATCAAATGCATTTTTATCAACTTGCATAGCATCATTAGGCCCTAATTAACTTTTAATTCAATTTTGAAATCATTTGGATAGCTAGAAGCTGAACAATTGCTAGATTGAGTAAAAGATGCTAACTTTTGGACTTGAAGTGCGCACAGGAGCAATGAAAGCCGATAAATCACCAATAAAGAAGAAAAGGCTCACCTTGAAAGATATCATTGTAGCATTAGAGCCATTGACAATTCCCAATGAGACATTGAAGCCGATCAAAGCATGGATGGATGAAGAAACTCCACAAACAGAGGGCATACAGCTATACCAAGGGACATTCCGAGATCCACAAGGCAATATAGTGGATGTGCTGATGATTTCAAGAGTACTTATTGAATATGCAAGCAAAGAAGGCATTGTCAATCACCTAGAAAGGGTGGATCTACATGGATTCTTTACATATGTGCCAATAGGAGTTGACTTCCAAAGAGTTTATGAGCCGACCACTAAAATCAAGAAAGATGGCAAAGTAGTCCTCACCACACTTCAGGGAGAAATTAAAGAAGTGATAATTACACCTCAGATTATTGTAGATGCCTTGGGATTATATATTGATGGTATCAAGTTAGAGAAAGAAGAGATGCAATGGAGGTGTACTCTCAAAAGGAAACCAAACCAATTTTTGACAACATGGTGGACCCAAGAGCTATTAGAATTCTACCCAAGAGGAAGCTGCAAGAGTAGCCTAATGCACAAGGAGAAGAGAATAAAGAATCCAAAGAGGAGGGAGGTAGTACAACACCACCAGCATCTCCCCCAAAATACACACAACAACCTCCAAGCCCAAAATCCCCAACATCCCAGCAAAAGGATTTTCCAAATAAGAAATCAGAGACTAAACCGATGAGAAAGGAAAAGGAAGAGACCAGAAGATGCACCTATGACGATCTCCTCAAATCGGGATATACAACAGTGGATGCTTCTAGGGCAGTGTATGGCACCTCAATCTTGCCATGGCTACAAAAAAAAAAGAAGAAAAGCCGAGGAGAAGCCGCAACACCATGATACTCAAAGAAGAGAACCAGAGATGCATTTATCACCACCTAGAGTACCAAGGTTAGTGAAAGTCCCACCGGCAAGGTGGAGGCCTTTGGAAAGACAATGGTGTCCTCCTCTAGATAGCAGGAGTGTTACTAAACATGGGCCACCAAGCTCCCTTGGTTGGACCACTGCCTAGGCCAACAACAACAAAGAGTGTGGTAGCAACAAATGAAGAAGATGTGAGAGATGCCCACCAAATCTTGGACAGAATCAGAACCAAATTTCTCACAGTGATCAAGCAAAATAGCACGCTCAGGATAAGAGAGGAAAATAAGATAGGAGAGCATGACAACCTCACCAAAGAACTGCAAGGATCCATTCAGAGAGAAAAAAGCACAGAAAGAAATGAACAAGCACAAAGCAAGCTCCTAAAGGAATTTGAAGTGAAAAGGGATACCCTCATGCTACAAATGGTTGAGGTATCTAAGGAGATTTCCAATCTACAAGAGGGGAAAGAGAAGATAGAGGATGAGTTGAAGTTAGAACAAGATGAGATAAAAGATATTATGGACAAATCAAATCTTCAAGAGTTAACCATACAAAGGCTAAAAGGAACCCCAAGGGCTGCAAAAGCAAGTGCAAGAGCGGATAGTCGGGCCATACAAGCCTTGGAAGCTCACATCACCGCACTTTAAACAAATTTGAGATTAGAGCAAAGACAAAGAGTTCACTTAATAGAAGGCTCCTGGGCAACTGAGAAAAGACTCCAAAAAGAGGAGCAAGAACTCCAAGAAGAGAATAACTAGTTGAACCATCAATTAGAAACATTGCAAAAGCTTCTAGTTAGTAATGCAAAGGAAGCCACCAAAAGAGACAAGCTGATACAGTAGCAATTGACAGAATTAAGACAAGAGGTGGAGAGAGCCAAAGGTCAAGATACAGATCTAGGTCCAAGTGACTCAGGAGTCAGTGCCCAATAGGAGCCGATGGAGATTCTAGAAAACTCTAAGGATCCTGCATTGGTCGAGATACCTCCACAAATTCAAGAGGAAGGGCATGAGCTAGCAACAGAGGACAAGGACCGCCTCCAAAATTTGATAGAGCAAGCCATATAAGAGAGTGCTAGAGCGGCAATAGAATGTAAACAGAGGATGATGCACTTTGTGGGAGTGCTACAACTAGATACAAATCTAATCAAAGAAGAGTGGATGCATCCATCCCTCCCTTACCCTTTGCTCAAGTATGAATTTCTCACTACAAAGAAAAGAATTCAAGTAGAGGAGACAACACCACTATTTAAGGGATACATGAAAGATAAAGCAGTCTCCAAGATAATAGTAGACTCACAGCCAAAGTAGAGAAAGGGTTGGCTCACAAAGTACCCGACATACCTAGTATGTCTGGTCGATGCTCCAAAATCCATCAGAGATGACGGTTCTTTTTGCCTAGTACCAAGGATGCGCACTTGGAAAGACTATGCGAGGCTTTTGGAAAAGCATCCAATGTGGCTTAATTATCCTAAGCTTCAACACCCAAAGAAGGAGAGAGAATAAGTAGGACTTATATGGTGAAAACCCTAATAGGTACCATAAAGCTCTTCACTGGCTCTTCTAATTTGACGTGTGTAATGCTCAAAAAAAATCTCCAAAACACTGCTAGACTGCATTGAGGTGTTTGCACCGCACAAAGCTATGGACTCAAGTCTATTGTCAATGGGTGACACTCTCCTCAAATTGGCTTATGACCTCTCCACTCAACATCACCACAAGTGCTACACCTTTTCTACCAAAGGTTGATGTTCTTACCTAGCTTCCATATGCAAGCCTTTGAAGAGGCTTTTTATACATTTTTTTTCACATATGACAACAAGATTTTTGGACCAACGCTCATGTTTGCGGGTTGCCGCGACGGACGTCCATAGCATAGCTCTCAAGCATCAACATAAAATTATCGATACAGGGGAAGCGACTCGGATGAGGCATGGAAACTCATTAGGTTGTCAATCCTAATGCAGTGAACTCGAAGAGAGGCAACTACTAACTCTACAAGAAAATCAATCGCACTAAAGCCAAGCAATCTGCCTATGTCCTTCTACACAGCTCTACAGTCATCACGCCCGTTCACCATGCAAATCATATCGGAATCGCACGAAACTTGAAGGGAAGCTACAAGGGACTATCAGAAACATATCCTATCACTGTCACAGCATTCTGGAGAGGTACAACAATCGCGATCGTTTGTCCTAAAGTACGCAAAAACAGTAAATGAATGATCCTAAAGGGTCATTTTTAGGTCCTTAAAGCCTCTCCTAGGGTAAAAACAACATAAAATACGCATATAAACACTCAAAACAGCGATTTAAGGCCTAGCCTGATGTGTTTGAAACCTTCACCGAATCTTGAATGCTTACACTTGAATGGAAGAGCAGAGTAAGAGAAACACAATGCAAGAAACAAAACTGAATTTGGATTACCGTAGCCGCAATGGCGAATATTACAAGTTTGAACAAGAAGGAGCTCTCTTTCGTACGCTGTCTTCTCAGTTTTTCCTCCAAAAAGATTATCCAAAACTTACAGAAAATGACCTTTATAGATTAGGTCTTTGCAAAAATGGCTTGTCCGGCCATAAGCTCCTAATCTTAAAACTGGCTCTCTAATATACAATTGCTCCCAAAAGAATAATCATACATCCTTGACAATTTCCCGGCTTAGAGATGCTTCTTTACAAAAGAATTTTACAATGGCCACGGCCGCCTGTTGCTTCTTCCGCCAAACACTCCCCCCTTCCTTATCCTTGCATGCCCTCGTGCATGTTCAGTGCTTTGGCCGTTGATGTGTCTCTAATGAAGCGAGTGTCTCTGAAAAGCTTCTTGTTCGGAGTACGGCTTCGAGGGCTTCTTGGTGTTGTTTGAATGGATTTTCTGATAATGTGTGTTGGTATGCCACGTACCTTGCCTTGAGGTCTTTCGCCATGGGATGGAAAATCCTTGAATCCATTTCGAAGAATCCTGTGACGAAGGCCTCTTCAAATGTTTGCAAGTAATGTGATGGCAGGTACATTAGCCTGGAGTACATGGCCATCAAGATATGCCGTGGCGGTGAATCCTGTAGATTCCACCAGATGCCTCTGTGTCCTTCCAAGAACAGATTCCACGAATGATCATCGCCTTCAGTGTCTTTAAACACCTGGATGCAGGTGACGATCATCCGGGCTATCTTTACTAACATCTGGCAGGCCAAATCGGGGACATCCTGTAGCAAAGTCACTGTTGAGTTCAGTGTGCTGACCATGTACGCCACTGTAGGGGGATGCTGCGCTTTCAGAACCGGGTAATTTAGCTTGTGCTGCCTTGACCCCTTCCATGTTGTGAAATCTTTCCACGTGTGTCTTTGAGGGACAAGGCAGAATGTAGGATCTATCTGTATATGTTGAGGCGCGTTGTGGTAATTTGTTAGATCCTGTGGTCTGTTGTCCAACCACTTCTGCCTCCACTTGGGGTGGTCATCGATAAGCACCTGAGCTTCTTCCACTGTGAGTACAATGCCCTCGTAACCCCCTTCTTTGTTTCGTGGCAAGGCTGGCTGCATCTTTTCTTTCCATAAATTTGCTTCATGGCACAGCAGAGGAAACGGAAGGTATTCGTGGCCAAACCCTTCCACTTGCTCTTCTGGTTGTAAATACGCCAGGGCTGCTGACTCCAGTATCTTCTTTTCATAGAGCATATATTCCTTGGCTGGCCCCTCTGGCATGTCCTGAATGCTTTCACTGAGTTCATCTCGTATGTCCAGATCGGGTCCTTCAAATTGCTGCTCATGTTGCCCTTGTTGTGAGGTTCCAAGCAAATATGTCGCATGGTGTCCAGGCAGCAGTTGCGGTTGAGTATGTGCTTTGTCTGCTTTGATCTGCTGTTTGACAAGCAGATCTTCTTTTTCCTTAAGAAATGTGTCACCGATCTGTCTCTGAATCTGGAGTTTAGCGCTTGCTTGAGCGAGTTGCTGCTCCACTTCTTTTAATTGTAACTCGTTTGCCGCTGTCTAGGCCACCATTCCTGATACGATCAGATGTCTTTGGAGCCTTTCTTGCTCGAGCTCTTCTTTTAGTGCTGCTATAGTATTTGCTACTGTGGAATTGTCAGATGTGGAGACCAATGCTCCAGCAGGTTCCTGATTAGCCATCAAAGCCGTCAGAGTGCCCTTGACAGTGCTGTAGGAGTTGCTAAGCCTTTGAAATCTTGCACTTTTGCAGGCAAGCTGCTCTGTCGCTTTCTGGACTCTGGCCGTTAGTTCTTGGCATTCTTTCTCTTTGGCAGTCAGGTCTGTCTTGACGTCCACCAAATCTTTGATCAGAGACTGAGCATGCTGCCGCTCAAGTTCTCTTTCCTCCGTTGTGCGTTCTAGTCGCGTTCTTAGGTTGTTTAACTCTTCTTGCCCTGATTCTTGCTTTTGTCGGGCTTCCTGTACCTTCCTTTCTTGTTCAGTCAGCACCACATATTGACACTGGAATTGCCGTTCTAACTCTCGCAGTGTTTGCTTATAATCAAATCCAGCCACTGCTTGACATGCTTCTTGGTATCCAATTGATTCTGTAGGTGGTAAAGCTTCCTTTTACAAGTTTGAACAAGAAGGAGCTCTCTTTCGTACGCTTTCTTCTCAGTTATCTTCTGAATAACCTTGAGGGTTGTTTTTGGTTGAATAGCCGATTGCTTATTGTCGATGGGGATACTTGGCCACGAGTGATCTGTTTTTGCGAATGGAGTCATGTACACGTTAGAGTCGTGTGTGTACCTTAACGCATGTTCCGACCATTCAGTGACTGCATTGTACATTCTCATCCATGGAACTCCTAAACATATTGATTCTCTGATTTCTCCGTCTTTCATTACAAAAAATTGATGAGGGCAATTGTTTCCATCAAGATTGATTGGCAAGTTTACTATCCCCATCGTTGGCATTGTTGCACCGTTTGCCGCTCGTAGATCAATTGTGGATTGCACGAGTGGTTCATCTGTTATCATCTTGTAAGTGGAGAAGTTGACCGCATTCACTCTTGCACCTGTGTCAATTAATGCTCGCTGATACCTGCCATGTGGGAGTTTGACATTGATTCGAACATCAATTCCTGTTTGCCATTGCTCATCAGTTTGAATGATAGCTAAAGGAATTTGAGCCGTGTTCGCTGGTGTAAGAAGTCTTTGTTGTTGTAATGCTTGTTTTCTTTTTAAAATCCTGACTTTGGCTTCCTCCTGCGCTTGAGCTTTTGTTTCTTTTGCTTTGTTCTTGCGTTGCTTCACAGCGTGTATTTTGGCAAGCATCTCTGTGGTTAGTGGCAAGTTATATTTCTTTAGTCTGCAACCACTAATCCAGTTAGGCATTTCCTCTCCCTCTAATGTCACAAGTTTGATGGCACCGCTAAATGATATGTCATGAATCACGTAGGGTCCATTCCCCCACTTTTTGAGTTTTCGGGAATGTTGTTTTAGGGTATACATTAAAATGTAATCCCCAGTAGCAAATTCCTTGCTAATTACGTGTTGATCAAAGAATGATTTGATGTTTCGTTTTTGCGCGTAGATTGACACAACGGCTCTCAATCTAGTTTCATCTAGTTTTTCTAGGACATCTACCTGATTGGATAATTCATGGCCCATCCATTCTAATTGTTTAGCGACTCGAAGTGTGGGAATAAGGAATTCAAGTGGCAAAATCGCTTGCATTCCATAAACCATGTTGAATGGAGTCGTTCCGATGGATGTTTTGTAAGCTACTCGATACACCCATAAAGCTGAATGCAGCTTTTGATCCCAGTCAGATCCAAGTCAGCTCTCGATTCGTCGACAATTTTGGTGAGAATTTTCACCAAAATTTTATTCGTACTTTCTGCTTGGCCGTTCGCTTGTGGGTGATAGGGAGCGGACTTCCTGTGAATTACTAGGAATTCGTCCAATAGGAATTCGATTACTTCATTGATGAAGTGAGTGCCTCTATCACTTACGAGCTCAATTGGTAAGCCATATCTGGTGAAAATGTTCTCGTATAAAAACTGTGCTGTCGTTTTTGCATCATTTCTGGCTGTTGCTTTAGCTTCCACCCATTTTGTTAGATAATCTATTGCCACTATAATGTATTGAGCGTGCGTTTTATGCCCCGAAGGCGCTATCGGTCCTACAAAATCTATTCCCCATTTTGCAAACATTCTTGCCCCCATCATTGGCCTTAAGGGCATATCATCGCGCACTCTCAGAATTTTCATTTTCTGGCACTCATCACATCGTTTGACAAACTCTTCAGCATCCATGAATAGTGTAGGCCACCATATGCCCGCAATAAGAATTGCTTTGGCCGTTTTGTCAGCTGAGAAGTATCCACCAGCTTGTCCGATGTGTGATTGCTCTAAGATAGGAATGTATTCCTCTTCGGTCGCACACATTCTCAATTGATGGTCCTTTCCCCTCTTGTAAAGAGCGTCCTCAATCATTACATAGTTTTCTGTCTCTTTCATGATTGTTTTGATTCGCGATCTACTCATCCCCTCAGGAAGTATCCTGGTGGTGAGGTATTCAACGATGTAGTTACTCCATCGGGGTGCTATAGACAATCTGAATAGAGTCGCGTGTTCTATTGGCTTTTGAAGCATGCATTTGACACAAGATTTGACATGCAGATGAACACTATGTTGCATTTTTTGCCAATACACACCCGTTCTCATCAATCTCTGGTACATCTGTGCATGCCCATTGTGAATTCCCGTTGTTTGTACATGAGCCTGGTTTAGGTACAATTCCCATTCATCAGGTTCAACACAAAGCCTAAGGATTTGATCTGTTCCCTGTTTATATAACCGGCCCGCTAACATTACCAATGATCTAGATGCTACAATGGTAGATGGTTGTCTTGTCATATTCAAAGACCCGATAGTCAGCAAAGGAATTAAGTCCTCGCTCCATCTTGGAACCATTCCTATGTTGAAAAGATACGCATCTGGCATATCATCGTCAGCTCCTACAGGGTTTTCTCCATGCATCATTCTAGATAAATGGTCCGCTCTTTGGTGTGTAGTACCTTTCTTGACCACTACTGTGAAATCAAACTCAAGCAGTATGATGAACCATCGAACAATCCTTCCCATACTGCAAGGTTTGTTTACTAAGTACAGCAGTGCTTGGTGATCAATGAAGAATACAAATTTATTGGAAAGTAAGTAGTGTCTAAACTTTTTCACCGCATAGACCATACCTAATCCCTCCCTCTCAGTTGTCGTGTAATTCCTCTCTGCGTTGTTCAATTGTCTACTGGAGTAACTTATTGGAAAATCCATGTTGTTCTCTCTAGGTTGTGCAAGTATGCATCCTATTGCATACGCTGATGCATCCACGTGAATGTGAAAGATCTTTTCCCAATCCGGAGCTTTCAATATTGGAGCGGAAATTCATCTCTGCTTCAACGTTTGAAAAGCTTCTTCGCACTCTTCTGTCCACTCAAATTTAGTTATCAGCGCGTAATGTGGTTTTGCAATTATAGCGTATGAGTAGATAAATCTGCGATAATACCCACAATGACCCATAAATGCCTGTACCTCTTTCACCCTTGCCGGTCGTGGTAGATCAACAATGACGCTGATCTTCTCCATGTCTGTCGAAATCCCGTTTTTGGACACTATATGTCCCAGTATTTTGCCCTGTCTTACCATGAAGACGCATTTTTCTGGATTCAGGCAAATCCGATACAGCTTGCATTTTTTGAACACCTTGGCCAAGTGCTCTATGTGCTCCAGTCTTACAAGGGAGTGAACGCACAAGTCATCCATGTAAATTTCTAAGAATTGTCTTAGATATTCTTTAAAAGCATGACCCATTAGCCTTTGAAATGTAGCTGGTGCATTTGTTAGGCCAAAAGCCATTACCCGGAATGCAAAAATATCCCATTCAGTTGCGAAAGCTGTTTTGTGCTGATCCTCCGGCTTTATTGCGAGTTGGTTGTAACCCGAAAAGCCATCTAAGAAGCTATAAGCCTCTTTGCCTGCTACTCTTTCTATTACATGATCAGTAATGGGTAGGGGATAGTTGTCTCGAACTGTAGCAGCGTTTACTTTCTTGAGATTGACACACACTCTCAACTTTCCGTTTTTCTTCGGAACCACCACAATTGGTGAAACCCAATCGGTGTGCTCAATTTCGTAAATAAACTCTGTCTCCTTAAGTTTATCTATCTCCTCCTTGATTTTTTTAGCAAATGTTTCATTGTAAGTATAGGGACGTTGTCTGCTGGGTTTCGCGTCATTCTTAAGGGGTATCGTGTGTTGAAATATTACTAGGATCCACCCCCTTAAGATCTTTGTACGACCACGCAAACACATCTCTATATTGTTTAAGAGTAGCTACCAAAAGCTTTTCCTCCTCATCAGTAAGATCCGTGGCAATATATGCAGGTTCTGGATCTTCTCCTGGCTCCACTAGATCTATTCATTTGGCTTTTTCAGGACCGCCATACGATGTACCCGGTTCTTTTAATTCTCTCATATGTTTTTGCACTATGATTTTCCTATCTTGTATGGTATATTTCTTATAATGGGACGGTACATCTATCTTGTCAGAACGCGTATCGTCGTTTGTTTCAAAGTCGGTCGTCCATATGTCTCTAAGGGTTCGCTTGAGCTTGTTGTTCTTTGCTTTTCTCTCTGTTTTGGTCATTTCGGACCCCGTTTTCCTCTCCTTTTGCAACTTAGTCATCCACTTTTCGTGTCTGTTCTTCTTGTTGTTTTCCCATGGTTTAGTTTTGGTAAACCGGCCAGTGACCATGTCTTTGACACAATCCTCAGCTTTGAAAAGTTTTAGATATCCCGTTCTGTCATTGAAAAGAGGCATAGGATTATGCTTATTTGCCCTTGATTTTCTGGCTCTCTTGGATTTATACCGCTCCTGTCGACTAGGTTTTTGGTTATGAAACTCGTAAAACCTGTCCTGTCTCATTCTGTATTTTTCGTTTGTCTCTGAGGCGCTTGATCTTTCATCATCAGCCTCTATCAGTTGGTTTTCGTCGTCCAATGACGGAAAGTCACAGCATAGTGAATCCGTGAATTCCTCTTTTGTTTTATTCCTATCGCTCACTATAGATACCTCATCAGTTATTCGTTTACAACCAGTCTCACGTGGAGGTTTTTCCTATTCCTCGTTCTCTGATCCTGACTCAAGGACAACGCTAGCCATTTGCAACATTACTAGGTCGTATCCTTCTTCGTCACAAAATTTCGTAGGTGTGCATTCGTTAACACATACGTCCAAGATTGACAATATTTGAGTCCACCCGAATGGCTCAAATAGATGTTCCAGGAAAGGTTCTGGGAAATAAGCCTCGTCTTCGGCTGATCTTTCCAGAACGCATTCCTCTCGGATTAGCTCACCACATTCGGATGCTCCACACATCCAGACATGCGCTTTTGTTTGCATCCACGCAGGTATGTCTTTTTCATTTACAGTGGTAGAATTAAATTCTTGCGCTGGTGTTTTTGCAACGTCTCTATAGCTGTGATCCTTCATGTTGATTTTCTTTATTAGTTCCTCGTGCCTTAGGTAGATTTGATCGTAACCCCAATCCTGTATCATTTTGAGTTGACGCATGAACGGTCGTCCCAAAATAATGTCAAAGTTGTTCGTTTTCCGAAATCCACCACAGCAAAGGTGTGTTCATCGTTAATTCCACACGAACTTACAATTATTTGGTCCAAGATCCCCAACGGCCTCTCTACATACCCATCTGCGAGTTGCAGTTTTATCCTAGTTTTCCTGAGAGCTGGACGGCCCCACTTCTCCCAGATTTTCTTTGTAGCAATCGCCACTCCAGCTCCACTGTCTAGTATAGCGATTGTTGTTATATCCTGATACTCAACAGGTAATGTTGTGTTACCCTCCTCTCCTTCACAGTAATCTCCGACCTTATTTATGGGCACTGGTCGAGCTTTGGGTTGACTTCCCCGTTTGTTTTCTTCTCTTGGAGGGTTTGCCGGAAGAGGAATCTTTATTCCCTTGTGCTCCATATGTTTTGCCATGTCTTCCCACAAATGTGGTTTGACTCTCAAGAGTTCAGACAGCGTGATGGTGCATGTTATAGGTGTTGACAGCATCTCTTGAAGACTCTTTGAGTCAACCATACATGGGATAGTTCTTATCTGGGATAGAACTAACCTTATCTCCGATTGTGCCTCATGTTCACCTATAAATGAAGGCTTTCCCGCATCCCCATACAACGATTGTATATCGGCTGGAAAAAATCCGTTATCCATATTAATTTCATGAATTGGAGCAGATTGTAATGTCGCGCTTCCATTCTTTCTGTTTCTAATGGTTTCCCATAAGTGTTGTGGCCATTGTTCTTCCACCTTCGGAATTGGCATCATCGTCATTGATTTAGCGTCATCAGTCGTGTTTGGCACAACTTGATGATCCAGTGGCAATACTGTTTCTGGCTTGGGTTCGTTTAAATGTTTTGGTTCATAGATTTTTAGTTTTTCTCACTCTTTGTGAATCAATACTTCTTGTTCTGGGGTTCTAGTTATTTCAGGTTCCATCAACGCTTGGGCTATCTCAATGAGGTGTTTACACATTTCCAAACGCTTCGTTTCCACTTCTGGTTGAGGATAAGTCAACCATCTTTTCTCTAAGGTTTGGTTTGTTTTTAGCCTTGCTTCGTATGCTTGTAATAGAGCATCTAACGGCTCTAGCACTTTGTCAACCAAGACTGATCCTCCTGAGGACGCTTTCCTCGGTTTGTTGATGGCCTCGGTTGTCTTACTCTCTCTCTCTTGTTTGAGTTGTTCCCTTGTTTCATGCAACTCGTTTTGCATGGAGATTTGCGTTTTCAACCTTCTCGTTTTCATCGTGTCTCATTTTACCTTCCAGGATTTTCCCTGAGTTCTAACGGATAAACTCTCATTTTCTGTTGGTATGGGCAACTCGACCTTTTTCTCCAAAGTTTCATTTTTTCCTAAGTCCTTAGTTTGGGCTCTGGTTATCGCGTTGCTTCGGATCATGGGATGGGTTTTTGATCCGCTACTAGCGCTTGGTATCACCCCCACAATATTCATAGTCGTTTTTCCCTTGTTGTCCGGATTCTTGGGGCAATCTGGTAATATGTGATTCACACCACATCCGTCGCAAAACCCAAAAATTTTCACTCTTTCGCCCTTGAAAGGACAATTACGCTCCCAATGATCCGTACTTCCACAGCTATAGCACTGTCCAATTGTTGGTTGATTTTGAGGAGGTGGTCCCATAGGTTGTCCTGTTCTATTGGGATATCCTCTTGGTTTGTAATTTTGGTTCGCAATGAACATTAACATTCTCTCGTCTACCAAATATTGATCTCTCTAAGGTTGTGCTATATACGTTGGTGGTGCCATACCCTCACTATTTCCCCACGGTTGATATGCTTCGTCTGCGTATATTTGTGATTCGGGTTCAGTTGCGTAAGTCTCGTTTGGTTCCTCGTAATAAGACACTTTAAGTGTACTATTCGTTCCTGGTGATGCTTCATAAGGTTGAGCGTATCTAATCATGGCCCTATTTTCCTGTGGTAATGGAGGTTGTTGACCCAACACAGGTTGAGGTCTGTCTGCTCCAGCTACCAAATTCATATTTGGTCCAACTTGATACCTTGGAGGAGGTGGTTGAGATGGTCCTTCTGGAGGTCCATACAGTCTTTTCCTCACAAAATTTTTGTTATAAAAACACTCTTCAGTGCTATGATTCGTCCATTTCTGCTCTATGGCACACCATTTCAGTACTCGTCCACTCGCAACTGGAGCTTTAGGCTGTTGTGTGCACCATGGCGTCGGATGATCCTCCCCACACGCGTCACACTTCCTCTTTTGAGACTGTCTCATCACCGGATTTGATCTCACATGTTGTTGCATTCTCTTTGTTACCTCCTCTATCAATTGATTAGCTGTCAGCATCAAGGACGCCTGAGCATCTTTCTTGGTAGAGGGTTCGCTCGTGAAGAGCCACTGGATATTGAATCAGTATCCTCAGACACTTCCCCATATGCTTTGCAGTTGTCAACAAGATATAATGCTTCCCTCGTAACCTGCTGAAATGTGCTTCAGGCCTTCAAGTGAAGGTCCTTTTTCAAGGTTTCATCCCTAAGTCCTTCAACGAAGAGCACAGACAATCTCTTGTCCTGCGGTAATTCTCTTCTCGGGCATCTCTCAATGTATTGCTTGAATCTCAAGGTCGCTTCCTTCACTTTTTCATTCTCCCTTTGTTTAAAAGCATATATCTGCGATACAGTATTATGCTTTATACCCCGTTTTGAGAATTCTTCTGCGAACTCGTGCAATACATGTTCAATATTCGAAAAAATTTCAGGGTTTAAAGGTTGAAACTATGTTAAGGCCGTCCCTTCCAAGGTCAGCCCAAATCCCTCGTATTGAGTATGGAAATCAGTGATCTGTTCCGCTCTTAAGACTTGCTTGAAAAGCGATACATGGGCATATGGATCCCCCGAGCCGCTATACTTCTTTGGCATGCACTTCACTACTTGGGACGGTCTGATCCGTCTATGGTCTGCGGTCACTCTCATTGCTCCCATGTCCCGACTTAATCGTTCTCGTACATCAAGGAGGTCGTAGGTTGCTCTCGTTGGCTCACCTGCCCCAAATCTACTACTAGGAGGCAAATGTGATGGGATGGTTGCGACTGTCGGACCTACAGCCATATGTGTAGAGATAGGAACTGTACTACCTCGATTCGTAGCCATCGATTCTCTGGAATGTAATTTTCCCATGGGGCTTGGCATTGAATAATGAGGTCGACTGAAAGAATCAGCTACATGAGTCCTCCCTCCACCTGTGGTTAACGGTTCTGGCACAACAGTTGTAGGTGCTATTCTAAGAGGGCTTGGAGTGACATAGTAATGGTGAAGTGGTCCCCCAAAATACGTATAACCCTCCAATTCTTTTTTGTCGATTGCTGCATATCGTCTTCCATACTTGTCATATGCGGCAATTTTCATTTCCGCTCCCTCGGTGTAGGTGAAGACATAAAGTTTTTTCCGCTCAGTCATCTCCCCAATGTAGGGTTCCTCACATCTATAATAGAGATCTTTCTCTCCATTATTATCCTTGTATAGCCCCAGGTAGACATTATCCGTGTTGATTCGCATCGTTTCGTTTTCTTGCCTTAATTTCACATTCGGTAAGTTCATTGTTGGAGCCCTTTCCTCATGTTCCTCGTCTATTTTGGCTTTTGTGCCCATCAATCCCCACTTGTCTACAATGTTAGGATTTAGGACTACCAAATACATGATACCCTCGTCATCTAGGTACCTGTCTCCGCTATAGCTTACAGGCACCAAGTCCCTGAACTCGCTTGGTCTATCTTCTATTTTCACACAGTAGCGGTCCATACCGTCTTTGTATATCTTGGCACCTTGCTTGTTGTCATATTGATACTTGATGAAAAATAGCTTTAGCATGGACGAAGGGTTTGATGGTCCTACGGCCATGTTTTCTCTCTCGTTTAGTTTTATTTGCCCCAAGTGTTCTGCGAAGCTCTCTGAAGATCTCTGTGAAGAAGTATCGGAAATGACTTCTTCAAGGATTGGTTCCAATTGGCGTACTATCCCTTGGTTTACACTCTCCTCCGTTGACGCGACACTCGTTTGATCCGCTAAATTTAGGTGTCTAGTGTTGATTTGTTTTCCCGATCTCAAAAACATGAAGAAAGTGGGATTTACTGACCGAATCCAAACCTCTTACCTGGAGATGGAAAAATCTTTCAATTCCGGCGATTGCATGGGTTGTTACTTGACCGGTCTCTGCAAATGAATACACTGGATAGCTATGAGATCACTGTATCATTCCAACTGTTAGCAGATTCAACACTTCAAAATGATCTTAACACAATTTTGCTTGCAGATTATTGACAATATGTCCAATTTGAGTTTTGAAAACTCCTGGTATCTTTTGTAACCTAGGTTTATGATCAGGTCAAAAATGAGCTAGACCTGGGCCAGAGGTACACCGATCGCGATCGTACTTCTGGGTCCAAATCAAATGAAACTTTACCAGCTTGTTCACTAGGCTATTTTAAGACTACCTGCCAGACACTTTTGTATTTGGACTCAAAAAAGTCAAGTTTTTATCATTTCTTGGTTGGAAGTGCCTGTTTTTTCCAATTTTATCAATTTGACTTGATTTTGGTGTTTGTTTTGGGAAATGAAAGCTATTTGGGATTGTCTTGTGTACAGGCTATCCCTCTGTATGCTTTCTTCTCAGTTTTGACGTGTTTTGGTCTACTGAAAGTCAATTTCTATGCCAGTTTAGCAGTTTTTGACTTGGATCTGTGTTCAGTGGTTTTGACCAATTTTTTGTGGTTTTTGACCCTAGGTCCTTTAGACTTTTATGTTTGTCTACACTTGAGGATCCCACAGATGAAATTTGGTCAAAATCTGGCACTTAGGTACACCGATCGCGATCGTAGTTCTGAGCCCAAATTAGACCAAATTTGGCATGCTTGTAGACACTGATATTTTAAGGCTATCCCCCAAGTCTTTTTGCATTTGGATCACCAAAAGTCAAGATTTTACGATTTCTGGGTCTGTCAGGCTAGTTTTACCTAAGTGGCTTGATTTCCTTGATTTTGATGTTTTTGGGTGTGGTTGCTTTAGACAAACTTGTTTAGAATCTTATCAGGAAGGCACATGTCAAATCTTGTCCAATTTTGGCACTGAGGTACACCGATCGCGATCGTAGTACAGAGGCCAAATCTGATGAAATTTTGTCTGCTCCCTCTGACAAGTGTTTCCCAGTGTTTGGTGCTACCACTTTGTGATTTGAATCAATTTCCGCTCTATTTGGTCAGATTTTCAAAATT
Source organism: Adiantum capillus-veneris (assembly GCF_014529385.1). NCBI lineage: Eukaryota > Viridiplantae > Streptophyta > Polypodiopsida > Polypodiales > Pteridaceae > Adiantum > Adiantum capillus-veneris. The sequence continues at coordinate 71,482,618 of NC_140954.1, forward strand.
TCAGAGTCTTATGGCCTTTTTGCCAAAGTTATGGTTTTCTGGTTTCTCGACTCTAACTTTTACCCCAAATCTGACTGGAATGTGATTTACTTATCCTACTCGTAAGTACAGAAATGAAAGAACATAAGAAAATGAATCAAACAAAACAAACAGGATAAAAAATGGATGATGGATCTGTACTCAATCGATACAAAGAAATTTGAAGAGAAAAATTTCTTGAAGCAACCTCACTCACAACTCCCTATATCTCTCAAGAGTAGATCTAGCCAGTCCACCGACCCTAGACTCCACTAAGCTCTAAACCCCTGTCTAGATGCTTCACTGAAATGTAAATGGAATGGAAATTATCTTTTGGAACAATAAGAAAACCCTGAATACGCACTCGTTCACTCATCACCTAAGATTCATTCCCCGGCAGCGACGCCAATGTTTGCGGGTCGCCGCAACGGACGTCCATAGCATAGCTCTCAAGCATCAACATAAAATTATCGATACAGGGGAAGCGACTCGGATGAGGCATGGAAACTCATTAGGTTGTCAATCCTAATGCAGTGAACTCGAAGAGAGGCAACTACTAACTCTACAAGCAAATCAATCGCACTAAAGCCAAGCAATCTGCCTATGTCCTTCTACACAGCTCTACAGTCATCACGCTCGTTCACCATGCAAATCATATCGGAATCGCACGAAACTTGAAGGGAAGCTACAGGGGACTATTAGGAACATATCCTATCACTGTCACAACATTTTGGAGAGTTACAACGATCGCGATTGTTCATCCTAAAGTATGCAAAAACAGTAAACGAATGATCCTAAAGGGTCGTTTTTAGGTCCCTAAAGCCTCTCATAGGGTCAAAACAACATAAAATACGCATATAAACACTCAAAACAGCGATTTAAGGCCTAGACTGGTGTGTCTGAAACCTTCACCGAATCTTGAATGCTTACACTTGAATGGAAGAGCAGAGTAAGAGAAACACAATGCAAGAAACAAAACTGAATTTGGATTACCGTAGCCGCAATGGCGAAGATTACAAGTTTGAACAAGAAGGAGCTCTCTTTCGTACGCTGTCTTCTCAGTTTTTCCTCCAAAAAGATTATCCAAAACTTACAGAAAATGACCTTTATAGATTAGGTCTTTGCAAAAATGGCTTGTCCGGCCATAAGCTACTAATCTTAAAACTGGCTCTCTAATATACAATTGCTCCCAAAAGAATAATCATACATCCTTGACAATTTCCCGGCTTAGAGATGCTTCTTTACAAAAGAATTTTACAATGGCTACGGCCGCCTGTTGCTTCTTCCGCCAAACAGGTGAGCATCGGCAACATTAGATATGAATCCTACTTGAAGATGATTAAGCCACTGGGATTCTATTGAGCAAAGGAACATACTAAAAACCACACAAAGACATGGATCAGTCATGTCAAGGACAACATGAATGTGGAGGGGGGAGTGTTGACTAATGGAACACTGAGAAGGATCACCCATTTTTTGTAGCAAGTAATTTCGATAGATTCGAGAGATTATTTTTTGATGGGAATGTGCCCCTCAAGAGGGATTCATATAAGACAAAGTTTTGTAACCCTAAGGGACTTTTTGAATTAATCAAATTATTATGTTTATTGTATTGTGTCTGTGTGATTGAGAGAGAGAGAGAGAGAGAGAGAGATCTCATCCCTTTGCTATACATGTTACAAACAGCCATTGCAAAACTGACACCACCAATGAGTTAGAAACAGCAAGGGCTACACACCCGCTACACACCAATGTTAAGCTTGCGGGTTTTTGGATCCATCGTGAGGCATGCTCCCACGAGCTTTTGAGTGAGTTCTCTTTCAAACCATGTGTTTGTTTTGTGAGTTCTTCATACTAGTAGGTTCACGGCAAGTAGAGCTACACATTAAGATCATACAAGTTGAGAATTGGTGACCTATATTAGAGTATCTGTCTTCATACACATTTGCTACACCAAGTGGTTATGGGTAGTATATAGGATCAGAGTCCATAGGGTAGTGACCTCTAGGTATGTAGAGTAGCCCCTGTAGGTTTTGAGGCATTTCAAGGACTTTTGGTCTTGATTTTGGTAGCATGAGTGTTGTAGATTGTTTTGCAGTCAAGCACATAGGATGTTTGGGTTTGATATCCTCGCGTAGTGATTGTCTTAGAAGTTCGAGTAGGTGATTCAACCATCTATTTTATTCCACGCACCTGAGGGTAGAGCTACATCCTTGGCTGACATTTTCATATGTTGGTTTAGTTCTCACTTTGCTAGTGATAACCGTTTTTCGGCTCTCCGTAATTTCCATAGTGAGCTACCTCACCCTACCAAAACCACCCAAACAATGTGGCTATCTTCACCCTTTCACTATACATAGGCGTGTGTGAGTTAGGGGACTTTTCCTATATCTCTTAAAAAACCCTCACTTAGCTAGTCACTGGACTAGTTGAGGCCAAAAAAATAAATAAAATCAAAAAAATAAAATATATTATGATCCACTTGTGTGTAAATATTTCGTTGTAGGGTAAAAGCATATCAACGTGTCGTGCTTTTTGTGCTAGTTAGCATTTTCAAGTTAGCTTATTTTTAAAAAGTTGAGCGTTCAGTAAAATTTTTATAACTTATATCAAAATTTATTAGAGGCTGTACATTTAGATTCCTTGTTTCAAGAGCTTTCTACCGATATATCATATACCATAGATCTTGGAGATGTAGTTATTGTACTAGTTAGCATATGTCAAAATTGTGCTAGTTAGCATTGTCTGGGACATGAAAAAGTGTGATACATTAACGTGCTTTCACCTTGTATATAAGGCCTAAATATAAGGAATTTTCATAATTATTCTAGTATTTATTTAAATATTTCTACTTAGGTGTGCGTTATTTGCTTATGTATGCTATGTACATTGACTCACCATTACCACAATTTTTCTTACCATTTTACATACTCTTTATTCCATATAGATATATTTTCATGCAAGCTTCTCTTATTTTTGGTGTGAATCCACTCCAAAGAAAAACCTCAAAAATACCTTCCACCATCAATCATTGCCTTTCACTAAATTCTTATTTCTACAGATACTCTTTCTTACCTCCTGTAAATAAATATACATCAATAAAAATAAATGAGGGCTATATTTTCATATATTTATTATATATATATATAGTCCACACTATTCTAGATCCCCATAAATTCTTTATATATACTAGCTTGTTTTTTTTCATCATATCCATATATTACATTTATACATAATCCACAACCATGCATATTTTCAAACTCTTAAAAATATGCATGGTCATGCTCTTATGCAAGGAGGGATTCACCTTTGGAGCCATATGAAAATTCAACAAAAGGGGGGCCACTGAAGACTTTTTTGTGAAGAAAAATAGGCATTTTGGTGGGATTTTTTATATCCATCTCCACTCCGAATTTGAAGTGGTGATTTCAAAACAAAATGTGGAAAACAATCTAAATAATCACCTCAAATATTTTGATAAGTTTTGAAGCTACCACCGGTGAGGTATGATTTTTTGAGTGGACCCCAATCTTTCCACTTTTCTCACAAGTAGCCCATAATCTTCTCTCACCTTTTCGCTACTTCCACACACACACACACACACACTCACTCATTCCTCTCCATCCCTCACTCAAACCTACAACTTTCATGGCTTCTTTCATCTTCTTCACCATTCCCATCTCTCCCTTACTCCATAGCTCAAAATTACCATCTCTACACGTATATAGTTCAATTTCTCTCTCTAAAATCAAACTCATATTACCATAACTTCTTCATGCTTTCACAAAAAAATAAAAAATAAGCAAAATAACCAAGCTCAAGCTCTACAAAAGGAGGAGTTTGATTATGGAAAAATTAACTTTTCCATGGTCACAAAAACTACACTGACACAGTTCTACAACCGCTTCATTCACTGAAGGAGATAGGTGAAAAATTTTCTTTCCATCTTGTGGTTTTTATCAAATCATGTATATTTCTCATCTTCATCTTACTCTTTATCATTGTATAAATCATGTAATATACCTTGAGTGCATATGCCATCGTAATTTTAACCCATCCCATTAACTACAAACTACTAATACTAACCAGTAACGTACTAACAAAAAATAGCCATTGACCTAACCAAAAAGACACCTCACCTCAAGCCTACATGTGCATAGTAACTCTCTCTCTCTCTCTCTCTCTCTCTCTCTCTCTCTCTCTCTCTCTCTATCTATCTATCTATCTATCTATCTCTCTCTCTCCTTCCTTGAAACTCTACTTTCACCTTATCTGCCATCAATAATTCTCTCTTTCGAGCCCACATCCATGACTCAAGCAGACAAAGAAGGCCCGCAATGTTTTGATATTTAAAAAAACTCATAATCCTGATTTGTTAGCTTGTAAATTAGTATTTCCAATAATCTTAATGAGAGGTCTCCAACCTATAAATAGGCCCCTCTCCTTCTTGTAAATTACCTCTAATATCTCACATAGCACCCCAACATTCTATGCGTGAGGAGAGACTTAGGCATAGCAATCACTTTGTGAGCTTCACTTTTGGTTTGAGAGAAGCTTTCAAGCTATACATTGCAAGTGAGAGAGGGTGAGTTCAAAATCGCAAAACCACTATTGTATATGTTCCTCCACAATCAATAAATTGAGGTTTGGTGCATCAAAGACATGATTCGATGTTCAAATCTTCATCCTTCCACTTATGCAATACGGTTTGGTGAATTCAAGGTGACTTGTGTATTTTAGGTTTCTATTATTTGATCTTGTTTGAGAAGTGTTTTAGTGTGTTTTCATTGCCAATTTTGTGTCCATTGTAAGAGGGTATTGTGGTGAGAGGTCTCCCACACTCTAAGACAATGTGTGTTGTGTTGGCCATGTTTATCATTCACTAAGCATTGAGTTAGTTTTGTACAAGCTCTATGATAGCATCAGAACAAACCATCTCCATGTGCAAGTCACAAATAAGGTATTACACAAGTTCCATTACTCTCTCTCTTCCCTTGCTCTAGCTCTCTCTGTTCCATTTGGTGTATGTATTGTTGTGAGATTTCTTGTGTGTGTTTTGTGTTGCATCTTCTTGGTTGTGATAAAATATCTCTTGCATCCTAGTTCACATCCCATAACTATGTGGTGCCCCTATCTTGTTTGGGTTTGGCTATGGGTTTGTTGTTGTGTTGTGCTTGTGGTTGCCTCAGCCCCACTAAGGAGGGCTTGTGTGTGTTGTTGCAAATACTCAGCCTTTAGAGTAATCAAGTAGCTTGCATGAATCGCGAAAATTTGTATGACCCATTTGTTCCCGTTGCAAGGCAAAAGGTGCATATCATTGTAAGCACAAAATTACAATTTCAACGAGTAATTTGTAGAATTTTGGGCCCTCTTAGGTTGGCCAAGATAAATGCTTTAGTAAATCCTTTTATTTTGCCTCTCATTAGGTACGACCTTAGTTTGGATGTCTATATTTTTGTATTGTTTTAAGCATTAGTTCATGCATAGACCATGGATAATAGCCCAAGAATAGAGGTTTTTTCCTTTCATTTCACTTCATACATTAGAATAAATGTTGCAATTAGTAGAAATATCCATTTTCAACAACATATGGTGTTCATGTTTGGTGCCCAAAGAGTAGGAGAAATTCTTGCGTCACCAAACCCTATCCTCCTGCCTCTTGCTGACTATCATAGATCATTTGATGTGCATATTTTTATCTTGTTGTAAAATAGATTGCAATTTAGAAAACATTATTGTGTAAATTTTTTAAGAAAGAAAAAAACATGTTGTCACTTTGAAATCGATTCAATGGAGGTCCAACGCCAAATGTCAGGGCATCCTCTCTTTTTTGGAGATCTTGGCAAGGATGCCAAGCTATTTCTAGAAAATTTCAAAATGGCTTGCCGTAAGAGTGATAGGAGATGAGGAACGCTTAGAAATGTTTGAGGTAGTTTTGAGGAAGGATGCTAGCACTTGGTTTGACTCTCTATCTCGGGAGGTTAAGGGAAACTATAACGAAGTCGTTGATCATTTCAAGTGATACTTCTTTGATCCCCAAAACACTCAAAAGCTATGGCAAGACATCATTTCTCACAAACAAAACGGCTTAGATGACTACTACATGTATAAATAAGAGTTTCTACGTCTTTGGGTTGTATGGGTTCCTAAAGAAGGAGAGGTTCATAGCCTGGTGATGATGCAGAGTTCCTAAAGAAGCAGAGGTTCATAGCCGGTCTCTTTCCCACACTCAAGAGGAAAGTCAAGGTGGGTGCACTTGCTACCTTTGATGCACCTAAAACTAGGGCTGTTGAGAAGTATAGGAAACTCAAGTGTCTAAGAGGAGAGGTTCCAATAGAGGGTCCTAGACCTAAGGAGAAACTACAAGCATCAACATATAGAGAGATTCCTGAGGTAACAGTAGAGGTAATTGAAAAGTTAAATGAATCCTTAAGTAACTTGTCAATTCACCTTGCACAAGCTGTAGGTCCCAAGGAACAAGCAAAGAAGTCAGAAGAGCAAGAGCCACCACGACCTAGGAGAGTCTTGCAATGTTGGAATTGCAGAGAGTCTAGACATGGGTTGTATAATTGTCCTTGGCTCCGTGGGAAGCCAGGGAGACCTAACTTGAATTACCTAGTGATGAATGCAGGTGAATGGAACTAGTCAACAACCATGGATTTTGCAAAGACCAGATGGGGCAAGACCACCTCCACAAGGAGTGGAAGGAGTTCTACCTTTGCCAAACTCAAATGTGCATGTGGTAGAGGTGACAATTTCAAAAGAGGTTGACATTTAAGCAAATGGCATTAAGTGTGACCGAGGAAAAGGTAAGGAGAAAGAAGGGGTTATGTCACAAAGTGACCATGGATGAGAAAAGAAGGTGAAGGAGACCAAGGAAACTAAGAGGACTTGATGTCGTATCAACCTCCAAGACTTTTTTCTTGGACATGATATGGCTCCATACAACTTGTTGGAAAACATGAGAGGTGAGGATCTTGATATCTCATGGCCTAGGTTTCTTGCATTATGTCCACAAGTTAGGAGGGATTTAACAAAGGTAGTTAGCACTAGGAGAAAAGTTAAAGAGAGTGTGCCTGTTGTAAAAATTGCACAAGCTGAAATGAATGAGGACATTACACCGGTGCTAGACTGTTACACCAAAGGAAGATTGGGTAGGAAAGCTCTAGTGGATGGGGGTGCACAAATTTGCATCATGACAGAGGGACTCATGCAAAGACTAGGCATGCACATCCATGAGACACCTGAAATCAAAGTAAAAATGGCAAACAATAGCAAGGCTAGGTGTGTAGGCATTTGTTAAATTGTTTTTGTGGGGGCCTCTGGCATTAAGAAGGCAGTGGATTTTTATGTTATGTCGACCAAGGAAAGTGGCTATCCATTTATCCTAGGAGGACCATGGCTAATGAAATTGCAAGCATTGTAGGATTGGGAAAGTGGAAAGTTGATCTACAGGAGTGACAATCATAAGAAGGTTGTCTTTAACAGGAAGGAGCAACGTCAAGACGAGCTCCATGAAGAATCATCTCAAAGTGAGACGGAGGAAGACTGGACTGATAGCACTTTAGAAGAAGAAGGTAGTGAAAGCTCTATGGAAGAGGAGTCTTCCATTGAAGTCATGGGGGTAAGGTTTAAGCCAAGCAACCAAGAAACCTCTTGTCAAGGTTTGGAGGAGGTAGGTTCCCAAGAGAACCAAAATGTAGAAGATGAAGAAATCTTAGAAGGTATGTTGTCTACAACACTTACAAAAGATGAACAAGAGGAGTTCAAATGTGTGCTAAGAAAGTTTTCTAAGCTTTTTGCTAAAGACTACACCGATGTGCGTAGAGTAGATGATGTTCAACACAAGATCAAGCTAAAGACAGAGGCCACACCTAAGGCTCAAAAGCTACAAAGGCTAGGAGTCATCAAGGAGCAGGCTTTACTCAAGGAGGTAAGAAAGCTTCTAGCAGCAGGTTTCATTTATCCAATGGATAATTTAGAGTGGGTCTCTCCCGTTGTTGTCAATCCCAAGAAGAACGTCAAGTGGAGGGTATGTGGATTATTGTCCACTAAATGAGGCAACAAAAAGAGATCACTTTCCCTTCCCATTTCAGGTTGAGATACTAAATGAAGTAGTTGGTCACAAGTAGTACACCATGTGTGATGGCTACTCAGGTTACTTTCAAATACGGATTGCATTGGAGGATCAATTGAAAACAACCTTCATCACTCCTTGGGGTAGTTATTCTTTTCGAGTCATGCCTTTTGGCCTGACAAATGCTCCTGCAGCTGTCCAACGTTTCATGAACATTGTGTTTCAAGCATTCTTTGGAAAGTCAATTAGGGTATTCATTGATGATTTCTGCATTTATAGCTCAAAATCATTGCATCTACAAAAGATAGAATAAGAATTGAAGAAGCTTTATGACATGGGAGGTCAATCCAACCCCAACAAGTGCCACATAGGTGAGGATGAAGTGATCTTGCTCGCTCACAAGGTTTCCTATAAAGGCATTGAGGTGTATCCTTCAAAGGCAAAGCTCTTATTAAGCTCCCATCACCCAAGAATCTCAAAGAGGTCATCTCATTCATTCAAAATGTGAAGTATATGTTATGCTTCATTCACTTAGCCTTGGAGTTACTTCACCCCTTGCAGAAATTGACACAACAAGTCGAGTTTGTTTGGTTTGATGAGCTTGAAGGATATTTTTGTAACATCAAAATCATTTTGTCATAACTACCAACACTTATGCCTCCTTGTTGGGAATACACATTCTTTGTTTGGGAAAGAAATAATTGGTGTCGTTTTGCTACAACAAGATCCCCATAGTACCAAGATGCAACCCATCTACTTTTCTAGTACAGTCATGAATGCTTTGGAGAGAGCCTACACGTAGGTAGAACTAATGATACTTTCTCTCATGTTTGCGGTGAGAAAATTTAGATCTTACTTGCTACCAAAACCTTTTTGCTGCAGAAAATTTGTTCCCTTGGGTGTCATCTCAAATGAACCTTAGTACTAGGATCTCAAAGTGGATTATGGAGTTGCAAGAGTTTCAATACTCTTTCAAGGTAGAAGATAGTGTGCGTACACAATTGGCAGGGATTCTCACTTATAGGGTGCATTCCAAAGGAGATTAAGGTTCTTGAAGTAAAGACCCTACCATTGCCACCACCAAAACGTATTCCTAATTCTTTTACCTTGTTCTTTGATGGAGCTTTTTGACGAGTCAGGAGAAAAGCAGGGGGAGGGCTAGTGTTGCTCAGCCCAAGTGGAGAGGTGGTCATGAGAGAGAGGATCAATCTACCAAGTTCAACTAGCAACAATGAAGCAGAATATGTCACACTACTTCATGGTTTGAAGATGTGCATTAGTCAAGGTATACAATGTCTCATGGTAAAGGGGGATGCACTTATCATCATGAAGCAAATCTTAGGCATTTGGACACGCAAAATTGAAAGCTTAAGGACAAAAGTTCATTCCATTCGTAGGTTGTTTAATTAGTTTGGAGAAGTGCAACTATATCATATTCCTAGGAAACAAAATGAAGATGTTGATTTACTTACACAACAAGCAGTTACATGTGTTGAGAAAGAAGTGCAGGTCATCATGGTGGCAGCAGTTGTCAAGCAACCAAGATACCAGGGATTGGAGTCATTGGCTCCCATTATTGGCTACATTTTGGAGGGCAAGTTTCCACAAGACTTCACAAAAGCTCAAAAGAGGAGACTCATGAAGAAGGCAAGTTTCTATTAGATCTCTTCCTAGAAGGCTCCCTCTATCAAAGAGGGAAGGATCAAGTGTGTAGAAGAGTATCAACTATCAAGGAAATTCTAGCCATTCTAAAAGGTTTGCATGAAGAGGCATGTGGTGGTCATTTTACCCAAGAATTAACCGTGAACAAGATTTTACTTACGAGGTATATTTGGCGTCTAGCATTGGTGTAAAAGTTGTCACAATTGTTAAGTAAATGGAAATAGAAGATTGGTACATGGTCCAAGTCAAATTGTGCTTGCAAATGGACCCTTTGAAAAATGGTGCATTGATGCTATGGGTCCTCTTCCTAGAACAAAAAATGGTAAACTCTACATTCTACTGGCTATAGATTACATGACTAGGTGGGTAGAGGCTCAAAGTGTGGCAAGGGTAAATGGAAAATAGTGAGCAGGTTTGTCTACACTAATATTTGTTGTAGATTTGGCACACCTCTAGAGATTGTTTCTGATAATGGTCCAGCGTTCAAGAAGGGTTTACTCACAGAAGTTTGTGAAGAGCTTCACATTCTACATCATCATAGCACACCCTAGTACCCACAGTCAAATGGTTTGGTGAAGAAGGCTAATGGTTTCATTGCAGGCATCATTAGGAAGATGGTTCAAAACAAGACAAAGGTGTAGGATGACTTCTTGGATGGTGCCTTGTGGGCATATCGAACCACATATAGGGAAGCCATGGAGTTCACACCATTTTACTTGGTCTATGGTCAAGAGGCTTTGTAGCCTATCAAGCTCAACATCCCAACGATATGGCTTCATGGCAGAGGTGCACAAGATGATCAAGAGGTATGGATGGATTGACTTCTTATATTAGTGGAGCTTGAGTGGAAAAGAGAAGCAGCTTATGAGTGCTACAAGAGGAAAGCTATACAAGAAAAAGAAGAGCTCGACAAGAAACTAAAGGACAAAGGCATCAAGGAAGGGGATCTTGTGCTAAGGTATGACAATTGACTTGATAATTGTTTTGATGCCAAGTTTGAAACTAGATGGCAGGGGCCATACATAGTCAAGAAGGCTTTCAATTCAAGTTACTATCAGCTTATGGACTTGAATGGTAGAGAGCACTCCAAGAAGGTAAACGGGTATCGCCTAAATCCCTATTTGAGTCGCCTTCTACCAATAGACCTACCGAAGAACTGTCAAAAAATGACTATCTTATGTAAGTTTTGTTGCATGATGCATGAGTATAACTCAAGCGAAAATTCCAAGGGGCCAAACAATGAAAATCTTTTCGAGCCCTCAGAAGCACTCTCTTTGGAAAAGATGCTTTATGATGGTACATGAATGTACCATCATCTTGGGGGAGGGCTAATGATAGCCATTTCTTGGCTCTCCGTAATTGCCATAGTGAGCTACCTCACCCTACCAAAATCACCCAAACAATGTGTCTATCTTCACCCTCTCACTATACATAGGCGTGTGTGAGTTAGGGGACTTTTCCTATATCTCCTTAAAAACCCTCACTTAGCTAGTCATTGAGCTAGTTGAGCCAAAAAAAAAAACCAAAAAAATATGTATATTATGGTCCATTTTTGTGTAAATATTTCATTGTATGTAGGGCCTAAATATAAATAATTTTTCATAATATTTTGGTATTTATTTTCTATTTTTACTTAGGTGTGTGTTATTTGCCTATGTATGTTATATACATTTACTCACCATTACCATAATTTTTCTTACCATTTTGCACACTATTTATTCCATATAGATATATTTTCATGCAAGATTCTCTAATTTTTAGTGTGAATCCACTTTTAAAAAAACCTCAAAAATACCTTCCACCATTAGTCATTGCCTTTCACTAAATTTGTATTTCCTACAGGTACTCTTTTTTACCTCCTGTAAATAAATATACATCAATAAAAACAAATGAGGGTCCTTCTCATTTGATTCCTTATATTTTTATTTTATTATATTTATATATATATATATATATATATATATATATATATATATATATATATATATATAGTCCACGCTATTCTAAATCCCATAAATTGTTTATGTATACTATCTTGTTTTTTTTTCATCATATCGATATATTATATTTATGCATAATCCACAGCCATGGATATTTTCAAACTCCTAAGAATCAATTAGGTCATGCTCTTATACAAGGAGGGACTCACGTTTGGAGCCATATGCAAATTCAACAAAAGGGGGACCACTAAAGACTTTTTTGTGAAAAAAAATACGCATTTTGGTGGGATTTTTTATATCCATCTACACTCCAAATTTGAAGCGGTGGTAAGAAGCGGTGGTAAGTTCGCATCCCATAACTAGGTGGTTCCCCTATCTTGTTTGGGTTTTGTTGTGGGTTTGTTGTTGTGTTGTGGTTGTGGTTGCCCCAGCCCCAATTGAGCAGCATGGGAGCCTTGAGGGCTGTTTAGAGGTCGCCTCTCTTGTTGCCCGCCCCGGACCGCCTCACTAGCATCTACTCGTGGCATATCCACCAACATATTTCTTGAATGGTGATATATTTGAGGACATTTATGTAACACAACCTCGCGGTTTTGTCGAGAAGGAACAAGAAGATAAAGTGTGCAAATGTAAGAAAGATTTGCATGGGTTGAAGCAGTCTCCTTGTGCTTGGTATGTAACACTCATTTGGTTAAATAGGGCTTTTGTAACAGTCCAACAAGAAGCACTTTGTATGTAAAACATGAGGGTGATTTATTTCTCATCATTGTTCTAAATGTCCATGATTTGCTATTTACTAGCCTATATGAGACACTAAATTTAAGGCTTATTTGAATGCTACTTTCAAGATGAAAGATTTGGGGCTGTTGTATCATTACTTGGGCAAGGTCTGTTGCATCATTAAGAAGAGGATGGGATGTAGGAGGGCCTCTTTATTTTCCATGAGCTTATGGAGGTGATTAACATTTTGATGAATAGGTGTACGCCATGTCTGCAAGAATGGTGGGTGTGTAAGAGATATGTAAGTGTGGTCAAAGGATGCACTTTCCCCCCCAAAAAGGAGGTGGAAAATTTTATGATTTTTGGCCTTCCATAACTCCCACATATAATCTCCAATTTGAGCAGAGATCATAGATCTTCAATCTACACAACGAGCTCTTTCCATAGATATGCTACATGATATGGTTTTACCCGCTAGATTTTAAAATCCATTTTGGGGGGAAACTTCGAACTCAAATAAACTAGCCATTTTTCTTGTTTGAATTTAAAAGCCATCCTTTGCTTAATTTATTAATAATAAAGGTTTGACTTCCTTAAACTACCAAATACAGAGGTCCTCCTAGACCCCCTCCTCTTCCTAATGCATTACTTGGGCATACAATCTAAGCAATGGAATTGTGGTATTGCCTTGTGTCAAACAAGCTACAAGAGACATTACTATCTAAGTTTGGATTTGAGGACTGCAAGCCTATTGGTACTCCCATGGAAACATGTTTGAGATTGAGTCTTAATGATGCTTGAGATCCTATCAATGCCACTCATTATCATGCATACCTTATTTATGTATGCAATATAGTTTTCAGTCTCACAGGTCAACAAATTTATGCATAGCCCAGAGTCTAAGCATTGGTAGGTTGTCAAGAGGATCTTTTGCTACTTGAGTGGCGCTTTACATCTTGGGTTGTTTTATCCCAAGATGAGATCATTGCTGCCAATTTTACGTGCTTTTGCGTACTCAAATTGGGTTGGTTGTTATGACATGCAAGTGTCCACAAGTGGTTTTTGTTTTTGTTTCATGCTCGATAGTTTGTGCACATCATGGTTGAGCAAGAAGTAACCTAATGTGGACACTTCCAGTTGTGAGGTTGAGTACAGAGCAGTCTTTATAGCTACAATTGAGTGGGTATGTCTCATATGCCTTATAAATGATTTGGGTGTTGGACAAGACACTGCCAACATCATCTAAACTAACAATTACAATTCATTGGCAATTGTGAGGAACCCAATTTTTCATGCTCACACAAAACACATTGAGGTGCATTATCACTATGACTCCCAGGGGTGTTTATCACCATACATATGTGGTAGTCATGTGTGAATACACTTCGGACTGGTGGGGTATTTTCTCTCTCACTAGGAGGTTTTTTCCCCCATGCATATATGCCCATCATTCTAGGCCTAACTTATCTTCAATTTGTGCACTAAGCAGTATATTCTCTATTGTGTGTCTTGAGCTTCATCTTCTCCAAGCTATGTGTGTTTCCTTGCAACCCTTTTTTCCAACAAACTATACAATCCATCCAAAGATCTGTTAGACCAGGCCAATGTTTGGCGAATACAACGATCGGACACATGACAGGCGAATGCACACCAAACCCTGTAAACACTCACTCTATTTTTTGAAAGAAACCGTGTAATTCAATTTATGATGATTTCTAATTGTAATATATTCTGACAAATCCTCTCAGCCTCTTTGAGTCTACACCCTTGTAAGTGGCCAAATGGCCATGGGAAAGCTCCCTTAACCTTTAAGTCAAAACCCTTAGTTTTACACAAAAGAGACATCATTAGCTTGGAGGTTTTTTGAACGTTCACTGTGAGAGCTTCTTGCTGCTACAAATTGTAAGCCTCTTTTCTCCTGGATTGGTAATCAAAACTCAATTTTGAATAGCACATTGTGTTCCTAGTCTCTTGTTTTACAATTTAAGTATAATCGTTCTCAATCCTGCTATGGTTCGTGATGCATTGCTTGTGAGCTAAATGCATTGATTTGAAGGTTAAAATGGTTTTTTTTTAATGTTTTGACCATGGATAAGTGTTTCTGTGCTTAAGGAGGACCTTTCCGAGTAGTTCTATTTCAGTTTTTTGCACTTTTTTGTGATGGATCATGATTTATGTACCTTCCCATATGGTGATAGAACTTGACATCAACCTCCTTTACCCCATGAAAATAGGTCTATGGTAAGGATTTCTCAACCCATAGAACCACCTTCTGATCAAAGTATGGTCCAAGTAGTCGCATATGCTCCGGAGGGACACATTCCATGGATAGTTTGTAAAGAGATACCCGAGCCCTCATATAAAGCACAGCCAACTAAAAACCATTACTTGGTCAATGAAAATATGCTTATGTTTATGGAAAACCAGGGCTACAAACCTAGGGGGTATCCTCCTAGAGCAGGACAACCAATGGGGGCTCCACAAGCTTCTCCACCACCTGTAGGACCATGCTATGAATGTGGCGGTGATCATTGGATAAAAGTTTGTCCAAACAAAGGAGAACGGGTAAAAATTTTTGGTTTCTATGATGGATGTACCACTGATCATCTCATTCCACACTGTCCAAAAAAGCCTGACAACAAAGGGAAAGCAACCATGAACAAGATGGGGATTGTGCCCAGCTCAAGTGAATCACAAACAGAACCAACCATTCTAATAAACGCGATAAGTAGAGCTCAAGCACATGAGGCTACAAGGAATGGCCCATCTAGTCAAACCAAGATAGAAAATTTGTCTGTCCGAACACCTAGGAAATCCTGGAAGGCAAAACGAGACAAGATGAAAGCCAAAAGAGAAAAAAAAAACGGCATTGGAAACCAAATTACTACAAATAGAGGAACAACTGCAAAGGGAAAGAGACCTTAAGGGAGACAACGAGATAAAAAAACCATCGGTTATACCATCGAGAGGATCTGTCTTGGTAGACAAGGTTTTTGAACCTTTGGATGCAATTTTAAAAGCTTATGATGCAAGGCTAAAGCCTAACCAAACCCAAGAGGATAGGTGGTTAATATACCCTCATCCGGGCTATGAGAAAGAGAGGCTAAAGATGTGCAAGGAGCTCATCCAATCTGCTCAAGTGCTTATGGAGCCACCAATTCTTACTACTCCAAAAACTAGGGTATTAATCCGAGAAAAAATTCAACAGTTAGAGGGGCAGAGAATTGAAAAACAAGACCAACCAGATTCTATAAACGGAACACCATTGGATACGAGGATGGTAGCCAACACGACAGATGGAATGTATTTGCAAGCACTATTATCAATTCTGGAAGTATAAGAACAATGGCCTCAGGAGCTATGGGAACAGATTAGGAATAGAAAAGATGGAAGTGCTACACTTCTATTAGCTCCCATCACAGAGATCCACTTGGAGCATGAGCTCTACCCAAATGACATCAGATCATTGTATGGTGATGCAGGTATAGCAATATCGGAAGATAGTAAACCACAATCATTGAAGACTTTACCTTCATTTACTAGTAGCCATGAAACCCGATCGGAGGTGAATAAAGTACCATCTCAATGGAAAGCCAATCCTAAGATGATGGATACTAACTCTTCATGAGCTGATGTCATCCCCTATCTGTTGTATGTTAACTCTGTCAGAGTAACTACAAATCAGACCGCATCTTTGGGATGAGGTTGGAAAAATTTTGGAAAAAATAGGGCTGATAACTCTACCACCCAATTCTTCTCCAAACACATTGAAGACACAACCCTCAAAACAAACTAAACATGAGCCAGTACCAGTGAACAAGGTAGGAGATTATTGTGCAGGTGAAGAAGGAAATACTACCCTGCCGGTGAAGTACAAAGAGGTTAAATTGATAGCAATATTGGATAGTGGTACTGGAATAGCCATAGCTACCAAAGCAATGTGGAAAAAATGGGGGAAACCTGCTCTCCAAAAGAATAGAATGAAACTTCAATTAGCAGATGGGTATCTGGAGAGACCAATTGGCATCCTAGAGAAGATTGTAGTGACCTCTTGTGGAATTGCATATGAACACATGTTCACTATTATGAATTTCAATGAGAGCAGCAATTTTGATATCATATTGGGCAGACCATTCATGCGTCAGCTCAAAATGGTTCAAGATTGGGGTTAAGACTATATCTATCTAAGGAACAAGGATGTAACTATGAAAATTAGTGTCTCAGATTATAGCTATAGAGATGTAGAACGAACCTTAGGAGAAGACTTAAACTCCACAACTGACCAAGAAGGGGGAATATCAGCTTGGTTGCAAAACAAAGCTCACCATTGGAGAGGAGAAGCTTTCGAAGGTGGAAGTTTAAAAAGGGAAGATTGCATTCTTGGTAGAACTACACAAGACGAGGCATATATACCAGAGCCTTTTCCAGAAGAGATGTTTCAACCTTTTGGATGGCAAAAGATATTAGCCACTCTTGATGTTTGTGTAAACGAAGTGACCCTCACCAAATTTTGCGATGAGGAAGGATATGATATCATTCCGTTCCAGATGATGGTTGTCAGCCTAGATCCAAAATTAGAATGGGAAATCCCTGACAAGGAGGGGGTTGCCAAGTGCCAATGCATAGTGGTGGATGAAATCTCAGTAAGAGACCTTGACCAAATGGACGAAGAAGATTTCCAAGACTCGACCAATCAGTTGTTGTTAGCGGATAACACAGACGGCGAGTTGTCTATAGCTCAAGTCAGAACATCAAAAGAAAGGAGCAACGAGTAAGCTACTATGATTTTCCAAACCAAAATCCTTGAAGACAGCACAGATATCAAGATAAACGCAGAAACAACTAAAACAAACCCAACAAAGACTCGGTACCTTTGTTAACCGACAAAACGTAGTACTTAAGGTTAGTAGAAGCAATTAATTGCCTCAAAGATGGGATATCAAAAAGATCCATGAAACCTGACTCAACCAAAAAAAAATCGAAAAAGGAGAACACACAAAAACCAAAAAACGAGAGCAATTCCAAGAAATCAATGAAGTTGTCCAAAATGGAGCGCAAAATCAAATACAATAAACTGAAACAAGCTTTAAAAGAAGTTTGGACAACAAAAATAAAAACTGACAAGGAATCAAACGATGATAAATTTGATGTACCTTCCCACTGGGAAGTATACTATTCAAGATAGAAAGATCATGGTGCAAAAACCCAAACGAGATCCCAAAGAACCAAGAACTTCATATGATGGGCCTGAAAAATCCAAATGTATCAACTTAGCAGAACCAGGCAAGGAGCCTAAACTGGCATACATCACCACGGACCTCACTGAAGAAGAAGAGTGACTTCTAGTCAATACGCTCAGACAATACAAAGATGTCTTTGCATGTCATACAAAGATCTAAAGGGGATAGATCCTAAGATCTGACAGCACATGATACCCCTTAAGAGTGATGCCAGACCACGTAGACAATGTCCTTATACATACAACGACACTTTTGCTAAGAAAATTAAGGAAGAGATAGACAAACTAAAGGATGCCGAGTTTATCTACGAGATTGAACACACCGATTGGGTGTGCCCTATTGGGGTAGTGCCCAAAAATAACAGAAAACTTCATGTGTGTAAACCTCAAACCTCAAACAGGTAAATACACCCACCATCAAGGATAACTATCCAACACCAATAACGGATCATGTTCTTGAGAGGGTAGCCGGGAAAGAGGCCTATAGTTTTTTGGATGGGTTCTCAGGCTACAACCAGTTGTGACAATTAAAGCAAAAGATCAGCATAAGACAGCTTTTGCAATAGAGTGGGGTATATTTGCCTACAGGGTAATGCCTTTCGGCCTTACCAATGACCCTGCTACATTTCAAAGACTAATGAGTCACGCATTCAAAGAATATCTCAAACAATTTCTAGAGATATAAATGGATGATCTTTGTGTTTATTCTCATCAAAGAACTGACCACATAACGCATCTAGGAGAAGTCTTTGAAAAGTACAGAACGTATTGTATTTGCTTAAACACTGGAAAATGCGTCTTCATGGTAAGACAAGGTAAAATTTTGGGCCACATTGTGTCCAAAAAAGGAATTTCCACTGATCAAGAGAAGGTACAAATAATTGCCGCACTACCGAGACCAACAAAAGTGAAGGAAGTGCAGGCATTTATGGAGCATTGTGGGTACTACAGGTGTTTCATATACATGTATGTTGTAATAGCTTAGCCGTTGTACACCCTCATTGCTAAGTTTGAATGGGCGGAAGAATGTGAGCAGGCTTTCCATAAATTGAAGCAGCAATTAATTTCTGCTTCATTTTTGCAAGCCCCTGACTGGAGCAAAATCTTTCATGTTCATGTTGATGCATCAGCCTATGCCGTAGGATGCATACTAGCCAAGCCAGAAGAGAAGAAAATGAATTTTTCCATTTGCTACTCTAGTTGACAGCTAAACAACGCAGAGAAAAACTATACCACTATGGAAAGAGAAGGTCTGGGAATGATATATGCTGTCAAAAAATTTAGACCCCCACATTCTTGCAAACAAGTTTGTTTTTTTCGTGGATCACCAAGCACTGTTATATCTAGTAAACAAACCTTGCAACACTAGAAGAATTGTTTGTTGGTTTATACTATTGCTTGAGTTTGACTTCACCGTAGTAAAAAAAAGAGAGACTACACACACACGAGCAGATCATCTTTCATGAGCGACTGTTTCATGGAGAAGCACTTGAGGGTGTTGATGATGATTTTCTTGATTCCTATCTATTTAACATCAAAATGCTTCATAGATGGAGCGAAGAGGTCATTTCTCTACTTACAATTGGGTCATTACAGATAGAAAGACAACCATCAAATCTACATCAAACACGAAATCTCTAGCTTTCAGCAAGACGATGTACAAACACGGTAAGGATGGGATATTGAGACTATGTGTACAGCCAATAGAATCTACCTACTACCTCAAACAGGCTCATATACAAAACACAAGATTTCACAATGGAGAAACACAGACAGGCCAACGGCTAAAGACCTACTACCTCAAACAGGCTCATATACAAAACACAAGATTTCACAATGGAGAAATGCAGACAGGCCAACGGCTAAAGTCCATACATATCTATAATCATGTGATAACCGTACAAAACAACCTCCAGTGGAACATGCTACCCTGTTTTGAGTAGTACAAGCACCCAAATGGAGTACTCACATAGCTGAGTACTTAAAAAACAATACCTTCCCCGAGGGATGGGGCAGGGCAAAATTAAAAACTGTAGCAAAAGAGGCCAAACACTATCTGCTCATTGCCAACCAATTGTATAGGCGGGGAAAAGACAAACAACTACGGTTGTGTGCTACAGAAAGTGAATATTATGTTATCTTAGAACAAGCACACTCAGGACAGCCAGGGGAACATTTCTCTAGTGATAAAACAACAAAGCTCGTGCTACACTCAGGCATATGGCGGCCAACCCTGTTTATGGATGCAAAGACCTATGTCAAACGATGTGATGAATGTCAACGCACAAAACCACCCCTACGGAGAGATGAAATTCCACTAAGGCCAATGATGGGGATACGTACTTTTGCTAGATGGGGCATTGACCTCATTGGTCCCTGAAGGAGTAGGAGCGAAAGTGCGACGCGAGAGAGAGTGCGAGAAGAAGAGCACGACGATATGGTGAACTCGCTCTACTGTAATGTGTAAAGCATAGTGAGTTCTTATTAGGTTTTTACAAAAGAATATGTGTACATACCTGGCGGCCCGCCCACTTACCTGGGCGACCACATTGGGCTTTATACCCCAACAACCTCCCACTTAAAGTCCAATGTGGTACTTTAAATGTGAGAGAAGCTACTATACAAGCTAATATACAAGAGATGTAGAGAAGATGTACTACCCTACACCTAACTACTTGCGAAAATGCACAAAGCTCTCTAAGGAAAGTCCTTTTGTAAGTAGATCAGCAGGATTTTCTATGGTGTGAACTTTGACAAGCTGAAGTTGCTTATCCTCGAGCATTTCCCTGATGAAATGATACTTCACATCCACATGCTTTGTCTTTGAGTGATAAACTGGATTGCGAGCCAATTGTATAGCACTCTAACTATCACAATATAACACAGGCATCTCTTCTTTGATTCCCAGATCTGTTACTAGTCTATTAAGCCAAATTGATTCTTTGCATGCATTTGATGCTGCAACATATTCAGCCTCTGTAGTAGACTGAGTAACACAATCTTGTAATCTAGAACACCATGATACTGCTCCACCAGCCAATGTAAAGACATACCCTGACGTAGACCTTCGGTTGTCTAAGTCACCTGCATAATCTGAGTCTGTAAAACCCTTTACACTTAGCTCCTGACTCCCATAGCATATACTCATACTCTTTATAGCTTTCAGGTATCTCAATATTACTTTCACTGCCTCCCAATGTTTCTTGCCTGGGTTTGACATGTATCGACTTACTACTCCCACTGCAAATGCAATGTCTGGGCGAGTAGCAATCATTGCATACATCAAACTACCCACTGCAGACGCATATGGAATCTTATCCATTTCAGCCTGTTCTTCCTCAGACACAGGACAATCTTGTTTGCTAAGTTTCACATATGGTGGCAATCGAACACTCAATGCCTTTCCCTTCTCCATATTGAAACGTTGCAAAACCTTGTCAATATACTCTATTTGAGATAACCAAATCAACTTCTTTGATCTGTCTCTCTCAATGCGCATACCAAGTATATGACTTGCCTCACCCATGTCTTTCATGTCAAACGATTTTTCCATCTTTGACTTCAAAGCTGAAATTTCTTCCAAGTGCTTGCCAGCAATCAACATGTCATCCACATACAAAATAAGGATCAGCCAACTACCATCCTTAGCCTTCTTTGTATATAGACAGTGATCGAACTCACTACATTTGTAGCCTTGAGAAAGCATAAACTTGTGGAATTTATGGTACCATGCCCTCGGTGATTGTTTTAAGCCATAAAGACTCTTTAACAATTGGCATACCCAATCTTCCTTGCCTTTCTCAACAAACCCTTCTGGCTGCTGCATGTAAATTTCCACATCTAAATCACCATGCAAGAACGCTGTCTTGACATCCATTTGGTGCAACACCAAATCTAATATGGCAACCAATGCAAGAAAGCATCTCAATGTAGTCATCTTGACCACCGGAGAGAAGACTTCATCAAAGTCAATGCCTTGTTCTTGCTTAAAGCCCTTGGCAACAAGCCTTGCTTTGTACTTTGGCTGACTATCATGAGCGGTGATCTTATACATGTAAACCCATTTACAGGGTAGAGCCTTTTTGCCCCGTGGTAATTTAACTAGCTTCCATGTCTGGTTTTTATGAAGAGCTGTCATCTCTGACTGCATGGCCAATTGCCAATTCCCGGAGTCCTTCATTTGCACTGCTTCCTTGTAACATGAAGGCTCATTGCAATCAGTCAACATGACATAGTTCATAGATGGAACAAACCTATCAGGAGGTCGCGTGACACGTCCAGATCTACGTACAATAGGTGGCTCAGGCTCTGCCACAACCTGTGGTTCCACTCTATCCTGTCCTTGCTCCTCTTGAGCCCTGACATTTTGTCTTGCACGTGCAGGTCCATCTTCTTGGAAGACAACTCTTCTAATCTCCTCAACCCTCTCTGGTTTAGAATGATATTTGGATTCATTAAAGTGAACATCATTGCTACGGACAACCTTTCTGGATTCGGGATCCCAAAGTCTGTACCCCATCTCACCAGAATTACCATAGCCTAGAAAGATGCACTTTCTACTCTTTGGCTCAAGTTTGTTCCTAAATTCCTTTGGAACGTGAGTATATGCCTCACAGCCAAAGACTCTGAGACGCTTGTATGAGGGTATTTTGCCTGACCATACCATCTCTGGCACTGAATCCTTCTGCAAAACCTTGCTAGGAGATCTATTTACAAGATGAACAGTTGTTGATACAGCTTCAGCCCCCATTTGGCAGCTGTGCATTAGACAACATACTTCTGACCTTCTCTTGTATGGTCCTATTCATCCTCTCAGCAACACCATTTTGAGGAGGATTGTAAGGAGCAGTAAGTTCACGTTTTATACCTTTTGACTCACAAAAGTCCTGAAAGGCCTTTGAAACATACTCTCCACCATTGTCAGTGCGTAAGCATTTAAGCTTCTTGCCACTCTGATTCTCCACAAGTGTCACAAACGTTTTGAAAACACTAAACGCTTCATCCTTGTGCTTGAGAAAGTAAACCCATACTTTCCTCGAGTAATCATCTATAAATGTCATAAAGTAAGAAGCTCCCCCTAGAGATAGGTTAGGCATAGGTCCACACAAATCACTATGAACAAGTGCCAACTGTGTATCTCTTCTACTGCTTCTATGCTTATGTGGTTGCTGTGTTTGCTTACCATACAGACAATGTTCACAGAATTCAAAATCATTAAATGAAAAGCTAGGCAAATAACCAGAACGAGACAAGATTTCCATTCCCTTCTTGGACATATGTCCTAACCGGCTATGCCACAAAGAAACATTCGGCTGCTCGGTTACATTGATTACATTTTTAGAGACATTTGATACATAAATCATGTAAAGTCCTCCAGACTTTACTCCATGTGCTACTGTCATAGAACCCTTGGATATCTTCCACATGTTCTGTCCAAAAGTGGTGACGTAGCCAGCATCATCAAGTAAACTTGTGTTGATCAAGCTCTTTGTAATGCGGGAACATGTCTCACATTCTTCAGCGTGAAAGAAGAGCCATTCTGAAACTTCAATTGAACATCTCCAACACCTAAGATCTCACATGTCTGCCCATTGCCTAGCCGAACATGATCTTTAGTGGTCACATAAGAGGTAAACCACTCCTTGTTTGGAGACACATGAAGTGATGCCCCTGAGTCTATAATCCAGTCACTCAGTGCATTTCCATCAGATGTTGTAAGAAGAGCTGAGTCCATTGTATTCTTCAAGAAGTAGATGTCTCCTGACAATAGACTGTCATCCTCTGCAACAGTGCTTGTCACATTTATTTCTTGAATCTTCACTGAGGACTTGTACTTCTCACCATGGTCTTCAACTTTCTCTTTGCCTTTTTCTGCTTTCCATTCTCTGCAGTCTCTTTTCATATGACCCTTCTTGCCACAATGGTAGCATTCTATGTCACTCTTGCCTTTAGCACTACGGGACTTGCTACGAGACTGATTCCTCTTTCCACCTTTGTACTTTTCTTTGGTCCTTCCCATGACAACTAAGGCTGTTCCTTTGCCTTTGTCCATTGTCTTTCTATTGGTTTCTTTAGTAAGCAGACTTCCTTCTACACCTGCTATGTTCAAACCATCTGGAGGTGCAGAATTACTCAAAGCTGTGCGAAAAGTGTCCCAACTTTCCGGCAATGTGATCAACAGGAACATAGCTCTAACAGGTTCATCAAACTTGACACCTTGAGCTAACAACTGACTATAGATTGTGTTGAATTCATTCAAATGATTGGACATAGGTGTCCCTTCTTTCATCTTCAAGTCAACAAGCTTCTTAAGCCAGTATACCTGTGAAGCTGCACTCTGCTTCTCATAAAGATCACTCAGCTTTAACCATGCTTGATAAGCCGAAATCTCGTCTGCTACATTGAAGTAAACGCTTTCTGCCAAAGTCAGCATAATGGTAGAAAGTGCCAATTCATCCATTTCTCTCCATTCATCTTTGTCCATATCTTCTGGTTTTATCCCCTTGAGCTTTATAGGTTTTATCTACTTCTTTTGTACCAACACGTGCCAAATCTGCTTCTTCCACAATGGGAAATTGGTTCCATCCAGCTTCTTGATATTGTAAAGAGCAGTGTCCTGTGATCCAGCCATAGCTACGCTTCACAGTAGTTTACTTTCCTGGGAAAAATTCGGCAGAGTTTCCCCTGTAAACTGACCTCTGAACCAATATCAACTTGTCAAATGAACTAAGAAAGCTTCAGATTCGGCAGAAATTTTTGCAGAGTCTCCTTTGTAAAATGGCTCTGGTGTACTAAAAACAGACCAAAAAACAGCTCAAAAAACCATTGTCTCTCTAACATTGTAAGCTGTGGGTAAACCTGTCCTGCACCTGTACTGTCTCTGACTGTCGTGTCACTGTCCTGTAAGCATAGACTGTGACAATGCCTCAACGGCAGTAAAGCAAAGATGCAATCCCAACTGTCTAACTCACAATCAATACATCCTAGCTGCCTATCTAAGGGTGCTCGAGGGATCGCTCCAAGACCTGTATCACCGAAAGGATCTCAACATTCGAGAATCTCCCAGCTCAATAAAACCTCACTCGACCCTCAACAAAGGCTGCAGTAAATCTGACAGTATATAGACTTCCCACAAAGTCATACATCCACAAATTTCCCACTGTATGATGTAACCGCTGCGGCGGTTGTTTGCTGCGTGACTCACAGCCAACAAACCCTCAACAGACATACATCATCTCTGACAGTACATCCCATGTGGAAGTACCTACAATGTCAGGATGAAATCTGGAATATCAAGCAGCAAACACAAGCTACCTGATGAACTAGTGGATGTCACCTACAGTCTATGTGTAGATGCACCCATGTCGTATGTGACACGCCTCCAAGAACTGTGAGCCATCCTTCGATGTGTAGACAGCCACAGATCAACACTCTGGGAGTGTCGATATCCTCAGCACCTGCAGTCGTAGGCCGAAAACCCCAAATTTGCAGAGTCGGATCTGCACCCGTCGAGACCACGTAGTCGAAAATGGCCTGCGCAGACCTTTGTCAAAGCCGAACGGTGGCCGAGATGACCTCTGAATGAAATTCTGACAACACCAAGCCCTTCGGGTTTCCCACAAGATTTGGGGCCGTGTCTTCGCCTGTCGAATTTCACTCCAATCTGAGTTGGTGACTCTAGCCTCCTGCAGTGCTGCCCCGAGCCTCGATCTGAGCTCTAATACCAGTTGAAGGAGTACGAGCGGAAGTGCGACGCGAGAGAGAGTGCGAGAAGAAGAGCACGACGATATGGTGAACTCGCTCTACTGTAATGTGTAGAGCATAGTGAGTTCTTATTAGGTTTTTACAAAAGAATATGTGTACATACCTAGCGGCCCGCCCACTTACCTGGACGACCACATTGGGCTTTATACCCCAACAGTCCCATCATACCTCCAGGATATAGGTCGCACACACAATACATCATAGTAGCAACAGACTACATGCCGAAATGGGCAGAAGCAAAGGCAACCCAAAAAAACAATGCACAAACTACAGCTCAGCTCCTTTTCCATCACATCTTTACGAGATATGGACTACCCATAGAAATAGTGAGCGATAGGGGAACACACTTTTTAAACGATGTCATTGAAAACCTCCTTGACGAATTCATGGTGGTCCATCGCAAATCATCACCCTATCATCCGCAAGCTAATGGGCAAGCTGAGAGTACCAACAAAATCTTATGCACTGTACTCACCAAAATAGTCAGTGACTCAAGAAATGATTGGGATCAAAAGATACACACAATGTTATGGGCTTACAAAGTAGCTTTCAAAACTTCCATTGAGATGACTCCCTTTAACCTGGAGTTCGGGATTAGTGTGATCCTACCATTGGAATTCTTAATCAAAACCCTACGAGTGGCCACACAATTAGGATGGATGGTCCATGAGCTATCGGACAGACTAGACACTCTGGAACTATTAGATGAAACTCAGGTTTAGGGGATAGCTGGGATATATGCTCAAAAAAAACAAATGAAGGGTTTCCATGATCAACATGTGATTAGCAAGGAGTTCCAAAAAGGGGATTATGTTGTAATGTATACCCTCAAACAACACTCCAAAAAACTCAAAAAGCGAGGGATGGGACCTTTTGTAATACATGATATATCACAAAGCGGCGCCATTAAGCTTGCAACATTAGTAGGTGAGGAAATTCCTAATTGGACAAGTGACTACAGATTAAAGAAATGTAAGGTCTCTGACCCGATCACAAGAGCACCCTTGTACCACGAAATGAATACAATGGAATAAGTTACTATTTTTAGCAGTTTTCCAGATTCTGTCAGTGCCATGATGTTTAGAATGTTATAAAGCTTCAAAATGTGAATTAAAATAATTTTTGTGAAAATTTTCTAAAAATAGTAAGTTTTTGGTCACCCGACCCGTCCAGTCTCGACCGTCTCAAAAATCTGCACCCGTACCCCGAATTTGAAAAAAATGCATTTTCGGACCCCGAGGGGCTGCTAAATATGGCAGGTACTCAGACCCGTACGTCTTAGTTAGAGCTTAGTATAGCAAATTACGGCATCAAAATCCGACTCGTATGGCCCGTTTTAGCCTAAAACCAATTTTTCACAAAATTGTCCGGGAAGCACCGGGGGCCCGAGGCTGTGTGGGAACAGGTCCCATCCCACTCCAGACCTGCTTTAGCAGCTAGGGGGTGCCCTCTTGCTTTGTGGGAGTCTTGGGGAAGCTGCCAAGCCTGCAACTCAGTGTGATAGTCAGTTTACTGAGCCAACTGGACACTTGGTGGGTAGGCAACTGGACTTGCCATGCAAGGACTGAGTGCTCATCCAGATGCAATTAGCAACACAAATCGATTTTCAGCCTGTAGGAGCCTATTTAAAGGCCTACACACACACACACACACACACAGACATATATGCTCACACACCTACACACTGGGAAGGTGCTGCCGGCACACACACAGCTTTTGAAGGAGAAGCAAGGAGGGAGGTGCTGCCAAAATTCCCATCTTGAGGATTCATTGCATCAGAAATTTAAGAGGATTCTTAGCCCCTAATCACGGTAATTATGGTTTAATTACTGCTCTTCTTAATCTCATCATTACCCACTCATAATTCTTGTCTACTATGCCTACTTTTAGCTATAATTCTCTATAGCTGCTCTCTAAGTTTTCATAGCTATACTTCATTACATAATTATCATTCATTTAGTTAATTTATTCAGCCATTCATCATCCTTAATCAAGGATTAATGCATGATTAGGAAAGATTCTCTCTCTAGGCGGTATAGTCAATAAATTATCAGCTAGTAATAGTGTAGATTTGTCAGAATTCAATCTTTCACTACTCAATAGAGTTGTAATTAAATTATACTTAATCTTCTCCCACATTTAGATGCGATTAAGGCTGAAAATTAATCCGTCATTAGTCCAAATAGAAGAAGGTTTTTTCATCACACATGCCTGCGGTCACTCTGCACCTTCACATTGCTCTAGGAAAATGAATGAGCTTGCTTACTTCATATCTTTCGTGAATCAATTAGAAAAACTCTGAATTTCTTAATCATCTAAGCCAAGTAATTAACCTTAGAGTCGTTTCCCATAGGGTGGATACAGAATTACCCTTAAAATTGCTAGGGCAAAAAGGGAAAAATCTAACCTCGTGCATAAGGAGGAGTCTTTAATAAATCTAATCTGCCGATTGGTTTGTCATGTTACTCTCGGACCTTAGCTCTTTTTTTTCAAGTCTATCATTTAAGTAGTGAGAAAAATGGCCCCGGTTAAGAGAACTCGCTTCGGTGGAGCCCACGACCGCGAGGCGGGAACAAGCAATGTCAACGGAAAAGGAAAGGCTCCCATGGACGAGCAAATACCGGCCATCTCACGGGCTATTGACGAAGAAATGGAAGAGGTAGGTCCCAAATTTCTATTCAAGTTGTTTAATTAACATTGCATACGATTAGTTAGGAATGAACATATCCCCAAACATGTTGCAGAAATCCGACAGAAACCTCGGCATTGAATGCATAGTACATTTAAGTATAAAGTAGGAAAGAAATGATTGATGGGTAAGCTGTTTGCAAGAGGAAAGAATGTTTGCTAGGGAAAATTTAGCTCGACATGTTCATTTTATTTCCAATGTTGAATCAGTCTTGACCCCCCTACTGATCACAGGGGGCAGAGTTCCTCGTTAGGGATCTTGAATCCACGACTTGCTTTTTATGCGGTGGATACCCACGACTTGCTTTCTATGCGGTGGGAACCCACGTCTTGCTTTCTATGCGGTGGGAGTGTCCATGACGTGCTTTCTATGCGGTAGACATACCTAGTTGTATGGGCAGCTAGGCGACAACGGGAGGAGTGAACTCTCGCTGGAGGGGGGATGTTGTACCTCCAGAACATTGGAACTTTTATGAATACGTTTGAGTAGAATTTTTACTAGAATTCTGTCTTGGTGTTGTTTGCAATACTGGTTGAAGGGCTGTTTTAACGAACCATGTGATTCGGAATTAAACAAGGAATATCTATGTTGAACAACCTTGTGGTAGTAATTAGGTCACACGAGGAAGTGTGAGTGTGGGGGTGGAAAGTGGGGGCTTGGCTCGGGTTGCCAATGCCTACGAGATGGGTGGTCCCGATTGGTCGGGAACTCTCTGTCCCCATAGTGCTTACTCGATTTTGGTATTACTCATTGCCCCTAGAGCGGCGAATCCTCGAGAGTACGTGCCTCTGAAACATGGGGAAAAAGGCACTCGGGGTTTCTCTCCTCTTGGAAGGTGGGTCTTAGGATCGCTAGATAGTTAAGTACGCTTCCCCTGCGAGGTGGAGCTAGATCTCGTTGCTAGTAGGCTCGAACTCGACTCACTTTGTGATGAGAGATCGTCCGCTAGTTGAACCCTGAACCATTTTGTTTGCTTCCACTATAGATCTAGTGGCCACCAGGTTTACCATCAGATCCGTTGTTTGATACGACGGGGTGGGGACCTCACACCTGGTATCAGAGCCTAGGATAGGCTGGGAAATAAAGTCGTATTGTTTGAACATTTAAAAGGAATTGAAAGTATATAGGTAGTTGATCCGAATTCCTTGCATTGGTGTTGCAGGAAGACCCCGTGCTCGAATATCGGAAGTTCCAAGTGTTTGAGCTTATTTATGAGCAAGCTCGAAGATCCCCTGTTTACGAGTTCAGGCGAGATGTCATGGAGATACTGTTGAAGGCTTATACGCCACACTCCACTCGCATTGACAAAGGATGGGAACTTGATTGGACATTTCCAGGAGGGGTTTACTACATCAATTCTCGGAAGCTAGGGTACCTGGCTACCGACTTGAAGAAGATACGTTGGGGAGAAGAGTTGAGAGTAATAGAGATATTCTACTTGGTGCCCACACGATTGGACCAGACTGTTTCGGGCAACTCCAACCAAACCATCAACGACTGGCTCTTGGAGAAGGTCACCAATGTGATTCTAGCAAACCGAGTCAAAACCTTTGGATTACTGAAAGCGGAACTCCGGCCTGTAGGTACCGCCTGTTGCTCTGTACTCGGCAACGCAAGAGAAGAAGCTTCTCCTCAAACAAGCCCAACCTCCGATCTTTAAGGGCAAGGGGGCAAATGTGGAGAGATATGCGGAAGTATGGATGGAAGCCATGGACGATTACTTTGAAGCTGCGGGAACCCAACCCGTAAATCAGACCATGCTTGCGATGTTCCACTTGACTGGCGATGCCGAGATATGGTGGAAGCAACATTGCAGAGACCTGGACACTAAAGGATCTTCCCAATCTTGGGAAGACATCAAAGCTGCGATAATGGGGCGTTATTTACCACCTGCCTATAGGACCTTGAGAATGAATGAATTCTTTTCACTTCGGCAGCTAAATTCAACTGTCGAAGAATACTATGAAAAGTTTGTCACTCTTCGGAGATATGCTCCTAAGATGACCTTGGAACAACAGGTGTCAAGGTTCTGTCAAGGACTAATCGATCCCTTGAACACTCGACTAGAGGCTCTCAGGCCGTCAACACTACAGGATGCCTTGTTGAGGGCTAAACCTCTAGATCTCGAAGTACAAAAGGCTAATCAGAATAGGAGGAATCATTGGGCAAAGAGGGCAAGGAACACTGCTTGGGACAACAGACCAGCCAACCAAACCTATAACCAGCGCCCTAATGTGGCTACCACCACAACCATGGAGTTCCCTGATGCTCGATGCTATGGTTGCGGCGAGCATGGACACTACAGATCCAATTGCCCCAGGAACATTCTGGCAGCCAACGCCAATGCCATACCCTTGAATACCCATGGGCGTGGCCAAGCTAATGGAAGAGGAGGACGAGGAAGGATGAATAGAGGGCGAGGGCGTGGAGCCACCGTCAGAGTGAATGCCGCAGTAGTTCAACCAACTGTGGGTGATGAAGCAGTGGAGAGAGCAACCCTACATGCTGCAATTGACAATCCCAATGGTTGCGAGCAATACGCAGTCATTCATACGCCAGGATCTCTCAGAGGTGAACAAGTTAACTTCCTTATAGATTGTGGCAGTACTCTTTCATTTCTTTCACCTAGATGCATGAGAAAGCTTAAGCTAGATAAGTATCCGTCAAGCAAGCTAGTTGTCGAGTTAGCAAACGGCAAGGAGGTAGTATCTCAACACTCTGCAGGTAAAATTGACCTTGATTTAGGGGGACAACCGACTTCTGCCCAATTTCGAACCTTACCCTTTGGATTCTTTGATGGGATATTAGGGATGGACTGGTTAAAGCAAAATAAGGCCCATATCCATTGTGCACAAGGAAACTTTACATTTACAGATAACTTGGGTAATGAAGCCTTAATTCAGGGGGAAAATGGGAGACCTAGGGCTATTCTAGTTAAGGCCAGCAGACTCTTGAAGGGACTAAGGAAGGGTCAGCAAATATATGCAGTTAAACTCAATAAGGTGGACCAATCAGATGCCTCACTTTGACCAGACTGGCTGAGGGAGTATAATGACGTATTCCGCGAAGACCTTACGAATCTTCCACCACACAGAGAGGTAGATCATGAGATTGAGACTATCCCTGGGTGTGAACCTATCTCAAAAAGACCTTATAAAATGTCACTTTCGGAGGCCATCGAACTCAAAGAACAACTTAGGCAACTCATTGAGCAAGGATTCATTCGACCCAGTACTTCTCCTTGGGGTGCTCCAGTTCTTTTTCAGAAGAAGAAGGATGGGACCTTAAGGCTATGCATAGACTACCGTGGGCTGAATCAGGTAACTGTCAAAAATAAGTATCCAATTCCAAGGATCGACGAACTCTTGGACAGGCTCCACGGCGCCAAAATATTTACAAAGATTGATCTAAGGTCAGGATATTACCAAATCAGGATCAAGGAATCAGATATTCCAAAGACAGCTTTCAACACTAGGTATGGACACTACGAATTCACAGTGATGTCTTTTGGTCTAACAAATGCTCCTGCAAGCTTCAATCGACTCATGCAGGATATTTTCAAACCTTACCTGGACAACTTTGTCTTGGTTTTCTTTGATGACATTCTAGTTTATTCTAAGAATGAAACAGATCACAAGGAACATGTTCGCAAAGTACTTGATCTCCTTCGAGAACACCAGCTTTACGCTAAAGAGAGCAAGTGCACTTTTTGCTCACCAAAGGTAGTTGAACTATCTTG
Source organism: Adiantum capillus-veneris (assembly GCF_014529385.1). Classification (NCBI taxonomy): domain Eukaryota; kingdom Viridiplantae; phylum Streptophyta; class Polypodiopsida; order Polypodiales; family Pteridaceae; genus Adiantum; species Adiantum capillus-veneris. The sequence goes on from NC_140954.1 coordinate 71,514,466, forward strand.
GATTTGTCATTTCGGCTGAAGGGATTTCAGTGGACCCAGACAAAGTCAAGGACATCGTTGACTGGCCTCAACCATCCACTGTCAGCGAAGTAAGGGGATTTCTTGGAATAACGGGATGGTACAGGATTTTTGTCAAGGATTATGCACGTATTGCTGCACCTTTGACGGAACTCCTGAAGAAAGGAATGAGGATCGATTGGAAGACCGAGCACGAGTCTAGTTTTGCTAAGCTAAAAGAATTCTTGGTATCAGCTCCTATTTTAAAGCTTCCAGACTTCAGTAAAGAATTTGAAGTAGCGACAGATGCTAGTAAGTTTGCTCTAGGTGGAGTTCTTACTCAAGAAGGAAGACCGGTGGCGTATACTTCGCGAAATCTGAGGGATCATGAGAAGAATTATCCCACTCATGATCTTTTAGCAGTTATACATGCACTGAAGTTATGGAGACATTATCTTCTTGGACGCAAGTTTCAGTTGGTTACAGACCACAAGAGTTTAAAGTGGATTTTTACTCAACCCATTCTCAATATGCGACAACGGCGATGGATAGAGCTATTACAGGAATATGACCTTGACATAAAGTATAGACCAAGAAAGGAAAACGCAGTTGCAGATGGTCTTAGCCGAAAATCGTTTCTCGGAGCTATCTCTATTCCAAATAACCCTATCTGGGATAGAATCAAAGAAGCATCCTTCGAAGATCCAGAGTACCAACGTATGGCTTCATTAGTCCAGCAGAATAAGATGCCTGAAGTGAAAGATTACTCTCTTATGGGAGGATGTCTTTACTACAGACATAGACTCTGTGTACCCAGAGACCCAGCTTTAAAGAAGGCCATTCTATATGAAGCACACGATAGCCCTACATTCGGACACCCAGGCTATGCTAAAACTCTTCACGCCGTCAGAAGGAGTTATTTATGGTCTGGAATGAAAGGAGACATACTTCGCTATGTGAGGCAATGTCTTTCTTGTCAACGGATAAAGGCCGAAAGGATCAAATTACCAGGGCAACTTTAACCTCTTGACATACCCCAGATGAAGTGGGAATGCATCAGTATGGATTTTGTTACAGGGTTACCTTCTACAGGAGGTTATGATTCTGTTTTTGTGGTTGTTGACATGCTCACAAAAGTGGCTCATCTAATACCCGTAAAGACAACCTTTACTGCTTCAGATATTAGTCGAGTATTCATCAAGGAGATTTTCAGGCTACATGGTCTACCCAAGCGTATTGTCAGTGATAGAGATGCCAAGTTTACATCAACATTTTGGACTTCTCTTTTCCAATCTATTGGGTCACAATTAGATTTCAGTACAGCATACCATCCACAAACAAATGGGCAAACTGAAAGAGTTAATCAAGTCATTGAGGACATTCTCAGAGCCTATTGTTCACAAGAACCAAAGAAGTGGTTACAATATCTACCTTTGGTAGAATATGCTTATAACTCTTCCGAACACAGAAGCATTGGAATGTCACCTTTCAAATCTCTTTATGGACAGGACTGTTTAGCACCACTGAACTTTTCAGATCCAACCATCAGAGTAGAAGCCTCTAGAAAGATGTTAGAAGATATGGAAGCACAGACTAGAGCCATTCGCCAGGACATTCAGGCAGCTCAAGATAGGCAGAAGCAATTAAATTATACTTAATCTTCTCCCACATTTAGATGCGATTAAGGCTGAAAATTAATCCGTCATTAGTCCAAATAGAAGAAGGTTTTTTCATCACACATGCCTGCGGTCACTCTGCACCTTCACATTGCTCTAGGAAAATGAATGAGCTTGCTTACTTCATATCTTTCGTGAATCAATTAGAAAAACTCTGAATTTCTTAATCATCTAAGCCAAGTAATTAACCTTAGAGTCGTTTCCCATAGGGTGGATACAGAATTACCCTTAAAATTGCTAGGGCAAAAAGGGAAAAATCTAACCTCGTGCATAAGGAGGAGTCTTTAATAAATCTAATCTGCCGATTGGTTTGTCATGTTACTCTCGGACCTTAGCTCTTTTTTTTCAAGTCTATCATTTAAGTAGTGAGAAAAATGGCCCCGGTTAAGAGAACTCGCTTCGGTGGAGCCCACGACCGCGAGGCGGGAACAAGCAATGTCAACGGAAAAGGAAAGGCTCCCATGGACGAGCAAATACCGGCCATCTCACGGGCTATTGACGAAGAAATGGAAGAGGTAGGTCCCAAATTTCTATTCAAGTTGTTTAATTAACATTGCATACGATTAGTTAGGAATGAACATATCCCCAAACATGTTGCAAAAATCCGACAGAAACCTCGGCATTGAATGCATAGTACATTTAAGTATAAAGTAGGAAAGAAATGATTGATGGGTATGCTGTTTGCAAGAGGAAAGAATGTTTGCTAGGGAAAATTTAGCTCGACATGTTCATTTTATTTCCAATGTTGAATCAGTCTTGACCCCCCTACTGATCACAGGGGGCAGAGTTCCTCATTAGGGATCTTGAATCCACAACTTGCTTTTTATGTGGTGGATACCCACGACTTGCTTTCTATGCGGTGGGAACCCACGTCTTGCTTTCTATGCGGTGGGAGTGTCCATGACGTGCTTTCTATGCGGTAGACATACCTAGTTGTATGGGCAGCTAGGCGACAACGGGAGGAGTGAACTCTCGCTGGAGGGGGGACGTTGTAGCTCCAGAACATTGGAACTTTTATGAATACGTTTGAGTAGAATTTTTACTAGAATTCTGTCTTGGTGTTGTTTGCAATACTGGTTGAAGGGCTGTTTTAACGAACCATGTGATTCGGAATTAAACAAGGAATATCTATGTTGAACAACCTTGTGGTAGTAATTAGGTTACATGAGGAAGTGTGAGTGTGGGGGTGGAAAGTGGGGGCTTGGCTCGGGTTGCCAATGCCTACGAGATGGGTGGTCTCGATTGGTCGGGAACTCTCTGTCCCCATAGTGCTTACTCGATTTTGGTATTACTCATTGCCCCTAGAGCGGCGAATCCTCGAGAGTACGTGCCTCTGAAACATGGGGAAAAAGGCACTCGGGGTTTCTCTCCTCTTGGAAGGTGGGTCTTAGGATCGCTAGATAGTTAAGTACGCTTCCCCTGCGAGGTGGAGCTAGATCTCGTTGCTAGTAGGCTCGAACTCGACTCACTTTGTGATGAGAGATCGTCCGCTAGTTGAACCCTGAACCATTTTGTTTGCTTCCACTATAGATCTAGTGGCCACCAGGTTTACCATCAGATCCGTTTTTTGATATGACGGGGTGGGGACCTCACAAGAAATATCTTCTTCCATTGACACCAGAAGAACTCAAAATAATACATGCAGCAGCTCAGCACAGAAGTCAAGCCCATGACATTTGGGAATAGGCACAGCAAGAAGCCAAAATTATAATATTAAAGCTCAAGGAGAAAAGCACAACAGAATGATGGCATCAATACTACTCCGATAGCATCCATACAAACTACAGCTACATGGTTAGGTGGAATGGATCTACGCATTAATTTACAACTTTCTGATGGCACAATCGAGCAAGCATTAGTGGACACCGGGGCGAGAGCACATGTTGTTAACTACTCCACTTTCAAAAAACTCACAGCAGAACCTTGAATGCCAAACAAGATGGGGTTCAAAGTAGCAAACAAAGGCATGATGGACAGTCTGGGCCACATAAATTTACCAATCACTATTGATGGAACGGATTATCCGCATCAGTTTCATGTGGTCGACAATCAGGATCTTAACAAAGCAGTTATTCTGGGAGTGCCGTGGATGCAGACTTATCAAGCCATGCCAAACTGGCAGGACATTACCTTACAACTCAAACAAAAGGATCAATCTTTTGCCACGTCCTTTGTACAAACAGACCATGTATGGGAACCTCTACCATCACCACCGGCACCAGTTCGGCGAATATCCCCAATCGTGGTCAAGAAAATATGGGTTAAAAAATCCATCATGCAAACCAATCCTAAGAAATTGTGGATAGCAAAACAACAAAGCAGTATAAGTCATCCTACAATGCCTCAACAAAGAACCGACCCTGCCAAACTACCTACGGCTTTTGTCGAACAACCTAGGCCAACAATCCAACACCAACCTCGACAAACAAAAAATGTCAAGTGGGTATGGAAACCAAAACAGGCTAGCTCACACGAATCAACAAGCAAGCAATTTCACTGGCAACCCAAACAAAGCCCTCAATCTAAACACCCCGCGGCATCACAATTTCTACAAGTCACCGTCAAACACAGGGTGAGTCTTCTACAATTCCTACTATTTGGACCATGCAGCTTCAATGTGACCTCGCCACCAGCAGCCCCCACTAAACATATTGTTCAGCACCCCTCTCTTGCACAGCATTTTGTTTCCCCATGGATATCCTCCATTAGCATCATAGAGCCACACTATACGGCTACGCATTAGCACCTCTCTCTTGCACACCATTTTGTTTCCCCATGCATATCCTCCATTAGCATCATAGAGCCACACTATATGGCTATGCGTAGACATGTTCTTTGTTCCCCATAACTTTAGCACACTCTAGGAAGGGGGGAAAATGCGGCAGGATTATCAGTTGTATATAGTATTATTATCATACTATTTCTTTTCTTTTCCTTTCTTTTTTCTTTAAAACAAGCTTTTTTGAGCCTTATAATCATGAGCCATACCGACACCATCTAATCCCTGGTTAAAAATATGTATGTATGGGAGGTCACACTAATTTTGGCTAATTTTGGCCGACTAATAATAATTGTAAATAATTTTCTTTTACAAAAAAGCAAAAAACGAATAATCAACAAGAATTGATAAGTCGAGCCAGGAAAGTCAAAATTGACTTTTGAAAGCAAACGCCAAAACTTCAAAGCAACGGCTTCGAACATGGCAAATGTGAAAAGATTCGGCACAAGATGGATTTTGAGCCCACTTCTAAAGGATCAAAACTGCAAATCAAACGCCATTCGTCAACCAAGTGTTAGAATGAAGAACGGTTCTAACTACAGGTGATATGAATCAACAAGATATGATCAATGGAGGTAAATATGAATGGGGCATTCCGGGTAGACTAGGAACATATAGTCAAATGGGGCAACATAAGCTCATTTGAATTGATTGAGAGAGAGAGAGAGAGAGAGAGAGAGAGAGAGAGAGAGAGAGAGAGAGAGAGAGAGAGAGAGAGAGAGCCACAGAAGCAAAGAGTTTCCGGATTTGTTTCTACCCGTTGCGACCATCTCGGTAGATCTTACTACACCAGATTTGACAAGTATAATCATTAACCTTGCAAGAACATGTGTGTGTGTCCCATACTACATCAACATTGCCAAAACAACAGATCAGAGCAGTACAAAGTCACAAAATCTACAAACTAGCAGGGCCAATGTGGAATTCCAAAACTCATCAGAAACCAAAAACCTTTCACCAATAGACCCCAAATAGCTGGTAGAATCAGGCAGACAAAAACAGCAGCAAAGGGTGGTGCAACATGGATCGTGATCCATGTTCCTCAAACCCTAAAATCAAAGAAATTTATACAGGAGCATCCACATGTAGCTAGGAACAAACTCCTATAGCTGGAATTTCAAAAGGCATCCCAACATGGATCGCGATCCATGTTCCTTTTTGTCAAAATCAGGGCAGGAGTGGATCACTGGCTATGGAATACAAAAATATGACTGGAGCTGCAAAAATAATCACAAAAAATTGCTCTTAATATCATCAAATCCTCCTGGTTTGCTACCTTTAGTCTACAAATGGTATTTTGGCCATTTTTTCAAAGAGAAAAGGGTAGGATTCCAGTAAAAACTCAGGGAGAGAAAAAATGGTGAGAGGCCAGCAAAACTAATGAAGAAGGGCTAAAAACAGAGCTCTAAATAAGTTTTCAAATTGATGCTTAAGCCAGTTGGGAGACTTCACACTCTCCTTGGAGCCTATCAACAAGGAAATATAACTTAAGGATGGTTGTAGGATTAAAACCAAGCAAAGGATGACTTACAAAATGGTGAAAATTGCTAGAATTAATTTGTCTCCTCAAAAGGATTCAAATTCTAATGGAATTTGACAGGGAGCCAGGCAAAGCTGTGAACTACAGGCCCAAATTACCGAGAATCAAGACAATGACAGATTCAAAGCAAAGCATGTGCCCAAAAACGGTTCAAAGAAACAGATATGGTCAAAACGGAAAAAAACATGGCCATAAACTAGAAAATGGGGCAAACTAAGGAAAAACGTATCAAATTTGAAAATATTTCACCAATGTACTAGGAAAACCTATAAGAACATATGTGTAGGGAAACTGTGTCAAAATTCCTCCCAACATGGATCGCAATCCATGTATCTTTTTAACCAATCAAAGAAAAAACCATGCCATCTTATCCAGTATGTTCAAGAAAGACAAGCCATGAAGTTTCAAGCCATTTGAATCCCAAAATCCACTTCAAAATGCCAAAAATTTCTAAGTTTGCAAAAGATTTTCAAAATTTAGCCTATGTCAAACCATTGATTCAAATCCCAAAAATTTTGGACCAAGGCATCATCTAGATGAACCCTACCAGATGGTATCATCAAATTTCCAATATGTTGCCCAACATGGATCGCGATCCATGTACCTCCAACCCTAAATCTAGAGAAAATTGCACAGTAGCATCCCCATATACCCAGGAAAAACTTCCCCTAGTTGGAATTTTTAAATTCTTCCAAACATGGATCGTGAACCATGTTTCTTTTTACCAAAATTCATCAATTACATTATGCCGTTGTGCCTATAGTAATCCTAGATGCACTGGTGAAATTTGGTCAAATTTGGGATAGTTTTGACAAAGTTATGGTCAAGTTTGCAACTTTTTGATAGTTTTGATCAATGGCTAAAACATATTTTCAATGCTCAAATTGACTGCAGGATTCCTCAAAGGAAAGCACAAAGGGAGTGGAATGTTGCACCTTATGAGATAGCAGATATGTCCTCGAATGAGAAGGCTCACGTCACCGAACAAGTACTTGAAGCAATTCCGGCTAACATCTTCATCTGAAGGTTTCAAGCCGCAGATGGAGAAAAAGTAAAGGCCACTATCTTCCCACAAGAAATGTGGACGCTGCATCAAAAGCCAAAAGTGTTAGCAAGGGGCAGATGCCTACAGTTAGACAGCTTCCTACGATTACCTCCGTGGGGAACGGACTCCAGACGAGCTCATGAGCTCATGAGTTTGATTTAGTACAATGGCAAATCCACTTTGACTGACAAAGATGGGGCAGTAGTCAAGATAAAAATCACAGCAAAAATAATCAATGAAGCCCTCCACTTGCAGCAAAGTATGCACAATCTATTGCAAAAGACAAAGGCAATAGATAACGATAAAGCTTTCCTGAAGCAAAGAGGCCACAAGCTAACATATCAAGATTTGATAATTGCCATTGCGTCTTATATTGCAACACTTCAAAGTGCAAAAACCACCCAGATATACAGAAACATTGTTGCCCATGGCAATGATAGCCGTTTTTCGGCTCTCCATAATTGCCATAGTAAGTTTACTCCACCCTACCAAATTCCCCCAAACACTATGGCTATCCCTACCATTTCACTGTACATAGGCGTGTGTGAGTTAGGGGGCTTTTCCCATATCTTCTTAAAAACCCTCAGCTAGCTAGTCACTGGGCTAGTTGAGCCAAAAAAATAAAAAAATAAAAGTATATTATGGCCTCTTTGTGTGTAAATATTTCATTGTATATATGGCCTAAATATATGGATTTTTTATAATTATTTTGGTATTTTATTTAAATATTTCTACTTAGGTGTGTGTTTTATTAAACCTATGTACACCTTCTTCATTCTCTTACAGCATAAGTATATTTTTTGCCAATATGTACATACTCTAACCTTATATTTTTCCTTTATACAAATCACTCCCACATTTTCACCCTCACCCTCGTGAAAACAAAAAATTGATTTCTACTCATTGGTCACGTTTATTATATTATTTACTTGCATACCTTTTCCTCTTTCACCCAAAATAATTCAAAGAGGGACCATATCATATGATTCCAATATCTTTCCATATCCATAACTCCTCCATATTTTTATTATTATTTTTACTCATTATTCTAACACCATGTGCTCATTGAGCTAAAGTCCATGAATAGTCCATACACTAGTCCCACCATGTATATATTTCTTTATTCACCAATAATCCTCCTCCATGCATGTGTCAAGGGCAACTTGGATGCTTTATATTATGATATGACAAAGGAGGGGCTCACTCTTGGATGCATTGTACAAATTCAACAAAGGAGGGAGCCACTGAAGACTTTTTGTGAAGAAAAAACAGGTCTTTTGGTGGGATTTTTAATATCCATCTCCACTCCAAATTTGGAGAGGTGGTCAAAAGAGAAAATGTAGCCCATGCTTTGAATAATCACCTCAAATTTTTTCATGATTGTTGGAGATACCAGCGGTGAGATATGATTTTTTGCGTGGACCCCAGTCTGCCCACTTTTCTCACAAGTAGCCCATAGTCTTCTCTCACCTCTTTCCACACTTCTACACACACACACACACACACATTCCTCTCAATACCTCACTCAAACCTACACCTCAATGGTTTCTCTCACCTTCTTCACCATTAACCTCCCCACTTACTCCCATAGCTCTCATATGAGCTCTCCATGTACATACACCATCTCTATGCCTCTCTCTATTATCTCCAAAGTACAATTCCATCTTACTCCTTATATATATACATAAATTCAGCATGTGTACCATGCTTCACCTCTGCAAATCAAAAGATCTCATCAACGGAATTACCATTTTCACGATGATCAACCTTGCCGGCGGTGGCGTAAAGAAGAGAAGACGAAGAAGAAGATCGATAGTCATTTTGAGAACCTACACAAGTAAGTCCAAAACTTCTTCAAGCTTCACCATCACAAGGATTTTCTCACTTCATTCAACCATCTTACTCCAACCATCCACCCCATTCTACCCATTGTAAATATATCATTAACTTTCTAGTGATTACTAACACTAACCACTAACATACTAACACAAAATAGCATTGACCTAACCATAAAAGACACCTCACCTCAAGACATGTACAAAGTAACTCTCTCTCTCTCTCTCTCTCTCTCTCTCTCCTTACTTACTTTCACCTTATCTACCATCAATAATGCTCTCTTTTGAGCCCACACCCATGACTCAAGCAGACAAAGAAGGCCCACAATGTTTTGATATTCAAAAAAATCATAATCCTGATTTGTTAGCTTGTAAATTAGGATTTCCAATAATCTTAATGAGGGGTATCCAACCTATAAATAGGCCCCTCTCCTTCTTGTAAAACAACCTCCAACATCTCACATAGCACCCCAACACTCTATGCGTGAGGAGAGACTTAGGTGTAGCAACCACTTGTGAGATTCACTCTTGGTGTGAGAGAAGCCTTCAAGCTACACATTGTAAGTGAGAGAGCGTGAGTTCCTCAAATCTCAAAACCACTACTGTATATGCTCCTTCATCATCAATAAATTGACGTTTGGTGCATCAAAGGCATGATTCGACGTTCAAATCTTCGTCCTTCCATTTGTGCAATACGGTTTGGTGAATTCAAGGTGACTTGTGTATTTGAGTTTTTATCAGTTGATCTTGATTTTAGAAAGTGTTTTAGTGTGTTTTTCATTGCCAGTTTTGTGTCCATTGTAAGAGGGTATTGTGGTGAGAGGTCTCCCACACCCTAAGACAGTGTGTGTGTGTTTTGGCAATGTTTAGCAATCACTAAGCATTGAGTGAGTTTTGTACAAGTTCTACGATAGCATCATAACGAACCATCTCCATTTGCAAGTCACAAATAAGGTATTACGCAAGATCCATTCCTCTCTCTCTTCCCTTTGCTCTATCTCTCTCTGGTCCATTTTGTGCGTGTCTTGGTGTGAGGTTGCTTGTGTGTGTTGTGTGGTGCATCTTCTTGGTTGTGCCAAAATCTCTCTTGCGTCCTAGTTCGCATACCATAACTAGGTGGTGCCCCTATCTTGTTTGGGTTTGACTGTGGGTTTGTTGTTTTGTTGTGCTTGTGGTTGCTCCAGCCCCAATTGAGCAGCACGGGAGCCTTGAGGGGTGTTTAGAGGTCGCCTCTCTTGTTGCCCGCCCCGGACCGCCTCAATTTTGGTGCCCCCACTGAGGACAGGCTTGTGTATGTTTTGTGAAGGCTCAACCTTTAGCATAATCAAGTAGCTTGCATGAATCACGAGAATTTGTATGATCCCTTCATTCCCATTGCAAGGCAAAAGGTACACAGAATTGTTAGTACTAAGTTGCAATTTCAGCGAGTAATTCGTAGAATTTTAGGTCCTCTTAGGTTGGTAGAGATAAACGCATCAGTAAATCCTTTTATTTTGCCTCTCATTAGGTACGACCTTAGTTTGGACGTCTATATTTTTGTTTTGTTTTAAGAATTAGGTCATGCATAGACCATGGATAATGGCCCAGGAATACAGGTTTTTCCCTTTCATTTCACTCCACACATTAGAGAAAACATTGCAATTAGTAGAAAAATCCATTTTCAACAACGTATGGTATTCATGTTTGGTGCCCAAAGAGTAGGAGAAATTCTCGCGTCACCAAATCCTGTCATTCTACCTCTTATTGATTATCATAGGTCATTTGATGTGAATATTTTTATTTTGTTGTAGAATAGATTGCAATTTAGAAAATATTAATGTGTAAATCTTTTAAAGAAAGAAAAACAAAAACGCGTCACTTTGAAATCAATTCAATGGAGAGCCAATGCCAAATGTCTGGATATCCTCTTTTCTTTGGAGAGCCTGGAGAGGATGCAGAATTATTTCTAGCGAATTTCAAGATGTCTTGCCGTATCAAGAGGATAGTAACTGATCAAGAACGTGTAGAAATGTTTGAGGTGGTCCTTAGGAAAGATGCTAGCACTTGGTTTGACTCTTTGCCTGAGGAAGTTAAAGGGAATTACACGGAAGTTTTGAATCGTTTCAAGAAATACTTCTTTGATCCCCAAAACACTCACAAATTATGGCAAGACATTGTTTCTCATAAGCAAAAAGACTTAGATGACTACTACTTGTATAAGCAAGAGTTCCTACGTCTTTGGGCTCTATGGATACGAAATGTTGCTAACCCTGGTGATGGTGCAGAATTTCTAAAGAAGGAGAGGTTCATAGCCGGACTCTTTCCTAACCTTAAGGTAAAAGTTGAGGCGGGTGCACCTGCTACCTTTGAAGCAGCTGAAACTAGGGCTGCTGAGAAATATAGGAAACTCAAGTGCTTAAGGGGGGAGGTTCCAATAGAAGGTCTTAGACCCAAAGGTAAGTCACAAGCATCAACATCTAAGGAGCTTCCTGAGGTAACGGCGGAAGTGATTGAGAAGTTAAATGAATCTTTAAGCAGCTTGTCAATTCACCTTGCACAAGCTGTAGGTCCAAAGGGACAAGCAAAGAAGTTTGAAGAGCGAGACCCACGACCTAGGAGAGTCTTGCAATGTTGGAATTGCGGTGAGTCTGGACATGGGATGTATAATTGTCCTTGGCTCCGTGGGGAGCCAGGGAGACCTAACTTGAATTACCCAGTGATGAATGCAGGTGAAGGAACTAGTCAGCAACCACGGCTTATACAAAGGCCAAATGGAGCAAAACCACCTCCACAAGGAGTGGAAGGAGTTCCACCTTTGCCAGACCCAAACGTGCATGTGGTAGAGGTGACAAATTCAAGAGAGGTTGACATGGAAGCAAATGGCATTAAGCGTGGCCGAGGGAAAGGTAAAGAGAAAGAAGGAGTTACATCACAAAGTGACCATGGACGAGAAAACAAGGCAAAGGAGACCAAGGAAGCTAAGAGGACTCGACGTCGTATCAACCTCCAAGACTTTCCTCTTGGACATGGAATGGCTCCATACAACCTGTTGGAAGACATGAGAGGTAAGGGTCCTGATATCTCATGGCCTCAATTTCTTGCATTATGTCCACAAGTTAGGAGGGATTTAAAAAGGGTAGTTAGCACTAGGATAAAGGTAAAAGAGAGTGTGCCTGTTGTAAAAATTGCACAAGCTGAAATGAATGAGGACATTACACCTGTGCTAGATTGTTACATAAAAGGGAGATTGGTTAGGAAAGGTCTAGTGGATGGGGGTGCACAAATTTGCATCATGACAGAGGGACTCATGCAAAAACTAGGCATGCATATCCATGAGACACCTGAAATTAAGGTCAAGATGGCAAACAATAGCAAGGCTAGGTGCGTAGGCATTTGTAAAAATGTTTTTCTGGAGGCCTTTGGCATTAAGAAGGCAGTGGGATTTCTATGTCATGTCTACCAAAGGAAATGGTTACCCATTTATCCTAGGGAGACCATGGCTAATGAAAATGCGAGCTTTGCAGGATTGGGAGAGTGGAAAGCTAATTTGCAGGAATGACAATCATAAGAAGGTTGTCTTTGACATGAAGGAGCAACGCCAAGAGGAGCTCCATGAAGAATCATCTCAAAGTGAGACGGAAGAAGGTTGGACCGATAACACTTCAGAAGAAGAAAGTAGCGGCAGCATTACTGAAGAGGAGTCTTCCATCGAAGTCATGGGGGTAAGGTTTAAGCCAACCAACCAAGAGACCTCTTGTCAAGGTTTGGAGGAGGTAGGTTCCCAAGAGAACCAAAAAGTGGAAGATGAAAGAATGCTAGAAGGTATGCTATCTACAACACTTACAAAGGATGAAAGAGAGGAGTTCAAATGTGTGCTAAGGAAATTTCCTAGGCTTTTTGCTAAAGACTACACCGATGTGCGTGGAGTAGATGTTGTTCAACACAAAATTGAGTTGAAGCCAGAGGCCACACCTAAGGCTCAGAAGCTACGAAGGCTAGGAGTCATCAAGGAGCAGGCTTTACTCAAGGAGGTAAGAAAGCTTCTAGCAGCAGGTTTCATTTATCCAGTGGAGAATTCAGAGTGGGTCTCTCCCGTTGTTGTCACTCCTAAGAAAAACGGCAAGTGGAGGGTGTGTGTGGATTACCGTCCACTCAATGAGGCAACAAAAAGAGATCACTTTCCCCTCCCATTTCAGGATGAGATACTAAATGAGGTAGCTGGTCATGAGAAGTACACTGTGTGTGATGGCTACTCAGGCTACTTTCAAATAGGTATCGCATTGGAAGATCAATTGAAAACAACCTTTATCACTCCTTGGGGTTGTTATGCTTTTAGAGTCATGCCATTTGGTCTGACAAATTCTCCTGCAACATTCCAACGTTTCATGAACATGGTGTTTCAAGCATTCTTTGGAAAGTCGATTAGGGTGTTCATTGATGATTTCTGCATTTATATTATAGCTCAAAATCATTGCATCTACAAAGGGTAGAAGAAGGTTTAAAGAAGCTCTACGACATGGGAGGTCAACTCAACCCCGACAAGTGCCACATAGGTGAGGATGAAGTGATCTTGCTCGGTCACAAGGTTTCCTATAAAGGCATTGAGGTGGATCCTTCAAAGGAAAAGGCTCTTATTGAGCTCCCATCACCGAAGAGTCTTAAGGAGGTCATCTCTTTCATTCAGAAGGTGAAGTATATGTCACGCTTCATTCACTTAGCCTCGGAGTTGCTTCATCCTTTGCAAAAGTTGACACAACAAGTAGAATTTGCATGGTCTGATGAGCTTGAAGAGTATTTTTGTAACATTAAAGTCATTTTGTCAGAGCTACCAACACTCATGCCTCCTTGTTGGGAGTACACATTCTTTGTTAGCTCTAGTGTTGGAAGGGAAACAATTGGTGCTGTGTTGCTACAACAAGATCCCCACAGTACAAGGATGCAACCCATCTACTTTGCTAGTAGGGTCATGAATGCTTTGGAGAGAGACTACACAGAAGCAGAACTCATGATGCTTTCTCTCATGTTTGCAGTGAGAAAGTTTAGATCCTACCTGCTACCAAAACCTTTTGTAATTCTCACTGCAGAAAATTTGTTCCCTTGGGTGTCATCTCAAATGATCTTAGTACTAGGATCTCAAAGTGGATTATGGAGTTGCAAGAGTTCCAATACTCTTTCAAGGTAGAAGATAGTGTGCGTGCACAATTGGCAGGGATTCTCACTTATAGGGTACATGAGAAGGAAATTAAGGTGCCTCAAGTAAAGACCCTACCATTGCCACCACCAAAAAGTATTCCCAATGCTTTTACCTTGTTCTTTGATGGAGCTTTTCGACGAGCCACAGGAAAAGCAGGGAGAGGGCTAGTGTTGCTCAACCCAAGTGGAGAGGTGGTCATGAAAGAGAAGGTCAATCTACTAGGTTCAACTAGCAACAATGAAGCAAAATACGACACACTACTTCATGGTTTGAAGATGTGCATTGGCCAAGGGATAAAACGTCTCATGGTAAAGGGAGATGCACTTCTCATTGTTAAACAGATTTTAGGCATTTGGGCATGCAAGAATGAAAGCTTAAGGACAAAAGTTCATGCCATTCGTAGGATGTTTAATCAGTTTGAAGAAGTGCAACTATATCATATTCCGAGGAAACAAAATGAAGATGCCGATTTACTTGCACAACAAGCAGTTACATGTGTTGAGAGAGAAGTGCAGGTCATCATGGTGGCAGCAGCTGTCAAGCAACCGAGATACCAAGGATTGGAGTCATTGGCTCCCATTATTGGCTACATTTTGGAGGGTGAGTTTCCACAAGACTTCACGAAGGCTCAGAAGAGGAGACTCATGAAGAAGGCAAGTTTCTATCTCTTCCTAGAAGGCTCCCTCTATCAAAGAGGGAAGGATCAAGTGTGCAGAAGAGTACCAACTATCGAGGAAATTCCAGCCATTCTAAAAGGTTTGCATGAAGAGGCATGTGGTGGTCATTTTGCCCAAGAATCAACTGTGAAGAAGATTTTGCTTGCGGGGTATGTTTGGCCAAGCTTGCATGTGGATGTTCAACATTGGTGTAAAAGCTGTCACAATTGTCAGATAAATGGAAATAGAAGGTTGGTGCATGGCCCGAGGCAAATAGTGCTTGCAAATGGACCCTTTGAAAAGTGGGGCATTGATGCTATGGGTCCTCTGCCTAGGACAAAAAATGGTAAACTCTACATTCTAGTGGCTGTAGACTATATGACCAGGTGGGTGGAAGCTCAAAGTGTGGCAAGAGTGAATGAGAGGACAGTTAGCAAGTTTGTGTACAATCACATTTGTTGCAGATTTGGCACACCTTTGGAGATTGTTTCTGATAATGGTCCAGGGTTTAGGAAGGGCTTGCTCACAGAAGTTTGTGAAGAGCTTCACATTCTACATCGTCATAGCACACCATACTACCCACAGTCAAATGGTTTGGTGGAGAAGGCTAATGGTGTCATTGCAGGAATCATTAGAAAGATGGTGCAAAACAAGAGAAAATTATGGGATGACTTCTTGGATGGTGCCTTGTGGGCATATCGAACCACATATAGGGAAGCCACGGAGTTCACACCATTTCACTTAGTCTATGGTCAAGAGGCTTTGCAGCCTATCGAGCTCAACATTCCAACAATGCGACTTCATGGCAAAGGAGCACAAGATGATCAAGAGGTATGGATGGATCGACTTCTTACGTTAGTGGAGCTTGAGTGGAAAAGAGAAGCAGCATACGAGTGCTACAAGAGGAAAGCCACACAAGCGAAAGAAACGCACGACAAGAAACTGAAGGACAAAGGCATCAAGGAAGGAGAGCTTGTGCTAAGGTATGACAATCGACTTGAAAATCGTTTTGATGCCAAGTTTGAAACTAGATGTCAAGGGCCATACATAGTCAAGAAGGCTTTCAATTCTAGTTACTATCAGCTTATGGACTTGAATGGTAAAGAGCACTCCAGGAAGGTAAACGGGTATCGCTTGAAGCCCTATTTGAGTCGCCTTCTACCAAAGGATCTACCAAAGATCTGTCCAAAGGCCCCTGTCTCATGTAAGTATTGTTACATGAAGCATGAGTGTAACTCCAGCCAAAATTCTGAGAGGCCAAACAATGAAGATTTCGTCAAGGACTCTGAAGCACTCTCTTTGGAAAAGATGCTCTATGATGGTACATGAATATACCATCATCCTGGGGGAGGGCTAATGATAGCCGTTTTTTGGCTCTCCATAATTGCCATAGTAAGTTTACTCCACCCTACCAAATTCACCCAAACGCTATGGCTATCCCTACCATTTCACTGTACATAGGCGTGTGTGAGTTAGGGGGCTTTTCCCATATCTTCTTAAAAACCCTCAGCTAGCTAGTCACTGGGCTAGTTGAGCCAAAAAAATACAAAAATAAAAGTATATTATGGCCTCTTTGTGTGTAAATATTTCATTGTATATATGGCCTAAATATATGGATTTTTTATAATTATTTTGGTATTTTATTTAAATATTTCTACTTAGGTGTGTGTTTTATTAAACCTATGTACACCTTCTTCATCCTCTTACACCATAAGTATATTTTTTGCCAATATGTACATACTCTAACCTTATATTTTTCCTTTATACAAATCACTCCCACATTTTCACCCTCACCCTCGTGGAAACAAAAAATTGATTTCTACTCATTGGTCACGTTTATTATATTATTTACTTGCATACCTTTTCCTCTTTCACCCAAAATAATTCAAAGAGGGACCATATCATATGATTCCAATATCTTTCCATATCCATAACTCCTCCATATTTTTATTATTATTTTTACTCATTATTCTAACACCATGTGCTCATTGAGCTAAAGTCCATGAATAGTCCATACACTAGTCCCACCATGTATATATTTCTTTATTCACCAATAATCCTCCTCCATGCATGTGTCAAGGGCAACTTGGATGCTTTGTATTATGATATGACAAAGGAGGGCCTCACTCTTGGATGCATTGTACAAATTCAACAAAGGAGGGGGCCACTGAAGACATTTTCTGAAGAAAAAACAGGTCTTTTGGTGGATTTTTAATATCCATCTCCACTCCGAATTTGGAGAGGTGGTCAAAAGAGAAAATGTAGCCCATGCTTTGAATAATCACCTTAAATGTTTTCATGATTTTTGGAGATACCAGCGGTGAGATATGATTTTTTGAGTGGATCCCAGTCTGCCCACTTTTCTCACAAGTAGCCCATAGTCTTCTCTCACCTCTTTCCACACTTCTACACACACACACACACACACACACATTCCTCTCAATACCTCACTCAAACGTGTACCTTCAATGGTTTCTCTCACCTTCTTCACCATTAACCTCCCCACTTACTCCCATAGCTCTCATATGAGCTCTCCATGTACATACACCATCTCTATTCCTCTCTCTATTATCTCCAAAGTACAATTCCATCTTACTCCTTATATATATACATAAATTTAGCATGTGTACCATGCTTAACCTCTGCAAATCAAAAGATCTCATCAACGGAATTACCATTTTCATCACGATGATCAACCTTGGCGGCGGTGGCGTAAAGAAGAGAAGACGAAGAAGAAGATCGATAGTCATTTTGAGAACCTACACAAATAAGTCCAAAACTTCTTCAAATTTCACCATCACAAGGATTTGCTCACTTCATTCAACCATCTTACTCCAACCATCCACCCCATTCTACCCATTGTAAATATATCATTAACTTTCTAGTGATTACTAACACTAACCACTAACATACTAACACAAAATAGCATTGACCTAACCATAAAAGACACCTCACCTCAAGACATGTACAAAGTAACTCTCTCTCTCTCTCTCTCTCTCTCTCTCTCTCTCTCCTTACTTACTTTCACCTTATCTACCATCAATAATGCTCTCTTTTGAGCCCACACCCATGACTCAAGCAGACAAAGAAGGCCCACAATGTTTTGATATTCAAAAAAATCATAATCCTGATTTGTTAGCTTGTAAATTAGGATTTCCAATAATCTTAATGAGGGGTATCCAACCTATAAATAGGCCCCTCTCCTTCTTGTAAAACAACCTCCAACATCTCACATAGCACCCCAACACTCTATGCGTGAGGAGAGACTTAGGTGTAGCAACCACTTGTGAGATTCACTCTTGGTGTGAGAGAAGCCTTCAAGCTACACATTGTAAGTGAGAGAGCGTGAGTTCCTCAAATCTCAAAACCACTACTGTATATGCTCCTTCATCATCAATAAATTGAGGTTTGGTGCATCAAAGGCATGATTCGACGTTCAAATCTTCGTCCTTCCATTTGTGCAATACGGTTTGGTGAATTCAAGGTGACTTGTGTATTTGAGTTTTTATCAGTTGATCTTGATTTTAGAAAGTGTTTTAGTGTGTTTTTCATTGCCAGTTTTGTGTCCATTGTAAGAGGGTATTGTGGTGAGAGGTCTCCCACACCCTAAGACAGTGTGTGTGTGTTTTGGCAATGTTTAGCAATCACTAAGCATTGAGTGAGTTTTGTACAAGTTCTACGATAGCATCATAACGAACCATCTCCATTTGCAAGTCACAAATAAGGTATTACGCAAGATCCATTCCTCTCTCTCTTCCCTTTGCTCTATCTCTCTCTGGTCCATTTTGTGCGTGTCTTGGTGTGAGGTTGCTTGTGTGTGTTGTGTGGTGCATCTTCTTGGTTGTGCCAAAATCTCTCTTGCGTCCTAGTTTGCATACCATAACTAGGTGGTGCCCCTATCTTGTTTGGGTTTGACTGTGGGTTTGTTGTTTTGTTGTGCTTGTGGTTGCTCCAGCCCCAATTGAGCAACACGGGAGCCTTGAGGGGTGTTTAGAGGTCGCCTCTCTTGTTGCCCGCCCCGGACCACCTCAGCAGTAGTAATGGCAATGGGCTTGGCAGAGAGAAGAGTGGTCAGTTGCGACTTTGGAAATTATCTTCTCGACAACATTGTTGAAGCCAACCTAAAGGGGAGCCAAAAAAGCAAGGCCTACATGAATGTGGGACCAATGCTGACGTGCATAGCCTATTAGGCACTAGGGATGATTGATTATCTACCACCCGCCGAAGCACAGATAGATCTGATTCACAAGTCTAAAAGAGTAGTAAGACCTGTGGCCGGACCTTCCACCAGGCCCAAACCAAAAGCTAAGCAAACAAGGCAAAGAGCAACCATAAGAGATTCTGACTAGAAAAAGAAATGGTTTGAACAAAGACCAGCAGATGAAACTTATTACAAGAACACTCCCCAACATCTCAGGATCGGCCCAACTTACTGTCCCATCAATAGACGGTGATCCTGGGACAGCTTTTGCTCTTAGCAAAGCAAAAGGCTAGCGGTGTTGAACTACCCGGTTATCACAAAGCCACTCAATAACAACCCACCATCCAAGAAGTACATGGTTCAAATCCTCAAAGGGGTCATCAACATGATGAAGGAGATCCCGGATCTCGCATGCCAGAATTTTGTAAAGATTGCCAAGATGCTAATCACCTGCATAACGGCTTTCAATGATATAGAAGTAGTAGAGCATTCTTGGAAAATCTTTGTGGAGGACAGACGAGGGCTTTGCTTGAATATGGAGACAGAAATCCCCAGCAAGAATGTCATCATGGGATTGTATGCAAGAGTCATGTTCCTGCCCTCTCACTACATGCAGATTTTTGAGAAGGCATTCATGACCTGCTTTTTTGAAGTGGCCTCCTCCATATTCAATCCCATGACAAAAGATCTATCAGCACGCCATATCTCATATCAAAGTACTCTTAGCAGAACCCTTTCAAAGAGCTGCCACCAAAGTAGAGATTTAGGCAAGAGCGCAAAAGTTCCGACACCTCACTGCAACGCTCAAAAGAAGGCAGTAGACTACACTCAAAGGCCGGTTGCACGAGGACGTGCAACGAATAGGAAGGGGGAAATGTTTGGCTGATACAAGGATTCGACACATCACAGGCGGATGCACACCAAACCATGTAAACACTCACTCTATTTTGTGAAAGAAGCCGTGTAATTCAGTTTATGATGATTTGTAATTGTAATATATTGTGACAGATCCTCTCAGCCTCTCTGAGTCTACATCCTTGTAAGTGGCTGAATGGCCGTGGGAAAGCTCCCTTAACCTTTAAGTCAAAACCGTTCGTTTTAGACAAAAGAGACATCATTAGCTTGGAGGTTTTTTGAACGTTCACTGTGAGAACTTCTTGCTACTACAAATTGTAATCCTCTTTTCTCATGGACTGGTAATCAGAATTTGATTTCGAATAGCACATTGTGTTCCTAGTCTCTTGCTCTACAATTTAAGTATAACCATTCTCAATTTTGTTGTGGTTTGCGACGCATTTCTTGTGAGCTAAATGCATTCATTTGAAGGTTGAAATGGTTGTTTTTTGATGTTTTGACCAGGGATAAGTGTTTCTGTGCTTAAGGGGGGCCTTTCCGAGTAGTTCTATTTCAGTTTTTTGCACATTTTTTGTGATGGGTCGTGATTTATGTACCTTCCCAGATGGTGACAGAACTTGTTAGGATTGTGTCCCTAGGTGTTGTGATACCTCTCCTTAAGTTTCATTGCATTCCGAATTTGTTTGGATGCCGAAAAGGCGTGATGATCTAGAGCAGTGAGATTGGACACATACTGATTTTCCGACTAGGAAGTGGTTGATTTGCTTTTGTTGTAGTATGAGTAGCCCTCTAAGTTCACTTTGGTGAGATTGACCCTCTCATTAAGTCTTCGTGCCCCATCCCGAGTCGCTTCCTTGCATATTGACATTATGTTAATGAAAAAAGCTATGTTGTAGACGTTCGTCACGGCAAACCGCTAACATTATTCATGTTTGGTGGATACAACAGGCGGATGCACACCAAACCCTGTAAACACTCACTCTATTTTTTGAAATAAGATGTGTAATTCAGTTTATGATGATTTGTAATTGTAATATATTTTGACAGATCCTCTCAACCTCTCTGAGTTTACACTCTTGTAAGTGGCCGAATGGCCGTGGGAAAACTCCCTTAACCTTTAAGTCAAAACCCTTAGTTTTAAACAAAAGAGTCATCATTAGCTTGGAGGTTTTTCGAACGTTCATTGTGAAAGCTTCTTGCTGCTACAAATTGTAATCCTCTTTTCTCCTGGATTGGTGATCAGAATTTGATTCCGAATAGCACAGTGTGTTCCTAGTCTCTTGCTCTACAATTTAAGTATAACCATTCCCAATTTTGTTGTGGTTCACGACGCATTGCTTGTGAGCTAAATGCATTGATTTGAAGGTTTAAATGGTTGTTTTTTTATTTTTTGACCAGGGATAAGTGTTTCTGTGCTTAAGGGGGACCTTTTCGAGTAGTTCTGTTTTAGTTTTTTGCACATTTTTTGTGATGGATCGTGATTTATGTACCTTCACATATGGTGACAGAACTTGTTAGGATTGACCCCTAGGTGTTGTGATACCTCTCCTTAAGTTTTGTTGCATTCCGAATTTGTTTGGATGCCAAAAAGGCGTGATGACCTAGGGCGGTGAGATTGGACGCATAATGATTTTTTGACTAGGAAGTGGTTGATTTGCTTTCGTCGTAGTATGAGTATCCCTCTGATTTTGTGTTGGTGAGATTGACACTCTCATTAAGTCTCGGTGCCCCATCCCGAGTCGCTTCCTTGCATATTGATATTATGTCAGTGCAAAAAGCTATGACGTAGACGTCCATTTTGCGGCAGACCGCTAACAGCCAACATAGTTGCTCAAGCTGCCAAGTTCATTTGAATCACAAAGACATTGGAGAAGTGGAAGTTTAACTACTAAAGAGCAGCAGCAAAGGATTTTTATTGAAGGGAATGTGCACCAAAAGGGTTGTCACTGAGCCATGACAACCAAAATGGTCTTAAGTGAGGGACTCTCAAGTGGTAAAGAAATAGAATGTGATGAGGCATCGACAACCCATCAAATGTGCTAAAATGGTGTACCCCAAGTGGATCAACCTTGAGTTTAAATGGGAAAGAAGAACCCCTCTTTTTTTTTTTGGTAAATAAGGCCTCCCTATAAATAGGGCTTTTTTGCCAAGAGTTTTTGGAATCAAGAAGAGAGGAGGTGTTAGTGGATTGACCAGACACGTAGCCGTACACCACATTTATGCTCTTTATTTTTTCGAGCTAGTGTAGTGATACTCTGTGTAAATCCTGATTTCAAAGTAGCAGGTTAATTCCTTGAGCTGTAGTTCTATAGTGATAAGTGGAAAATCCCATGTGAGCCAACCATTGGCCATTTAGAAAGCTTTGGATATAGAGGTCAATAACTTTCATGTGAAAGGAGAATTATCTTTGGAGGAGGAAAGAGCTCAAGTGACTACGAAGCTCCAGTTTTGTAATCATCGCAACTAATGATTGGGTAATCCATTTTCAGTTTTGAAACTTGCATTGTGTTCCTCTTTCCATGCTCTTTTATTCAAGTGTAAGCATTGTCAATTTTGTTGAGGTTTGCAACTACACATTAATGAGCCTAATCTTCAAATTTAGTACTTAAATCACTATTTTTTGACATTTTGACCATAGGAGAGTGTTCCTAAACCATATGGTGACCTTTCTAGATAGTTCTGTTACAGTTTTTAGGACCTTTTTCATGATGGATCGTGATTTATTGCCTTGTCAAACTTGGTAGGATAGTGCCCCTAGGTGTCTTAGACCTTCCCCTTTTTTTTTTTTGCATTTTGATTCAGTTCGAGTGTCAACATGGTGTGATGAGCTAGAGCAGTGAAAAAGGACATAGGCAGATTCTTCGATCATTGAGTGATGGTTTGCTTGTTGAGTTGTTGCGTTAGCTTGATAGGTTCAATTCTTGAAATTGACAACCTCAAAGAGTCTCCCTGCCCCATCCAAGGCACTTCCCTAGGTATTGACTTATTGTGTTAGTACCAGATAGCTATGCTATAGACGTCCATCGCAGCGACCCGCTACCATTGGCGCCGCCGCCGGGGAATGATCCTTAAATAGTGAGTGACCTAGTGCATAATTAAAGCGTTATTTTTCAAAGATTTGTCTTTCCCTTTCATTTACACCTTAGCAATGAAGCAACTAGACATGGGGTTTAGTGCTTGATAGAGTCTAAAAGTTGAGGACTTGCTAGGACTATTCTCAAGAGGTAAAGAGAGTTGTGAGTGAGGTAGCCAAAAGCATTTTGTTCTCCAATTTTCTCGTTACTTTCAGAGTGTTGTTCCGTTTTCCATTTCGTCTTTATTTTGTACCGTTTTGTTTGTTTTCGTTTCATGGCTCATTTCAATACTTAGGAGTAGTGTACCACCATCAAATTTGGACTGGAAGATCGGGGGCAAAACTACTGAAAACCATATTTTAGCCGAAACGAACATAGATCTAAAATTTTGAGAATTTGATGGCAGAAACCTGAAAAGTTATCCAGATTTTAAAAACTTGTTGATCAAGGGCATTAGCAGACTCTCTAGAAGCAATCTAAAAAGTTTGAGCAGATTTTGTGGAGAAACATGGATCGTGATCCATGTCCCCCAAAGACCATTTTTGCAGAAAAGTGATTAGTGACATTGTGCATTAGTGGGGCATTGTTGTGAGAAAGTTTACTTGAAAGAAAAACTCAAAAATCACATCAGAATTGGCTGATAGGGCAACTGTCACAAAAACAAGGATTTCATAAGAAAAATTTGCAAATCTCAAGATTTTGAGATCAATTAAAAAAATAAGTGAAAATCTAATATCCACAGAGTGCTTGCATACTGCTGACCGAATTTCATATTCAGAAGTGGTGGAACATGGATCGTGATCCATGTCCCCCTTGACCATCTGGAGCTAAGATTTGACTAGTAGGTAGCTTGATACCATTTGAAACAACTTTCCCAAAGGGCACCATAGCAAAAAATGAAAAAAGTTGGTCAAAATAGCCAAACATAAAAACTAGTCAAAAACCACAGGACAGACAGAAATACTTGCTTTCCATTGACAAAAAGTTATCCAAATTCAAAAATAAGTGGTGGAGTAGACTACTCCTACTGTAACTGATCAATAGGCCAAATTTGGTATTGAGGTCTGATTGAACATGGATCGCGATCCCCCCCCCCCCCGCCCCCGATCAAGATTTTTATGTAAGATTTGAGCAGTAAGGTACCTGAGACATAGACAAACACTTTTCCAAAAGGAGCATCTGGAAAGAAGTTGTAAAAAGTGGTCAAAAGAGCCAAAAATAGAACATTGTCAAAACTCTCACATCAGAATGTAGAATTCACTTTTGGTTGAGCAAAACTAATCCAAATTCTTTTTTCTTTTTTGGGAGTAGGCTACAAACATCAGAGTCTATCAGCACACCAAATTTTAGATCCAAAAAATGGTGGAACATGGATCACAATCCATGTCCCCATGTGAATTTTTGAACAGAATCTATAACAGCATGTAATAGAGACCATTGTAGACAAATCTTCCCAAAGGAGGTTTGTCAAAATAGTTCAAAAAAAATATCAAAAAGTACTAAAAATAGTTCAAGGTGGAAAATTGCCAAACAGACCTAAGAATTGACTTTCTCTTGACCTAATCAGGTCTTGACCTAATCTGATTTGGACCTAATTAGGTCCAAATCCTACAAAAACCATATAGCTAGCATCAGGGGGACCAAGGGCAAGTTGTGTGCCAAGTTTCAGCACATTCTAACACAAGGGTACATGGATCGCGATCCATGTCTCCCTATCACAGATTGAGATTAAATTTTCACCGTAGCTAGAGAAGGTCATAAGGAGGCTAGTGGTCTTTTAAATATTGAATATGGATATCAAAAACCAAAAGCCCAAAACTACCAAGCAACTTAAAAACAAAACAAGGTGTTTTTCTGCTTTTCTCTTTTGTTGAGGCAAAACAGGGCACTCAACTGCAAGCAACAAAGGGGGAGAAGATTTCATGCCTTCCCACGGTGTGGCCATTATTTCCAAAAACAGTTGCTTTTACCGTTATGAACCACTTATTAAAAAAGGGTTCGCACGCTTCTGGGGTGAAAGGACAAAGGAGGACTCCTTTTCTTGCCTATAGGTTCTTATGGTCCAAAGGACTTCAACAAAGAAAATTTTTGGAGTTGTACCTCTTTGATTCACCCCTAGCCACAAGTCGTCCCCGTATTTTTCCACATATGTTTGGTCCTCTAAGGCCTCTGTGGATACTTTGACAAAGTATAAGAATTGGTCTAATTTTTAAACCAGAGGTCCATTTTCAAAAAAAATGATACCATAAGACCTACTAGTCATGATAATTCTGATGTTACAAGTCAGTTTGGCCTCCAAACATGGATCGCAATCCATGTCCCCATAGTGACAACTTGATCTAAAATTTTCCAGATCAATAGTGCATACATAAGGAAACATATCCTCAAGTCCAATGTTTTTTAAAAAAATCAATCTACAAAGTTGGGTCAAAAGGGAGCAAAATAGGTGACAGACTAAAAACCACAGAAAAGACCTAATTTTGGCCATTTGACCTATCAAACCAAATCCAAATTCAAAAAGTTTTGAGATTTAGCTTGTGGACATAGTGAGTAACAAGCTGCCAAGGGATTAAGCGTAGATGTGGTGGAACATGGATCACGATCCATGTCCTCCAACCTTAGAGTTTGGTAAAAATTGGCACAAACCTTGCACATGACCTTGTCTACATACTATCAAAATTTGGAGTGAAAATTTGACAGGGGGTCATGGATTGCAATTCATGTACCTCTTCGTAATGGGGATATCTGATTCAAGGAGCTTGTAGACATACTTGACTACATTTGAAATCTCAAGTTTGGGCTAAAAATACCTTTGAGAGACCAAGATACAAGACAAAGTTCTCGTGTTCTAGTCCTGAGACTATTTTGAGTATTACTTCAAGTGCAGTTCACCAAAATTGCTCTAATGTTTGATACACAACTCCAAATTGAGTCAGGTTTAGCTAGGAAGAGAGCTTACGAGCAATAGGACACACTGACGAAGGAAATTTGGAATGGCGGTCTCTACACCAAAACAAACTCCATTGCGCCACAAGGGAAATGAGATAAGGGCACCACCTAGTCTTGGAAGCGTGGGCTAGGACCGCTACACAAAGAGAGAGAGAGAGAGAGAGAGAGAGAGAGAGAGAGAGAGAGAGAGAGAGAGAGAGAGAGAGAGAGAGAGATCACTATGAATGAAGCATTAACCTTAGTGTGTGTACAAGGAATGGATGACTTCAAACACTCCCAACACAAATAGTCATGTAAATTACCAAACAACCACTCAAGGATTAGCCAAGATTACATCAAGCACTCTCACACACATATAAAAGATTTCTCTTAATTAACATAAGTAAGAGGAGGAGAGGTTACTAGCATGAAACAATTTGCACTCTAGAATGTGCAATAATAGAGTGAATGAATGAGCTTATGGGCTCATGGTGAGTGATACAAAGACTCAATGGGGCTGAGGGAGGCTTGAAATTACAAAGGGGAAGGCCTCTTTATATAGGAAAGAGAGTGATTAGGAGTGAGGTTAAGATCCAAGTGTAATTTGTACAAATGAAGCTTGATTAGGGACATTCAACCAATGAAGAAGCTCCTACCAAGTGATTTGTTAACCAATTAGCTCCATCATCACTTGTGTTGTCTTCACTCCTTCCTCCATAGCTTGAGTCCAAGAGCTTCCTTATTTTAAAATGTAAAGAATCTACATAAAATCAATACATATATAGTAATAATAGAAAGGGGTTGAATGAGAACTTATGAATTACAACAAGATTAAGCATGACTTGAGAGGTGACTAGAAGAGGAATTTTGATGGGTTTTTGAGCTTGAGAGAGAGGAGGAAGGAGAGGAGGGTGAGAAGACTAATGGCTGATTTTTAGAGAAGGTCTCAATGTGGAAAAGGAAGGGTGTGTGTGTGTAAAGGTAGAGGGGGTGGTCTCCACCACAGTTGAAAAAATTGGCGTCCGCCATTTTGGCCATATCTCCTAGACCGTAGATGCAAAAATTATTTAAAAAAATATGGCCAAAATCTCCAGCTCATCAGCTACAACTTTGATGAAGACAACTTTTCTTGGATCGGAGTGGAAGTATTTTTTAAAAATTCAGCAAAATCATGTGTCTGGTTCCTTCCTTTACCAAGTCTTCCACTTGGGTCCCATTTGTTTGAATCATCATATGGCTCCAAAGCCATGAAGATATGAGCCACTCATGACCCTTGAATCATGGGTGCATGGCTCTACAACCACATCATATCTTTTCTTTTCACATTTACATATTTTCCCTTCCCTTTACCACTAGGTTCTCCCTCTACCTTTCACCTCTGGTGAACTAGTCAAGAAAAAATTCATATCAAATCATTTTTTTTTAATTTTTCCAAGAGGTTGTTCTCACTCTTTCTTTTATTGTAAACCTCTAGAAGCAAGGAAAACCAACAAAATATGATAAACAAAAATTTGTGATAGGCTCGGATCAACACCTGTGAGCAATAGAGCTGAATTTTTTTAGGCTTTAAAAGTTTAAACTTTTAGGGTACCCAAAATTAGTTTCTAAAGACTAAAGGGTTACAAAGACTTGACTTTTGAGAGACTTGACCAGGGGCAAAAAGGGATAAGTTGCACTAAGCCAAAGTGGGCTTGTTAGAGACTATCTTGAGAGTTTTGAAAGAGACTTTAACATGACAAAGCATTCACCACCAGGGTTTTCTACTTCGCTCAGAGACATGAAAATGCAAGAAATGCTACAGTACCTTTGAGAGTGAGAATTGACAAATACCTAGAGAAGAGGCATCCGCTAATCAACAAACAGAACGTGAGCTTCATCAAAACCAATGAAGACATGAGAATTCAAATAGATCACACTAATGAGGTCTTGTATAGGTTCACAAATGGAGATACATATACCCTCTACAAGTGTGTAGAACCCAATGCTAGAGGATTGACAACCCATAAGAATCTCTACGCAATCACTTATACAGATGTTCACATAGTGCAAGTTTTGATCGTAGATAAGTATGGACGAGAGTAGAAATTTGTTGATCCATTTGACCTAGAAAGATACATATACAAGGGTACTCTGATATCTACTTGCTTTTAGCCAAAAAAGAATGCCAGAGCACATATCAGAGAGGATTCCACCAGGATTCTCTCCAAGACGAGAGGAGAGATCGAGAGACGTCTTTCCAAGAGACCACAAATTGGTTAGATTGGTGACTTGACCACAATGAATAAGACCGTATCAAGTGGACCATGTGTCAAAACAAAGTACAATGGGTCAGAGGATCCATATGCTCATGTCTCACTCTTCAAACAGGTTTTGAGAACTGTGAAAATTATGAATTTCAATACCCAGTACGAGGGATTTGGGTTGACATTAGAAGGGACGGCTTTGATGAACGTGGTTCCAAACACTAAACAGAGATGATTTTTCAAACATAGCACAAATCTTGCAAGAATTCACAAAGGAGGTCTTGAAAAGGGAAATCAAGCACAACACGGTGTCACAGATCTACGCTTTTAAACAAAAAGCAAACAAGAAAGTGAAGATTGCTTCAAATAGTACATAGAGAGATGTCCTCTACGAGAGTTACACAAGATGAGAGATTATTAGTTCTATTCATAGAGGGCTTGACGAGACTCTCAAAATAATAAAATATTTTTTTGAGGTAGATTACGTTGTTAAGAAATCGTGATAAATATCTCATAATTAGTTAATTAGCTTATTGTAACTTCTTACATTCTTTGATTTTAGTAGTAAACTAGTTAGATAATTAGTAAAGTAGCTTAGAAGTTAATGAGATAATTTTTAAAGGTAGAATATATTGTTTTAAATCCATGATAAATATCTCATATTTAGTTAATTAGTTTTGCTAGTTATCATTGCTTAGTCAAAAGTGAGATAATTAGTAAATTAGCTTAGAAGTTGATGAGATAATTTTTATAACTATATGATAGTGTTGGCAACTTGTGATAGTTTTATATTAATTAGCTAATTAGTTTTAATAATTAATATGTCTAAAACTATTACTTTTAGCAAAGAATTATAGATGATAGCTAGCAGATCAACTTAAAAACTTCTAAGATAATGTTTAGAGCTATAATAAACTATTAGAAAGGTAGGATAAATTTATCTTTATCAAATATTTACTTTAATAATTATTAGATAAAATTAATCTATTTTTTACTATATTTAAGAAGAAAAACTAGAAAATTAACTCAAAAAATCTAGGATAAATGCTAGAGCCTAAATACACCATGCAAAAGTTAGGATAGATATATTTTACTCATATATATAGTTAGGAATTTATATGTCAAAATTTACTATTTTTTAGTATAAATCAAAGGAAAAAATAAGTAGATCAATTTTTGAAGATTAGACGTGGATTTAGATAGCTAAATCAAGATATGAAGAACCCCCAATAATGATATCACGTAAAAAGAAACTATTTATACTACTATAATCCAATAAAGATGCTTATACTCGACTTAGGGGGTTTCAATACATAGAGATCTTGTATAGCATGTGCATTCAAGAGGTATGGATCGACTAAAGTTGTTGATCATTGACGGATGGACTTGATTAGTCAATTAACTGTTAATCCCTACACGTTAACATTTATAAAACTTCTTCAGTGGAAGAGGATTCCACCGATGGTTGTGTCTCACTCACATAGAGGGAAAAAAGAGTTGAAAGAGGATACCTTATCCCATTTACAGAGGTTATATGGCCAAAAAAGGTTTTGGGTCTTTTAGCTTTTGTCCCCTTTTCACTTGCGAGACAAGACTAGGTCTTTTTCTAGGGCTATAATCCCAAGCCATTTCCAATGGCAAAGGTCTATTCCCTGGATTTTTCTTACTCAAAGGTTATAATTTTTTATTATGCCTAGAGACTTGTCAAGGACCCTATCACGACTTTAGACTCAGTGGGTTGGGAATATCTCACCTAATATTTTTTTCAAGATCCCTAATCAACATATATCATTGCGAGATCTTTTGGCCATCTTAGCATCTCCAAAATTTCCACATCCATTCAAGATGCAACCAAAGGTGATTGCGTTTGGAGAGATGCACTCACTTTGCACCAGTTAAAAGTAGCCCAGAGCTTTTTGGCCTTGTCCCTATTCATCATATCCCTTAATCAATGCATCTAAAGACTTAACATTCTAGATAGGTAATTCCTTGAAAAAAAATTGTGCTTTCTAAAGTACACCACATATGGCACACATGTCAATCAATACAATCCCAAGCATGACATTTTGTTTCAATAGCCTTGGGAAAAAATATCATTGTTAATTACGTTGCCCATATTGGCATTCTACAGAGTGCCACATGCTTTCAAGATATAATTATAATTTATTGCATCTGGAGAAATTCTCTCACTTTGCATCCATTGAAAATATCCAATATCTTCTAGCAAGAATGTCAATGCTTGAATTTGTTTTCCCGAAACGTGGTAAATGTACATAAGAGAAATTTCAACTAAATTTGAAGTTTTTAACACTAAATTTTGTAGGCTAAAATTTAAAGATAAATCTCAAAGTTTTTTGATGAAATTACACTAAACCTAGGTCTTTTTTGGGCATTGCCTGAGAGCCATGGCCTTTGTTCTGGCTAAGGACATGATTTTTACTTGGTTGACCTTAGGACTTTTTTCAGAGGAGCCCATGTCCTCATCCATGTAGCCCAATGTTATGACGTCAGATTAAAGGCATCATCGTAAGGTCAATCAAAAATTCTCTCTCTTGTACCACTTGATCTCACATTGCTACCTTTTTTCAAAATCTATACAATTCACAGATGGCAACGACACAACTTTGTAACGCTATTCATACTAGTTTTTTGTTTGGAGAGCATTTTAAAGAAAGCAAAAATATTTTGTACACATGAAAACATGGAGAGGAAGAGAATGAGTCTTTCTTTGTTAGCTCACTTAAAGACCATACCAAGAAGTAGGATAAATTCTAATATTTGTGATAGTGGTTTACATGAAAAGAGCACATACTTAGGCAACACATTAATTAGTGTGGTGAAGTGCAGTGCACTTGACAAAGCTCAACAAGTTGTTAATGAGCTTTTTATCCAAAACATCGTCTCTTGGAACATATTGATTGTAGGATATGCCCAATAAGGGCATATTCTAGAAGATCTAGGCTGCTTCCAGTGGTGGATGGAGGGTGGATGAGAAGTGAGGGAATATCTCCAAATGCAATCGCCTTTGAATGCATGTGGCACTATGCAAGGTGCTATTAATCATGGTAGATGAGATGAGCATGCATTGGAGATTGGATCTTGGTTGGATTTGCATCACAAAGCCAAGAGTTGTTGGTGTAGGCCTCCCTTCTCACAAGCTTGGAGTAGATGATGAGCTCTCCATTAAAGCTTGAGAAGGAGAGAGAGTCTTCTTTACTCCACACATGAGATTTTGTGTGTGTGTGTGTGTGTGTGTGTGTGTGTGTGTGTGTGTGTGTGTGTGTGTGTGTGTTTTAATGCCTTGCCAAAATCAGCCCCCCCTCTATCTCTTGTTCGACCCCTCTTGATTTTTACTCATGCTGGCATCCATTGGACCCTGTAAAGCTTAGCCAATGATAATTAAGAAGCATAAGTGATAGCCTTGTGACATATGTCCCCCTTTCCCCTTTTGTGAGAGCTTTAGGTAATTAAATAATGCAATTAAGCTCTCATTGGACCCCTTAATCTTTTGGACAATAGGAATCAGGCAAGCCGTTGGGCTGTTGAATGCTCATTGGACATCTTGGGAGAATGTCCAATAGTCTTCTAGAGATCTTAATTTCTATTGGTTCTTTTATCAAGTGTTTTTAAATGAATTAAACTAGATTTACTCTAGCCTAATTCTCATTGGTCCACCTCTATGGCCATCCAATAGGATTGAATGCACCTTGGGGGCAACTTGGCTAGGGAGTTGACATGTGTCCCCTATTCTCTTTTTGTAAAGGGAGCTTGCTAGAGTGTGTGTGTGTGTGTGTGTGTGTGTGTGTGTGTGTGTGTGTGTGTGTGTGTGTGTGTGTGTGTGTGTGTGTGTGTGTGTGTGTGTGTGTGTGTGTGTGTTTATCTCTCATCCCCTACTAAAAGGGCTTGCCCCCTCCAAGATAGGGATGTGGGAAGACTTTTGAGTCTTCCCACAAGCATCCAATTTACCTAGAGTTTGGCCATTGAACATAACCTTTGAATTTTGGAACCTTAGAATTTTGGAAGTCTTAATGGGCTGAACCTTAGGGTCTTTGAAGCCCATTGTTGCACATTTCTCTTTTGCAGATGGACCCCCCTTTGGATCCCTATTGTCCCTCCTTTGGATCCGTATTGTGACCGCTCTGCCAGCCTAACCAATATACTAGCTTTTTCTCCCCTAGTACTTTCCCCATATTAAATGATCAATTTAACATGAGAAAATCATTTAGGAGAATTAGATATTAGTTATTATGACACATGCATGGTGTTGACTCCATGTTATCAACCCTCATCCCTCACACAATGTTAAGGCATCCATATCATTTAACATAATGGAAGACCAATATGCACACTTGCAAATCTCATGCATGGTGTTGACTCTGTGTTATCAACCCTCATCCCTCACACAGTGTTAAGGCATCCATATCATTTAACATAATGGAGAACCAATATGCACACTTCCATTTAAGGCTCAAAACTTTATTTGAACCTCAAAATAATATTTAGACTCCATTCCAATTCTTGTAGAACCATTTTTTTGATACAATCACCACACTTTATGAGGTAGTATACTACATTTCACATCAACTAAAGTCTAACTAAATCTTGATGCTATCATATTCAATATCAATACTTTTAACCTCACATCACCATGCTTTATGAGATAATACACTAGAGTTCACATCAATTGAAGTGTAACTAAATCCTAACGCTATCATATACAGTATTTTATACTTTTAATCTCACTCAAAGCCATACAACAACATCTTGAATCTTTTCAAGCTAACCTATTAGTCAATTTCCATGAGATTTGGTCAGTCATCCAAATCTCACATATAGACATCACCATGTGCTAGTAGTCCTTGTCTTTTTTAGGAGTGTCAAGGCATCGATACCACTTAACAGAATGGAAACAATATAGGCGAGATTATAATAATCATAACAAGCTTTCTTTGAATAGTAAAACAATTGAGATTTGGATGGTCGTCTAGTTCTCATAGAACCATTTTTTGATAGAAGCACTGAGTTGTATGAGACAATACAATAGAGTTTACATGAGCTCAAGTGGAATAGAATCTTGGCACTAACATATTCACTCTATCCGAGCAAATTCAACCAGCTATCAAGTTTCATGAGATTTGGTCAGCCTTCCAAATCTCATGCATAATGTTGACTCCGTGTTATCAATCCTCATCCCTTGCATGATGTTAAAGTATCCATACCATTGAACGTAATAAAAAACCACTATTCACACTTATACTAAAGATGAAAGAACTCTTTATGAACATCAAAATAATTAAGATTTAGATGATTGTCCAATTCTTGTGGAACTATTTCTTTGAAATAATCATAGTGCTTTATGAGGTAATACACTCAAGTTCACATCAACTCAAGTGTAACTAAAGCCTATCGCTATCATATTCAGTATTCATCTCTTTTAACCTCATGCAAAGCCATACAACAACATCTTGAACCTTTTCAAGTTATCTTATTAGTCGATTCCCATGCGATTTCTTCAACCGTCCAGATCTCACGCATAGACATTATCATGTGCTAGCAACCCTCGTCCTTTTTGAGAGTGTCAACGGATCAATACCAAAATTAAAATCTCATGCATATTTCTAACTCTATGCTATTAACCCTCATCTCTTGTAGAAGTGATAATGCATTTAGATTGTTAGACGTTGGTAAAGCACTATGTATACTTATGTTGAATTTACCGTTTAAGGTGATAGGGCTTGGGACTAAGGATTAGGGTCTATGGTTTAGGGTATAGTGTATGAAGTTTGTGTCTTAGGGTTTAGTGTTAGGAATTAGAGTTTGAAATTTAGGGTTTATAACCCTTCGTTTAAAAATTGGGACTTAGGGTTAAGGATGTAGGGTTTAGGGTTTGAAATTTGGGTCTTAGGGTGTAGGGTGTAATCTTTGGGACTTAGGGCTTAGGGTGTAAGGTTTAGGGCCAAAAGTTTGGGCATTTAGGATTAGGGATTGGGGTTTAAGCTTTAGGGTGTAGGGTGGGAATTTTGGGGCTTAGGATCTAGGGTTTAAGGTTGGACGACATAGATCTAAGGATTTAGGACACTCAAATTGAGTTTTAGGACTTGGTATAGTAGGGTTGTGGGTTTAGGATTTAAGGTTGGAGGACAGAGGTCAAAGGATTTTAGACCCTCAAGTTAAGCTTTTGGACTGTATATTAATGTTTATAATGGAGGATCTAGGGTTTAGGGTTGAGGAATTGAGATATTAGGGTTTAGGGTAGAGGATCTAGGTTTATGATTGTGGGTGTATGGCTTAAGGTATTAGGCTTTGGGCTTCGTGCTTACCGCTTAGGATATTAGGGTTAATGGTTTGAGATTTGTCAAACAAATATAATTAAAGTGTAGCAAAAATTACAAATTAACTAGAAAAATTAATCAATTGTGTAACACTAAGAATATTTGAGCATGAAAACTGCAAAGTGTTTATTAAATTTAGAATTAAAGTGTAGAAAAAATTACAAATTAGCTAGAAAAATTAATTGACATTATAAAGTGTAGAAAAATTACAAATTAGCTATGTGACGCTAAGAATATTCAAGCATGATAATTGCAAAATAAGCATTAACTTAGATTCAAATAACACATCACGTATATGATAATTGCAAAGCAAGCATTAACTTAGATTCAAATCACACATCACATATAAGTGATGAAGTTGCAAGAGAAATATCAAATGGCACTTTTGAAAATGCATTGGAATTTTTGAACTCTCTAGCACAAAGATATTCCTCTACCCATTGTACATAATTGGCCCTTGTACTATTTCTATTTTCTCTCACTAGAATGGCCAATTTTAGAGAGAGAAAATTTATTTTAAGCAAACCAAAAATGAAATTTGGTGACATTACCCTAGCTTTGAAATCATACTCGTCCTTGACTATGCTTTATTCAAGACAATTATCTTTGGTCCATTCAATTTTTGCTCAATTTTTGCTCAGGATTCTCTTTTAGCAAAATATTGGACATCATTCCAAAGTAGATGACCAATCTACTTGGCATTTGGAAGAAAATCTACCACTTATGTCTAATTAGTAAGCACTAGCACCTTTCCATAGTAGATTGTGATTCTACTCAATACTTGGGAGAAACTTTGTTGTGAGTGTGCAACATTTTGCATGCATACACATTAGATTTAGAAAATCTTGAGACGACAAATTTCAAAGGAGAGAATCATTATTATTTATTAAATTTACATTGAATATATTGACATTATACATTAGGGTCTTGTATGTAAACCATGTGGGTATTGTTAAAAATAAATTTGGTGGATGAAATGGTGGTTCTAAAAATAAAAAATGGTGCTCTTGGTAGAGCTCATGTCAAAATAATGCATAGTAATTAGGGCCCTTGCTATGTCAAAAGCTAGCAATAATTTAAGTATCGGAGTGTAGGTGCAAGTGATTGGGAAAGGTCTAGTTCTCTGATTTCACCAACCCATACTGTCCCAATTTCTCTATCAATTGCACCTTGCTCATCTCCATGGAATCTTTGATTAGCTAAAGATATTGGTACAGGTGATCACATATCTTAAAAGACATGCAATCAGACAACTACTAGGCACCCAAGGGATAACCATCCTAGTAGACATCATAATGGCAAGATATGTTGAGTATCCTAATGCTAGGGAAGAGGAGAGATGTGCATGGTGATGAACCACTAGGAGAAGATAGAGGACTATGTGGTAAATGGGGATGAGTAATAGTGTTAGTGCTCATTGTCAATGCTCAATGTTACTAATTTTAGATAGAGGACTTTGTGATAGACAAGGAGGAGCAAGAGTGTCAATGCTTGAACTTTTTTTCCCAAAACTTGGCAAACGTTTCATGAAATCAATCTTGTCCAAGAGATGAAATTCCGGACACCACACCTAGCATACATGTCAATCCAAGAAATGCCAAACATGCATATTCTTTCTAACAATATCATTGTTGCCCAACATAGGTGATTACATTTGAAGAAACTCACTCTGTTTGCATCCGCTAAAACCAACCCAAAGCTTCCTGGCATTGCCCTTGTTGGGAATATCCCACAATTAGTTTGCTCCAAGAGATGGAATTCCAGGCAAGAATCTCCTCAAGCACTTCTTTTAGGCTTCTCAAGTATTACTAAGCTATGCTAAGATATTAAGAGTGATTATGTGAGGAGAAACACTTCTTTCTTGTAACGATACTCCTTCCTCTCGATCTACTCTCATACCCTGCTAGCTCTCACCATATTCGAAGGTGTGTGAGGTCTTGGGTCTGAGGCCGTGACGGAATTAATGTTGTGTTTTCAAGTGTGAGGTTGGTGCTTGAAGCTTCCATCTTCATTGCACTAGCAAGTTATTGAAGGAACTCAAAGTATTGTATTGTAAAATGTCTCCCTTGATGGGCGAAACCTATAATACAAAGCCTTTTGGAGGGGGGACCGGCTCCATGAAAATCCGGTCATCAATTGTTGTCAATAGTGAGTGGCATAAAATGGTAACCATCTTTTTGCAACATTTGTCAGCCTACTCAACGTCCTCTTCCTCATATGTGTATATATTTTTCTACTCTATTAAGTTATCTAGAGTAAATTCCCCCTCTTCGTTTAACCTTTGTGGCGACACATACATTATACTCTTCCCAAAAATGTCACCTTAGTCATATATTTATATTACCACCCTTTTTTTTTTTGCTTTGTAAATAGAATAAGCATACAATAACCAACTATATACCCCCAAACTTTCTTACCTCTTGTAAATTAGTAGTAGAAAAATAATATATCCATCTTCCACCCCATATAGATAAATTCCCATGGAAATCAACTCTCCACTTGTCTTTACCAAAGATTATGGTCCCTCTCTACAAGTCTTCTATGCCCCCTACATAGGTGGCCCAATATCTCTTAAGAATATACATATAGTTTCTCTCCTTTCAAAAAGACTCCAATTGTATATTCTTTTCACAAGAAAATAATATTGGGCCCTCCTCTATTTGTTTAAGCATCATAGCCTTTTGAAAAAGCATGATTCCCCTTGGATGCATACAAGAAAAGGGCCCATACAAGAAGACTTGGAAGCAAAAGGTTCCCTAGCCTAGTTTGGACCTTCCAAACCAAATTCCTTGGTGCATGGGCGTGAAGAATAGTCCAAATTCATATCAAACATGTTGAGAAGGTCAATTTTTCCTTTTGAAGCATGTCATTCCGAGCTACAGGTAAAAAGTTATGGTCAAAAAAGTGTAAATCTGTCAGATTCGCAGCAAAAGGGAACTGTAAATCAAGTAAATCAAGAGGGTGAGATCTTATTTTTCCCCTACTCATCTTCTAGAAGAGCAATGATTGTTCAAGGTCACTTGCATGTGATGGGACCAACCTAAAGATGCTTTCTAAATGCCAAGACAGACAAGTTGAGATACCCCGCAGGAGCCACCCGTAGGGCCTCATGGTGGGGCCCACCTACATTATGCACCCCTGTGGAGCCTTCACGGTCTAAGATGATATTTTTGGTGAATAAATAGTCCCTTTTATGTCCAATATTCAATGAGTGGTCAAAGGACACTTAATTAGGTCTAATCACTTACTCTAATTAAGTGTAGCATAATCCCACTCCTACACAACTATAAATAGCCCCCCTTGGAGAGACTCAAGGACACACACCTATATTTTCAACTTCATGTTGTTTCTTGATCAATAGTAGAGAAAACCCCAACTCTCCCTCTTTCACATCCTCCCTCCTAACCCTCCTCTTTGGAGGAAGTGCAACTCTATTCTCCACTCTTTCCATTCTACAATCTCTTACTCCATCAACCCAATAAATCATTTGTAGCACCTCAATAACTTGTAAATACATCATGATCTCTCTCATGGTTATGTTAATGATCATGAAATCATCTTCAAAACTTTCAAGTGTCGCAATTCGTGATGGTTAGCCAGCGTCTGTCCTCCCCTTAAAAGGTGTGCGAGAAATTAAGTAAGTGTTCTATTCTCAATTTACCATTGGTTTGTTTCTCCACACTTATTCAATTGGTCTAAATAAATTTCTCACTCCAACTCTCTTTTGCTTCATTACATATGCATGTGGCTACCTCTCATGGTGATTTTATTTGTGTCACAGCATTGCATAGATGGAGATGAGCTCTCTATGCAAAGTGTGTTAGTTTGATGTAAGTGATTCTCTTGTGTGTTTGAGAGGCAAGTCTTGTGCGCATGATTTTTTAATGAGTGCTTGAGAGAGGAAGAGTTTGGATGTATTATGGGTATTCTTATAGGGAGAAGGTGAATACTATTCCACAAATTGCATATTTCATTTTGATGCACGGCATTGGGTTGCATAATCGTTGATGGTGTTCAAGTGTCCAAAGTGTATATAGAGTAAGGGGGTTTTCAAAGTGTGTTGCTTGAGTGGGTGAGTGAAAGTGTTATTTTGATTGGTTTCCTTCTCCACTCCCAAAAGAAGGTGGTGCCCCAAGTAGTGTGCGTACCTTTTTACGAACATTTTGTGAGGGTAGGCCCATTGGTTTGGGTTTAGAGGCCCCATTTCAAAAAGCTCGCCCTCATAAAGTGGTGCCCCCACTGAGGAACATATTTCCAAGTTACCTTCAAATTTTTTAGTGATGAACAATGGAGTTCCCATCTATCCATTTCATTTTGCACAACACATTAGAGTAAATGTTCACATAGATAGAAAAGTCTTTTTCCAGCAACGCATTGTTTTTATGTTTGGTGTAGAAAGACTTAGAGAAATACTGGCATCACCCAATCCAATTATACTTCCAATCATCAATTATGAAACTTCTTTTGATGTTCACGTTTTCATTTTGTTTTAAAGGCAGGAACAAGGAGTGGTGAAGGGGTGCTCAAGGGCCATATGAAGGAACAAGGTCTTCAAACCAACAACGAGGAGTAGCAAATGAATCACGATCAAAACAATGAACCTTTTAGGCCTATTGCTCGGCAATCCATTCATATAATCATTGCAACTAAGTTTAGGTTTCAATCTATCATAAGGAGGATATTTGGATCCACTCGCCTCAATGAAATCAATGCTTCAATTAATCCATTTATTCTACTTATGATAAAGTACGAATTAACAATGGATGTGTACATCTTCATTTTAATGTAATCAAATTTATAGTGTCAATAATCTTGTGCGGCCCGTAAGAGAAAAGTTTCTTTTAAAAAAAGAGATTTCAAAAAGTCTAAACAAAATGTCAAGTTCTTTTCCCACGTTCTATGCAAGAAGTGGAGAAGATGCGCAAGAGTTTCTTGACAACTTGGAGATGTCACATCTCATATCCGGGAGAGATGAAGAGGAAGTAAAGCTACGAGCCTTCCCGTTGGTTCTAAAAGCAGAAGCTAAAGCATGGTATGAGACCTTGCAACCCCAAATCAAGTCCAATTGGGAGATATGTATGTCATGCCAGCTACGGGGGAGGGCTATCCCAACATCCTAGGGAGGCCTTGGCTCATTGCTGTGAATGCAGATCAAAAATGGGGAAGTGGTCGTTTGATTCTTAAGAAGGGTCAACCGGTGGTGTATGATTGGCGAGAAGGAAAGCAACTAGATATCAACTATGAAACCACGGCAGATGAAGAGAGCGAGGAGGAGAGTCCTTACTCAAGTGATGAGGAAGCATCAACCAGTGCATCAACCAGTGAAGAGGAGTCTTCTTTGGAGGTAATGGGAATTGTATTCAACGCCAACACTCAAGATTTTCCAGTAGAAGAAAATCCAACAGACAATCACACATGAGGGGATGAAAGATGCCACCACCTTGAAGAAGGATTTGAGAAGATGCTTGCAAAAGATCTTACTTGTGAGGAGAAGAGGTCCTACATCAATATGTTAAGGAGGTATCCCAATTTGTTTATCACTGACTACTCACAAATAAGAGATGTAGATGTAATAGAGCATCGAATTGAATTGAAACCAGGGACCAAACCCGTGGCTCAAAAGTTAAGGCGACTAGGATCTGTGCAACAAAAGGCTCTCCTACAAGAAGTGAATCGACTCTTGAAGGCTGGCTTCATCTATCCAGTATCCAACTCCGAATGGGTATCACCTATTGTAGTCACTCCCAAGAAGAATGGTAAGTGGAGGGTCTGCGTGGATTACAAACCCCTCAACGCTGCGACAAAGAGGGACCACTTCCCTCTCCCTTTCCAAGATGAAATTTTGAATGAAGTAGCAGGTCACGAATGCTACACTGTGTGTGATGGGTATTGTTGAGCCAGCAGAGGATCACACCCACATTTTTGCTCACACCCATCATTTTGTAACCATTGATTGTAATAAATGTCTTTCCGACATTAATTTTGATTTGAGCCATTCATTAAGTAACGGGACTCAATTGAGTTTCCAGCTTGTAATCCCGAGGTAATTTCACCTGTTAATGTAAATAATTAGAGATGTTCTCACCTCCAAGGCTGAGGTATATAAGCCAAAGTTTTGTAACCTAAAGGAAAGATTCAATTATTAATCAAAGTGAGTTTTTGAGCGCCGTGACTGTGTCTGAGAGAGAGAGAGAGAGAGAGAGAGAGAGAGTCTTATCTCCTTGCTACGCGAGCTACGGGACCGCCATTGGAGAAGCGACACCGCCATTGTGTTAGCAACGGTGAGAGCTACGCACAGATACCAAGAGTGCGCGCTATCGGCTTCTACGTGTGGTAAGTTCCTACGAGCTTCGGTGTGAGTTTTCTTCCAACTCGTGTGTCGGAATAGAGCGTGCAGCATATCTATAGAACCACAACGAGTAGAGCTACACATTAGTACCATCGGGGTCAAGTTTCGGTCACCTGTATTTTTCGGCCTGTCTTCATACGCATTTACCGCACGGAGTGGTTATAGGTTGATTTTGCAGTTCAAGTCTTTAGGGTGTTGTTCTTACCTAGTGTATAGACTTCCCCTTGAGTTTGAGATCGATTCAATGATTCTAGATCCTGTTTCGTATAGCATTCGTTCGTAGTACGGATTTCAGTCACTTGCGTATTTTAGAACTTAGATTTGATTTCCTTAGTAGTGATTGTCATTAGAAGGTCGAGTAGGTGATTTGACACCCACCTAGTTGTTTCCATGCGCCTGCGGGTCAAGCTCCGTCCTCGTCTGACAAATTCTGTTGTTGGTTGAGTTCTCGCTATTTAGCTTCCGCTAGCGGCGTAACCGCCTTAACATTTGGCGCCGCTGCCGAGGACGAGAGCCCTAAGTAGGTGACCTTAGACTAATCCTACGAGGTGAGTCGTATAAACTACTTTGTATACTTTAGTTAGAAAAGATCTAGGAGTGGTGGACTCCGAAGGTCTCGAGAGATACTAGGAAGTGGGGTATTCCTGGGTCTTCCGCGTTGACAGTATTTTTAGTTTAGCTTAGATTAGATTGTTTTTTATGGTGTTTAAGTGGTTGTTGACATAAAAAGCAATTGCTACTCCTTGTGTGGTAGTAAATCTCTTTATATTTTCAATTGCAAAAAATCCATTTTATGATTAGAAGTAGCTTAGGTAGGGCCTGATTTGATCCTGATCTAGAGCTATCAATTGGTGTTCTATTCGCTTGATGTGTTTGATTGCATGTTAGATCACTGAAAAAAGTCGCTTTGGTAGTGAAATATGCAATAAACAAAGTTCAGAAAAATTTTCTGTGTAACTGATTGTTGCTGAGCACTTAAAAGAGCTATTGGAAGAGTTCTGTGCTGAAAAACTGGAAATCTGCAACTTTAGACATCATACGCGTATGATGTCTTAGGACCTAAACAGAGACTAAAATTGAAAATTTGACATTGCCAGAGTGTTTAGAAGGGGGGTTTTACCCTAAGATCAACTTAAAACAAGAACATTAACACTCAAAGAAACCCAAAAAGACAAGTCGGAGTCCAAGAAACGCAAGGAATAGGAAATTTTGGATTCAAATTTTGTTTTTACATTCAAACCTGACAAAAACACTTGAAACTCAATTATAAACATTGGAGAAGGCTTAAAACCAAAAATAGTCAAAATCTGGGACAAAAGACATCATACGCGTATAATGTCTTTTGGCACATCCACTGCTTATTTTTTATATCTGACCTGACAAGATTGTTATAGGCACTGTAGAAAGCATAAATATCAAGTTTGGACCCAAATTGATGAAAAAGACATCATACGCGTATGATGTCTTTGACCTAATTTTGGACATATTTTGATACTTTGCTAACACAGATCCATTGTAATAGCTGTCTATAGGTTATATTTCAAGTTTCATCCCATTTGGATAACAATTGACCCAAAAACAAGTTAGAAGCAGAAAATTGCCAAGAAAAGCCTAAATTAGCCATAACTTGCTCAAACAGAGTTCAAACTAAATTTTGTGAGTGAACAGAGCATAAAGAGGCCACTGAGAGTGAGCATAACCAAAATAGTCAAAATCTGTGAAAAAAGACATCATACGCGTATAATGTCTTTTTCAGCATAACTGCAACAAAATTCTCACTTGATGAAACAGAAGTTGTCCGACTGACAAGATTAAACAATTGACCAAGTATCAATCAGTTTGGATCAATTCTGACCACAAAAACCTGGGAAAACAAATTGCCGAGACGGGAAAGTTAAAGTCCTTCAGGGGAATTGATGAATTTGAGATCGGACAGGAATCTCCGGAATAATCAACCAAAACAAGGGGAACCAGCAAGTGTCATATCAACCGAGGGGAGTGTAAACCAAAGTTGGGTGCAACCATTAGAGCCGATCTTTGAAGGAAGTGTCTCTGATACTTCTTCGGAGAGGTCTTACGAGATTTTCACCGAAAACTTGGAACACTTGAACCTGAACAACAGAGAAAATATGGCAGCAGGATCATCAAACCCTTCCGCCACAATGAAGCTATTGTTCATAAAATACCAGTACGACAATGAGCAAGGTGCAAAGATCTACAAAGATGGAATGGACCGCTATTGTGTAAAGATAGAAGATAGACCTAGTGAGTTCAAGGACTTAGTGCCTGTGAGCTATAGCGGAGATAGATATCTAGATGACGAGGGTACCATGTACTTGGTAGTCCTAAACCCTAACATTGTGGACAAGTGGGGATTGATGGGCACCAAAGCCAAAATAGATGAAGAACTCGAGGAGAAAGCACCAATAATGAACTTCCCTAATGCGAGGTTAAGAAGAGAGAATGAAACTACAAGGATCAACACTGATAACATCTATGTGGGGCTGTACAAATATAATAATGGGGAGCAAGATCTCTATTATAGATGTGAAGAACCCTACGCCGGAGAGTTGACAGACCAAAAAAGACTTTATGTCTTTACCTACACAGAGGGATCGGAAGTGAAAATTGCCGCTTACGATAAGTATGGCAGGCAATACTCAACAATGGGCAAGAAAGAATTAGAAGGATATACATACTTTGGGGGACCACTACATCAGTATTATGTTACTTCTAGCTCACATAGACCAGCACCAACAAATGGAGTGCAAAACTCAATGACAACAGGAGGACAAAGAACTCAGGTTGCTGACTCTTTCAGTCAACCTTGGGACTCGAAGCTCGGACCAATGGGATCATTACATTCCAGAGATTCAATGGAGACGAATCGAGGTAGTGCAGTTCCAATCCCCACCTATACCACTCCAGGTCCAAGGTTTGAAGCGGAACCATCACATTTACCTCCTAGTAGTAGATTCAGGGTGGGGGAACCGACAAGGGTAACCCATGAAGTCCATGATGCTAGAGAAAGCTTTAGCCGAGACACAGGAGCAATGAGATTGGTAGCAGATCATAGACGTATGAGACCATCTCAAGTAGCCAAGTGTATGCCAAAGAAGTATGGTGGTTTAGGAGATCCGTATGCACATGTGTCACTCTTTAAGCAAGTTTTAAGAGCTGAGCAGATAACAGATTTCCATACACAATACGAGGGATTTGGTCTTACTCTAGAGGGTACTGCATTGACATGGTTTCAACCAATGAACATAGAGGGGTTCCATGACATTGACCATTTGCTAAGAGAGTTTGCTGAGGAATTCTCAAAACGAGGGATTAAGCACAATACGGTCTCACAAATATATGCTTTTAAACAGAGAGAACACGAAAAAGTGAAGGAAGCGTCACTTCGCTTCAAACAATACATTGAGAGATGTCCAGTACGTGAACGACCACAAGATGACAGACTATCTGTTCTCTTTATTGAGGGACTGAGAAACGACACTCTCAAGAAGGACTTGCACTTGAAAGCTTGTACAAGTTTCGAGCAAGTAACGA
This sequence comes from Adiantum capillus-veneris, assembly GCF_014529385.1. NCBI lineage: Eukaryota > Viridiplantae > Streptophyta > Polypodiopsida > Polypodiales > Pteridaceae > Adiantum > Adiantum capillus-veneris. The sequence goes on from NC_140954.1 coordinate 71,558,704, forward strand.
GAGAGGCATTGTACTTAGTGGATAACTGTATGGTTTATGGAGAGGTGTCAGCGGATACAGATTTTGCATCCAGTAGCTCCTCCTCCGTAGCGAGCGAGACTACCACTAAAAAGAATGTTCAAACAACAACCATGCCAAATGTAGAGCAAATGATAGAAGATGCTCTAAAAAGGATGGCACCATACCAAAAACCATTGCCAAAAACACTGAAATGGTGTGCTATTGAACAAAAATGGACAAATCATCCAACAGAGGAGTGCTATTACAACAAAGGGTATGTAAGGGAGCGCCAGTATGCACCTCCTGCTCAATTAGCACCACCTCAGATACATCCAGTACCTCGATACCCAACGGGAAATGTACCAGGACCTATGGGGATAGAAAGACCGCAACCGGTATTGGGACAACAACCACCTTTACCAGGAGCAAGACCAGTGGGCATTAGATATGCACCAACCTTAGAGAATCAGGAAGAACAAGCCTTAGTGCCTGTTCAAGCCTATTACGAAGAATCGGGTGCACACATGTCTCCGACAGTTTATTACCCACCAGAAGAACCAAAACAACCAGAACCATGGGGCATGATGGGGAATGTTGGAACACCAATAGTTACAAGTGCTTCTGATGAAGAGAGATACAATTTGGACGCAAGAACCTTGATGTTCATAGCTCATGGAGGGTTAACAGGACAAAGACCATCCTATCCACAAAGGACGAATCAAGCGGGACCAAGACCAGCACTAGGACCCTGTTACAAGTGTGGAGGTGACCATCTGATGAATGTTTGCCCACATACAGAAATCATTAGAATTAACGCTTATTGCACTGAGTGTGGGGTTACTCACTTCATTGAGGATTGTTCAAAGAATCCAAACAAAGTGCAAAAGACGACATTGAATATGCTAGAAACTATTCCTACCAGCAGTGGGTCTGAAAATGAAACTTTGATACCAACGCAAGTTGTTACTAGAGCTCAAGCTAAGAAAACCACTAGAGAACCTGAGAATGGAAAGTTAGCGACTGAAGTGGTTAGTCAAGGACCGAGGAGTCAGAAAAACACATGGAAAGCTAGAAAAGCACGCATGAAGTTGAGAAAAGAACGTGAAGACGCTATTCTAGCTGAGGAACTAAAGCAAACTAAAGCTAGATTAGAAAAACTTGAGAGTCAAAACGGGAAACGAGAAATGAGCCCGGAAAGAACGAAACAAAAGAGTATCAAAGAAACAACGAGCTTAAGCTCAGGGGGATCAGTGCTAGTCGACAAAGTACACGAACCATTGGACGCACTGATGAGAGCTTACGAAGCTAGGTTAAAGAACAACCAAACACAAGAACAGAGGTGGATGACATACCCAAACGCAGAATTGGAAAAGCAGAGACTTGAAATGTGCCAGAGAATGATCGAGACTGCACAAGCCTTATTAGAACCACCAAAAGAAACAATGAATTGTGGAAAGGAAAACCCAATTCAGCAAGAGACTATCGTTTCACGGGTAGCTGAAAAGACTCCCAGTGCACAAAAGCCTGAAAATACACAAAAGGATGACCGCATAGTATTGAACACAATCGATCAGGAGATAGAGAGTTTTCATCCAGTCATACAAAGGATTTACGGAAAAGATGAGGATTACAATGAATTTTGGAAACAAGTGAGAGAGGCAAACTTTGCAAACGAGCTAAGTTGCCAAGCTAATCAGACAAATTGGAAAAAGGACATCAGGAATCCTCCCATAGTGGAATTTGAGGCAGGATCTCAAGTGGACTTGGATCTGTAATCTTACTGGGGAGATGGGGGCTTTGTTAGAACAATGGAGAGCAAACCTCATTCACTGAAAACCTTACCTTCATACTTAGGAGAGTATGAAGCAAAATCTGAGATTAGAGCACTTCCCTCACGAAAAATCTCATCAGAAAAAGTCATGGACTCGCAAGGATTGATAGAGATTTTGTCAACACCAGTGACATGCACTATCACTTTAGCTGAGCTTTTGAGGCTAAGACCACATATGTGGACCACTATAGGAAAATGCTTGGAGAAATTCGGGATAAAAGATCCAACATCGAGATTGCAAGAGAGCATTGAGGAGCTGAGCAAGCCACAAAAGAACGCTAAGCCTGTACCCTTAAACAAGGTCGGAGAGTATTGCGAAGGTGAAGAGGGGAATACAACCTTACCAGTTGAATTCCAAGGAGTGAACACAATGGCAATACTAGACAGCGGAGCTGGGGTAGCCATAGCTACAAAAGAAATCTGGAAAAAATGGGGGAAACCAGCAATAAGGAAGACTAGGTTGAAACTCCAATTAGCAGATGGACACATGGAGAAACCTATGGGGTTATTAGAGAAAGTTGTAGTGACTTCTTGCGGCATTGAATACGAACATACTTTTGCTATTGTCAATTTTGGCAAGGAGAATAACTATGATATCATACTGGGAAGACCATTCATGAGACAGTTGAAAATGGTCCAGGATTGGGGCTACGATCACATATACCTGAGAAATATGGAAACCACTACACGTGTGAACCTGAAAGACCATAGCTACAAAGAGGTGAACCGAACACCGGTAGAGGAGTTTGATTCAGCTACTTTGGCGGGATCCGAATTTCCAGCTTGGTTAGGTAAACCCAAGGAGTTATGGATGTGTGGAGCTTCGAAATGTGGAAGTCTGAAACGAGAAGAATGTGTTTTAGAAAGGGCTATCGAAGACGAAACTTATGTAAGAGAACCCTTTCCAGAGGACACGTTTGAACCATTAGAATGGACACACATTCTAGCAACCCTAGATGTTTGTGCAATTCCGGATGGTCCCACAACGAAATTTTGCGACAAGGACGGGTACGACGTGGTTCCGTATTTCATGTTGAGAACTGTGCTCGAAAAAGAAACTGAAAAGAACGATACACTGGAAAAGAAGGATGAAGAAGAGGTGTTTCACGACATTCCCAATCATCCAGAGTGGGGAAATGAAGCAGACAACGAGTCAACGGACAATTCAAGCCGAAACGAAGAAACTATAACGGATGTCCGATTTCATGATTTTCCGAACCAAACTAAACAACGCCAGAAACACTATAGAGCAAAGAAAAAAACAAAAGGGGTTAGAACCAATCCGATGCCTAGAATAAGAGGAAAAAATCAATTCCTAATGCTAGTAAAGGCTGAAGATTGTGTTAAGGATAAGATTTCTGGAAGAATGAGAGGCAGTGATCAAAAGAGCTTACGAAAAGACAAAAGAGGCTCAAGAAATCAAGTTCAAAATAATGGAACGAAAACTGAAACAGAAAAATCAGAAAAGAACAAGCGCAATAGAGAATACACGGAGTCCAAGTTAGAACGTAGAAACAAGTACCGAGAGCTCAAGAAAACTCTGAAGGAAGTTTGGACGACTGAAATTGAGAGTGGAGAGGACGAAAACGTCAAAATCAAGGAAAACATGGATGTTCCCTCTCACTATAGGAAATTCACAATAGAGGATAGGAAGGTGATATTAACCCCACCTATTCGAGAGAGGAAGGAGAACGAATCTTATGACGGACCGAAGGATGCAAAAAAAGTTGATTTAGCAGCTCCAGGTGAGACGCCTAGACCGGTGTACATAGCCACAGATTTGTCTCCAAGCGAGGAAGAGAGACTTTTGAGTCTTCTCAGAGAGTATAGGGATGTGTTTGCATGGTCTTATAAGGACTTGAAGGGAGTTGACCCATCGATATGCCAACACTCAATCCCACTGAAACAAGACGCAAAGCCTAGCAGACAGAGACCATACACATATAATGATACTTTTGCTAAGCGAATCAAGGAGGAGATAGATAAGCTAATGGAAGCTGAATTCATATACGAGATTGAACACACTGATTGGGTATCTCCGATTGTGGTAGTACCTAAGAAGAACGGAAAACTCCGAGTGTGTGTCAACCTAAAGAAAGTGAATGCTGCAACAATCAGGGACAATTATCCCCTGTCGATAACTGATCATGTTCTAGAGCGTGTATCAGGGAAAACAGCATACTCCTTTCTTGATGGTTTTTCAGGATATAACCAGCTAGCCATAGCACTGGAAGATCAACATAAAACAGCTTTTGCAACGGAGTGGGGAATTTATGCTTATCGGGTTATGCCTTTTGGTCTAACCAATGCTCCCGCAACCTTCCAGAGGCTGATGACGCATGCTTTCAAAGAATAGTTAAGGTTGTTTCTCGAAATATACATGGATGACTTATGTGTACATTCTCTACTGAGAGATGAGCATCTAGAACACCTAAGAAAAGTATTTGAGAAATGTAGGACATATCGCATTTGTCTCAATCCTGAGAAATGTGTGTTTATGGTGCGACAGGGCAAAATTCTGGGACATATTGTCTCACAAAACGGAATATCCACGGATTTAGAGAAGATAAAAGTTATAGTGGATATGCCTAGACCAACCAATGCGAAACAACTACAGAGCTTTATGGGACATTGTGGATATTATAGACGATTCATTTACATGTACGCTATAATAGGCCAACCACTTTACAGGCTAATAGTGAACTTTGAATGGACAAAGGAATGTGAGGAATCATTCAAGAAATTGAAAGAGGCACTCATTACCGCTCCAGTCTTGAAATCACTAGATTGGGAGAAGATATTCCATGTGCACATAGATGCTTTGGCATATGCAATAGGATGCATTCTGGCTCAGCCAGAAGAAGGAAACATGGATTTTCCTATCTGTTACGCCAATCGACAGCTCAACCATGCAGAGAAGAATTACACCACAACAGAGCGAGAGGGATTAGGAATGATATATGCTGTGAAGAAATTTCGGCATTATCTTCTAGCCAACAAGTTTGTGTTTTTTACGGATCACCAAGCCTTGCTCTACCTAGTGAATAAACCATGCAATACCGGGAGAATAGTGAGATGGTTCATTATCTTACTAGAATTCGACTTCACGGTAGTAGTAAAGAAAGGAAAAACACATCTTAGAGCTGATCATCTTTCGCGATTAACGAATGGAGAAGACCCTATAGGAGTAGATGACGACATGCCAGACGCGTACTTGTTCAACATAGAAATGATACCTAAGTGGTCTCAAAATGTCGTTGACCTATTAACCTATGGAGGAGAGTTTGATAGAAGAATACAACCTGAAACATATTGCTATTCAGCAATCCAAGAATCTTCAATTGATTGCAGGAAGGTTGTATCAATTGGGAAATGATCATGTTTTACGACTATGCATCAATCCTGAGGAATATAATATATATCTGTGCGAAGCACATGTTCAGGAATGTGCATTTCATTGTTCAAGAAGGAACACATATAGGAATTTGTTACAATTGGGAGTCTATTGGCCAGGAATGAAAGAAAGCGTACATGAATATGTCACAGTATGTATTGTATGTTCATCAAAACCGCCAGCCGAGTATTCAACATTATATCAGATAATGATCGCTCCAGAATGGAGTCAGTATATTGTTGAATATCTCACAAATAGAACTTTCCCAGAAGGAACGTCAAAAGCTCGTCAGAAATCTGTAGAGACAGAAGCTAGAGATTACGCTTTAATAGGAGATCAACTCTATAAGAGAGGTAAAGACAACCAGCTTAGGATTTGCGCATCAGAGTCTGAGTATGTGATAATCCTGGAGCAAGCTCATGGAGGAGTAGGTGGAGGCCATTTCTCAGGTGATAAGACAGCAAAACTTGTCTTAGCCGCAGGAATATGGTGGCCAACATTACATATGGACGCTGAGGAATACGTTAAACGGTGTGATGACTGTCAGCGGACCAAAGTACCACTTAAAAGAGATGATATGCCGCTTAGACCAATGATGGGGGCAAGAGCTTTTGCAAAATGGGGGATTGATTATGTCGGACCCATTTCACCTCCTGCATATAAGACTCATGCACAATACATCATTGTGGCTACAGACTATCTAACAAAGTGGGTCGAAGCAAAGGCAACTCAAAAAGCAGATGCCAGGACCACGGCACAATTTCTGTATGAATACGTCTTTGTACGATATGGATTGCCAATAGAAATTGTGAGTGATCGAGGCACACATTTCATAAATGAAGTGATAGAGATCCTTCTAGATGAATTCATGGTAATCCATAGGAAATCAGCCCCGTATCATCCACAAGCAAACGGACAAGCTGAAGCAACAAACAAAACCATATGCACGGTCCTTACGAAGATTGTATCTAAGTCGAGAACTGACTGGGACCAGAAGTTGCATTCAACATTATGGGCATATAGGGTAGCATATAAAACATCAATAGGAACGACCCCATATAACATGGTTTTTGGGCTAAATGCTATCTTGCCAATAGAATTCTTGATTTCAACCTTAAGGGTGGCTAAGGATCTAGAGTGGACAGGGCACGAGCTCTCTGATAGAATAGATGACCTGGAAAAGCTAGATGAGCTTCGCCTAAAAGCAGTAGCTTCCATCTACGCTCAAAAAAGGCGACAAAAGGAATTTTTTGATAAGCATGTGCGGACTAAAGAGTTTAAGGTTGGGGACTATGTCCTAGTTTACACTCTGAAACAGCATGCTAAAAAGCTTAAAAAGCGAGGGATGGGACCTCTGGTGATTAAAGATCTATCACCAAGTGGAGCCGTCAAGCTTGCTACATTAGACGGAGAAGAAATGCCCAATTGGATTAGTGGATGCAGAGTGAAAAAGTATCTTTTGCCGCTAACCCAAGACATGCTTCTCAAAATACATCAAGAAAAGCTGCGTGTCCAGAAAAAGAAAAAGATTGAGGAGGAAGCGCAAGCCGAGGCGAAGGAAAGAATGGAGAAAAGAAGACTACTGCGTCAGAAACAGCGCAATGAAGGAGCAATACGAATAAACGCAGTTAGTATAACAGAAATGGGGAATGACAAAGAAGAACCCATCATTGAATGCAAAGTAGGAACCAACCAAATCAAAGCCAGAGCACTATTGGATTCAGGAGCTCAAGCTAACCTACTTTCACTCAGTTTGTATAGACAATTGACAAATGACACTAAACTACAAACTGCCAAGCAAGAGTTAAAAAGTTACTCTGAGAATTCAATCAAAACTGTCGGATGCACAGTTTTACATATACAGATTAACCAATATGTGTATCCTCATATGTTTTACGTGGTTGAAGACCAAGCTACACAACATCCATTATTGCTAGGACAACCATGGCAGAAGCAATACAATGCAATGATTGACTGGAGTTCTAAATCAGTGCTTATCAAATACGAAGGTGAAAGTCAATCAGTTAAGTTCACCAAAGGAGCAGAGCCAACTCCAAAGGAAGAATCCACGGACAAGGGCAAACAACAAACAGAGGAAAAGAAGAAGCAATGGCAACCAAAAGTTTCTATACAACCGGATTACTCTTCGACGAGGAATTCTCAACAGTGGATAAGGAAGACAAGCAATATTATAACAGCTCAACCTTGGAAAAAAACGGAGTCAAAGATGGTATGGAGACCAAAAAAGGTGGTGCCAGAAAACACAAACAGAGTCTTCAATACCAGACAACAGAGTGATCCCCGACAATCAAGGAAAGTAAAACAGATCTGGATTCCAAAGAAGGTCATGACGGCACAAAGCTACAGCAAGCAAATTTGGATCCCAAAGATTTGTAAAAAGGAACTCCCTTCAATACAATCAACGGAAACTCCTAGGTATTTCAAGGCGAGGAAATCAACACACAGAACAAAGCAGGTTTGGGTCGCAAAGAGTTTGTGGCAAGCACAAGCAAAGCGGAAGCAGATTTGGATTGTAAAAAAAGACAACAAGGTAACGAAGAATCCATCTACTGATTCTACTACTGAAGTGCCAAAACCAACCCAAAACCCGACCACCAATCCTTCAATCAAACAAAGAGCAGCTTTATTGGAAAGACTGTTGTATCATCGCTCTACAATTACATTGGGAACTTATGACCAAAACAACTACAATGCTTCACCCACAGACACTTCATAGTCGTCCGGGAGGACTCAGACTCGGAGGGGGGGAGGTATACAGGAGCTACAAAGCAGCTACAAGCGGAAAAAACAAAGAAAAACAAAAATTATATTACAAGGGCAGTGTCTTACATGATTTTGCAATTTTTTATGTTTGATTGCGGATATTGATAATATTTATGCCCTTATATACCTTGTTTTGCAACAAAGAAGAGATCAGATGATGAATTTGGGCCTCTAGATGTGTAAATATCACTAAATAAGAGTGTTTTTGGAGCTAAAAAGTGGAAAAAGTGGTAATCCAAGTCCAAAAAATCACAAAGAAGTGTATATTCATATACACAGGGTTACCAGCTATTTATCGTGTATGTTTGGAATTTTTTGGCTTCAATTTGCTATTTTCCTTTATTTTTTATGATTTTCTTAATAAAAGTAAAAGAAAAATAAAAAAAGCAGGTGAAATGAGATCGGAAAAAAGAAAAGAATAGACGGTGATGATCCTAATGACAAGGGCAACCCATGGTAAAAATGGGGTACAATTCTGAAAAAGTTGCGGAAAGCCCGAAATGACAGAATTTTGGCAAAGTGGACAGATTTCTCAGAAACAGGTCAAATGGAGTCCAAATTGAGAAATTTCAAATCCTAAAGTGCATTTCACGACGAGATAGGAGCAAATGTCAAATTTGGTAACAAGTGATCCGGGAAGCCCGAAGTTAAGTATTTTTCACTTCACTATCAAGCTCATTTCCACTATTACCTTCTTGGAGAGAGCAAAGAGCACACAGGAGCATCCGACCTTCTACCGCCTTCTACGACTGCTACGAGAGCTCAGAGGACACCAGACATGAGAGGTAGACTCGTTGCCATAAGCTTTTGATGCTTATCGTTAACTTTTGTCGCGAAAACTCACCAAAACCAAGAAACAAGAGCAGACGGGGAATGGGGAAGAACGCTAGGTAGGGGCACAACCGCCTAACCAAACCTTGCAAGAACTTAGAGGTGGGTTACCCTAGTATAGGAGATGAGTTTCTAGCACTCAAAGCTCGAGAAAGAACGACTGGAAAAACCCTAGGTCAACAGAGCCTGCAAGAGGCAAACAGAAAAAAGTTGTCGGAACGACACAAAACTTCTCAGGAAGCTTAACAACATCGAGGGCAATGCAACCATGGAGTATCTCCGGGTTTGGATCACCAAAAGTAGGTCGGAACAACCGATTCGGCTGCGGACACACAAAGCGTCATTTTGGCATAACGGCTAAAATTGACGACCAAATGACATGAAACTTCACGAGCAGTTTCAACTATACATGGATGACTTATGTTTGCAAGCAAAACCCAAAAGAAAGCTGATTCACTTACCGATGGTGAAAAAGACGCTTTCGAGCAACCAAATGGATAAAGATGGAGAACGGGGAGCCAAAGTCAAGTCCAACCAACTGGATGGCTTCGCAACATATCCAATGAGCTGGAAATGCAACTCTCAAGAAGAAAAGTTGAAGAAATTCAACTCCAAGGCAAAAAGACGACTTCGGAGACTGAAATGCCTATAAGGGGGCTTTTTAGCTAAACTGATGACTTTTTAAGTTGAAAACTAGTTAGCAGGGCTTAGGGCACTAGCACAAAGCATTCTTTGCACAAAAAGACCAACATTTCAAGAAAAGACATCATACGCGTATGATGTCTCACAGCATGATTTTCACATTCATTTCAACATTTGAGTGCATAGCCTCATTCCACATGTTAATCACATCCTATGAACCAAGTATCATGAGAATTGGAGTTAGAAAACCCAAGGAAAACCAAAAAGACGCAAAGTAGGCCATAAAATTGATTTTTGGTCCTAATTTTGTCAAAATAACTCCAAACTCATTGAAACTTTGTAGGATTGTTGATTAACACATCTACAAGCTATCTGGAACCAAAAAGCACCATTTTGACACAAAAGACATCATACGCGTATGATGTCTATTTGCACTTACAGAGCCAAAAATGCTCATTTGTCATCATACATCCATTATATATATCTAATACATGCTACATATGAGGTTTGGAACCATTTGGTCAAGTGGATCACCCCATTAGCCCAATTAAGAGAAAATCCTTCATACAAAGCCTATTTTTGTCCCAAATCCAACATATTCAAGTCCAAACCAAGATTTGAGTATAAACAGTCCTTCACTAGCACATGGAGAGTCCACAGAACCAATCCCATGAAAAATTGATGAAAAAGACATCATACGCGTATGATGTCTCCAGAGCCATTTTTATTCCAAATTCTATCCAAACTTGATAAATCCACTGAATAAGCCTATCTAAAGCCAAAACCAAGCTTATAGAGAAAATTGGTCCAAAAATGCACTAAAAGACATCATACGCGTATGATGTCTCACTATGTGATTTTGGCACCTCAGGGCTTCAACCACCAAACAGAAGTGTTCTACATGCCATTTGAAAGTAATCCACCAAGTTTTATCCAATTTGGATCATAAAATCCATTTCCCTTTCAAAATTTTGCCAAGAGCCTGAATTGGACTGAACTGGCCAAAACTTGACCAAATGGGATCCAAACTCAAATCCAAGCATATGATACTCATGTATACACTATCAGCTACAAGCACAACCAATATGAAGTCATTCTGACACAAAAGACATCATACGCGTATGATGTCTCAAGCATGTTTTTGAGCCCAGTTTGCATATTTTTTCACCAACATTGCATCCTTAGGCCTTGAATAGCTCATGTTTCAATTTTCAAGTCATTTGAATAGTTAAAAGCTTCATTTCGGCTTTCAGTACTAAAAAGACGCTAACTTCTGTAATTGGAGTTACAGGATCCATGGATTCCGCTAAGTCATCGGCAACTAAGAGAAAAAGACCAACCATCAAGGATGCTCTTGCAGAAGCAGAACCTTTTGATATTCCAACAGAAACCCTCAAGCCAACCAAGACTTGGGTGGAGGAAGCAGTACTAGAAAAAGAGGGAATAAAGATCTACCAGGGGACTTTCAGAGATCCTCAAGGGCAATCGGTCGATGTACCTATGATCCCACGAGAATTAGTGGATTATAGCAGATCAGAGAACATCAGCAGATACCTGGAAAAGGCTGACTTACACAGGTTCTTCACCTCAAGACCATCAGGTGTAGACACAAGAAGAGTGTATGAGTTGGCAACATCCATTCAGAAGGATGGGAAAGCCACGTTGACAGCCATGGATGGAGAAACAATTGAAGTACAGATCACTCCATAGCTCATTGCAGATGCATTGAAGCTGCACAACAAAGGGAGTTCTGTCAGAGAAAGAAGGGAGGCCATAGAGGTCTATGGATCAAAGAAACAAAATACAACCTACGGAGATATGGCAGATCAACGAGCGGCAACCCTTTGCCGATTATACAACCAGTTTTTCCATGTGTGCAGTAAAAGACCGCAGAAGTATACTACACCACCCCATGCCATTGCGACAACCATCACATGGGCACTGAAGAGCAACGTGCCAAAAGAGGTGAATTATGCTCAATACATCCACGAGCAAGTAATCGCCATGCACAACCAGAAGCCAAAGTACATAGGAGGAGGAGAAATCCTAACAAGAATAGCTTATGAAGCTATTGGAGCCAGAGATCAAGGGCCACAGGTTCCCTCCCAGAATGAGTGGCTTAGAGAAGCCGATGAGGAGGAAGAACAGCAAGAAGTATCCAAGAGGGCGTCCACAAGAGCACGCCGAAAACTAGAAATAGTTTCAGAACCTGAAGAGGCTGTGGACGAGCCGCTCAAGAAGAAAGCGAAGAAAAAGGCCGATCCCAAGCAAACCAAAAGTCAAAAAGCCGCAAGAATGGAAAGGCTAGTAGAGCAGTTTAGAGCGGAAAGAGCTCTAAAGGGGGACTTTGAAGAAATGTGGGTGCCGGACCCCAGTAAAGTCGGAACCAGCTCAGCCAGGCCACATGTTGATCAATATGATCAATATATTAGAGCTTATGAGGAGTCGGAGGCCATACTGGAGCAGCAACCTGTCGAGCCTTATACTGAAGAGGAAGTACAGCTTTTAAAAGCTGAGCTGCAAAAGGACGACAAGGGGAAGAAGAAAGTGGATGAGTCTACTGAACCTCAAGAGAAAGACGAGCAAGCAAACAAAGGGAAAGCCAAGATGACTGAGGAAAATCAGCCCTCTTTTACTGTTGTACCAAGCCCGAAGAAGATGGAAATTATTGTGGAGGAAACCACAATAGAAATAGAAACAGAAGTTATGGAAAAGACGGAGGCCGGGACCAAGGAAAAGGAGATAGATCCAGTTCAGCAAAAGAAAGATGATTATGAGGATCTGGTAGCGATCGGATACAGTGAAGAGGAGGCCCTGGAGGCAGTTTATGGGATATCCCTACGAAAACAAGATGACCGGAAAGGGACGAAGGAAAAGACAAAAGGTACAATGGAGAGTAAAGAGAAAATGGACGAGCCGAAGCCATTGGAGGTGGTGGCAGAAAGAGCTGTCAAGTTGACAGATGAAGATGAAAAAGACATGCACATGGTGCATGAACTACTTAGCAAGATTAAAGAAAGATCCAGAGCAAAGGAAGTAGCACTTGAGACAGCAAAACAAAAGGAAGCAGAGTTGCAGAAGAAGTTAGAGAATGCTATGACTGAATCTGAAAGTCATAAAGCATCACTCTACGACGCAGAAAACGAGAGAGACGGCTTGATACTCCAACTAGCCGAAGCTTCAAGAGAGGTAACAAGTTCACAGGAAGCAAAGGAGCAAATAGAAGATGAGCTGGAGGCAGCCAAGGATGAGCTCATTGAGCTAAGGGAAAGAGTCGAACTTCAAGAAAGGACAATCACGAGACTCAGGACCACCCCTAGAGCTAGCAGAGCAGGAACAGAACAAGAGGGAGCCCTCGTTCCAGCTCTGGAAGATCAGGTCAGAAGTTTGCAAAGAAAGCTAAGGTTAGAGCAAGTGCAAAGATTGCACATGGCGGAGGGATCATTGGCTGCAGAGGAGAGGCTCACATCAGAAAACCAAACACTAAGGACAGAAAATGAGGCCCTCCGCAAACAGCTCCAAGACCTCCAAGAGCAACAAAGAAGAGAAACAGAGCCACCACAAGAAAAAGCAGGGGGAGCAGCCATAGAGCTACTTGAAACTGGAGAGGCAACCACAATTGAAGATCCAGCCCCAGTTCAAGAAGTGGCCTCGACTTCAGAAATCTCTGAAGAAGAAGAACAAAGGCTCCAGGACCAAATAGAAAAGTCAACAGAGGAAAGTGCCAAGGCGGAAATGGAATGGGAAAGGAGACTCCTCATCTCCATTAGACTTCAAGGTTTAGACACAAAAGTGCTCCATGAAGAGTGGATGCAACCCAGCCTGCCTTTCCCTCTGATGAAATTTGAAGTGATAAAGACGAAAAAGAGAATAGAGGAGGAGCAGTATGTCGCTCTTTACGAAGGCGACATCACAAAGGATGAACAATCAAAGAAGATTGTAGATTCTCAACCTAGATGGAGGAAAGGTTGGCTGAACAAATACCCAGCCTACCTCATCTACTTGGTAGAGGCTCCAAAGGAGATTCGGGAGGATGCAACCTTCTGCCCGGTGCCAAGAGTCAGAAGCTGGAAAGAGCATGGCAGGATTGCAGAAAAGAAGCCAAATTGGCTTAATTACCCAAGGATGCCAGGACCAAAGGAAGGAGAGAGAATAGGTAAAGATTACATGGTGAAAACCCTAATGGGCACCATCAAACTCTTTACTGGCTCTCCTGACCTTTCGTGTCAGATGCTAAAGAAAATCTGCAGGACTCTCTTAGCATGCATTGAAGTGTTCGCGCCAGATAAAGCCACGACCTCGAGTCTACTATCGACGGCCGACACAGTGACGGATATGATGTATGATCTTTCATTGCAGCCATCACCAAAGGTGTTACATCTCTTATACCAAAGAATTATGTTTTTGCCTAGCTTCCACATGCAAACATTCGAAGAAGCTTTCTACACCGGCTTTTTCACTCACGATTCGGCCCAACCTTGACCATCGGCAACCTACGCTACGAATCACATTTGCAGATGCTCAAGACGACAGGACTCTATTGACCAAGCATAAAAGTCATGTCAGGGACGACATGAACGCGGAGGGGGGGAGTGTTGAGCCAGCAGAGGATCACACCCACATTTTTGCTCACACCCATCATTTTGTAACCATTGATTGTAATAAATGTCTTTCCGACATTAATTTTGATTTGAGCCATTCATTAAGTAACGGGACTCAATTGAGTTTCCAGCTTGTAATCCCGAGGTAATTTCACCTGTTAATGTAAATAATTAGAGATGTTCTCACCTCCAAGGCTGAGGTATATAAGCCAAAGTTTTGTAACCTAAAGGAAAGATTCAATTATTAATCAAAGTGAGTTTTTGAGCGCCGTGACTGTGTCTGAGAGAGAGAGAGAGAGAGAGAGAGTCTTATCTCCTTGCTACGCGAGCTACGGGACCGCCATTGGAGAAGCGACACCGCCATTGTGTTAGCAACGGTGAGAGCTACGCACAGATACCAAGAGTGCGCGCTATCGGCTTCTACGTGTGGTAAGTTCCTACGAGCTTCGGTGTGAGTTTTCTTCCAACTCGTGTGTCGGAATAGAGCGTGCAGCATATCTATAGAACCACAACGAGTAGAGCTACACATTAGTACCATCGGGGTCAAGTTTCGGTCACCTGTATTTTTCGGCCTGTCTTCATACGCATTTACCGCACGGAGTGGTTATAGGTTGATTTTGCAGTTCAAGTCTTTAGGGTGTTGTTCTTACCTAGTGTATAGACTTCCCCTTGAGTTTGAGATCGATTCAATGATTCTAGATCCTGTTTCGTATAGCATTCGTTCGTAGTACGGATTTCAGTCACTTGCGTATTTTAGAACTTAGATTTGATTTCCTTAGTAGTGATTGTCATTAGAAGGTCGAGTAGGTGATTTGACACCCACCTAGTTGTTTCCATGCGCCTGCGGGTCAAGCTCCGTCCTCGTCTGACAAATTCTGTTGTTGGTTGAGTTCTCGCTATTTAGCTTCCGCTAGCGGCGTAACCGCCTTAACAGGTATTCAGGATATTTTCAAATTAGAATAGCAGAAGAGGACCAACCAAAAACCACCTTCATCACACCTTGGGGATGTTCTGCATTCAGAGTAATGCCTTTTGGGCTCACCAATGCTCCTAGCACCTTCATGAGATTCACAATATTTGTATTTCAGCCATTCTTTGGAAAATCCATAAGAGTCTTTATGGATTATTTCTGTATTTATAGTTGTAGATCACTTCATTGCCAAAAGGTTGAAGAGGGGCTTAAGAGGCTCCATCAATTTGGGGGACAACTCAACCCAGAGAAGTGTCATATCGGTGAATCTCAGGTGGTTTTGCTAGGCCATGTGGTTTCTTCACAAGGAATTCAAGTGGATCCCTCTAAAGTAGAGGCCCTTTTGTCATTATCTCCACCAACAACAACTAAGGAGCTAATGACCTTCAACCACAAAGTGAGGTACATGTCTCGCTTCATCCATCTCCTAGCAGAAGCCATCGCCCCTTTGCATAGGTTGGCAAGCCAATCTACATTTGAATGGGGGAGGGAACATGCAAAATGTTTCGAGGAAGTGAAGGGCATTCTTAGCTCTCTCCCAATCCTAATGCCACCAGATCCAAAGGAGACCTACTATGTCACTCCAAGTGTAGGTTTCGAAGCAATTGGTGTTGTTTTGATGCAAAAAGATCCTAAAACATCATACATGAGGCCGATCTATTTTGCAAGCAAGGTGATGACTCCGGCCGAGAAGGGATACACTGAAATGGAGAAAGTGGTCTTTGCAATCTTGTTTGCGGTAAGGAAGTTTCGATCGTATCTTCTCCCTGTGCCATTTGTTTTTCTCACCTTAGAGCACAATCTACCATATGTAGTACAACACATGAGCCTCTCATCTAGAATAGCAAAGTGGGTGCTTGAACTCCAAGAATTTGAATACACTTTCCTTGTAGAAGATAGCACAAGAGCAGGACTTGCAGACATTCTCACCTACAAAGTGAGAGAAAGGGAAGGATCACGACTACAAAGAGAGGAAGGCTCAAAACAGTTCAAAGTAAAGGAGATTGATAATGCCCATACTTTATGCTTTGACGGAGCTTATCAATGCCAACAAGATAAAGCAGCAGGGGGAATCATCATTTTGAACCCACAAAAGGAGGTAATGGTTAGAAAAGGTATCACTCTACCCAGTGTTCACTCTAACAATGAGGCTGAGTATGCTGCTCTAACCCTTGGGTTAGAAGAATGCAAAGAATTAGGCATACAAAGACTTATTATAAAAGGTGATTCTTTGCTAGTGGTCAGGCAAATCCAAGGGACTTGGAGGTGCAAGAATCGTACATTGTTTGAGTGGCTTAGTAGTGTAAGAGCTTTGATGAAGGGTTTTAAAGCAACACAGGTACAACACATTGTGAGAACTCATAACAAGGAAGCAGACTTACTCGCAAATGAAAAGCTTCAAATGGCGGTAGGAGGTGTGAAACTATATGAACCCAAATATCAAGGTCAAGAGGAGCTAAAAGACATTATCTTCTTTCTACAAGCAGGTGAGTGTCCCAAACACTTAGACAAGGTGCAAAGACATAGACTAGTTAAGAAGGCCACACCTTACCAGTTGATCGGGGATGATTTATATCACAAAGGGAAATATTTGGTCTTGAGGAGAGTACCAGGTGTGCAAGAGATAGAGAAAATTCTTCTTTCATGTCATGATGATGTCTGTGGTGGTCACTTCTCTCAAGATATTACAAGTAGAAAGATTTTACAAGCAGGGTTTATTTGGCCGAGCTTACATCGTGATGTCCAATATTGGTGTAAGGCATGTAAGCCATGCCAAATTGCTGGGGATAGATGACTAACATATGAGCCTCGAGTCCCAATAATATCTTATGGCCCTTTTGAAAAGTGGGGTGTGGATGCAATAGCTCCCCTACCTCGTACTTCTACAGGGAAGGTTTTCATCATCATGGGTGTTGACTACATGACACGATGGGCGGAAGCAACAAGCACAACCCGAATCACAGCTGAAGAGGTATCAAAGTTTATTTTTGATCATATTTGTAGTAGGTTTGGAACACCCCTAGAAATCTTATCAGATCAAGGCCTGGGTTTTAGGGCTGACCTTCTGAATGATCTCTTGAGGAGCTTAAAAGTGAAACACCTGCATTCCACACCCTACTATCCTCAATGCAATGGATTGGTGGAAAAAGTGAATGGAATGATATGTAAGATCATTTCTAAGCAGGTTGTGGACCGGCCTAATGATTGGGATCGCCATTTGACGGTTGCTCTTTGGGCGTATAGGACATCTTTCAAGGTATCTACCCAATTCACCCCTTTTCATCTAGTTTATGGACAGGAAGCAATTCTCCCCATTGAGGTAGAGCTCTCAAGCTTGCGCGTTCTTGCAAGAGTGGCAAAAAAACCAAAAGAGGTTCTACATGAAAGGATCTTAGATCTCCAACGACTTGAGCTAGATAGAGA
Organism: Adiantum capillus-veneris; assembly: GCF_014529385.1. Lineage (NCBI taxonomy): Eukaryota > Viridiplantae > Streptophyta > Polypodiopsida > Polypodiales > Pteridaceae > Adiantum > Adiantum capillus-veneris. Next base: position 71,576,181 of record NC_140954.1, read on the forward strand.
AGAGTCCATTGATCACTACATCACCAAAGCGACAAGCCAAAGGGATAAAATCAACAAGAAGCTCAAGGGGAAAGGATTGAAGGAAGGTATGTTGGTTCTTCGCTATGATAACCGACTTGATACTCAACTTGACAAAAAGTTTTTGCAAAGATGGGAGGGACCTTTCATGATAAAAACAAAGTTTGGGAATGGTAGTTACAAATTAGCAGATTTATCAAGAAAACTCCACAAGACCAGAGTCAATGGATGGAGATTAAAGCCCTACTTTCAACGTATCAATCCGTTGATAGGCAGTCATCTGCCTACATCGTCTAAGCTCCAAATTGACATGGCTCCCTTCGGCTTGGCAAATGCTCCACCTATTTTTAAAGCTTTGATGTGCAAAGCAGAACCAGCCTTGGAATCTGAACATACCCAAGGCAACCCTCCCATCTCCGATTTATGGGATTGAGGTAATGAAAAGCAGGTCTAATGGAGTAAAAGAGTGCATGACACTCCTCCTATTGAAAAAAAAAAAAGTGGAAAAGGAAAAATGACAAAAAAAAGAGAAAAAAAAAAGAAGAAAAAGAAGCAACACCGTCCTCCTAAAGATATAAATATCTCTAGGCTTGGGGGAGGGCTAATATGAGTGGCATAAAATGGTAACCATCTTTTTGCAACATTTGTCAGCCTACTCAACGTCCTCTTCCTCATATGTGTATATATTCTTCTACGCTATTAATTTATCTAGAGTAAATTCCCCCTCTTCGTTTAACCTTTGTGGCGACACCTACATTATACTCTTCCCAAAAATGTCACCTTAGTCATATATTTATATTACCACCCTTTTCCTTTTTGCTTTGTAAATAGAATAAGCATACAATAACCAACTATATACCCCCAAACTTTCTTACCTCTTGTGAATTAGTAGTAGAAAAATAATATATCCATCTTCCACCCCATATAGATAAATTCCCATGGAAATCAACTCTCCACTTGTCTTTACCAAAGATTATGATCCCTCTCTACAAGTCTTCTATGCCCCCTACATAGGTGGCCCAATATCTCTTAAGAATATACATATAGTTTCTCTCCTTTCAAAAAGACTCCAATTGTATATTCTTTTCACAAGAAAATAATATTAGGCCCTCCTCTATTTGTTTAAGCATCATAGCCTTTTGAAAAAGCATGATTCCCCTTGGATGCATACAAGCAAAGGGCCCATACAATAAGACTTGGAAGCAAAAGGTTCCCTAGCCTAGTGTGGACCTTCCAAACCGAATTCCTTGGTGCATGGGCATGAAGAATAGTCCAAATTCATATCAAACATGTTTAGAAGGTCAATTTTGCCTTTTGAAGCATGTCATTCCGAGCTACAGGTAAAAAGTTATGGTCAAAAAAGTGTAAATCTGTCAGATTCGCAGCAAAAGGGAACTGTAAATCAAGTAAATCAAGAGGGTGAGATCTTATTTTTCCCCTACTCATCTTCTAGAAGAGCAATGATTGTTCAAGGTCACTTGCATGTGATGGGACCAACCTAAAGATGCTTTCTAAATGCCAAGACAGACAAGTTGAGATACCCCGCAGGAGCCACCCGTAGGGCCTCATGGTGGGGCCCACCTACATTATGCACCCCTATGGAGCCTTCACGGTCTAAGATGATATTTTTGGTGAATAAATAGTCCCTTTTATGTCCAATATTCAATGAGTGGTCAAAGGACACTTAATAAGGTCTAATCACTTACTCTAATTAAGTGTAGCATAATCCCACTCCTACACAACTATAAATAGCCCCCCTTGGAGAGACTCAAGGACACACACCTATATTTTCAACTTCATGTTGTTTCTTGATCAATAGTAGAGAAAACCCCAACTCTCCCTCTTTCACATCCTCCCTCCTAACCCTCCTCTTTGGAGGAAGTGCAACTCTATTCTCCACTCTTTCCATTCTACAATCTCTTACTCCATCAACCCAATAAATCATTTGTAGCACCTCAATAACTTGTAAATACATCATGATCTCTCTCATGGTTATGTTAATGATCATGAAATCATCTTCAAAACTTTCAAGTGTCGCAATTCGTGATGGTTAGCCAGCGTCTGTCCTCCCCTTAAAAGGTGTGCGAGAAATCAAGTAAGTGTTCTATTCTCAATTTACCATTGGTTTGTTTCTCCACACTTATTCAATTGGTCTAAAGAAATTTCTCACTCCAACTCTCTTTTGCTTCATTACATATGCATGTGGCTACCTCTCATGGTGATTTTATTTGTGTCACGGCATTGCATAGATGGAGATGAGCTCTCTATGCAAAGTGTGTTAGTTTGATGTAAGTGATTCTCTTGTGTGTTTGAGAGGCAAGTCTTGTGCGCATGATTTTTTGATGAGTGCTTGAGAGAGGAAGAGTTTGGATGTATTATGGGTATTCTTATGGGGAGAAGGTGAATACTATTCCACAAATTGCATATTTCATTTTGATGCACGGCATTGGGTTGCATAATCGTTGATGGTGTTCAAGTGTCCAAAGTGTATATAGAGTAAGGGGGTTTTCAAAGTGTGTTGCTTGAGTGGGTGAGTGCAAGTGTTATTTTGATTGGTTTCCTTCTCCACTCCCAAAAGAAGGTGGTGCCCCAAGTAGTGTGCGTACCTTTTTACGAACATTTTGTGAGGGTAGGCCCATTGGTTTGGGTTTAGAGGCCCCATTTCAGAAAGCTCGCCCTCAATAGATTAATTTCTCTCTCTTCTTGAAGTATTGTTCATGCCTATCTAACTAGGTGTTATGGTTTTTTTGCTCTCTCCATCCAAGCACTCTTGCTATGCTCCTTAGGAATCTATTCTAATGAAATTTTCACTATGTCCATGTTATTTTCCCTACACACAAGTTACTAGACCATTAAATTGGATGCTTGTGGGAAGACTTTTGAGTCTTCCCACATCCCTATCAAGGAGGAGGAAAGCCATTTTTGTAGGGGATGAGAGAGAAACACACACACACTCTTCCAAGCTCCCTTTACACAAAGGGCATAGTGGACACATGTCAGCTTCTTAGCCCAGTTTCCCCCAAGGTGCATTCAAATCCTATTGGATGGCCATAGAGGTGGACCAATGAGAATTAGGCTAAAGTAAAATTAGTTTAATTCATTTAAAAACACTTGGTAAAAGAACCAATAGAAATTAAGCTCTCTAGAAGACTATTGGACATTCTCCCAAGGGGTCCAATGAGCATTCAGTAACCCAATGGCTGGCCTGATTTCTATTAGCTAGAAGACTAAGAGGTCCAATGAGAGTTTAATTGCTTACTTTAAATACCTAAATCTCTCTCAAAAGGGGAAAGGGGGACACATGTCACAAGGATATCACTTATCTTCTTAATTGTCATTGGCTAAGCTTTGCAGGGGCCAACAGGATGCCAGCATCAGCAAATAGCAAGAGGGGTCGACCAAGAGAGAGAGGGGGGGGGGGGGGGGTGATTTTTGCAAGGCATTATCACACACACACTCACACAAGCTCACATGTCACAAGTCTATCACTTATCTTCTTAATTGTCATTGGTGGCTAAGCTTTGCAGGGGCCAACAGGATGCCAGCATCAGCAAATAGCAAGAGGGGTCGACCAAGAGAGAGAGAGAGAGAGAGAGAGAAGGGGGGGAGGGCTGATTTTTGCAAGGCATTATCACACACACACTCACACAAGCTCATGTGTGAAGTAAAGAAGACTATCTCCTTCTCAAGCTTTAATGGAAAGCTCATCATCTACTCCAAGCTTGTGAGAAGGGAGGCCTACACCAACAACTCTTGGCTTTGTGATGCAAATCCAAACAACATCCAAGCTCCAATGCATGCTCATCTCCTCTACCATGCTAATTACTAAGCTATGCTAAGATATTAAGAGTGATTATGTGAGCATAAATACTTCTTTCTCGTAAGAATACTCCTTCCTCTTGATCTACTCTCATACCCCGCTAGCTCTCACCATCTTGGAAGGTGTGTGAGGTCTTAGGTCTAAGACCATGAGGGAATTGATGTTGTGTTTTCAAGTGTAAGCTTGGTGCTTGAAGCTTCCATCTTCATTGCACCAACAAGTTATTGAAGGGACACAAAGTATTTTATTGTAAAATGTCTCCCTTGATGGGGGAAACCTATAATACAAAGCCTTTTGGAGGGGGGACTAGCTCCATCTAAATCCAGTCCCAACTATTGTCAATAGCTTAATTTCTCTCTCTTTTTGAAGTATTGTTCATGCCTATATAACTAGGTGTTATGCTTTTGTTGCTCTCTCCATCCAAGCACTCTTGCTATGCTTATTAGGAATCTATTCTTAATGAAATTCTCACTATGTCTATGTTATTTTCCGCTATACACAAGTTACTAGACCATAAAATGTTACAAGAGCCTCCCCTATATTATAGGCCATCATCATTGGCATTCGGAGTGTCCACATCAAAACTGTACCTCGGATCTGGAGAGTCAGTGGAAGATCCTCCCCTGCCTCCTCCAAAGCAAGCATCAAAACAAGAGCCTCCCCCTGACCCTTGTCTCTGTTGGCTGCCAGTGGCTCCTAGAGCCACACAAACTACATCATTTGCTCCGCCCTAAAGAAGAGCAAGGAGCATCAGGGCTAGGATGGCTTGATGGTCATAGCGAGGAGGGTTGATGCGAGGGAATTGTAGGAGGGGGTGCCGAGGGAAATGCTGAAGGAAATGTAGTACTATGGGGGGCCAAGGGATACGGTGAAGGAAATGTAGTGGGGGGTGCTGAGGGAAAGGGTGAAGAAAAGGTAGTGGGGGCCTTTGAGGGCATGGGTGAGGGTGAGAGGGAAATCCCATGCTGGGAGAGCTGATGTGGCATTTATGAAGAGAATATCCCTTGTGAAGCTTTCTCGTACTATTGTTGCATGCACAAGGATGAGGTAATTTGAGGATTCATAGGAGCCAAACCAGGAGGAGGACAAGGAGGGGAGTGGTCATAGGGACCGGAGCCCCCATAGTGGAAGAAGTCTTCATCTTGCCCGGCCATGTCACAACTGAAAAAGAGCGAAAGAGAACTCAAATACAACCTAAACATGCATAAAAGTTTGCATGCATTTATATGTATATACACACTCTCACATATACACACACACACACACACATATATGTATATATATGCATACATATATATACACACACACATAAGTACATATGTATACTAGTAGACCTAAGCAGGGACTAGTAGTGCCAAAGGTCTCACTGAACCTCTTTAGTACCATCACAATCTCAACTACGGTAAAACAAGAGGTACGTTGTAATAATCCATGCATGAGTGGATCAATGACCGCAACACCACGATTAAAAATGGACTATACCCAAGAGGAAACGTTTAACCTTTTAGTTCTATGCTCCCTTACTTAGTGCCTACCTACATGCATATATAAGCACACTCTTGCATAGATATGTATATACATACATATATACTTATATGCTTACATATGAAAGTATATATAAATATGTACTATAAATATATACAACAAAAGTCTAACTCTCTACTATACCCCTCTTTTCACTCAAAGTATATAGAGAGGGTGTAAAAGGATAGAGAAAATAGATATAGATTAGATGTAGGGAGAGAGGGAGATAGAGGTTAAAAAATACCTTGTGAAACCCCTCTAATAGAGAGGCCAAACTCATGTTCAAAACCCCTACTTTTGGCATGAGTTTGGCCACTCTATTAGAGGGGTTTTGGCATTCTTATTTGCATGTAATGGTTTGGGTTGCCCATTACATGTTGTTGACGGTTGAACACAGAAGAAGCCTTTCCCAAGTTTTTGTATCACTTATTTTTTAGAAATGGAATGACAATTTGTAATGGTTTAAGCGGTCAGGATTCTTTGTGGGAACAAGCCTCTAAGGAGGAATTGTATATAAGCCAATTTTTGTGACCCTAAGACAACTTCTGAATTAAACTAATATCAGTTTACTGTGCGCTGTTTTTGAGAGAGAGAGAGAGAGAGAGAGAGAGAGAGAGAGAGAGAGAGAGAGAGAGAGAGAGAGTGGTTTCTTCTCTTTCCTACGCACTCTACAGGGCCTCTATTGCAAAAGCAACACCACCAATGTGTTAGCAATAGCTAGGGCTTCAATCCAATGCCAAGCTTGCACGATTTTGGTGTCGTCCACGAAGCGAGCTCCTACAAGCTTCTGGGTGAGTTTTCTTGCAAACTGTTATCCGAGTGGTTATTTCTTTATACCTGTGGGTTCATGGCGAGTAGAGCTACATATTAGGATCATACAAACTGAAAAGTGATGACCTACATTTTGATGTCTATCTTTATACGCGATTGTTGCACGGGGTGGTTCTAGGTAGGATATCAAGTCAAAGTCCATAGAGTAATGACCTCTTGATGAGGAGAGTGTTTCCTATGAGTTTTGTGACTTTTTGAGTGCGTTTTGTCTAGTTTCGGATAGAATGAGCATTGTAGGTTGAGTTGTACTCACAAGTGCATAGGACGTCTAGATTTGGTTTCCTTGAGTAGAGATTGTCTTAGAAGGTCAATAGGTGATTGACATCCATCTCCTTGTTTCCATGCACCTACGGGTTAAGCTTCATCCTTGGTTGACATAGAGTTGTTGGTTTTGTTCTCGCTATGCTAGCGTCCACTCACGGTGTATCTGCCAACATTGGCGCCACTACCGAGGACGAGAGCCCTAGGTAGGTGACCTTAGACTAATCCTACACGAGGTAAAAATCTCCCTGGTTTGCCAAAATTTTATTGCTTTACTTTAGGTAGAATTTGACGGTAGGACTTTTGAGATTGTAGAGAGGTGTGAGTGGGCATACATGGGGCATACATGTCATCGGCATTTGACAATTTTGTTGTAGTTAGTGTAGTTAGGGAGTGAGTGATTTGTGAGGTGTTAAAAGCATAAAATAGTCCATGTGTGGCAGTAAAGCGTTTTTCTACTCATGAATACAAAAACCCCATAGGATGTGTAGGAGTAGGGTAAGTAGAACTTGTGATCTAGAGATGACTATCATAGAATAGATTTTCTTGTTTGCTTGTTTGCATTTGCAATCTTAAGAAGTGAATTTAGGAAGAGAATTGTAATAAACAAGCATGAGTGGATGATTGAACATGGTTGGGTGTTGCTGGGCACAAAAGAATACATCTGCAAGAGATTTGGCTGAGAAAAACTACAAATTTTCAACAGCACACATCATACATGTATAATGTCTTAGGGCATGATAGGAGACCAAATTTTGCAAACAGACTACACCAGAGTGTTTTCAAGGGGGTGTTTTACCCTAAGTGCAATTTGATACCAAGGCTTTGACCAACCCTTAATACCCAAAAGACAAAAGCCAAAAAATCAAAAATGAAAAACTAGGGAATTGGTGATTCTGAGCACGTTTGTTTGCATAGAAATTGGTAAAAGTGTTGAAAATCATTGCTAAGAACTTGTGGAAGCCTGTGAGTAAAATCTGTACAAAAACCCATCAGTAGACATCATACACATATGATGCCTCAAGGGGTGATTTGGCAATCAAATTTAACCTTTGACTTCATACTCACATTCTACATATTGTGTGGAGCACATCGACCAAGTTTCATCTCATTTAGGAAAATAAGTTAAGAATTGAGTGCATATTACTCTTTCCAGGAAGTTCCTGGGTAAAAAGGAGTGAAATGGTACAACTCTGATATCCAAAATTGGATGTGAGCACATATACATGATGCACATATCAAGGGGTAGTTGTAAGAGAAACAGAAGTCCATTCAAGGCAAAAAGCCATCATACATGTATAATGTCTTTTTGGTCAGGATTGAGTCAAATTGTGCATATGAGTATACCCTTGTGATCTATAACAGATAATGAGCACATAAAACCAATGTCATCAAGTGGGAAGCACTATTGGAGCTAAAAAGTGCCAAAATATGGCTTGAGACAAGTGTATGACTGCATTGCTCATATCTAGCACAAAAAGTATTGAGATTGATTTAGGAAAGCTTCTGAGAATTGCTTGCATGGTAGAGAATCTCTGGAGTGGAAATCTTCTCATTTTGGCCAAATAGACATCATACACGTATGATGTCTCAAGGGCATATTTAGAGACCAAAGCTGACTTTAGGGTTAAGCTAGGGGTCAAGCACCTCAAGGAAAGCTTAAGGACCCAGTTTCACCTAAGTTGAGTCATATGGTTGTTTAGAACACCTCTTGAGCAGCTGAGAAATCTTCTGACAGTTTCAAGAGGATTTAACCAAATTCCAGGTGTTAAGACCAGAGAAGGAGGTTGGATTGAGGTTTAATATATCAAGGAGAACCTAAGATTAGAGTTTGAGCTGAATCTTGCATAGTAGACATCATATGCGTTGTTGGGCGCATTTCTGACACCCCGTTTTTTGTAAATTTGTACATACGAACATGACGCCCGATGTCAAAAGGGTGTGTGGGCTTTCTTTTTGTGAGTTTTTTAGTTTGCTTTAGCAAGCACATGTACATGCACTGCAAGTCGCTAGTCTAGTGACAGTTGTCGGGCTACTGTAAGTGCCCGTGAGTGAGTTTTTTGAAGTGAGACTTGTATATAATCAAAACTCATGTACAAACTTAAAAAAAGTTCAGTCAAATATCAGAATTTTGCACGTTTTGGGTCGTGGTGGCTTCTTGATGCTTTTGGATGCAGTTTTTTGCCCTCGACTAGCCTTCCTACGCGTAGTCGGCCATGGCAGCTTGCTGTTCGCGCCAATTTTGCACATAGAGGTACATAGAATTGAAATTTGTGGTCTTCATAGCTTTTGTTGTAGAAAATGCAGAGAATGTTTGAGGCTTGAAAGCATCCCTTTTGGAGTTGTGGTTTGGGAGATATAGTCTATTTCCCACAGCGCACAAGATATGGTAGCTTGCAGGCAGTTTGGTGTATGGTAGATTGTGGAAGCTCTCTTGTTTGGAGATGTGTGTACACTTCAAAATTTTGTTTTTGAAGAGTTATTTGGTGAAGGTGAAAGCTCTTTCTCTCAAGTGCATTGGTCGGCGTGTGCTGTAAATCCATGCCAGGGTAAGTGCTTCCTAATTTTCATGGTGGTCTTTTGGGTGGGCGTGTGCTGGTAAATTCCCAAGAGACCACTTGTCTTTGAGTTGTGGTTTCGTTGAGGTTCTTTTGATACCGTTTGTGGTGCTGATCTTGTGTCTTCAATGCTCTTGGGAGACATAGCTATAGAGGTGCCCCTTGCTCTTGTTTTCCCAGCAGTGTTTTGGTGCCCCCACTGAGGAGTGCTTCAAGTTACCTTCAATCCTGATGGTGTAGACATAAATTTGCAGCCATGGTCAATCTCAGTGATGCCTTGTTGAGGATGAATGACGTGATGAAACAATTGAAGCTAAGCAAGGTAGAAGAGTTGGACATGCATTACATGAGGTTTTGCTCTCTCAAGCAGGAGCTAGAGGTTCTTGAGGATATGGTTCTGGATACAAAGGAAGAGAAGTTCTTGTTCATTGGTACCCTTCCAGGATGTTTGGGCATTGAAGTTGCTTGCATTGACTTTTTTGGTGTGAAAGGCATTGTTGATTTCTTGAAGCAAAAAAGACGGTTGGAAGATGTCAATCAGTCTTCTACTTCTTCATGTATTTCACACAAGAGCTCCTCTGTCACTAGTGATGATTGTAGTAATGATGATGAGGTTGAGTCAGATGTAGAAGATGAGGTTCTCTCTCTTGGTGATGTAGATATTGATGAGGAGTTTTGTGCAAGCAATATTGTGAAAGAAAATACCTTGGAGTGCATGTATGACAAAGAGGGCAACGATATAGCTGATTTGGATGCATGTCTGAATGATTGTAAAGATGAGGACTTGTCTAGCTCTATGTGCTTGCGTTATATGCCTTTGGATGATTTTGATTGTGAGGTAGATGACATTCATATTGAGATTATGGATGATCTTTTCTCTCCTCCATCTTATGAGTTGTTATGGTACCCTGATGAGTTGTGGGTATGTGGACCCATTTGGGATACTGATATTAATGTTTGTGATGTTGATGATGCTATTGGTGACACTGAGTTGCCTGCTAGTTATGATTTTCATTGTGAGCAAGAGGATGGTTTGAGTGATGTGGATGGTGATGGTAGTCTTGATTGGGGCTTCGATGACCCACAAGTTGAGATGGATGAGGAGATGCAAGTTAGTGTGTGCCAGGCATTGTCAAGGGTGAAGACGCTTATGAAAACCTCACATGCATGTGTGGATGTTGAAGAGGATTGTAGCTTGGAAAATTGGGATAGCCATGATGACATGGATACAGTGGATCTTTTGTCTTGGCTTGATGTGAGTGATACATCTCATGATGATGAGAATGTTTATCCATGGTATTTTGGTTTGTATGACATGTACGTTGATGGTTGGAGCTCACTAGTGATTGATGATTGTTCTTATGACTTTGAAGGATGCCACTATGTGTGCACGATGGATGCAAGGGATAATACTTTTCCATTTGATCATGGTAAGGGTATATGGTGTTGACTCCATTGTACATGATGTATCTTTGTACATAATATTTTGCATAGTCTACTGCTGAGCATGAATGCTCTAGCAGACTGGGGGGTTGGCAAACTATGTTGGGCGCATTTCTAACACCCCCTTTTTTGTAAATTTGTACATACGGACATGACGCCCGATGTCAAAAGGGTGTGTGGGCTTTCTTTTTGTGGGTTTTTTATTTTTCTTTAGCAAGCACAAGTACATGCACTGCAAGTCTCTAGTCTAGTGACAGCTGTCGTGCTACTGTAAGTGCCCGTGAGTGAGTTTTTTGAAGTGAGACTTGTATATAATCAAAACTCATGTATAAACTTTAAAAAAGTTCAGTAAAATATCAGAATTTTTCAGGTTTTGAGTCGTGGTGGCTTCTTGATGCTTTTGGATGCAGTTTTTTGCCCTCGACTAGCCTTCCTACGCGTAGTCGGGCCATGGCAGTTTGCTGTTCGCGCCAATTTTTCACATAGAGGTACATAGAATTGAAATTTGTGGTCTTCATATCTTTTGTTGTAGAAAATGCAGAGAATTTTTGAGGCTTGAAATCATCCCTTTTGGAGTTGTGGTTTGGGAGATACAGTCTATTTCCCACAGCGCACAAGATATGGCGGCTTGCAGGCAGTTTGGTGTATGGTAGATTGTGGAAGCTCTCTTGTTTGAGATGTGTGTACACTTCAAAATTTTGTTTTTGAAGAGTTATTTGGTGAAGGTGAAATCTCTTTCTCTCAAGTGCATTGGTCGGCGTGTGCTGTAAATCCATGCCAGGGTAAGTGCTTCCTAATTTTCATGGTGGTCTTTTGGGTGGGCGTGTGCTGGTAAATTCCCAAGAGACCACTTGTCATTGAGTTGTGGTTTTGTTGAGGTTCTTTTGATACCGTTTGTGGTGCTGATCTTGTGTCTTCAACGCTCTTGGGAGACATAGCTATAGAGGTGCCCCTTGCTCTTGTTTTCCCAGCAGCGTATAATATCTAAGGGCCAGATTTAGGACTTTTGTGGTTGGATTGAGCTTGCCAAAGTTTTTCAACTAACTCTAACACCCCCTTTTTACAATTCAAATCAGTGTGAAGAACATATATAGGGAGCCAGTCCTTTACAAAACAAATTTGGATGGAAATTACCCGCAAGGTCATACTAATCAACACTGAATAGTACTGAAGTGAGAATCATTGTTTGACAAAGATTTGCAAAGTCTAAATTTTTGTACATATAGCCATCAACAAGGTCTAGCAAGTCGAGACCAATTTGAAGTACAAACAGTCAACAAATTGGAGAGCTAAAAGACTAGCCTGAATAAGGAATGATCGCGCAACCTTTTGAGATAAAAGGTTTGGATTGAAAGTTGTGTGTTAACGGAATTGATGTATTTAAGATCAGGTAGAAATCTCCAAAGAGATCGGAGATCACTAGGAGACCAGGCCAGCTTAGTGTCTACTGAGGAGAATGTGATCCAAGCAAGAATAGATCCACTATCACCAATTATAGAGGATGGTAGTGGGATTGGCACCTCTTCAGAGAAATCTATTTACCTCATGGTTGACCAAAACATCCTTGTTAACCGATACAACCAAGTGGGAGGAGGTAGCACCTCTAAGAACCCCACTCGGACAATGAGGTATACAACCCTTTACTTAGAAGGACCAAATGCCTATGGGGCTCTGGTATATGCTGATGAAAGGGGACGTAAAAGCATATGTATTGAGGAAAAACAAGTCGATGGAGTGGAAGCCCTTCTAGTGTATGATGATGGGAATAGATTCCGTGATGATGAGGGGATATATTACCTCATTGTTAAGGACCCCAAGAATTATAACAAATACGGGGAAAATGTTGGAAAAAGAAAGATGGTTTTTGAAATCACAGAAATACCTCCTCCGATAGATCTTCTTAACGCCACCCTGGTGTTTCACAAGAAGGTGACTAAAGAAGTGACCAACCAAGGAGTGGTAGGAATCTACAAGTACATGAATGGTAGGGCCAAAACATATTTCCAATGTCTAGCACCTTACGCCTTTGAGTTGAGCACAGATAATACTTTAGTGGAATTCACTACGAGAATAAACCTTAAGGACCATAGTTACAAAGATGTGGATTGAACCCTAGTAGAGAAATTTGATTCTGCTATGTTAGTAGGATCTGAGCTTCCATCTTGGCTAGGTAAACCAAAGGAATTATGGATGCGTGGGGAATCCAACTGTAGAAGCTTAAAGTGGGAAGAATGTATTCTAGAAAGAGTTATCAAGGATAAGGAATACATTCCAAAACTTTTCCCAGAGGAGGCCCTTGAACCCTTAGAATGGACGCATATTCTAGAAGCATTAGATGTGTGTGCTATTACAAAGGAACCGACGACTAAGTTTTGTGACAAGGAAGGTTATGATGTGGTTCCATATTACATGGTTGATTTAATAGACGATGATGATGGTGAACGAGTCTCAGGACAACCAAGAAAAGTTAAACACAAGGAAGAGGTGAATGGGGAGTTGTTCTATGATTCTCTAGAGCATCTTGAACAAGACGATGATGCAGATAATGAATGCTCTGACAACCCCAGTGAGCAAGAGGAAATGATACCAAACGTGAGGTTTTATGGTTTCCCAAATCAAAAACCTAGACGTCAAGCACACTAAACGAAAAAGAAGGTGGCACACAAAGCAAGAGATAACCCAATGCCTAAAATGAGGAACAAAATAAAATTTTTATCTCTGGTGAAAGCCAGAGACTGCATTTTTAAAAAAAAATCCAATCAAGTCTCTGGGGATTGAGACTCTAGGACACGAGACAGAGCTAGAGACATGAGAAAACAAACGCATAAGTTGAAAATGGAAACTAAACCAAAAAAAAAAAAAAAGGAAACGAGACCAAGCAAAATAGAGAACCAAAATGGACCAATGTTGAGCACAAAACGAAGTACCAAGAGCTCAAGAAAACTCTAAGGGAAGTATGGACAACTGAATTGGAGTCTATATAGCAATCGATTTGAGTCAAGAAGAGGAAGAGCAGCTCGTAAGACTTCTTCAAGAATATAAGGACGTGTTTGCATGGTCTTATAAGGACTTAAAGGGAGTGGATCCTACAATATGCCAGCATACTATCCCCTTAGAACCTAATGCTAAGCCTAGCAGACAAAGGCCATACACATACAACGCCGCCTTTGCTAAGCGTATCAAGGAAGAAATTGATAAGCTAAAGGAAGCAGAGTTCATCTATGAGATAGAACACACCGACTGAATATCTCCAATAGTTGCAGTACCCAAAAAGAATGGTAAACTCTGAGTGTGTGTCAATCTCAAAAAGGTTAATGCAGCCACGAGAAGGGATAGTTATCCCCTATTGATCACAGATCATGTCCTTGAACGAGTGACAGGCAAGCATGCATATTCCTTCTTGGATGGATTCTCTGGCTACAACCAACTTGAAATTGCCCCTGAGGACCAATATAAAACAGTATTTGCCATAGAATGGGGCATATTTGCATATCGAGTCATGCCATTTGGTTTGACGAATGCACCTACAACATTCCAAAGATTGATGGCACATGCTTTCAAAGAATACTTGAGGATCTTCCTATAAATCTATATGGATGACCTATGTGTACACTCTCTACTGATAGAGGAACATACATAGCACCTCAAGAAAGTATTTGAGAAGTACAAGATGTATAAACTCTATCTTAATCTAGAAAAGTGTGTTTTTATGGTCAGACAAGGAAGAATCTTAGGACATATTGTCTCAAAAAAATGGCATATCCATGGATTTGGATAAGATAAAAGTGATTATTGAAATTCCTAAACCAATCAATGCAAATCAAGAACAGTGCTCTATGGGACATTGTGGGTATTACAGGAGGTTCATACACATGTATGCAATTGTTTCCTAACCTCTGTATAGACTTATAGTGATCTTTGAATGGACAGATGAGTGTGAGGAATCATTTAGAAATTAAAAGATGCTCTTGTATCCACTCCAGTGTTACAAGCACTTGATTAGAAGCTTGTGACTTCACTTTGATTGAAAATGTAACATTTAATGGCCTAAAATCTTTTGTGTAGCGGAATTTAGCATGAACATAGTGGGCATTTCATTAGAGTTGATTCCTAATGAGAATTACAAGAGTGCTTGGGTGGAGAGAGAAACAAAAAGCATAACACCTAGTTAGATAGCATCGACAATACTTTCAAAAGAGAGAGTAATTAAGCTATTGACAACAGTTGAGGACCGGATTTGCATGGAGCCGGTCCCCCCTCCAAAAGGCTTTGTATTATGGTTTCTCCCATCAAGAGAGACATTGTACAATACAATTCTTTGTGTTCCTTCAAGACTAGCTAGTGCAATGAAGATGGAAGCTTCATACACCAAGCAAAACACTTAATCAAACACAACTTGAATTATCCCCGTTCTCAGACCCAAGACCTCACACACCTTCGAAGATGGTGAGAGCTAGCAGGGTATGAGAGTAGATTGAGAGGAAAAAGAAGTATCTTACGAGAAAGAAGTACATCTCCTCACATAATCACTCATATTAGCATAGCTTAGCTTAGTAATTAGCTTGGTAGAGAAGATGAGCATGCATTGAAGCTTGGCTCTTGGTTGGATTTGCATCCACATGCCAAGAGAGTGTTGATGTAGGCTTCTATCTCACAAGCTTGGAGTAGGTGATGAGCTCTCCATTAAAGCTTGGGAGGAGATAGAGTGTTTTCCCTTCACACATGGTCAAGTGTGAGAGTGTGTGTGTCAATGCCAAGCAAAAATCAGCCCCCTCTCTCTCTTGGGCGAGCCCTAGCTGCTAAGTTAGGCTGGCTTTTGCCTCATTGGACCCCCCCAGATCCAGCCAATAGGGATTAAGCAGCATAAGTGATAGCCTTCTGACATGTGTCCCCCTTTCCCCTTTTGTGAGAGCTTTAGATAATTAAATAATTAAACTAAACTCTCATTGGACCCCTTTGCCTCCTGGCCAATAGGAATCAGGCAAGCCATGGGGCTCCTGAATGCTCATTGGACCCCTTGGGAGACTGCCCAATAGTCTTTTAGGACACTTAATTCTTATTGGTTTCTTTTATTAAATGTTTTTAAATTAATTAAACTAGATTTACTCTAGCTTAATTCTCATTGGTCCACTTCAAGGGTCTTCCAATAGGAATTGGGCACACCTTGTGGGCATCTGGCCTAGGGAGCTGACATGTGTCCCTCATTCCCTTTGTGTAAAGGGAGCCTGTGTGTGTGTGTGTAGCTTTCTCTCTCATCCCCTAGCTTTGGGGCTCGCCCCCTCCCATGTAGGGATGCAGAAAGACTTTTTGGGCACACACACTAAGCATCCAATTTTCCCTAAGGTTGACCTTTGGACACAACCTTTGAATTTTGGAACCTTAGCATTTTGGAAGTCTTAATGGGCTGAACCTTAGGGTCTTTTTAGCCCGTTGTTTCACATGGCTCTTTTGCAGATGGCCCCCCCTTTGGATCCCTATTTTCCCTCCTTTGGATCCCTACTGTGGCCGGTCTGCTAACTTAACCAATATTCTAGCTTTTTCTCCCTTGGCACTTCCCCACATTAAATGATCAGTTTAATATGAGAAAATCATTTAGGAGAATTAGATATTGATTATTATGACATTACCTCTCTCTTGAAATCATAGTCGTCCTCGACTATGGTGTAGAGAAGATAAAGCATATGCATGAGTCCTTTTCTTAGCAGGTAGAGGATCCCTATGTTACCCTACGACATCATTCCATAATGGATGACTAGTCCATTTGGCGCTTGAGAGCCTGAGGCTGCCGCAAGCATGTCTGCACATTAGTCCTATCAGTCTTCCATAGTAGAGTGACAAGCTCTACTTTGGTGTTTGGGAGACGTCGTCCCCGCAAACTTGATCTAAGCATGCATACTACTTCATTTTTGTGCACAAATCAAGAAAAAGAGAGTCTTATAAGACAAAAATTTTTGTTCATTTTTAACATTTTGTACATTTGCTTACTCTTGGGAAGCATTGTAAGCATTGACAAGGTTTAGGTTATCCTTTAATTGTATGCCTTGCATCCATCTAGCATCTTCAAAAGGATAATTCTTAAACTTAATAAGATATCGTCTGATAGTCTTACCGCCTCTTAATACCTTGTCTTCATGTCGGAGAATGGACTCGGGCTGCAGCACCTCCTCGTGGTCCTCGATCTCCGGTGGGTCTTCAATAGTTGGTTCTTGAGGTGGCTCTCCTTTGTAAGGCTTTAAGAGGCTCACATGAAAAGCATTGTGTATGAGCCAATGATTGGGCAACTTAAGTTGATAGGCCATCTCATTGATGGGCCTAAGAATCTGGAAGGGACCATAGTACCTTTTTGCTAGTTTAGCATAGTACTTTTGGTGGCCCGTAGGATTCTTGCCCGTCGTGTGCCTTAAGCGAGCCTTGGGAAATTTTAACAAGACCCAATCGTTTTCTTTAAAGGCTTGGGCTCTTCTGTGCTTGTCAGCAGCAGCCTTTTGCCTTTGCTGTGAGATAGAGATAGCATCCTTAATCTTTTGGAAAGATTCTTGTAGGTCTCGGCTATACTCATCTGCAGCGAAGATCTTCCCATGTACCTTAAGTAGCAAGGGACTTTTTGATCTTCCCTCAATTACCTCGAAAGGTGCTTTTCCTGTAGAAGTATGTACAGTGTTATTGTAAGCATACTCTACTAAGGGTAAGTACTTCTCCCATTGGGATCTTTGATCTACTTCCGTTACATAGGCTTTTAGTAGATCGAGAATAGTTAGGTTAGCTATTTCACTTTGGCCATCAGTTTGTGGATGATAGGCCGAAGAGAAGTTTAGCCTTGTTCCTAAATTCTCAAAGAGACCCTTCCAGAAATTACTGGTCATTCTAGGATCTCTATCCGACACTATGGACATTGGCAAGCCATGGTACTTGAAAATTTGTGAAATGAAGAGGGTTGCCATTTGATGGGCTTTGATAGTCTTTTTGACAGGTATAAAATGAGCTTGTTTACTGAACCTGTCTACTATCGTCCATATTCCTGTATTCCCATGGATAGACTTAGGCAATCCAAAGATAAAATCAATGGATATGCTCTCCCACGGTGAATTAGGGATTGGCAAGGGTTGAAGCAATCCAAGTTGCTTCCCTCTATCAAATTTTGTCTTTTGACATACCACACATTTGGAAACATACTCATGTATGTTCACTTTCATGGTAGGCCAATAGAAATATGTTTCAATTCCCTTTAGGGTAGACTGAATCCCTCTATGCCCTGCATATGGGGGAGCATGAGATTCATACATTACTTTCTCACGTAGTGAGTTAGTAACGCATAGTCTATTGCCATAGAGAAGATAACCATCTTGTAAAATAAATGGTTCTTCTTTCTTCCCTAATGCAAGGGCTGAAATCACATCTCTAAAATCGGGATCAATAGCATACTCATCTATCATTGAAGATAGATCATTGTGAGTTGCTATGGAAACCGCATTCACTCTCGGGCGTCTTGAGAGTGCATCGGCTACTTGATTATGCTTGCCAGCAATGTGAGCAATATGAAAATGAAATTGCGAAAGGAAATTTGCCCACCTCATTTGTTTGTCGGAGAGCTTGGTCTGCGTCATGAAGTACTTAAGACTTTGGTGATCCGTTCGCAGAATAAAAGGAGTCCCCAATAAATAGTGCTTCCATGAGTCTAAGGCATGTAGAACTGCAAGGAGCTCTTTTTCGTATATGCCTAGAGCTTGCTCAACAGGGTCGAGCCTTCGACTCTCATAGCCTATGGCGTGCCCTTCTTGGAGCAAAACAGCCCCAAGGCAATCACCACAAGCATCACATTGGACCTCAAATGGTTTTGAGAGATCCGGTAGTGTAAGCACAGGTTGAGAGATAAGCTTTTCTTTAAGCTTTTCGAAAGCATTGTTTTCCTTAGCAGACCACGTATACCTAACATTTTTCTTTGTTAGGTCATGTAATGGTCCCGCAATTTGTGAGAACTTTTCTATGAAGCGTCTATAGTATGCACACATACCTATAAAGCTTCTTAGTTCATGAAGATTCCTTGGTTTAGGCCATCCTTTTATTACCTCTAATTTGGATGGATCCATTTGGATTCCATCTTGAGAGATAATGTGACCTAAATATTGAATCTCTTGCAAGAAAAATTCACTTTTCTTTCGATTAACATAAAGTTTATTCTCTCTTAAAACTTGAAATATTACCTGGAGGTGTTGCTTGTGTTCCTCCAATGAATTAGAGTAGATGATAATATCATCAAAGAACACTCCAGTGAAGGTTCGATGAGGCCTGAACAGCTTCTCCATCAATCGGTTAAATGTGGCTGGTGCATTAGTCAAGCCAAAAGGCATGACAATGTATTCGTAAAGACCAAATGTAGTACGAAATGCGGTCTTTACAATGTCTTGATCAACTATCCTTATTTGATGATAGCCACTTTTTAGGTCAATCCTACTGAAGTAGGTCGATCGTTGTAGCTTATCAAATAGGTCTTCTACCCGTGGAACGGGAAACCTATTCTTGATAGTGATCCTATTTAGTGCTCTATAGTCGACACACATACGATATGTGCCGTCTTTCTTTTGCACTAATAGCACAGGTGAGCAAAATGGAGATGAGCTAGGCCTAACCATGCCCTTCTCAATTAACTCATGCACTTGCCGCATAATCTCCTCTTGTTGAGCTTGAGAAACTCTATAAGGAGGTTTGTTAGGCGGTGAACTTCCTAGAAGAAGTTCAATTGCATGGTCGTCATTACCTCGTTTAGGAGGTAGCTCACAAGGGATGTCGTCAATAAAGACATCTTGAAACCCCTTGAGAAAATTGGATAACTCTAATTCCTTTTGGTTGCTTTTATTTTCTTTTGCTAAAGCATTAGGTTCATTTTGAGAATCTTTAACAAAAATCATGTACACGGAAATAGAGCTCTTTATTGACTTGTTGAAAGCTGGTGTATATACAATGGGGATGGTGTTACCCATTTCCCTAGCATCTATATACATGTCCTTTTCCCTGAACTTAAAGGAGATTCTCCTTTCAGGAAATTTAACATGGGCAGCCAGACGGTCAAACCATGGTGCCCCTAGGATTACATCCTCATGCTTGAGAGGAGAGATAAAGAAATCCTCTTTGTCCACATAGCCTTGGACATGAAGCCTCAATTTCCCGATTAAGGGAGTGACTGAAGCTTCTTGCCCCTTGAAGGCACTGTCTGCGGGTAGGATATCTCCCATCTCGTAGGATTGTATGCCTAGCTTGGTGGCTAACTCCATAGATATGAAATTGTGAGTAGAACCAGGGTCAAAGAGAATAAAAGCATCATGTTCTCTTACCTTTCCCCAAGCATGGCATAGAGGAGATCCTTTGTGGTGAGTTTGGTGAATCTCCTCCTCTTGGATTTCAACCAAAGAAGCTCTAGGAGGATCTTGGCGGTTGTTCTTTTGGGGACAAGCGCGGTACGCATGCCCTTGTTCGCCGCACTTGAAACACCGGTTATCTTTACGATAACGCTCAAGCTCTTCAGGAGAGAGTTTATTCTTTCCTTTGTAAACTCCCTTCTCTTTAGCTTTGTTGAAATTGCCCTTAGGAGACTTTTGGACATTGTCCTTCCCCTTAGGCTCATTGGTACCTTTGTTTTCCGGGGGCTTATTATTTCTTTTACCCCACGTTTGGAAATTGATTCGCGAGGCCACCATAGTATGGTGTATTACCGCCGATATGGTACGTGGCCTTTGGGAGTTGACATACTCCGCCATTTCTTCGGTTAAGCCCGCACAAAATTGTTGCTTTTGCTCTCCAAAATCCAACTTTTTGAAGACAGTGGCTTTGAGTTGTAGGTCCCAAAACTTGTCTACATATCTGTGGATGGATTCATTGGGAGAGAGCTTTAAGCTTCGCCATTCGGTGAGTACTTTGTCTTTGGCATCGGTGGCCAAAAACTGCTTCATAATGGAAGCTCTTAAAGCCTTCCATGTTCGTGGAGCTTCACCGTTGGCTCGTAGGCTAGACCACCATTGTCTGGCGGACTTTTGAAAGTGCATAGCTACATGGCGTAGCTTAGAGGACTCCGTGAAGCCCTCATCTCCAAACGCCGCATCGAATTGCTGGATAAAGGCCAAAACTTTGTCTGTAGCACCGAAGGTGCCATCATAGGTAAGGAAAGAGATGCTCTTCCCTCCCTCTTTGAATTTCTTCAGCTTGGACGACCTCTTCCATGCGGCATAGGATTTCCTATGGCCTCTTCTTTTTGATGGTTCAAAAGTTGCACCATCACTTTCTTCAGAAGATGAAGAATTTGAAGAAGGTGGAGAAGAGGGTGACCTCTTTCTCGCCTTTTTCTTGTCTTGATCTTTGTCGTCTTCACCATAGCTTTCATAAGAGGAAGAGGATAAAGAAGATGGAGAAGAGGGTGTCCTCTTTCTCGCCTTTTTCTTCTCTTGCTTTTTATCATCCCTCTTTGAATTATGGCGTGGAGAAGAGTGTGATGGTCTTCTCCGCTTTGGTGGTGATGGAGAGCGTTTAGCCCGCCGTCTTCGTGGTGCCATCTCCGCCGAGGTGGCGGGAGACTCGCTTCTTTCTCGTTCCTTCGGTGGAGGCTCTTGAGTTCTCCTTTGCGAAGGAGATGCATCATCAAGAAGTAAGTTCTTGAGCCCTTCATATGGATTCTCTTCTTCTTCCCGAATTGGAGAGAGACCTCTTTTGGTAGTCTCACAAGGAGGCTTCCTAGGTGTTCTCTCGTCATGGTGATGAGCTTGGAGAATCCCGTGAGCACGGAGCTGCCGTTGCACTTCACTTTGGAGAGATGGATTGCCCATGGCTTGTTGAAGCCTAGAAACAAGATAATTAACAAGCATTGAAGCATCATTAGTAGCTTGCTCATGAGCAAAATCAAAGTTATCAACATTAATTTCACTCTCTTTAATATTGTCAGCCATTCTAACAATTTTTAGGTGTAAACTTTTTAGGTGTACTTTGGCACTTCAAGCCCTAGTTGCTACTCCTCTTTACCCCTTTAGAAAAAGCACTCAAGCTACTGTACCCGCGGCTCGAATACCATTAATTGCAAGGAATAGAAGAGAGGGTCTTTCGACACCAAAACAGCACCGGCTCCTGTCAAGCTTCTAATAGCTCAATAGTGGTTAAGCCTTAGGCAAGCCCCGTAGGACTCCACTATTAAGACCATAGCTCTCGACGGTGATGCCCCGTTAACTGCACAAAGGCAGGCGCACTGCAAGGCTGAAAAATCCCTATTCTACTTACTCACAGGCAATTAATAATACCAACCATTTGTAGCTAGCTTGAGGACCTCCCTTCTTGAGCAAGAAAAGAGAAACCTTGAGCTCTGATACCAATGTAACATTTAATGGCCTAAAATCTTTTGTGTAGCGGAATTTAGCATGAACATAGTGGGCATTTCATTAGAGTTGATTCCTAATGAGAATTACAAGAGTGCTTGGGTGGAGAGAGCAACAAAAAGCATAACACCTAGTTAGATAGCATCGACAATACTTTCAAAAGAGAGAGTAATTAAGCTATTGACAACAGTTGAGGACCGGATTTGCATGGAGCCGGTCCCCCCTCCAAAAGGCTTTGTATTATGGTTTCTCCCATCAAGAGAGACATTGTACAATACAATTCTTTGTGTTCCTTCAAGACTAGCTAGTGCAATGAAGATGGAAGCTTCATACACCAAGCAAAACACTTAATCAAACACAACTTGAATTATCCCCGTTCTCAGACCCAAGACCTCACACACCTTCGAACATGGTGAGAGCTAGCAGGGTATGAGAGTAGATTGAGAGGAAAAAGAAGTATCTTACGAGAAAGAAGTACATCTCCTCACATAATCACTCATATTAGCATAGCTTAGCTTAGTAATTAGCTTGGTAGAGAAGATGAGCATGCATTGAAGCTTGGCTCTTGGTTGGATTTGCATCCACATGCCAAGAGAGTGTTGATGTAGGCTTCTATCTCACAAGCTTGGAGTAGGTGATGAGCTCTCCATTAAAGCTTGGGAGGAGATAGAGTGTTTTCCCTTCACACATGGTCAAGTGTGAGAGTGTGTGTGTCAATGCCAAGCAAAAATCAGCCCCCTCTCTCTCTTGGGCGAGCCCTAGCTGCTAAGTTAGGTTGGCTTTTGCCTCATTGGACCCCCCCAGATCCAGCCAATAGGGATTAAGCAGCATAAGTGATAGCCTTCTGACATGTGTCCCCCTTTCCCCTTTTGTGAGAGCTTTAGATAATTAAATAATTAAACTAAACTCTCATTGGACCCCTTTGCCTCCTGGCCAATAGGAATCAGGCAAGCCATGGGGCTCCTGAATGCTCATTGGACCCCTTGGGAGACTGCCCAATAGTCTTCTAGGACACTTAATTCTTATTGGTTTCTTTTATTAAATGTTTTTAAATTAATTAAACTAGATTTACTCTAGCTTAATTCTCATTGGTCCACTTCAAGGGTCTTCCAATAGGAATTGGGCACACCTTGTGGGCATCTGGCCTAGGGAGCTGACATGTGTCCCTCATTCCCTGTGTGTAAAGGGAGCCTGTGTGTGTGTGTGTAGCTTTCTCTCTCATCCCCTAGCTTTGGGGCTCGCCCCCTCCCATGTAGGGATGCAGAAAGACTTTTTGGGCACACACACTAAGCATCCAATTTTCCCTAAGGTTGACCTTTGGACACAACCTTTGAATTTTGGAACCTTAGCATTTTGGAAGTCTTAATGGGCTGAACCTTAGGGTCTTTTTAGCCCGTTGTTTCACATGGCTCTTTTGCAGATGGCCCCCCCTTTGGATCCCTATTTTCCCTCCTTTGGATCCCTACTGTGGCCGGTCTGCTAACTTAACCAATATTCTAGCTTTTTCTCCCTTGGCACTTCCCCACATTAAATGATCAGTTTAATATGAGAAAATCATTTAGGAGAATTAGATATTGATTATTATGACAGAAAACCAGCTTCATAAATGAGGAAAGGATAACTAGCTTAGGCTATGCGCAATGAAAAGCATTTATCTTCCAATCCTTGAGCAAGCACATGAAGGAATAATTGGAGGCCATTTCTCAGGGGAAAAGACAAAAAAACAAATCTTGACTGATGGAATATGGTGGCCAACATTACATATGGACACGGACAAATATACAATACGATGTGACTCTTGTCAACGCACCAAAGTGCCAATAAAACGGGATGAGATGCCCTTACGGCCAATGATGGGATCTATGGATTTTGCTAAGTGGGGAATAGACTTTGTGGGACCAATTTCACCCCCTGCTCAGCCACAAATTATCTCACTAAATGGGTTGAAGGTAAAGCTATACAAAAAGCTGATGCCAGGACTACTGCACAATTTTATATGAAAATGTCTTTGTTAGATATGGTCTACCTATGGAAAGTGTCAGTGATCGAGGCACACATTTTATAAATGAAGCAACTAAAAATCTTCGAATGAGTTCATGGTAGTTCATAAAAAGTCTGCTCCGTATCGCCCACAAGCTAATGGGCAGGCAGAAGCTACAAATAAGACTCTATGTACAATCTTACCAAAATAGTCTCAAAATCAAGAACGGTTTGGGATCAAAAGTTACATTCGACATTATGGGCTTATAGAATTGCTTATAAAACCTCAATTGGAACAACATCGTACAAGATGGTATTTGATCTTAATGTTATTTTGCCTATGGAATTCATAATCCCAACACTAAGAGTAGCCAAACAACTAGAGTGGACAGGCCATGAAATGTCTTCACGAACAGATGACCTTGAAAGGCTAGATGAGCTTCGCTTAAAAGCAGTAGCTTCCATCTATGCACAAAAACAAAGGTAAAAAGAGTTTTTTGATAAGCATGTAAAATCAAAAGAATTCAAAACAGGTAATTATGTCCTAACTTACACTTTAAAACAACATGCTAAGAAGCTAAAGACCGAAGAATGGGACCTTTTGTGATCAAAGACTTATCACCAAGTGGCACCGTTAAACTTGCTACATTAGACGGTGACGAAATGCCCAACTAGATTAGTTGATGTTGGCTAAAAAAGTTCCATATACCACTAACCCCAAGTATGCTTTTGAGAATCCACAAGGAAAAGAAACGGACACAAGAAAAACAACAGATTGTTGCAGAAGCATAAGCAGAGGCCAAGGAAAGAATAGCAAAAATGAGGCTTCTTTGACAACAACTATAGCATGGGCCTCCCCTGAAGATTAATGCCATTAAAGTAGCAGACTTTGAAATCAAAAACATGCAGGATCCCACAACTACTATCAAACTAGGATGCAATCAAGTGGAGGCGACAACAATGCTTGATTTAGGAACTCAAGGTAACCTGATCTCCTACAACCTTTACAATCAACTCCAACTTGACAATCAATTACAACCAGCACAACAAAATCTCCACAATTATTTAGAGCACTCAATCAACGTAATGGGCTGTACAGTGCTCCTTGTATGGGTTAACCAATATTTTTATCTGCATAAATTTTATGTGGTAGAACTTAATCCCACACAACATCCATTATTGCTTGGACAACCTTGGAAGAGAAGGTATAATGTACAACTTGATTGGAGCTACAATATAGTCAACATTCGATCTGCTTCAGGAAAACAGCAAGTTCCTTTTGCTACTGTAGACAAACCATCAGTACTCAATGGATAAAGGTAAGAAACCCTTACAAACAACCATTGTCCAACAATGGATTCCAAAGAGACCAACAACACAAGCAAAGCAAGTCATTATAGCAAATACTCTTTCCCAGAACTAGAGTTCGGCAAGTAAGAAACAATCAATGGGAATTTATGACAATGTACCACAGTAACCCAACCTACTCTACCTACCAAAGCTACCAAACAGATATAGATAAAAAAGGATCAAGTTGCAACTTTTTAACAAGGTCGATTCAAAGATGTCTCTCCATCAAACTACACTACAACCCGCAAGCTGAAACAACAGTTTCGCCCTAAGCAAATATGGGTACCCAAGCAATTACTTATAGCCCAAAGTAAGCTTGCATAAATCAAGATTCCAAAACAACAACCCAAGGAACTCCATTTAGTACAACCGCAAGCATGTCCCCGTCCAACCATACGCAAAATTCATAGAATATGGATTCCTAACAATGGCTGCCCAACTTCGATTTGGATTCATAAATGAAGGACAGCCACAACTACACCGGTGACTCACAACCAAGTGGTTTCACCAGCTTTTTTGTCTATCAAAGACAGAGCAGTAAGATTGGAGAGCTTATTGTTTCACCGCTCTCACAACAATCATACCTCAACATCGAATGCGCATCATACTTATACCTTCCTCATGCACAACATTAATTTTTCCATTCATTGCTTGAGTATGCATACAGGGCCGCATTACATGGCCAACATTAGCACATTTTTTATTCCTATGCACGACACATAGCGTCGGTGATACACCGTCATCCAGGAGGACTTCAACTAGGAAGGGGGGGAGGCATTCTCAATGCGGACCCGACAGACTTACAAGTGTAAAAAGGGACACTGTTTTCCATGACTTTGGGGTTTTTTGTGTTTGATTGCAAGAACTTTGGTAAACCCGAGTATATTTCCTTACTTAATGTGTTACAACTGGAAACAGAAGACAAAAACCAAAGATGAGCCTCTAGGTGTGTACATATGTAAAAATTGTAGTTTTCATGCTAAAAAAGTAAAAAAAATAGAGCAATCCATCCAAAAATACTATAGATAGATGTATATAGTGGTTTATTATGCTATTATTCAATTATCTTGATTTATGGATATTTTCTGGATCATCAAGTTAGCTATTTTTCTTTATTTTTTTAAAACTTTCCAGACAAAAACAAAGAAAAATAGAAAAAGCAGGTGAAATGGTGACATAGTGACAAAAGAAAAAAAAATGGGAGTGATCAATAAGTGAACAAAAGCTTATGGTGATGACGGGGTGCAAGTATGAGAAAAGTTGCAGAAAGCTTGATTTGGTCAGTTTTTGGTCGAAATGACAAAATTTCCAAAAACAAAGCAAACGGAGTCCAAATGAAAAAAAAATATGAGCTTAAAGTGCATTTTGCAACAAGATAGGAGCACGTGTCAAGTTTGGTAACAAGTGGTCGGGGAAACCCTTATATAAGTTAATTTGGGCCCACTTATTAGCTCATTTTCACTATTCACAAGTGAGAGAGAGCTTGAGAGACCTAGATCATGCATACCTTCTACAACTTTGTAAGATGCACATGGCACACCGACCGGCTCCAGACATGAGAGGTGGACTCGTTACCATATGCTCTTCTTGTTCTATACTTGCTTTGTCATGAAAAACTCCAAAAACGGCAATGTGGCATCGCGAGAAAGAAACCAAAACGGGCCCGTAATGCTTCAACCACTAACCCAAGAGCTACAAGAATTGAGAGGGGGTTAACCCTAACCTAGGAGAACACCTCTATGACCTCCAATGCGGGTTTAGGTCAACCGGAAAAAACCTAACCTCTTTGGGCACTAATGGATCACTGAAACGACACAAAACTTCATGAGAAATTATGTCTCAAGTATGTCTACAAGCCCATGTAACCTCCTGATGGATCTATCATAAAAAAAGTAGACCAAAACATTGAGCTAGGATTCAGACACACAAAGCGTCATTTGGCCCTGACGGCCAAGCGAGGCGTTCGTTTGCCACCAAACTTCACAAGCATCATTGACATATCACCAACATCCAACACATATGGTCAGATAGCAAGAAAAAATGTCGCCAACCATCTCTTCCCAAAAACATGCTATCTGAGTGATACTCCAAAAAGGGTATTCGTAAGGCCAAATGATACATGGGCGACCCGTTTAGGTTTCCCATTGCATGAAAATATGCATGCCAAAACATCTTAATAGAGGGACCAAACTAGGGGTTTTGGTCATGAGGGGGGGCAAAATAGGACCAAAAAATCAAGAGCATGATGGACAACCCATGGGCTCACATGAGCCTTTACCTTGACAAATTAGGAAAAAATAGGACCAAAAAAACATGAACATGGGGGACAACCCATGGGCTCACATGAGCCTTACCTCAACCAATTAGGGAAACAAACCAGTAATTGGGAGGGAGAAAGGAAGGGCATGAGTTTTCCCAAAACCCCTAGTTTATGGCATGAATTTGGCCCATATATTAGAGAGGTTTTGGCATGCATTTTTGCATGCAATGGGAAACCCAAACAGGCTGCCAATTGCATGCGAGTAGGCATGCCAAAACCACTCTAATAGAGGGTCCAAACTCATGCCATAACCTAGGGGTTTTGGGCATGAGTTTGGCCACTCAAATGCAACCTAAACATACATAAAGTTTACATGCATATATATGTACTCTCTCTCTCTCTCTCTCTCTCTCTCTCTCTCTCTCTCACACACACACACACACACGTATATGTATACTCTCTCTCTCTCTCTCTCTCTCTCTCTCTCTCTCTCTCTCTCTCACACACACACACACACACACACACACACGTATATGTATATATATGCATACATATATATACACACTCACAGAGGTACATATGTATAGTATTAGACCTAAGTGAGGACTAGTAGTGTCAAAGGTCCACAAAATCAAAAGCTTAATCATGACAAGTTCCCAAAAGCATAACCATAATGTCGACTCTTAAACCATAGGCACAATGGCATGAAGTTTTATAGCCATAATTAAGACATGATTTGAAAACTTCAAAACCATAAACATAACCCATTTGCCATACCATAACCATAACCATAACTTGCTTGTCATACCATAACCATAATAGCCATACCATCATTGCAAAACCATAACACTCATCCATGGATTACCACAATGTACCTCCAATTTTACCATGGTTCTTTGTGCATCAGTTGATATTCTGTATCTCAACCACACATGTGAAGCCCAAGGTTTCTTCCAAGGGAAGGAATTCTACTTCTCGTGTCTCATGTTTGGTCTCTCTCTCTCTCTCTCTCTCTCTCTCTCTCTCTCTCTATATATATATATATATATATATATATATATATATATATATATATATATATATATATATATATATATATAATTTCAAGAAGTGTTTGCTTGTGTGATTCACCGACGGGGCAGCTAAACCTCGATTATGATAAAAGTTCTTTTTTACAAAATGACTTAGGTACCTTATATACTAAGACTACCATAGGTTAAACCTAAAATAGAGTTCAAGGGGTCAAATGGCTTTGTATGTACAATCTGGAAGTGCCATTGCACCCCGGCTTCTGCAACTAGACTAGCTACTTACAAATGATTTTTTTGCAGCATCTCATAAATTTCAGAGAATAAGGCTTTCTTGAGTTATGTCCTGTTGTTGACCCAATGGTCAACACTCCCCCCCTCCCCAACAACGGTGCCAATGTTGCGAGAGCGAATCACACCACCCATAAAGTACATGCAACACAACCTAGATCAACATAATGTCAATCGAGGAGATAGATGACACGATAGGCACACAAAGGCAATCTCTTTAGCTTGTCAGGCTGAGACCGTCCCACACATACAGTAATTTGGAAGGTGAACTATAACACACTCTAGAATCTCATTGCTCTCAACTACACCACCAACCCAAATACACACAAACGGGAGGAAACTCACCAACCATGCTAGAATTGTATGAAACTTGAGGAACACCATCTCCTCACTAGGATACACCTGTCTTAAAGCCTCTACACTCAAAATCCTAACTCTAAACCCATCTATGGAAAATGCGTATTAAGAGAGAGTAGTATTTTGGAAGTGTCTAAAACTAAAATATAAGAGTACCTATGCGTAGCTAATGACTACTTGCAAGCAGAAAACAGACATCATTTGATATACTTACAGCTGCAAATAGCTCGTAGATGCGCGATCGTGTTCGCTCCGTTTTGTGAAGAATGCTTGCTGAGCCTAGCACAATGGTGTTGTCGAATCTCCAATATGATGATCAAGCGGGGAGTAGCGCCCGAATGAAGCTCACGCTCTCTCTCTTCCTCTCTCACACACAGTTGACGGCAGCTTAAAACTTGATTATGATAAAAAATTTCTTTACAAAATGACCTAGGTACCTTATATACTAAGGCTACCATAGGTTAAACCTAAAATAGAGTTCAAGGGATAAAATGTCTTTGTATGTACAATCTGGACGTGCTATTGCACCCCGGCTTGTGCAACTAAACTAACTACTCATTACAAATGATGTTTATGACCATAATCTGTAGCATTTCATAACTCTCAGTGTCTTTGCTTGGTCTTACAAAGATCTTAAGGAATTTGATCCTAAAATTTGCCAACAAGCTATCCCTATGAGAGACGATGCTAAACCGAGTAGACAAAGACCTTATACCTATAAAGAGACATTTGCTAAAAAAATAAAGGAAGAGATAGAGAAACATGAAGAAGCTGAGTTCATCTATGAAATTGAACACACCAATTGGGTATCACCAATTGTGATAGTACCAAAAAAGAATTGAAAACTTAAAGTGTGGGTGAACCTTAAGAAGGTGAATGCAGCTATCATACGAGATAACTATTCTCTTCCCATCACGACTCATGTCTTAGAGTGGGTAGTTGGAAAAGAATCTTATAGCTTCTTGGATGGATTTTTTGGTTAAAACCAATTGCCATAGATCTAAAAGATTAACATAAAAAAGCTTTTGCCACGGAATGGGGAATTTTTGTGTATAGAGTCATGCCTTTTGGGCTAACCAATGCACCAACAACATTCCAAACACTAATGAGTTATGCATTCAAAGAGCATCTGCACAAGTTTACATGGACAATCTTTGTGTGTATTTTGCAAAATGAGAAATTCATTTTGAGCACCTCAAGTGCGTGTTTAAGAAATGTCGTCTATATACAATTTGCTTCAATCCTCAGAAGTGTGTATTGATGGCTAGGTAGGTCAAAGTTCTTTGACATATTGTCTCAAAAAATGGTATTGCTATAGATATGAAAAAAGTAGCACAATTGTTGAGATGCCTAGATCGACAAATGCCAAATAAAGTCCAGGTATTCATGGGGCATTGTGGCTATTACATTAGATTTATCTACATGGATGTTGTCATTATAAAACCCATTATGGCCTTCTTGCCCACTTTGAATGGACTGAGAAATACAAAGAGTCCTTTCAAAAGCTTAAAAAACCCTTGTCCTCAGAACCAATATTGAAGACCCCTAATTGGATAACTTTAGTTGGAACAAAGTTTTCCATGTGCATGTGGATGCTTCAAATTGCTCTATCGGTTGCATACTAGCTCAACAAAGCGAGGGGATGATGGATTCTCCTATTTGTAACATGCAGCTAAACATAGCAAAAAAGAACTACACCATGACTAAAATGGAAGAACTAGGAATCGTGTATGTGGTCAAGAAATTCTAACATTACTTATTGGCTAATAATCTTGTCTTCTTCTTGGACCACCAAGTCTTACTCTATCTGGTCAACAAGCTAGGCAATATTGGTAGGATTGTAAGATGGTTTATCATCCTACTAGAGTTTGATTTCACGGTGGTAGTCAAGAAGGTAACCACGCATCAATGAGAGGATCATCTTTCAAAAATTACTTTGGGGGAACCTCCGAAAGGAGTGGATGATGCTTATCTATTCTTAGTGAAAATGATTCTTAGATGACCGAAATATCTTGTTTCTTTGATGACCATAGCTCAAGTTGATAAACAAATCCCACTTCCAATTACACCAAGGCCGATCAAGCAATCAGTTTGTATCAGTTTTTGGTTGGATTATTGTATTGAAAAAACAAAGTTGAGATTCCACTTCTATGCATCTGCCTTGAGAAATAAGCCAACTACATATATCAAGATCGCATCATGGTAGTGAGAATCCATTTTGCAGAAGACCAAAATTTACACCGACGATTGACCTAGTTAGGAGTTTATTGGCCTACCATGAAAAGGGATGTCCATGCTTATGTAACGAATTGTTCCCAATGCAAGGAAAAAGCAGCCATTCCTCATGCCACATTATTCTAAATATTCATTACCCCAAGGTGAGAGTTTCATTTTTTAAGCCCTTGATAAAGAGAACTAACAATATTTCCACCTACAATAACTCTAGAACGAGACATCTCTCAAGCTATTGTTTGAATCAAAGCAATTCTTCCTTCACCTTTCCATTGTCCGTTTGCTTGAAAGCATATATCCGTGACACCTTGTTATGCTTGATCCCCCTTTTAGAGAGATACTTTGCAAAAGTCTTGCAAGAGTTTTTCAATGTTTAAAAAAACCTCTATGTTCAATGGTTAGAACCAATTCAATGCTATCCCTTCTAAGGTTAATCCAAATCCCTCATATTGTGTATGAAAATCATATACTTTTTCAACCCTTAACACTTGTTTAAGTAGTGACACATGTGTGTACGGATCCCCTAATCCATTTTACTTTGTCTTGACACATTTGTCCACTTGAGATGGTCTCATTTGTCATGGTTCAATCACCAATCTAACCAATTTGTGCTCTCTTGCAAAATCGTCTCTCGTTCTCTTGTCTTGGAGAAATCCTAGTGGAATCCTCTTTGATATAAACTCTAGCATTGTTTTTAGAAATCTATATCCAAATTTTGGTCCTATTGGCCCAATAGCTTTATTCTCTAAAACATGATTATAGTCAAGAGACTCATTGAATCCCATTCTTCCCATAGATTGAGTCTCAACTCCTTGTGTTTTGAACTCAAAGATTATTGGTGCACTCACTCTCGGTTGAAAGTACATAGAGATTAAGTACCCTTGTATGTAAATCTTTTTAGGTCAATTGGATCAACAAGGTTGTACTCTTGTCCATACTTATGTACAATTTAAACTTGCACTCCTTGGGCATCTATATACATGAATGCATAGAGGTTCTTATGGTCTATCGACTCTCCAACATTGGGTTCTATACATTTGTAGAAGTTATGTTGATCCCCATTTGTGAACCTATACAAGCCCTCTTGAGCTTAATCTATTAGAAATCCCATGGATTTGTTGGTTTTGATAAATCTCATGTTGCATTTGTTTATTAGCAAATGCTTCTCTTCTAAGTCTTCATCAATTTCCTCTCTCATATTTTCAGACACACGGATTTGAGTTGAGGTGTATAATGGTTGGTGCGGTTCCCAATGAGGTGTATAATCACTTAGCAAAGATCCATGATCCATGCCTTGAGGTGTGGTATCATATGCTTGATACATCTCTACGTTTTCTCTCAATCACATTATCAAAATTGTTGCAACATTTCTTGTGATTTGCATATCTTTGAGTTGAGTACACTACAAGAGGTTATTCATATTAGCGACGCTCAAAAAAAAAAATCCCGGCGTCGCTATGAGCGTCGCAAATTTACAAGTAAATTTGCGACGCTCATAGCGACGCCGGCTGGGCTAAAAAAATAACAGAGAGTGCCCAAAAACTCAGATCTCATATCTGAGTTTTTCGGCGCCCTCAAGCAAGGAGCAGGTAACGCTCTCCCTCTCTCTCTCTCTCTCTCTCTCTCTCTCTCTCTCTCTCTCTCTCTTTCTTCTCCACACACACACACACACACACACACACACACACACGAGGAGAGGAAGGAGAGCCAGGTATGCTCCTTCCCTCTCCTCACTCTCATGTTCCCTTCCCCTCTTTCTCTCTCCCTCTCTCTCTCTCTCTCTCTCTCTCACACACACACACATAGTGTTTTTGAGAGAGAGAGAGAGAGAGAGAGAGAGAGAGAGAGAGAGAGAAAGAGTACAAACATAAACAAAAACGCACACACACATACATAAACAAAGAATGCACACACACATTGAGAGAGGAAAAGAGAGAGAGAGCATGCATAAACAAAAAACGCACACATTGAGAGAGGAAAAGAGAGAGAGAACATGCATAAACAAAAAACGCACACATTGAGAGAGGAAAAGAGAGAGAAAACATGCATAAACAAAAAACGCACACACATTGAGAGAGAAAGAGAGAGAAACTAATTTAACGTCGTAGGAAACTAATTAAAATTAAAAGACCTAAAGATCTAGCCGACAAGGAGTTGAACTCAAGACCTATTATTCAAGAGGGAAATGGCATAACCAATCTATCATACTTGGCATGGGTGATAGAAAGGTTATACCATTTATCTCTTTTTATTGGCACACACATCCACACACGCGCACACACACAAGAAGAAGAGAGTTATAACGTCGTAGGAAACTATCCTAAAAGACGTTAAAGATTAGGTTAGATGTAGACTTACGTTAAATTAGATTTAGGTTTATTTAAGTTAAATTAGATTAGATTTAGGTTTATTTTTAGTTAGATTTACGTTTATTTACGCTAGATTTAGATTTACGTTATATTAGATTAGATTTAGGTCTCCATAGACTGCGGTGCCTGCATGAAGCGGGTGAAGAAAGCCCTCAATGGAATATAGGGTATTGCTGCCTTCACTCATGGTGGGCTCCGTCGATCCAAAAGTACTGGTGAAATGTCTTCAGAAGATAGGGAAGAAGGTGGATCTTCAGGGCGGCAAGAGTCACTACATCCCCGACAATGACCATCTAGACAACCTCTAGTCATTCAACAGCAACTTCAAAGTTAGTAACAAGAGCAAGAACGGTCCAAAGGGCCAATTGCTGTCGTCAGATGTGGATGGAGATGAGGCAGCGTCACCGCCGGAAGTTAACTCTCACATCTTTAGTGATGAGAATGCCAACTCTTGCCGAGTTATGTGAAAAATTATGTGTTAAATCAGTTTTAAGGTTCTTATAATCCCTGTTAGTTTAGTTCTTTGTTTTTAATATAACATAAATTACGTTAGATTTAGATTTATGTTATATTAGATTAGACTTAGGTTTATTTAGGTTTACCCACACACACACACACACACACACAAAAGAAGAAGAGAGTTTTAACGTCGTAGGAAACTATCCCAAAAGACGTTAAAGATTAGGTTAGATGTAGACTTACGTTAAATTAGATTTAGGTTTATTTTTAGTTAGATTTACGTTTATTTAGATTTACGCTTATTTACGTTAGATCGAGTCCACGCAAGAATTACTTATGGTTTAGGGTTTAGAGTTAGACGAACAGTAAAAAGATCTACTATGAAAAGATGTTAAGATGCTGTGAAGTGCTACAGCTAGAGAAGAGGCAAAGGGGTTTTGTCCACTACATGCAGTATCATGTAGACGTGGGTCTGTAGATTTCTTGTACCCACAAATATAGGTATTGACCAATAAAGACAAGATTATAACCCGGTGGTTCTGATCTCCGCGCACCTCTAGACCGAGGTGTGCGGGGATTGGACATGACTAGAGAATGTGAGGTAGAGAGAGAGAGAGAGATAAGACGAAGAATGCCAATAGAATATTAAATTTTTTGTCCAGGTTATAAGATTTTTATCCTCATTATGAGTAGTGACGACGATGTGGGACCGTCCAACCGAAACACCTATCTCTCAACGAGGGTCTTATGTCCTTGTAATCAATGCAAGCATGTTGTGCGACGGACAAGACGTGTTTCTTTGCAGCACGTTCGCGAATTTGGCCAGTTCGATCCATCTATTATAGATCGAGTTGTTGCCAATTATAACTCGTCGGACTCTGACGCTGGCCAACAAGCAGCATTCTTGCAACCCAATAGACGTGTTCGCAGGCGCTTTGGTCAAGCAGCATATGTGAGGCCACAAGATGTAGCCTCTGACAGCTCGGGGGATGATCATGTAGAGCACATTCCCAACGAGGCAATGTTTGAGCCCGAGATTGATGAAATGATCGAGACGATCATGGACTCAGAAAGGCTTATCTATGATGATATGAAAAGTGAAGCCGATACGCCATTGTATAATGGAGCACGTATGTCTAGATTGAAAGCACTCCTGGTTCTTCTCAACATGCAGGCAAAGTTTGGATGGAGTGACACTAGCGTCACAGCCCTTTTCAGTGATCTATTACAATTAGTTTACTTTAATAAAACTCTAAATGTATAATGATCTGATAGATTTTTACACGACTGTATCGTATTTTTATGTTGTGTAGATTGCTTAAAGAGCACATACTACCAGCTGACAATGTGATGCCAGATTCCCGAGATGAAGCAAGAAAGATTTTGCGAAACTTGGGGATGGATTACAATTCTATCCACGCTTGTCCTAATGACTGCATTCTTTTCAGAGGGGAATACATAGACATGGAGAAGTGTCCGAAATGTGATTCCGAAAGATATCGAGTAGATCTCCACGGGACAAAAATTCCACAAAAGGTTTTGCGACATTTTCCTCTGCTTCCTCGCATCAAGCATTTCTTCGAATGTAAGTCCATGGCCGCCCTAGCATCATGGCATGAGGAGAATAAATCTTCGGATGGTGTGCTACGAATTCCTACAGATTGCGCAGCCTGGAAACATATAGATGGAACATGGTCGGATTTTGCCAAGGAAGCTCGAAATTTGCGCTTAGGCCTGGCTATGGATGGCGTAAATCCATTTGGTCAAAGATCAACATCTTACAGTGTATGGCCCGTTGTCATCGTCAACTACAACATTCCCCCGTGGTTGACTACGAAGAAGGGGCACCTATGGCTAAGCTTGATTGTGCCAGGGCGATATAAAGTGGAGAATATGGATGTGTATCTTCGTCCACTATTGGAAGAGCTACAACAATTGTGGATTGGCATAGAGGTGGTGGATATGAGCCGACACACAAGACGACGGAATGCTTTGATTAGAGGCATTCTAATGTGGACCATGCATGACTATCCCGGGCTAACAGAATGCTCAGGTGATCTATTGACACTCCTCACTCAGACACTGTAAATCTTGTTTTTTCCCATAGTTGATCTATTATCATGTGTATACATGCAGGGCTTCAAACAAGCGGATACAGAGCATGTGTCACATGTGGACCTAGACTGAATGCACATAGGGCGCCCTCACTGAAGAAGAAAATCTACAAAGGTCATCAAGCGTATCTTCCAGAGAATCATGTGTTACGCGACGGCTTTTTGGGAAGAGAGCCACCAAGGATGTCTACACAAGCATGGTTAGAGCAGAAGGAGATGTGCGATGACGGATTGCCTCCAGGGATGAAGAGACTATCTCTATGGTACGAGTTACCATACTGGCCCCGACTCATGATCAATCACTTGCTCGATCCAATGCACATATTCAAGAATGTGGGTAATCTACTATGGGACCATCCGACCGGCAAGAAAGATACTTTGGGAGCCAGAGTTGACCTTAGAAATGTGGATCGTATGGAGCAATATTGGCCGCAAATAGCATCTTATGGATCGATAAAACTCCCTAAAGCACCATGGATTTTCACACGAGCCCAAGAACGCAAAGTAAAAGAGACCATTCGATCTTTGCGGACCCCCACTGGCGTAATGCACTCGCTCCGAACGTGTTTTACTAAAGAAGGAAAGCTTACCGGTTTGAAGTCACACGATTGGCATAAAATGTGTCAGGTACGTTCACAGTGGACTTTAATATCATTGCATAAAATGTGGACTTTAATATCATTGCTACACATACTTTACAATTTATTTTACCGGTTGCCATTGAGGGATGTTTGTCTCTCGACATCCGTAACACAATCTACAAACTTGCAAAGCTGGTGCAATGGATCTCACAAAAGGAGATCAACGTAGACTCCATACCATTCGCCAAACTAAATGCTGCGGAGCTTGTGTGCATGTTTGAGAAACATTTTCCTACTACCATGCTAACCATTCAGGTGCATCTTCTTGTTCACATAGTTGATGAGGTGGAAATAGCTGGCACAGTTCATTCCAGATGGATGTTCTTCTTAGAACGTTTCATGAAAACGCTTAAGGGATATGTGCGTCAAAAGGCACTTCCGGAGGGTAGCATGGCAGAAGGTTGGTTGGTATCAGAGTCCCTAGTGTACATTGGAGAGTGGCTAGACGGATTTGATAAAGCCCGGGACACGCTATGGCGAACCATAGATGATGAGAGCATATCTGGGATTGTCATGTGCAATCTCGGTGTTGAGAAGAAGATGACGGAAGATCTAGAGGCTAAAATCAACCGATTTTGCATGCTTCACAATCCAGTGATGCAAAAGTGGATTTCACAATATGAGGATGCAAAGCAAGAGCGACAAAGGGCACGAATCGAGTGGAGACAGGGAAGACGACCACCGATGCACTATCCGACGGTTCTAGAGAGCCTACCAACATTCATGAGCTTAAGATGGTTGTAGAACCAATTGAAAAGCGCACAACAATGCGGTGACGAAGTGATTGAGGAAGAGTGGGAGTACTCTCGGGGTTGCGCGACCAAGGTAAGTTTGCAATGTACGACTAGCTAGTGACTTTATTTCTAAACGTTTGAACGGCCACTCATAATCTTTGTTCGTTGTAGTATAAGTCATACACAGCAGCATGGTGTAAAGGTCAACATTTTAGGGTGGAACGGATCGACAAAAAGCGTTTTACTCAAGATTGTGGAATCATGGCAAAATTTGAACAGTCTAGTCGACGACGTTCCTCTGATGCAGATCCTGTGGTGGCGGAACTCACTTACTTCGGCACGCTACAAAAGATTTTGAGGATCGATTATAGAGGATTTTTTGTCGACTTGTTCGACGTGCAATGGTTCAAGATAATCATGGAGGGTCGCAACGCTACTGTGCGTAGAGGAGAGTCTGGTTTTCTTGAGGTGGATTCTACTAAGAAATGGACTGACCTAAGAGACACTTTCGTACTACCCGAGCATTGTGAACAAGTAAGTATGTAAATAGTTAACATCCCCCTTTTACAAGTTATGTGCTTGAAAGCTCTCATGTAAGTTATGTGGCTCTGGCAGGTAATATTTCATCCTACAAAGTCTACATCAAACTGGTGGTACGTCATAGAGGTAGCCCCTCGTAGTGCAAGGACGTATGAAGGCTACCATGTGCCAATCACAACGGCATCAATGGAGGAGATAAGAGAAGATGCTCAATCAGAAGCCGCTGCGGTGGTGCCAGATGAGCATCAAGATGCTACTACTCTATATGGGGTGCATGCAGAGGAGCTACATGAAACAGAGGATATGTGTTTAAACGGAGAGCTCTATATAGATATAGGAAGTTATGCTGAGTTATGCGAGGATGAGAGAGAGATCTCTTAAAGCCACAAATATTGTATTTGAACAATTTTGCTCCGTGTTGTAAAAGCTCTGGCTCTCTAAGTACCTTCCATGGTGTATAACGCTCTTTTCTACTCGCGCTCACATCTTTTGATTGAAAATTCTGAGTTTTCGACTTGCCTCTTCTATCACTCAATTCATTGCGTCATTGTATTTATATGCGTCATTACGTCTTTGTATTTAATGGTCTTTGCGTCATTGTCTACTCTATTCATTCAATATTAAGTTTAAATATTCGTGTGTTTAATGCAGGTATGGATGATGAGGAGTTTCTTTCTTCTTTATCACCGCAGCAGAGACAGTGGTACGTGGAGCGTCATCGCTCTGGCGCATCATCGCGTGTTCCTACTCCATCCGCATCTCCCTCTCTTTCGGAGCATTCGGCGCGCTCCGAAGCTTCGGCGTCGACGAGACGATCTTCACACTCGTCTAGACACCGACGTTCCAGTGGTGGCGGTGGCGGTTGTTGTGGGGATTCCGCCGCCGATGCCTCCACACCGCCTCGTGTTCGAGGAGGCTCTTTACCCTCCCCTTCTTTGCCCGCCCCCACACCAGCCACAGCATCGCCATCTACGCCAGGTTTTGCGCGGCTGAGTGTTCCTAGTAGCTACACACCTCTACCTACTCCGCCAGGAGCCACCCCACTCGACACTCCTCGCTTCGGGGCCCAGACGCCGGTGGAGACACCTTACGTCCATACCCCCATCGACACGCCGCTAGAGACCCCTGCCGGGACACCCAGGTTCACGCGTCACCGGCCAGAGGGCTTGCCTTACTCCGTCGACTTCAGCGGCGGCATCATCATGGATGATGACGGCAAGAAGGTGATCTCGCGCATGCGTGGTCTTTGCTCTCAGCTGTTTAGACACTACATACTAAACAAATGGAGTGAAGTACCAAGTGATTTAAAAAACAGAGTCATCAGCATACTTCATGATGAGTTTCCCGTTCCAACACGGGATCGGCGCTTCAATGAAGACCTGATGAAGATTCGAATGCGCGAATACTGCAAACACAAGCGTTCCGAAGTGCAAAAAGCAATCAAGCATGGGTGGAACAGGCCAGATTGGCTGGCCAAAGAAGATTGGAAGAATGCGAAGAAAGCAGCGCGCGAGAATCCCGACAAGTGGAAGCAACAAAAGGATGCAGCCAGAGCGCGAGTAGAGGCAGGGAGCTCGCAGTGTATTTCCGTCGCTAACAGCGTCACAAGAGCACACAACCTCTTGTAGTGGTAGAAAACCCTAGTGGTGGATGATTTGTCATGGTTAAGGCTCACTCAATACTCTCAAGATAGTCTTTGGCAAGACCACCTTGGCTTAGTGCAACTTACCCCTTTTTGTCCCTGGTTAGGTCTATCAAAGACAAGTCTTTGTGACCCTTTCGTCTATGGAAACTGATTTTGGGTACCCTAAAACTTTGGAATTAGGAAACCTATCAAATTTGGGCTCCAAAGGGTATTTTTAGCTGAACCTCGGTTATAAGATGTACTCAAGTAGGCTCATCAAGTCAATACCTCCACTATGAAGAGGTACATGGATTGCGATCCATGACCCCCTATCAAATTTTGACAGTAACTAGACAAAGTCATCTATAGGCTCTAAACCAATTTTCACCAATTGTTTAGGTTGGGGGACATGGATTGGGATCCATGTTCCACCACATCTAGACTTGATCTCTAGAGAGCTTGTTACGCTCTATGTCTACAAGCTATATCTCAAATCCTTTTGAATTTGGAATTGTTTTGATAAATCAAATTCCAAACCCTAGATCTGATCTACGGTTTTGAGTTTGTCTTTTATTTCAATGTCTTTTGACCCAAATTTGCTTAGTTTTATTTTAAAAAATTGGACTTGGTGATATGTTTCCTTGTATATGAACTACAATCTAGAACATTATCTGGTCTAGATATCATTATGAGGACATGCATCCCGATCCATGTTTGGAGGCCAAATTGAGTTTTCTTGGTAGCATGACGATTAGCATGATTACTCGATGCTATGGTACCAAACTTTGTGGATTTGGACCTTTGGATTAGCAATTAGGTCTTTTTTACACTTTCTTAGAGTATATTGATAATTGGGATTTGACTTGGGTTTTGATGTCCAAATGAGATGAAACTCTGAGATTAGACTATAAATAGCATGTAGATCATAATGACTAGATTTTGGCTCAAAATTTTGAAAAAGGTACATGGATTGCGATCCATGTTTGGAGAGCTTTTGATCCCAAATTTGAACCTCTTTTCGATGAAGGCACTTTTAATCTATGTCTAGAATCTTTTTGCATTTGGACAAGAAAAAGTCAACCAAAAGTGAAATACTAAAATATTTTAGTGTTTTTTGGCTACCTTCAGTTTCAAGCCCTTTTGGTAACTTTTTTTGAACTCTTTTTGCAACTTTGACTTTAGAAATATGTTTATATATGTCTTTGCTACTCACTATTCAATTTTCAGCCAATATGTCATATGAGGTACATGGATCATGATCCATGTTCCACCTCCTTTTGACATGAAACTTTGTTAGCTTGTAGTATCTGCTACTCCCAAAATCTTTTTTGATTTGGATAGAAAAAGGTTAGAAAACTCCTAGATTTGAACAAGTAGCTACCTTCTAAGTTTTTTCCATATTTTTTTAAATTTTGAGTATCTTTTTTAGCTCAATTTGATCCCAAACTTTGGTTTTAGTTAGATGAAGTCAATATCTATCAATTGGTCTCTGTTACGCCTAAATTTTTATCAAGGGTACATGGATCGCGATCCATGTTCCACCATAGATGAATCTGTAATTTTCACAATTGCTAAACAATAATTTTCTCTAGTTGGCCCACTCTACACTTTTTGATTTGGATCTCAAAATATCAAGATATGCCCAATTTCATGTCTGAAACTTCTGTTTCTAGGGTTTTTGCCCTGTTAGCTAGTTTTGATGTGATTTTTGAAATTTTCTTGCAACCAAAATTTCTCAAAGCAATGTTCTAGTGACGTAAAGTGTCATTAACAACTTTCCTGTAAAAATGGCCTCTGAGGTACATGGATCGCAATCCATGCTTAGCCACAAATTTGTTGGAACTTATTAGTTTACTCCTAGTGAGTTTGTTGAGGTTTGTGAGCACCAAAGTTTTGGTTTTAGATCATCTTTTAGGCCTCTTCCATCAAATTTTCAGAATTTGAAAGTTATGGTCGTTTTTGCACAAAATATGGTCTTCAACCTTTTCCCTTGATCTTTTCAGCCCAATTTGATAGTGATGGTTTCTAGTAATCCCACTCCTATGTGCTGGAAAGAAACTTGAAACAAAAAGGAACAAGACAATGCAAATAAAAGTCGTAACAAAAAACAGAATAGCACTCTGAAATTAATGAGAAAATTGAAGAATGAAATAGTTTTGGCTATCTCACTCACAACTCTTTTTACCTCTCAAGAATAGACATAGCGAGTCCCCAACTTTTAGACTCTATTAAGTACTAAAGCCCGTTTAGCTTTGCGTTGCTAGTGTAAATGGAATCGAAAGACTAACATTGACAACAGTTTTCCTACTTAATGCGTTTGCTATTACATTTGCTTTGCCTGGTTGGTATTGAATCATTGGATGAAAGTTTTGAATAAACCCAACCCATTTTATATGATGGTCTAAAATGGTAGATTGTGCCAATAGGTGTTTAATTTCTTGTTGATTTGTCTTAATAAGGACTTCAAATCCCATAAGTTTAAGTTTCCAAATATCAAGGGCATGGACTGTTGCTAGTAGTTATTTGTGGTATGTGCTATATTTGGTTTTAGATGGTTTTGGTATCAAATAGGTCCTATACTGAACCACTTTCATTGATAACAAGTACAAAGAAGTGTTGTGAGAAATCAAAATTGAAGGATGGGTACATGGGTCAAAAGGTATTTCAAAGTGTCAAATGATTTTTGTTGTTTAGTTCCCCACTTGAATGGTATTTTTTGGCAAAGTG
This sequence comes from Adiantum capillus-veneris, assembly GCF_014529385.1. Lineage (NCBI taxonomy): Eukaryota > Viridiplantae > Streptophyta > Polypodiopsida > Polypodiales > Pteridaceae > Adiantum > Adiantum capillus-veneris. The sequence goes on from NC_140954.1 coordinate 71,618,693, forward strand.
ATGTGGTCATGGGTGAGACAATGCAAGAAACGTTTTTGACAAACTTACGATAGAAGACTATTAAGTCAAGGAATGACTTGACATCATACACTATTTTTGCATTAGGCTAGGTTTGAATGGTTGCAATCTTTTTAGGGTCGACCGAGACGCTTGTTTTAAAGACAATGTGGCCTAAATAATCAATTTCCTGTTGAAAGAAAGTATTTTTCTCAAATTTTTTCCAACAATTGGTTTAACAAAGCAATTCAAAAACAATGTAAGGTGATCCTTGTATTCTTATTCATTGTGACTAAAAACTAAGATATCGTCAAAGAAAACAATGACAAAATTTTGATAATCTAGAAAAAATGTATTCATCATCTTGAAAAATGTGGTAGGTGCATTGGTGAGACCAAAAGGTAATACAATAAACTCAAAGAGTCTCGACTGTGTACAAAAATAAATCCTTGAAATGTTACTAGGATGCATGCGTATTTGGTGGTAACCTAACTTTAAGTCAATTTTACTGAAAATTTGAGCACCTTGTAATAATCAATCCAGAAGGTCATTTAGAGAAACCCCTCCCAGGGGTCTATGCAAAAATTACAAGATTTATAATTTTATACAATTTCAATATACATGAGAGTTACTAAATCATTTGCATAAGGGAGAATTCTCAGCATCTGACCTAGCATGGAGTTTAAGCCATGAGCAAGATGTATCTAGCGAGACGACTATTGATATCCCTAAATATGTGGTATGTATGAAAGCGTACACAAGAAAATGACCAAGTGGAGGGTGAATACATGTGTATACTGTGGGATTAAAGCCCAAGTGGCCTCTTAGACGGATATGGCTGCCCACCCGCCTAACTCGCTTATCACTAACTCTTTGTATATACTCACTTATACTTTTGTGAATAATAAGATTTTGGGAGATAAACCTTCAATGAATTCTTTGCACACTATGTAAGCTCTCTGTCTGTGTATCTGTGTGTGTGTGTGTGTGTGTGTGAGTCGATCTAAGCTCCGCTCCGCGACTTCACTTGGTATCAGAGCAAGGTTCGGTGCGTTTTCGCATAATCGTGCGCGCGTGCACTTTTCAGGAAGATTCTGGATCCGGAGCTCGGAAATTCACACTTGGCATTTCGAGAGTATTTCCAAAAGGCGACCTTGGGTTTTACCCCCCTTTCGAAGTTGTTTATGCCCTCAAAATTTCGTTTTGAGCACTACATCAAAAGATAGGTTTTAGCCGCAAAGAAACCTGTCTTATGTAGATTGGCAAGCAGGAGGTGGTCGGCATCAATATCGGCATCGACATACATCACTCATTAGTCTTCAAAGCATCATCTATAGACCAGGTACACATATATATCATCAGATGTATATTGCAGTCTACATTGCTACTTCTTGTGCTTGCCAAGTTCCAGGGGAGGTGTGGCCATACGACGGCTTGACACCACTGGCATGTATTGCAGATTGATGTATTGTGATTGTGGGTCTGCTAGTTGTGAGTCATGCTAGCAGACAGACCGCCGCAGCAATCATAGGACAGTGATTGGTCTATTGTAGGATGTATGCTAGTTCTGGGCAGTTTGCTGAGCCATCTGAGAGGGTCGTGTGTGAGGTTTTTTGAAGCCAAGCACTGGGGGCTAGGTTACCCAGTGTGAGGTGGATTAGGTTGTTGGAGTTCCCCTCTACACGCATCCTCTTCCGATGACTTTTATCCCATAGAATGTATGACTTAGTGTAGACACTGGATTGCATCTTATGCGTCAGGCCATTGAGGCATTGTTTAGGGTTCAGTCTTGAGACAGATACAGGTTCTGTGATCGCCCAGACAGAAGACAGTGTATGCTTACAAGATAGCATATTACAGAGATTTTTAGATTTGTCACTGGTCAGCTATTTATGGTTGTTTTTTAGCTATCTTTTGGTTTCCAGAGCTCAGTTTACAAGGGAGACTCTGTCAAAAATTTTCAAAATACTTATAGTTCTTGAGGAGAGGTGTTCAGCTTGTTATTTATAGCTTGTTTATTGTGTATAGAGGCCAGTTTACAGGGGAAACTCTGTCGGATTTTTCCCAGAAGTAAACAGTTTGGCAGATATGGCATCTTCTCAAAGTGAGACTCTTTACAACATAAAGAAGCTGGATGGCACAAACTTTCCATTCTGGAAGAAGCAGATTTGGCAGGTTTTGGTGCAGAAAAAAACAAGTGAAGCCACTGAAGCTCAAAGGGGAGAGACCAGAAGGTATGGCTGAAGATGAGTGGGAAGAGCTTGACGAGTTAGCTTGCTCCACAATCATGTTGACACTGGTAGAAAATGTTTACTTCAACGTAGCAGAAGAGACTACAGTGTATGGCGTATGGAAAAAGCTATGTGGTATGTACGAGAAACAAAGTGCTGCTTCTCAAATTTACTGGCTCAAGAAATTGGTGGATTTGAAGATGAAGGAAGGGACAGCCATGTCAAATCATCTCAATGAATTTCACACAATTTTCAGCCAGTTAACAGCACCAACAGGAGATAGTCTTTCCAGATTCAGTGAAGGCTATGTTTCTCTTAATCACTTTGCCAGACAGTTGGGATACTTTTCGCACTACATTAGGTAATTCTGTCGCGCCAGAGGGTCTTACAAGTGCCAATGTAGAAGGCAGCTTGCTTACAGAGGAAGTGAACAGGAAGAACATTGACAAAGGCAAAGGCAATAGTGCTTTGGTCATTCGAGGGAGACAACAGTCTAAATAGAAGAAGGGTAAGAAGGCACAAAACTAAAGTAAGTCTCGTGTGAAGTCAAAGGATGACATAGAATGCTACCATTGTGGCAAGAAGGGTCACATGAAGAGAGACTGTACGAAGTGAAAACAAGAAAAAGGCAAAACAAAGAGTTCTGAGCAAGATGAAAAGAAGAGTTCAGTGAAGATTGAAGAGGTGAATGTCACAGGATCAGGTTTAAACAATGATTCTGGTATAGCAGCTGGTGACATCTTCCTCACAAGAAATTTTGATTCTATTTTCTTGACTGCAAAGGATGGACATGCTATGAGTGATTGGATTATCGACTCAGGGGCATCTTTACATGTTTCTCCGCACAAAGAGTGGTTACATCATATGTGGCTACTAAAGATTATGTCATACTTGGCAATGAGCAGGTTTGTGACATACTTGGAGTGGGAGATGTGCTGTTGAAGTTTCAAAATGGCTCTTCTTTATGGCTCAAGAATGTCAGACATGTTCCAGCAATCTGAAAGAGCTTGATCAATACAGGGAAGTTGGATGATGCAGGTTATGTGACAATTTTTGGGAACAACGCTTGGAAGATCTCCAAAGGTTCGATGACTGTAGCACATGGCAGCAAGTCAGGAACTCTGTACACTTTACATGTTTTAGAGGTTAAAAATCATGTAATTAATGTGATTGAGCAACCAAGTGTGTCATTGTGGCATCGTAGGCTGGGACATATGTCAAAAAGAGGAATGGAAATACTTTCTCGTTATGGTCATTTGCCTGGCTTTTCATTTCAAGATTTCGAGTTTTGTGAGCATTGTGTTTATGGTAAGCAAACACAGGAACCGCATAGATCAAAGGGAAATTGTAAGGATGAACAGTTAGCTCTTGTACACAGTGACTTATGCGGACCAATGCCTAGTTTGTCACTAGGGGGAGCAGCGTACTTTTGTACATTCATAGATGACTATTCTCGCAAAGTATGGGTTTACTTCTTGAAGCACAAGACATTCTTGCAGCTTGTGGAGAATCAGAGCAGTCAGAAGCTGAAGTGCTTGAGAACTGACAATGGTGGAGAGTACGTTTCCAAAGCTTTTCAAGACTTTTGTGAAGCAAAAGGGTTAAAACGGGAACTTACTGCACCATACAATCCTTCACAAAATGGAGTTGCAGAACGTATGAATAGGACCATACAAGAGAAGGTCAGAAGCATGTTGTCAAATGTTGAGTTGCCTGACAGATTTTGGGCGGAAGCAGTGACTACAGCAGTCCATTTGATCAACAGGTCTCCTAGTAGGGTTCTGGATAAGAGTGAAGTGGTAGAGATGCTATGGACAGGCAAGGCACCTTCGTATAAGCATCTCAAAGTCTTTGGTTGTGAAACTTATAGCCATATTCCTAAGGAGTTCAGGAATAAGTTAGAACCAAAGAGCAAGAAGTGTATATTTCTTGGCTACGGAGAATTGGGCGAGATGGGTTACTGGCTTTGGGATCCTGAGTCCAGAAAAGTTATTCGTAGCAATGATGTGCATTTCAATGAAGCCAAGTTTCACGCTAAGCCAGAGAAGACAGAGGAGATCAGAAGAGTTGTCCTCAGGGAAGATGGACCTAGTGCTAGTACATCAAGACAGAGCATGGTCAGGCTCAGGAACAGCCTATAGTGGCTAGAGAGGCAGAATCAGTTGTGGTGAGACGTTCTGAGCGTGTCTCCAAACCACCTGATCGTTATGTGCCACCTCTAAATTATGTCATGCTCACGGATTGCAGAGAACCATCTTGTTACAAGGAGGCATTACAAGTGGTTGACTCGAAAAAATGGCAGTTGGCCATGCAATCAGAGATGACGGCTCTGCATAAGAATCAAACTGGGATTTGGTTCAATTGCTAGAGGGCAAGAAATCTCTACCTTGTAAGTGGGTTTACAGGTATAAGCTTACTCCTCAAAGTGGGCAGCCAAAATACAAAGCACGGTTGGTTGCTAAGGATTTTAAGCAAGAACACGGAATAGAAGTCTTTTCAGTAGTTGTTAAGATGACAACATTGAGAAGTGTACTTGCTTTGGTTGCCAAACATGATCTGCATTTACATCAGATGGATGTGAAAACAGCATTTCTTCATGGAGATTTACATGAGGAGGTTTGTATGCAGCAGCCAAAAGGGTTTGTTGAGAAAGGCACAGAGAAATTGGTATGTCGTTTGAGAAAGAGTCTCTATGACAAAGAGAATTTTCACCAATTTATGCTTTCTCAAAGATACAAGAGAAGTGAGACAGATCATTGCCTGTATACTCGACAAGCTAAGGATGGTAGCTTGATAATCCTCATCTTGTATGTGGATGACATGTTACTTGCTCGTAGACAAATGGTAGAAATTTCAGCTCTTAAATCAAAAATGGCAAAGGTTTTTGACATGAAAGACATGGGTGAGGCAAGTCATATACTGGGTATGCGTATCCAGCGAGATAGGTCAAAGAAGATGCTTTACTTATCTCAAGAAGAGTATATTGACAAGGTGTTGCAACATTTCCAATGGATAGGGGAAAGGAATTGATGACACCATTGCCGTCATAACTAAGCAACCAAGATTGCCCACAGTATGAGGTGGAAAAGGTTGAAATGGATACGGTGCCATATGCGTCTGCATGTGGGAGTTTGATGCATGCAATGATTGCTACACATCCGGATATTGCATTTGCAGTGGGAGTGGTTAGCAGATATATGTCAAATCCCGGCAAGAAACATTGGGAGGCGGTGAAAGGTATCATGAGATACTTAAAACATACAAAGAGTATGCGCATATGCTATGGTAGTCACGATTTGAGTGTCAGAGGATACACTGACTCAGATTATGCAGGAGACTTGGATAAGAGGAGATCTACATCAGGCTATGTCTTTACATTGGTTGGAGGTGCCATATCATGGCGATCTTGATTACAAGATTGTATTACGCAGTCTACTATAGAAGATGAGTATGTTGCAGCAAATGAGGCACAGCAAAGAAGCTATTTGGCTTGGTAGATTGGTAGCAGACTTGAGAATCAAAGTAGATATGCCAGAGTTATATTGTGATAGTCAAAGTGCTATACAATTGGCAAAGAATCCAGTGTTCCATTCGAAGACTAAGCATATTGATGTGAAATATCACTTCATTAGGGAAGTACTTGAAGACAAGCAGATACAACTGTTGAAGATCCACACCAAGGACAATCCTGCTGATCTACTCACAAAGGGACTTCCATGAGAGGGCTTTGTGCATTGTCGTGAGTTATTGAGCATTGGATAGATGGCAGCCATGTAAATCTTTGTACATTTATGTTCATAGATTTACAGTTATTTAAAGTGCCACATTGGACTTTAAGTGGCTTAACTCGCTTAACTTTAAGTGGCCCGCCTAACTTGCTTATCACTAACTCTTTGTATATACTCACTTGTACTTTTGTGAATAATAAGATTTGGGAGATAACCCTTCTACGAATTCTCTGCGTATTGTGTAAGCTCTCTGTCTGTGTATCTGTGTGTGTGTGTGTGTGTGTGTGTGTGTGTGTGTGTGTGTGTGTGTGTGTGTGTGTGTGTGTGTGTGTGTGTGTGTGTGTGTGTGTGTGTGTGTGTGTGTGTGTGTGTGTGTGTGTGTGTGTGTGTGTGTGAGTGAGTGAGTCGATCTAAGCTCCGCTCCGCGACTTCATATACCACATTGCAAGAATATATATATATGACTAGTAGAAGCACCAAACCCTATGTAGGGATCAACCGATCATCCACTTCCGGTCCTACTATGGCCTGAGAGAATTTTACTTCACAGAGATTGAGCTAGAACACCTCCAACTTACTTATTCTAGATAAGCTAAGGCTGCTTTGCCTCGAGCTTCATTGAGCCAGACATATGCTTAGGCTACTTCGCCTGCCTCCATAAACCTGAGTTGCTCTGCAAGGATTCCAAATACCAGCAGGTGGTAGAAAATCAACACCAATCATACCATTTTAGACATCACACCTCTTCAATGCCTAGCATCGGGTGTTTAAGCAACGCCAATGCAAGATCCTTGATGTGTTAGCCATGTAGATCATTCAACCCCCGACACACTAACCGTGTAGATGAACTTAACAAAAAGAAGAAAATATAGGCAACATTTCTGATGCAATAAAGCCCAACTCATCAATCCTTTCATCTAAGGCTAAAAAATGTAGGTTATCCTAATCTTGTAGCTTTGTTGTCATGAGAAACATAACACATGGGTCCAATAAAAATAGCATCTTGCATATGCACAAACAATCTTCTCTAAGTAGTTAGACTGTACTCTAACACATCCACCATAAATCATCAAAACCACTTCACGATCCAATCTAAGACAATAATCTCGACTATAAGCCACAATCCAATCCCATCAAATGGATAAGCACTTCACTATCTCAGGGTGATGCACATCCATTCTACAAAAAATTTGGCAGCACAACCATATTCCATAAAAATGATCCAAGAGCCACATAGGCTTCCACCATCAAATATCTCAACCATAATTCATGAGGGATCAAAGCCCTTTTACCATGAACCATAATCCTCATTGAATCAACTCCCAATGTGGAGTTTGACCATACACACTACAATCAAACCGAGCCAACAGACATAAGAAAAATAATAATGAATAAATTAATTCAATTTCTACATAAAAAAATTCGTTGGAGTTCAAAAATCCTCTAATACACTGCCTTTTGAAGGCTATCAATATTGTTCAATGGTCCTAATATAATGCTCTTTATGATTACCACTGTGGCATAATTCCACCACTGGATCTTAGTTGTCCCACTCTACAAGTATAATTATCCTTAGAGTATTCCATTTAACTTTTTGAACTATAGATACAAACATGCCCTCGTTTGCATGCAAGCCACTCTTGTGGCAAGTGAGCGGTTTTTCATGGGCATCTCTATGTTTCTATAGACTGCAACATTCCTAAAAATGAAGTAATCAATGAAGAGAGGGGAATTCTTTGGAAACTCATCTAGTGTTTGCTAGCCATCTGTGTGGTGTATACTAGCAAAGTCAGCTAGGCATTGAGGTCTGTTATAGACATTGAATATGATATTTACATTGTGTGGGTTATGGATAGTGGACCTTCTAGATAGGTCAAACAATAATCCCTAAGACACTGGACTGAAAGAATGGGTGACATTGTTTATACATTTCCTTCCCCACACATCAAACATAACAATGCCAAAACACCTTATCACGATAACTAAAGGAAGTACAACTCTTGCTAACCACATCTCATTCATTGGCCTTAGGATAAGCTCATGTATATTGATGTATACTAGCTAGTTGGTGATGATGATCTCTTTTTTCAATATTGGAATGTACCCAGTTGATACTCCCCATCGGTAGGGATTTCAAATTCACGTAATCATGTGTTTTTTAATGTGATCACAATGTTAATTAACAAATTCTCAATTCACAACTCACATTCACAAAAAATGCCCATGTGACCTGAAGGGTACGAGATGATCGGGTCATTTTTGCCCATCTGGCAATAGTCCTAGCCCTCCGGGGCCCTCTCAGATATAGACTTAGCCCTCTGGGCCCTCTAGGCAACATGAGGGGCCCTCCGAGAAGCATCAAGGGCCCTTTGGGCAACATTAATACCCTAGCAAAAGTGATATGTAGGCAAAAGAAAAAAAGCAAAATAGCGTGAAATTGGTGTAATGATGAGGAGAGCTCCATTCCAACAATAGAAATGAGCGCCAAGTACTTGCACCACCTAAACCCTGCACGATGATGCTTCCTACCCAAAAAAAGGCTAAAAAAATTCTACATGATAAAGCTCAAGGATAAACCTCAAGTTTTAACTCTAGTGAGGACCCTAGAGAGTGTGCCAAAAGGGGTGTCTAAGAGGATGGGCCATTGTTTATATTGGCCCCTCCAAACTTGGCGCCTCTCTTAAAATTTGGAGGGAATTTTGAGCCCTCCGAGCTACAAAGGGGGCCCGTTGGGCAAACAAGAACTCCCGGTTTTAGCAAATCAATGTGAATTCGATGTTATTAACACTACCATGAGATGTTAATAACATGAGTCATTGCCATTTCACACTTCACGTGAAGACGTGAATGAAATCCTTGCCCATCGGTGTCACTCTGTGCTCAAGTGGTGTGAACTATGGATTTCCTACAACATAGTGATACCATGCTCTTTGGTACTACACAGTCTCTGGATATCATCCTCTTCTTCTTCGCCCCGTTTCATCTGGTAGTGATAAGAGGTTGTACCTCAACTCCATTTATAGACTCTCTTTGACTATCAACCATGAGAGTATGCTCACCCATACCCCCAAGGTAAAATGTCAGTCATCTACACACACACTCCATGACTCAAGCTAGTCAAAACAATTCAAATCAGCTTAAAATCAAATTTTCCTAATCATAAATGATAAGAGGTGACATTCTTCTTTGGAAAAGGTACATAAATATGTAAAGGTCCAATAAACCAGTTCTTGGTTCCTATGATTGAAGTTCTACCTTTGTACCTACTCACATCCCGGGATTCAAAATTAAAAAATTCTACTCAAGTTTACATTTTCTTTCTTGTATCACTCTTCCCCACAAGGGATATCTATCGACAAAAATGCACAAGTGCAGTTTACATGAGCATGTTATTCATTAACATCCTCCCTATAGAAATACTCGCTTGGGTTCATCACCATAGGATATGATTGAGCAAAGTCCCAAACGCATCTTGCCTTCTCACACTGATAAAAAAGTGATGATGACATTATGAGGATTGTACTTAAAGAAAGGGCCAAACACATCTTGTCTTCTCATACTCATAAAAAAGTGATAATGACATTATGAGGATTTGTACTTAAGGAAAGAGCCGTGGACTTTACTAAACAAGTACAAATCCTCATAATGACATTATGAGGATTTGTACTTAAGGAAAGAGCCGTGGACTTTACTAAACAAGTCTTGAGGTACATAGTAAAAATGGTTCCTATTATTTGACTTCTTTCAGATTCTAGAATGTAACCTTCTCACAAGCCATATCTTTGGTTAAGCATGAGTGCTTTCTTCCAAAGAATGATGTCATGGCTTGGTACTTCCAAAGATGATCACATGTTAATATAAAGAACATATCCTTGCACTTGAATGTCATCCTCCTAAATCTTTTCCTTCACCCAAAGCTATGGATTGACAATTTACCTAGCACATACTTACGTTCGGTGTTTAGGTTGAGCATGAACATCTAAATCTGAGTCTGAAAAGGAATGTAAATTTGATAACAATGATCCCTACTTAGTATAAAAAAATTGGTCTTAAAGGCTTGTATCTCAACAGAATTAGCACAACACGATAGTTCATGAAAAATTTCCGAAGTACATTAACAAAAATGATTTGAAGTTGGAAGTACCCTTCTGGACATGTAATTCTGAAATTATCGAATTTTCACAAATTCTCACCAATTTCAGTGTTTTACAAATTTTGACTCAATAGATTGGCAAACTCGGTCAAAACTTTTCCAAATCGCTTGAAATTTTTGACTTATGCACTCTATTGCTATCATAAATCAAATTCCCTTCAAGAAAAATTCCAAATACCAAATATCAAAGCAAGAGATAGTAAGCACAATTATTATCTCTTAGCTTACAATAATGAGGAATTTTGTCCAATTTCTTAGTCTGCACTAGATATACACACTATACACATGTCACTTGGCAGATTTTATGAGATTTGGATCACTTTTCAAGTTTCTAGGTCAATTTTTATATCTCCAATTGAACTTAAGAGAAAATTAGGCCCATTTGACACTCTACAATTCCAAATGACTCCAAACTTGAATCAAATGCTCATACACTATGGTTTAGCATGTGGTATACCCAAATGATGAAAAGTTTGCAATTTCAAGACTATAGATAATAAGCATGCTCATTATCTTGATGCCTAGATTTGCAAGATTTTCAAAATTTGATGGCTAGTACAAAGCGTTTTAAGACCTGAAAAGAGTTTTCAATCACTTTGGATCAGTTTTGGGGTACACACCTTCATTTACCTATTGATCGGATGTAAAAGTAGATCCAGCATGAAATTTGTACGCAAATGAAATCAAGATTTATCGGGCCTTCACAAAAATGTTTATACTTCACCTTGACAAGACAGTCCTTAGTTCAAAGTCTAATTTCAGCCTAAGACAAGACAATCCTTAGTGAAAAGTCCAATTTCACCTTGACAAGACAATCCTATTGAAATTAGGGTTGCAAGAAAACACACACAACTTGGAGAAGACGAAGGAAGCTCAAGGCACACAACAAAGAGTGTTTTACTTATGTGCAATGGAAAGATAAGATAGCCCTAGAGTGATGGGCGTATATACAATGCATGGGGGGGGGGGGGGGGGGGAAACCTCCTAGAGAGGGAAAAAATGCCCCGACGGTCCTAAGTGTGTTCATACACATCACTACCATGTGTATATGGTAACAAATCCCTTTTAGAGTGAGACGGTGAAGTGGCACCTAGAGTAGAGGGAAGTGCCATGCCCTGTGAGGACATGACCAATCCACAAAGGGGAGTTAGCCCAAATCTTTGCGAAAAGCTTCGAACTTCTCGTGAGACAATGCCTTTGTGAAAAGATTTGCAAGGTTGTCCTATGTTGGCACATAAGCCAAGCTAATCTCTCCTACTAAGAGCCTCTCCCTGACATAGTGGTAATGCACCTCAGTGCGCTTTGTGTGAGCATGAAAAATTGGGTTCCTTGCAACTACCAATGTGCTCTGATTGTCAGTGTAGATAGTGTTGGCAGTGTCCTATCCAACACCCAAATCAGCCATAAGGCGTCTGCACTCAATCGTAGCTATGAAGACTGCCCTGTACTCAGCCTCACAACTGGAAGTGGTCATAGTAGGTTGCTTCTTGCTCAACCATGATATGCATGAGCTACCAAGCATGAAACAAAAACCACTTGTGGAAACTCGTGTGTCAAAACAACCAGCCCAATCTGAGTCCAAAAAAGCACGCAAATCTGGCGGCAATGATCCCCCCTTGGGATAAAACAAGCCAAGATGTAAAGTGCCATGCAAGTAGCAAAAAATCCTCTTGACAGCCTGCCAATGCTTAGACCCTAGGCTATGCATGAATTTGCTGACTTGTGAGACTGCAAACTAAATATACGGCCTCATGTTGCATACATAAATAAGGCATCCAACAACAGTTTGGTAATGAGTGACATCAACAGGATCACCAGCATCATCAAGACTCAATTTAAAACCTATTTCCATGGGAATGGCAATAGATTTGTAATCCTCAAGTCCAAACTTACATAGAAATGTCTCTATGTAACTTTTCTGACACACGGCAATACCACCATCACACTGCTTAAAGTGTATACACAAGTAATGATGCAACATCCCCAAATCTTTCATCTTGAAAGTATCATTCAAATCATCCTTAAATTCAGCAATATGTCTCTCATTTGGTCCAATGATTAGCAATGATTTGGTCCAATGATTAGCAAATCATCCGCATAGAGAACCACAATGAAGTACATCACCCTCACGCTTTACATACAATGTACTTTTGGTTGAACTGTTACGACGACCTCGTTTTGACCAAATGAGTGTCATCTTTCTCATACCAAGCCCGAGGAGATTGCGTCAACCCATACAAAGTTTTTTTACATCTGCACACTTTATCTTGTTGTCCTTTCTTGACAAAAGCGCGAGGTTGCGTAAAACTTCCTCAAATATGTCACCATTCAAGAAAGCAATAACAATGTTTGACTGATGTACATCCCAACCAAAATGAGCTGCCAATGCACATAGAAAACACACGGTATTCATATGACAAGTGGGAGCAAAAGTTTCTTCATAATCTATGCCTTTTTGTTGTGCATAACCCTTTGCAACAAGTCGATCCTTATAGCAATCACCATCTTGCTTGTGTTTCAACTTGTAAACCCACTTCGTACCAATGGCCTTTTTGCCAGGAGGCAAATCACATAAAGTCCATGTGTCATTTTCTAAAAGTCCATCATATTCAGATTGCATGGCAGCAATCCTATTTTTTGAATTATGTGCTTCATCAAAAGACAAAGGTTCCTCAACATTATGTAAGCTATTATAGACATGTAGTAGTGTTAGTGTGTATACGCGCTTCACCAGGGGCACTTTTCTCCCACTGGGTTTTTCCCCCTGGACATCCGATGTGAAAGGACACCTTATCTCTTAGGGTTTCATATAAGCTTTGTAGCTCTGAGTTTGTATACACTATTATTCTAATACAGAGATAGAGACTACAGAGATCTCGTACACAAGCTCTGTGTCTTCTCCTTCTCCATCTTCTTCCTACTCTGAGTTGCTGTCTTCCTTCTGTTTCCTGTTTCATCATCTTCAACAATTGGTATCAGAGCAAGGTGATTTCCAGAGCCTCTACTTGCGTTTTCGCGTTCCGGGAGTATTCTAAGCAGGCGACCTGAAGTTTTACCCCCCTTTCGAAGCCGTTCAAGCCCTCAGACTTTTGTTCTGAGCAACGTAGCAGAAGTTACTTTTCGGAGGCGTTTAGATCAAGAGGGTGTGCTTTTTGACAGATTTTCTTCAGGTAAACAGTTCTTTTGGGAAGCAGCTTGTCTTAGCTTTGTGCTGAGATTTTGTGTAGAGTTTTTCTTGCATTGGAGAGGAGATTTGTGAATCTCTTGGAGGTTCTTTTGCTCTCTTGTGTGCATCCACAATATGGCTCAATCTACGGAGAAAGAGATTTTTGGTGCGTTTACATCCGAAGACAAATTGGATGGTACCAACTATTCTCTTTGGTCTTTTATGGCCAAAAATGTTTTGGTTGGTAAAGGATTGTGGGATTATGTATCTAGAGATGAAGTTCGTCTAGGTAGCATTGCACCTACCACGCCTGGTCGTGGTGCAGCTGTTGGTGCAGGACCCTCACAAGTCACTCCAGAGCAAAATAGATGGGATACTAAAGATGCACAAGCTATGACCGTGATTGCCTTAACCATAAAGAGGACAATCACACCACATATCAGATCTTGGAGAACTTTTGAGGATGCTTGGAACACTCTGCAAGCTATGTTTGGAGGAAGAAACGCTGCCAGAATAGAGTTTTTGAAGAAACAACTTGACAAAATACAGATGGACGAAGGTGATGATATTGTCGAGCATCTTACAAAAATCAAGGATCTTAAAGAGCAATTGCTTAGCATTGATGAAGTGATTCCAGAGAAGGACTTGGTTTCCAAAACACTCAATTCACTACCACCATCTTATCTGACTTTTCAGACTTCTTTAACTCTGTCTTTGCGAGCTAATCCTGAGCCTCTTCATTTTGAAGAGTTAGTGGCTTTGCTATTGCAGGAGGATCAATCACGTAAGAACAAGTCTTTACAGGTGGATGGTATGGATCATGCTCTTATTGTACAGAACAAAAACAAGGGTAAAGAGAGTGCTCATTACTCCAAGTCTAGTGCAGGACAATCTTCAGAGAAGTCTAAAGGTGATTCCGACAAGTCCAAGAAGAAAGGTAAATGTCACTACTGCAAGAAACCTGGTCACTACATTAGTGAGTGTAAAAAGCGAATTGCTAAAGAAAAGAAGAAAGAGTCAAGTTTGGTTGTTTCAGCTTCTGGTGATTCTTCTACAGCTAAAGAAGAGTCTGCAAACTTTGTGCAGGATTCTTATGCTTTCGTAGTATGTTCAGATTTTTCTGCTTACAGTGTTGACAAGACACAAATGATTTGGTACTTTGATAGTGGTGCATCCAGGCATATTACTTCAAGGAAGGATTTGTTTTGTTCATTGGATGCAGCTCCAGCAGGAAAGAAGGTGACATGTGCAAATAATGCTTCTTATCCAATCAAAGGCGTTGGTAAGATTTTGATTACCATTTCAGATGGTTCAGATTTATGCTTGCCAGATGTCTTATATGTTCCAGGGATCAAGAAGAATTTGTTGTCTGTATCCTCTCTTGCAAAAAATGGTCTTCGGGTCATTTTTGAGGATGACAGATGTGTTGTACGAGATCGAGAGAATGGTTATTCTCTTATCACTACAGGTATGCTGGAAAATGGACTATTTGTGCTAGATCGTTATGAAAAGCAGATTCAGGTATGTATTGCAGAAACAAAGACTCGGGCCATGCAGGATGCTGAGTTGTGGCATGCTAGATTTGGGCATGTTGGTTATGGCAGTTTGATGACTTTACAACGTCATAATATGGTGCATGATTTGTCTTTATTGGAGATGCCACCAAGACATGTATGTGAAGGTTGCGTTCTTGGAAAGATGCACAGATTTGCATTTTCGCAGGATGGTTCAGTTAGAGGGACACGAAAGTTGCAGCTTGTACACAGTGATGTATGTGGTCCTATGAGGACGCCATCTTTGGGAAACAGCCTTTATTTTGTGACCTTCATTGATGACTTTTCCAGGTTTTGTTGGGTGTATCCACTCAAAGCAAAGTCAGATGTGTTTGCAGTTTTTCAACATTATGTCGCCATGGTTGAAAATGAAATAGGTTGCAAAGTACAGACTCTTCGTACCGATCGAGGAGGTGAATACATGTCAGGTGCATTTAAGGATTTTTTAGGAAAGAAAGGCATTAAACACCAATGCACTATGCCATACACACCACAACAGAATGGTGTTGCAGAAAGGAAGAACAGGTCTTTAATGGAGACGGCTAGATGTATGCTCAAGGCTAAGAGTTTGCCTCATAAGCTATGGATGGAGGCAGTTGCTTGTGCAACACATGTTTTGAACAGGTGTCCTACTCGTGCCTTGAAGACCATTACTCCATTTGAAGCTTGGTATGACAGAAAACCTTCAGTCAGTTATCTTCGTGTTTTTGGTTGTCTTGCTTATGCTCACATCCCTCAACAGTTACGTGGGAAGCTTGATGATAAGGTAATCAAATGTATATTTGTGGGGTACAGTAGTGGAAGTAAAGGTTATAGACTTTACAATCCTGCTACAAACAAGATTTTTGAAAGTCGTGATGTAATTTTTGCAGAAACTAATGCTCAACCTATGGTTGCTTTTGATGTACCGCATATGCAGACACATGATGTATTTGAAGGTTTGCTTCCTTCTTTTGTGGAGAATCAAGAATCACAACAGGTTGATAATCTTGATCAATCTTTTGATTAGCATGTGACACCTCATGATGTAGAGGAAATTGTGCGTGAAGAGCAAGAAGTTCTCAGGGAAGAAAGAACCTTGCCTAAATGGGTTCAGAAAACTTTGCAGGATAGCAAGTTGGATGCACCGTTGCCACGAAAAACACGTGCTGGTACTACTTTTGGTAGAGAGCAAGTAGATTTGGCTTGCTTTAGCACTCTTTGTGATGCAGATGAGCCTGATTCGTTTGAACAAGATTTAGAGTGTGTTCAGTGGAAAGATGCTATGCAGCAAGAAATTGATTCTATTCATAAGAATCATACATGGGATCTAGTGGATTTGCCTACAGGTAAAAAGCCTATTGGTACAAAGTGGGTTTTTAAGGTAAAAAGGAAACAAGATGGTACTGTTGACAGGTACAAAGCAAGGCTTGTGGCAAAAGGCTATGCGCAATAGAAAGGCATAGATTATGATGAAACCTTTGCTCCTACTTCTCGTGCGTCCACAGTTAGATCACTAGTTGCAATTGCTGCTCATCATGGTTGGAAAGTGCATCAGTTGGATATCAAAACTGCTTTTTTGAATGGTGATTTGTAGGAAGAAGTTTATGTAAGTCAACCAAGTGGTTTTGTTGTAAAAGGTCAAGAGCAAAAGGTATGTAGATTGCGTAAAGCTTTGTATGGTCTCAAACAGGCTCCAAGAGCATGGTATGAGAAGATACATACTTATTTGATTGGCCAGGGATTTCAGAATAGTCCAACAGAAAGTACTTTGTATGTTAAAAAGAGAGATGGAGTTCTCATTATGCTAACACTTTATGTGGATGATATGCTTCTTACAGGCAATAATGCAAATGAAATTGAAGCGTTTAAAGATGCTTTGAGAAAAACCTTTGAGCTGTCTGATCTTGGTTTGCTACATTATTACTTGGGTATTCAGTTTGTGCAATCAGAGGATGGCATATACATGCTGCAGGCAAAATATTTTCATAAAATTTTGGATAAGTTTGGTATGCAAAATTGTAAACCAATCTCTACACCCGTAGAAACTGGATCAAAGTTGAGCATGCACGATGCTGGAGAACCTTTTGATGTACATACTTATGCAGCAGCGGTTGGTTGCTTGATATATTTGGCAGGCAACACTCGTCCAGACATTCAATTTGGGGTTTCACAAGCAAGCAGATTTATGCACAGCCCAGGTATGCATCATTGGCAGGCTGTGAAGCGCATACTTCGTTACCTTTCAGGTACCCCTAATCTTGCCATGTTCTTTCCAAGGGGGGATATGTATGGAAAGCACAGTTCTATGCAGCTTCTTGGTTACAGCGATTCGGATTGGGCTGGTGATTTTGACACACGACATTCCACAAGTGGCAATTGTTTTTTCTTGGGAAATGCATGTATATCTTGGCTAAGCAAGAAGCAACCCACAGTGGCTACATCAACTTGTGAAGCTGAGTACAGGGCAGCTTTCACGGCAACAGTTGATTGTGTATGGATACGCAGGTTATTGGCAGATCTTTGTGAGTGTCAACAGGCACCCACTACCATTTTCACTAACAATCAGAGTGCTATGGCAGTTGCAAGGAATCCAGTATTTCATGCAAGAACAAAGCACATAGAGGTTCACTACCACTATGTCAGGGAAAGGCTACATGCAGGGGAGATCACACTAACTTACTGTCCTACACAGGATAACATTGCAGATCTATTTACGAAAGCGTTATCACGAGAAAAGTTTGAAGCTTTCCAAAAAGATTTGGGCTTACTCTCATACACATGATGATCTGCTACCTTGTACGGATTCACACTATCACAACAGGGGGGATTTGTAGACATGCAGTAGTGTTAGTGTGTATACGCGCTTCACCAGGGGCACTCTTCTCCCACTGGGTTTTTCCCCCTGGACATCTGGTGTGAAAGGACACCTTATCTCTTAGGGTTTCATATAAGGTTGGTAGCTCTGAGTTTGTATACACTATTATTCTAATACAGAGAGAGAGACTACAGAGATCTCGTACACAAGCTTTGTGTCTTCTCCTTCTCCATCTTCTTTCTACTCTGAGTTGCTGTCTTCCTTCTGTTTCCTGTTTCATCATCTTCAACAGCTATACACAACCAAAGCATAACTATCTGATGCGTAAGATGCATGGCAAGAACCTGAACGAGTGCAACTAGACAAAGGTGCATCTAATTTACTGTCATGCAAAGTATGCACCAACCATTTTGGCATACCTCTAGCCTGCTCATTCTCAGTCCTTTCCTCATCAAGTACATCATGTACATTTGCATTAGTAAATAGGCTAATCTATAACATTTTTAGAACCCCCATAGGCTATACATTTGCCTCATTGGAATGTATATTCAAACTTTCACCACTCAAAAGAGGCAACAAAGTGTCATAAATGTCCTGTGAGGTTACATTATCTATCTCTAGTACATGACATCAAGGGCTGAACAGAATCTTCCACAAACACAACATCCCATGAGACCAAGATACACTTTGTTTGCTGGTGATACAACCTGTAACCTTTGCTTTCAGCACTATAACCAACAAAAGTACATTTGACAGCCTTATCATCCAATTTTTTGCGTTGTATTTGTGGCACCAAAGCATATGCCAAACATTCAAAAACATACATGTGCTCAATAGAAGGCTTTCTATAATGCCATGCTTTGTATGGAGTTATAGACTGCAAAGCTTTCAGGACACATGTTAAGTACATAAGTGGCATACATGATGGCCTCAAGCCAAAACTAATGTGGCAAAGCTTGACTTTTGACCATACATCGTGCCATTTCTGTAAGTCACATGTTATTCCTCTCAGCAACACCATTTTGTTGAGGAGTATAAGGGACTGTACACTGGTGTTTTATCCCATGACTAGCCAGAAATTCATTAAATTCATGAGACATATACCCTCCCCCCTCGATCGGAACGAAGGGTGCCCATAGTACATTTCGTGACGTTTTCAGCCATAGCTAGAAATTGTTTGAAGCACATAAATACTTCGGACTTCGCTTTAAGAGGATACACCCATGCATACCTGGAGTAATCATCAATGAAAGTCACGAAGTAAAGGTAATTGCCCAAGGATGGAGTTTGCATGGGCCCACAAACATCACTATGTACAAGCTGCAACGTGCATTTGGCCCTAACTGAACCATCCTTTGGAAACTTGAATGCTGCATCTTACCCAAAAGACAGCCTTCACAAACATGTTCAACAAGTGCTTCAAGAGGCAAAAAAGAAGCAACCATATCAGGTTTCTGCAAACGCAACAAACAGGCAAAATTCTGATGTCCAAAACGTGCATACCAAAGTTTTGCATTTGGAATAGCCTTAGAATCCACAACTGCATTTGCAAAATTCTACCCACACTTGTCATACAGAGTGAGCTTATACAACCCAGGATATAAAATGCGAGATAACAATTTCATCACCGAAATGAAGATCATGTACAGTACATCTATCATCCACAAATTTGACTACAAATCCAAGTCTATCAAGTGCAGATACAGAAAAAAGATTCTTCTTGATCCCAGGTACATAAAGTGCATCAACAAGTGTGAAAGAACTGCCATTTGCAGCAATAAGCACAATCTTTACAACTCCCTGAATCGAGTAAGAGGCATTGTTGGCACAAGTGATAGAATTGCCATGAGGGACATCCTCGAGAGAGGTAAACAAGTCACGACGAGAGGTAATGTGCTTTGTAGCACCACTATCAAAGTACCACACATGAGCATGTGCAGAAACTGACAAACATGCATCATGGACATTAGGATCATAAGTGCACTCTACACTAAAAGCCCATTCTACATCAACATTAGCATCACAGTCTCCTTTCACAAGAAGGCTCACCAATAGCTGCATTTGTAGTGGAACCAGCATTTGCAATGGAACCAGCCTCTTTCTTCTTAGCCTCTTGGCCTTCAACTTAGGACACTGCTTGATCAAGTGATCATTAGCTTTACAATAATGGCCACGCATCTTCTTTTTACCCTTATCAACAGAATTTCCAGACGAATTGCTACTTGTAGAAGCATTAGAAACAAGTGATTTACCACTCGCAGAAGAATCATGAGAAGTGGCTACATTGCTGTTACCACCTTTTCTTTGAGAAGCAATAAAGGCCTGTTCAATTGTACGTTGTCTAGTCCTGTTTTTTTGTGGAAAGTGACTTTTGCAATAGCAATGTGCATAATGCATCAAACTTGACCACTTCAGGATTTCTTTGGGTCATAAGTCTCCAAGTACTAGCAAAAGTCTGGTAAGAATGTGGCAAGGCATCAAGAACAAGGGAACTGTTAGAAATGACTTCACCTACAGAAATAAGTTGCTCATTGATATCCTTGACATCGGCAAGGAAAATTTCCATGTCATCTTCCTCATGCATACTCTTCGACTCCAGCTCTTTACGCAACAATGTGATTTTAGCCTCATTGCGACTTGCATAAAGACCAACCAAAATATCCCAAGCCTGTTTTGCAGATTTCTCTGAACAAATGTGAGGAGTAATAGTGCGCTCGAGAGGCAACACATTCAATGCATGAGCCTGCACATCTTTTACATCCCAATGAGCTTGTTCTTCCGTAGGCAAAACAACTATAACAACAACAATCCTTGTAGCAAGACCTGCAACATCCTCAACATTGCCTGTATCCTTAGAAGCAGGATGCACATCAATGCCCTGTACAATGTTCCATATGCACTTTGACACAAGGACATGTTGCATCATGTAAGCCCTTCATAGGGTAATTGTCCCCATCCAATCTATTCTCAGCAGCAAACATCTTGAACACATCTGTGTTGTTATCAGCCATGGTAAATGCTGCACCTGATCATGTGAAAACTACTCGAGAAGAGGAGAAGGAAAGCGGGAACAACACCTGCTATATATCACAAACCGTAGAAGACTATAAGGGACCTGTTATACAAAAAACGGCAAAAATAGAATTTCTACTCAAAATGACGAAACAGCCTACACAGTACTGCCTGTAGTGGAAATGGAGGCTGAAATGAGCCCAAATCAAAAAGCTGAGCAGACCAAGGTCTTCGAGCTCGCCCAAAACATTTGTCGACCTGTGAACGCTTGCCAAAGCTCACAGAAATCGGAGAAAGTGAGCAGGCGTGTGCTGGAGCTGCTGGCGATTAAGCTCAGGAGGACACAACTTGCTCTGATACCCAAAAACTGCTTTTGCAGAGTCCCATGTGCTTCTCCTTTCAATATCGTCTCTTTGAAGGTGCTGATTGAGACTATGGGTGGTTGCCAAGGGAAGGCCTTTCTCCAAATGCAATCAGCTATGCTTGCACCTTGAATGCATGTGGCCTTACGCGGGTGAGAGAAATCACGACAAAATTGCTAGTGAGGGAGTGTTGGAGAAAGCTTTGGTCCAAAGGTGGTTGCAACTAGTGTTTGTGATAAATTGTTTCTCCAAACATAGAAAATTCCTTTCCTTGATTTTCTCAAGAGGAAAATTTAGAGAATTATGTCATTTTTCCGAGCTTTTACACTATTTTTACTTGGTGAGCCAAAGGCTCTTTTTCTATTATGTGAACGCAGAAGCCACCACGTGGCATTAGATTTTATATATATATATTTTAAATAAACATCGCTGCCATGAACGTAGAAGGCTCTAAATAAAAAAGACTCCACGTGAAAAGCTGCTTGCAACGAACAAACCTGCAGACAAAGCTCGAAGATGCTTAGAACCTGCGAAGTCCAGATAGAGCTGCTTTTGAGAGCAATTGAGCAAGGCAGAGAATCGGCCTTCTTTTGTAATGAAGCCTGAATATAGCCGCCCCGATCTATCTCTCTCTATCTTCCACACACACATATCTCCGGATCAACTCGTCAATGCCCCCGTCAACACCATACTTTGAGCTCGAGGACTACGTCTGCAAGCATCCGAAGTACCCTCCATCTTGATGATCTGCAAATATAACCAGGTTTGAAAGGTCTCCAGTACTCCTTTCCGGTTTTGCCCGGCTTGCTGATGCACGGACAAACATCGCGGAAAAGAATTGGTGTGAATCTTTAGAATTACGCATGGGGACTTGCTGCAAAATATTATTTCCATGAACATTGAAGGATGGCCGAGGGCACAGGGTTGTTGAATCTGCATGAGCTATAGTTGGAGCGAGTTGCGCCTGCAGAAATGAGCTGAGTATGGTAGTACAAGCTGGACATGATGAGCACTCTCAAAGATTAAATATTTTGTGCGATCAATCCATGGCAGTGGTCTATTCTAGTGATACTGAAACAAAAGATATCAGATTTCAGTCGATGATCAATTGGCCTAATCTAGAGTTGAATCACCAAAACTCATTGCCTTAGCAGACCCATTCAACACATTTTCCTTTTGATGCTATCAGGTTGTTGGTGATGTAGACAGAAGAGAGGCCAAAGAAATAGAAAGAGTAATCGTCGAAGTGGAGATGAGGGCAGAAAAGCTTGGCAAGATCGATTGACACACCGAAGCTTATGATGGTTAGCTGCTTACACTTTTAGCAGAGAGTGTGACGGGATTAGTGGCAGACAACTCATGTCGAGGGAAAGGCATTGGTGAATGATATCGAGTGGAACGCCACCCATACTAATGCCCATGAGCGTCATGTGATAGTAGTTCACTAGGTGCGTATTTTGATTATTGACGAGCGGATTGAATATAGTGCCTTCCGCTATGGGGATGCCAACCTCAAGATGCCCATTATCATGTGTAGTTAGGAAGCATGATACATAACTCGGGTTAGCCAGCAAGGAGGCAAGAAGACATAATTGATGACCGAAGTAGCTTACAACACACACACACACACACACACACACAGATAGTATTACTGATCAAAGGACATAGAACAGAAAGTTACATCTGCGTGTTTTGTGTATGGCAGGAGGACATATATTCACAACACTGTACGTTCCAATTACACAAGCGCAACTCAACCTCGACAACACTGTAAGGTCCGTTATTTGCATCCAATTTCCATGCGCATGCGTTTGCTTGGCGCAACACATAAACGCTACGGGGCAGGGCACGGCTTCCGTTTCTTATAATTTTTTGGAGAGACCACAGTGCCAACTCTCCACCATACTTCTGTATGGCACCTCTGTATGACGTGCACTTATACTTTGCACTTTCAATATGTGACGTTTCATTGCACGATGATATGTTTAACTATTTACATTGCTTTTTGTAGCTTGACTCAAATAACGGCTTGTAGATTGGACAATCGAAAAGCATCAATACAACATTGCAGGTCAGTAAAGCACCTCATCTATTGTTGCATTTCATTCATGATTTATCTATTTGCTTGTTTTAGAATTTTCTGCATTACCTCATTTTCTTCAATTTATTTGGATCTCATTTCAAAACTATACACTCGATGTCAATCAACATTTGCACATGTTACTTACACACGCTACTTTTGGCATACGGTTGCTAGCCAATGCATGTGATGTATTACAATAGTGACTACACAAGTAGAATGCATGTGGTGTATCACAATAATGAATTCACCTTGTGCATTATTACTTTAGCTCTAAATAATTGATTCCCTATTATACATGTCCTTGTTTCTCCCATACTAGGTATAAGTTTGAAGTTTTCAAGACCTAGAAGATTACAATTTAATCGTTAATAAGCTAGGGAGAAAACTGCAACCAACTTGAAGCTAGCTTATCGTCCATATGTTAGGTCATGGTTTGAAATTATTGCATTGTATAAAGATTGGAGCATGCAATGTGAAATCTTTGCTCACAATCTAGAAATATGTCCCTCTTGCAGAGCGGCATACCTCACATATATAGTGATTTTCGAGGTCATCAGAAAAATGAAATAGACACTCTTGTTGCCCTTGCTTTTGTATTACTGCTGGGTGCTTTTCCATCTTAGCAACAACAACGATACTTAGCAACATTGAATCTATAGTCTATTATCAATCCAAAATACCAACCACGAATCAACAGTATCCCCTCTCTATTCATAAGACCAATGAGCGATATTTGGACGTAAGAGAGGCAGACATTATAATTATAGACAAGCTATCCATGAGATTTAGTCATTCTCTTGTTCCCTTCAGTTCTAGATGCTAAATGTCAATTTACATATGTCATGTTATATTCTATAGATGTGGCCCACCAAGCAAGACTAGTTCTCTATTTTGGGGCCCTTGCCCTCAACGAAATTGAAAACGGCATGATATTAAGCTGAGACATATTTTTCCTGCCCCTCTCTATAAAGATTGAATTGAAGGAAGAACGTTGAGGTCTGGTAGGTCTTGAGTTTAAAAGTACAAGGGGGAAAAGGTGCCGCTGTCGAGTCTGCCTTGTTTTGTGCTGGAGCTTCTGAGCGGGCAGTGGTATTGCCAGCGGTGCTTACTGTGACGTGGCTTGCGGCTAGCAGCCTTGCAAGCTTCTTCTAGGGATGGATGATGGCAAAGTTTCAGCAAGCGTAGGAGAAGAAGCTCTAGAATGGGGCGTACTTCTGGAGCACAAGTAGTAACAGAAATTCCATTCAAGGAGACCAGTTGGCTCGGCTGGCTGATGTACATGTATGCATCACGAGTAGCGAAAGCGAGAAGCACTATTTTTTACTACAGTGTTGGATGCACTCTCGGGAGATCTGGACACATACCTACTGGCTGCTACAATGATTATAGTTGAGGCTTTTTGGGTTGTACTGCAGTGTCTTTTCTGTATTAGGGCTGGACAATGAATGGTCCTTGGCACATATATAATCTGCATTGGACTTGTGCAAGGCTTCCAACAACGTACTAAAAGTGCCTGCTATGGATCGAGGTTGTTCTTTCTCATCTCATGGCTTTGCACCTGTCTCTGTTGTTTACTACAAGATTGTGTGTGTAAAAAGTGCTGAGCGGCATGTTCTATGATTAGGCAAGTGGCAATAATCCATCTTGAACCTTTAACCTGTATGGTATGCTTGTCATGGTAGCTTCAGGAAGATGAATGAGATGTAGCTCTTAAATGTTGGCATTTGATTAGTTAAGGGAGTTTTAGTAACGGTCGATTGATGGATGCAAGCCCTAGCGAAGAAACCTGGTGGAAGCCAACTTCAATAGTGCAGTGTTATGGATATATCAATGCTTCTTGCTTTTGCAAAATAACCTCTGGGTCTTCAAGAATCAATAATCAAGTAATGCTTTACTTGGTATGTCCGCTGTTTTCAATTGTAAACTAAGGGCTATTTGCAGTTGGGCTTTGAAGATCTCATGGCATACGCTAGGCATTGTACATTTTTTTCAAGGACTCTGATAACAACCGAACGTTTGGAGGTGAAGATGTATTCAAAGAGTTAAGGGCAAGGAGTGTTTACCTTTCAAGGAAGAGTTGCATATGTTTCTTTGCTTTCAGCGTTTTCCTTTCTGGGTGTGAACAGCTTTTAGAGGTGTTAGGCAGGCGATAACAACTGAATGTTTGGAGGTGAAGATGTATTCAAAGAGTTAAGCACAAGCAGCGTTTCCCTTTCAAGGAAGAGTTGCATATGTTTCTTTGCTTTCAGTGTTTCCCTTTCAGGGTGTGAATAGCTTTTAGAGGTGCTAGGCAGGCGATAACAACCGAATGTTTGGAGGTGAAGATGTATTCAAAGAGTTAAGGGCAAGCAGCGTTTCCCTTTCAGGAAGAGTTGCATATGTTTCTTTGCTTTTTCGATGAATGAGTTGAGAAGACAAGTATGAAAGGCTGCTGTGGCTGATCACTCATGTAACAATCTGAGGCCAATTTGGACATGTTGGTAGTAAGAGGTTCAGAACTTTGACTCTGTATTTGATGAGTGCAATGTGAAATTCGTGACCATTCTTTGCTTTTGTGGTGTTGATCTTGAGGATGTATTCAATTGTTCATCACTTGGCCAAACGTGATTGGTTTATTGATTGATTGCTCGCTCTTATTTTACTTTTATTATTTGTTAAAAGGCAAGGGAATTCCAGAATGATGTACCGGGGTGTAGTGAACCTTGTCTTGCAAGGATGCACTTTTTCCTCGTCCTTATCCTTATGGTCACAAGACTTTGAAGCAGCGAGGAGACGCTCACCTTCTTAGTATTATTATTATTATTATATACAATTGTGGCGGTTTATTGATAGAGCTGATTGCTGGTTGAGCTAAAATTGCATTTTGAGTTTTTCCATTTCAGTACAACGAGGAATTCATGACGGATCCTAAAACATACAGGTAAAGGTTATTATTGAAATTAAATTTGTATTGACAAGCAATTTGAGGACTTCCAAATCTCAAGGCTTTACTGGTTGTCATCAAAGGGTCATGAGAAGCGAAGCTGTGCTGGCGAAATGGCTCCACATCTGGCGGCCGTTGGTGGAAGCAATAGCAAGGACAGAACCAATCGCATGGAACAGTTGGGGAGAGTTACTGCGGCTCTTCATTTGCCGATCGAGGGAGGCCAAGGTGCCAGCAAAAGAGAGGGGTGCTGAAGTGGGAGCCAGTGCATTTCCAGAGACGGCTGTAAGTGAGGAGATGTGGCAGCACACGCTCCGGGAAGGTGGAGATGGCCCTAGCTGGTAAAGGCTAGATCAAGAGCATCTGCCATTAATGTCTAGGTATACTTTACTGAGGTCAGTGAGGTGCGTGATATGCTTCATGCTCTCACTATTTCTCTTGGCTTTTCCTGTTTTGTTACTGCAAGGTGCGTGATGCTCTCAACATTCCCCATCTATTTCTCTTGGCTTTTCCGGTTTTGTTGCTGGCAGCGTATACATGTCTGGTTCCCTGTAATGCTCCCTCTCTGTCAAGGACAGTGCGGCTCTATGGCTTCTCCATGTATGGCCCTTGTGCAGGCTTGAGTTTGGACATTAATGCTAGTAGCAAAGGTGGCTGAATGCCTATCGACTCACCTCCATGGCTATTTTCCTCGCATTGTTCTGATGACAGAGAGAGTCAAGGGGCGTATGCGAGGCAACACCAACACTAGGTGAGGTTCGGTCAACACTAGGTAAGTGTGTTGGTGTAACGGCCAAGTGGCCGGCCGGACAACATCTAACATCAACTCTGTTCTTCCTTATCTAATATAGAAGGAGTCAACGGCGATGGCTACACTATACTGCGTGTTCTCTCATCTCCAACCACAGCACGCACTATGCACGCTCCCCTCTCCCCTCCCACAGAGTGCCTACTATGAGGTGTTCTTTGTATGTTGCACCAGCCCAGACACCTTTTGTCCCACAAACTTGAGGAAGCAGGCAAGAGCTCCTCTGAGAGTTCTTCATTGACAGAGTAATCTCAAGCAGCAAGCTTTCATTCACATGAAGTCGATTGCAGATTTTGTTTGGAATACGGG
This sequence comes from Adiantum capillus-veneris, assembly GCF_014529385.1. Taxonomy (NCBI): domain Eukaryota; kingdom Viridiplantae; phylum Streptophyta; class Polypodiopsida; order Polypodiales; family Pteridaceae; genus Adiantum; species Adiantum capillus-veneris. The sequence goes on from NC_140954.1 coordinate 71,645,815, forward strand.
AAGTGACTCCACGCTTCTTACCTGCATGGCAGCTGTATAGCTATATCATGACCCTTGGACTGCAATTCGTGCTAATGTTCCATTGAGTTGGCAAATTCGGTAAGGGAGTGCCTTAGATGAAGCATACTTCACGAAGCACGGAGTAAGCTGGCTTGCAGTACTGTTGATATATTACTGGGCGGAGCATTGCTGGCTAGATTCATAGGTGCTGCCCATACATGAGTGTATTGATGGGGTATTCCAGATGAGCTTTGCCACACAATAAGATTGTGTTACACAAAATGAGATCGGGTGGTTGCTTCCGTGTGTGTGACTCCTATTCCGAAGGGGAGGGGCTGGATCTCCGTGTCAACACTGTTATTGCCAAAGCCGTGCAAAACAACGCCCGCTCGCCCATCATTTGGGAGAGCTCCATGCGCAGGTGTAAGCCAGTTGTCTGTCCAGATGATGTCATTGAGGGACGAATTATTTGGGCTCTGCAGACACGGGGCAACTCCAGTCATACAAAGGAAAAAGATTAAGGATGGTGGAGGCAAGGTATGGGCTAGTAGTGGGGTAGAGGCAGGGGAAGATGATGACAGAGGCGTTGCGTCCATAGAGTGGACTAGTGGGTATGAGGGGAAGGCGAGGGAATTGGTCTGGGGTAGAGGAAAGGCAGGGGAGCTTAGAAGCTCTAGTTAAGGTCCCAAGCAATGGGAGTGTCTTAGGAGTGCTCACTGATGAAATACTTCCCGAACCGCACTGCACGTTGCATACATATCCACAAGTGCATTGGCAACCACGAGCTCCCTGTTCAAACGACGTCTGGATATGGCCCTTCTCTATGTGTTTCAAGCTGCCAACGGCTTTGAGAATACAAGTGAAAGTAACCAAACCGAATTAATGCATCTCCATAGGAATTAAGGCATTCCATAAAGTGTTGTGATGACGAGCATGTCAGTCAAATGCTTATTTTGTGTCTTCTGACATTGAGCCACACTAGGCGTATATTGAGGTACCGACAAAACTGTTATGTTTGTGACAACTTTGTATTGTCAATTTGCCTATGAATGAAGCCATTTGGCTTTGGAGATTTTGGTGATTGTCAAGTGAGATCTTTTAGGGGGTTGTATCGCCTGCAATTCGTCTGTCTTATTATACGCTGCATTTAGTGAATTGACTTCAGACTATTTTTTGGGCTCATCCGGATCCCAACATTGATGATACATGCCAGATTCCAGGCACTCAGACAGGTGTTAAAGGCACTTGCGAGCATGGAGGCTGCCTACAAGCTATCATCCGATCTATCAGCTCGTAATAAAGATATAGCACCGGCAACGGACGGCACTGGGACGGACACATGCGACAGCCATGCTGGCTCCTTCTGTTGCACCACCATCATCAACAGTGGCAGTAGGAGGCAGGATGGGCCAGAGGGGTTAGCCTCCTACATGCATGGTTAACAGCAACATTCATCCCAGCCTTCCTGCGTCCAAATCCCTCTCTCCTCTCGTCAGATAGACCTTTATGGTCTCTCGGGATAGTTTCCAACGATGTTAAAATATTCTAGTATGTAAGCCGTCCTCTGGACGGGAACAATTCTCTTCGTGATGCATGTTCATAGCTAGTACACCGGGCCCCCTGCTGCTGATGCTCTTGCCATTTGTCAGTTTTCTCAATGTATATTATACCATGACGTAGTATTCTATTGGTTGATGGAAGGATCAGTGATAGAGATCAGAGTACTTGCAGCAAGAACAGGAGGATCTGACCGCCCTTCCCAGTCGAAACCAGTGCACCAGCTAGATGAAGAAGCCGAACATGGCCGACAACCATGCATGGCAGCGCAGGGTGGCCATTCTTGATCTCCTTAACCTTAAGGGAACACCTCAAAGTCATTGAAGGAGTCACCAGGGAATAAGAAGGGTCCTCCATCACAGATGTGCCCATTAGGATGGCCACGATGCATGCTCTGTGCATGGACCTGCAAGCTACAATTGCCTTGAAAGTAGGTAAGCCTGCCCAGATCTACGACTCTGCCTTCAACCACACTGCCTCACGCACCCTGGAGAGCTGAACATTACTCACCTCCCCGCTCTTAGCAAAAGTCTCAGAGGTGCTGACAGCCCCACTGTGTACCACCCGACGGTATAAGTAGCCTCGAAACTGATCACCGATCAGGTATGATAGAGGGCCACCTTCCGGCACCTTGACCATACCAGAGACTGCCACCTGTAGAAGCCTTCTGGCCCCTAGGGGGAAATTGTTTGCACCCGTACTGCTTCCCGGCCAAATCCCACCTTATAAGTGAGCTCATTCACAGACTTCAATTGCTGCTCACGGCCACTGATTAAAGTTGTAGAATAGAAGGATGTTGTGTGCCTAGATTGCATAGCTTCAATATCGTGTTTTAGACATACCAGCCTCGACTCTGCAGCAACCTGCGTTTGCCTTACAAGGATGGCATAATGCTGCACGCGGTTTGTTCTTTGCTCATGTCTGCTCCTCCTTCCACGCCTCGAGAAGCAGCTTGACCACACTGTCCATCTATGCTCCATCTCCTACACGGCTCTTCTCCCTTCCTCGAGTTCCTCTACACCGACACCATCGCAGATTCCCTCAACCAACCACGTCCTTCTTTGTCCTGGAGGCCGCCTCCATTCATGCCATCGCAGACCTGCAAGCTCGTCTCCACAGACAGCATCACTTTTGACACCCTCCAAACGCTGAGCAGCTCGCCTACAGTGCTCGCTCCAATCCTAACGCTTATCTGTTGTTCAGCTGGCCTTCTCGGCATCGACGTTGATACTATATATGGTGGGGTGGCTGTGTATCTCTCATGCGGGGTCGTCTCTTTCGTGCAGCTTATGTCCCCAAAGGCAGCCACGATGGTTTGAAGGGATTGCCTGCTCTCTCTCTCTCTCTCTCTCTCTCTCTCTGCAGTCAGCAGGCGGCAAAGTTCCTTCTCTCTCTCTCTCTCGCTGCAATTCTTCTCCTTCCATGTCGAATGGCAATGACAGCACTCGCACCCCAATGTTAAAGAGAGACCCAAACGAGAGAGAGAGAGAGAGAGAGAGAGAGAGAGGGGCCCATCCATTCCTGTGCAGCACACGTTGGAGGTCCATGGGGCACGGCCAAATGTGAGCGCCGGGCGGCCCGGGCCTCATCAACGGAGGCTCACATCAATCAGACGACTTTTCGGATCTCAAATTTCATTCAGTACTTTTGAAGAAATTAGACTAATTTGTTGGGCTCCGGGTGATTCGGAGATCCCGGGGTGAAGGCGGGATGGTGACCACCCACCCGATCTCGGTTAGCGGTGGCATGGCACGAGGGGAAGCGCGATGGACCTGGATGGGGACGACGGACGATGGGACATAGTCTTGACCTATGTTTTCTCCTCACCACACCGTCTAGGTACTACGGGCGCGTGCGGCGGTTTGAGAGCGCATGGTAACGGGAGTGTCCCCCTCCACTTCATCACGTGGAAGTAATCGGGGGAGTCCGCCACACACGGGGATTCCATGACCCAGTTTCGGGGCCGTCGGCTCGTAGCTGGCGGGTCTCTTCGGCGAGCGTCGGCAAGGTGCCTCATGCAGACAGGTGATCCGTTTTGGACGTTCAAGTACTCCACGCGGAGGTCTTGACTTCCTCTTCGAGCCCATCTATGCATATTCATGAACGTGCGCCCGAGGCGCTCCTCGTTCGCAGATGAAGGGTGCGGCAAATTCGTAGTTGGTTTATTTCGGCTAGCGTTGGCTTGGCGCTACGTGCGGACGGTATGTCCGATTTGGACGTTTAGGTGCTCCACGCGGAGACCTCGGCTTCCTCTTCGAGATCAGCCATGCACATTCATGAACGCGGGCCCGTGGCGCTCCTTGTTCTCAACCGACGGGTTGCTGGCAGATTCAGCCCTCCCCGACCCGAGGCGGTATGGGGCCCATTTCGGCAATTTTCCAAGATAGCCCAAAGTGGCCTGAGAGAGTTCCAGAGGGACCTCTTAGATACGCGCTCAAGGCTTGAATAGCCTCGTTTGCTCAACATGAACCTAAAGATGCTTCCGCTCTCAACTAAACTTCAACTCCGTGCGGTGCCACCAAGGCTCTCGCGCGCGTCAAGCAAGACGTGATCTCGGGCCGTTTTCTGGACGAGCCCATCAACGAGCCACCAAAGAGACTCAAGTCAGTGGATGCAAGCCTCCCAGCATGTGAGCTCTAAGTTGCGGGCCCTTGGCCTCTTGGTGAAGGTGTTCATCTTGAGTGTCCCGGGAGTCCCTGTAACACTTGGTATCAGAGCTAAACCCACGATTTCCAATGGCGGGACGACAAAAGCAAAGTACGCAAAATCTACTGCCAAGATGATCATAGATGTGCGAGCTAGCGATGCAAACACACTGGGTCACCAGGAATGTGATCGGGGTTGCAAAGTAAAGCGACTCCAATGGAATGTGGGAAGCCCGGCGGCAGATGCCCAACCGTGGCTCAAGGAATACACAGAAGACTTGCCCAACAGGGGTACTTCGAGTCGTCAGGATACGTCGGCTTCAAATTTTCTTCGGCGAGGGTTCTAGGTGAAGAGACCCTCCATGCTCAACAAGCAGCCATCAAGAACAAAGCAACGGTTAGTCATTGGGCAGCCGCGGGGACACAATGCTAAGTGTACCCCTTCAACAATCACCTACAATCGGCCTCCAGTTGGATCGGCCCTCAAGATATGCAATTTCTCATCAGCCAGGCTCGTCAGGAGTTGACAAGCACCTTGTGAAGAGGTAAGCGGACCCGGAGTCAATCGTGGCTATCAACCATTGAGCTTCAACTTGGTATTGGTAAGGCTTGGCAGAGCGGCCCAAGGTAAGGGACCGACTCATTCAGATACAACCTCAGCTGTCAACAAGGACGGCGAGGTGACTTAGCATTGGCACTTCAAGCTTGGGTGGCACAGGCTCAGAGTCACAGTGGCAGTGGCTCAACTTTAGAATGCAGCATATGCACATAGACCCCAGTGGCAGGGTCATGGGCAGCGTGACAGGCTGTCCCTCGTTCAGAACATGCAAACCCAACATTATCGAGCTTAAGGGTACAAGGAATGAAGACGTACAAGGAGTGTGATCCTTGACATGAACATCGACGGCAAGTGCAAGTTGTCTACAAGGGCTTTGAGCCCGAATAGCAAACAAGCTTGGACGGCATCTCCAGCTCAAGAAATCACAGGTGGAAAGAAAGCAAAGCAGTTTAGCGGCAAAGGCCTGGGAGCCGTCATAGCAGCGGAGCTAAGTGTAGCTCTCACTAGAATCACCTAGGCAAGCCCTCGTGAGAAATCGGAACAAATAGCGCCTTGGATGGAGGGCGTGTTAGGAATACTCCACCCTCATGCAGATTTGGGGCGGGAACCTAAGGACTGGATTGAGACCACTTCAGAGGAAGTAGGCACAGGTACAAGGATGCTACCACAAAATGTATCAAACTACAAAGGACACAACGAAGCCGCGAGCTACAAAGCACCTGGGATGGGACGGGGTTGCTCATCCTTCTAAGTATCTCCTGGATTGTGTTGGGCGCAGTTCAGAGACGTGGTGACTTGACGTAAGACAACACAAAGCAGCCAGTTGCCAGCCAGAGTTTATCCTAAGATGACCAAGGCCTACTTCAACGCAGCCAAAGCAAAGGAGTAGAGCCAAGGCTTCTTCACCGTGTGGGGACAACGAGATGTCACCCCAGCATGTAGTCCAGTGGGACTCTCTTGAGGTCAGGCTAGACAGCCCCCTCCAATCAGCAACAACAATAGCAGTGAGGTAGGAGCCAAGGAAGGCCCTCCTCATCCTCGGCAAAGACAAGCCGGTAGGGAAAGAGCCGCGCTATATCAGCGTGAGGTCGAGAGTACCTCTTGAGGAGAATTCAATCGGCACGTGAAGGCAAGATGACCGGATGCTAGCCCCTATCATCAGCGGGTGAGCCAAGCAAGGCAACAATCCCCAAACTCAATCAAGACGCAAGCAGCAACCAACCAACAGATCATCAAAAGCAGGACCGAGTGCCTGCGGACTATTAGGCTACAGTCAGAGCCCCAAAGCATCGAAGTGAACTTCAAAAGCAGGACCAAGTGCCTGCCGAATATCAGGCTACCATGAGAGCCCCAACAACACACAAAGACAGGATCTTCACAAGCAGGACATGTGCACTGCAGACCATCAGGCCATGTAAGAGCCAGTTAGCATCAGCAAAGCCGGGGACCCGATTTCGACTCGGGTGGACCGTGCACCATTCAACACAGCGAAGCTGGGTACCCGCAGTGGGTAGACCGAGCACCACAACAAAGCCGGGGACCCAACTCGATTTGGGTGGACCAAGCACAGCCAAACCCTCGAAGCCGGATGACCCAGAAGTGGTGGACCGAGCACCACAACGAAGCTAGAGGCCTGCAAGCGGGTGGACCATGCATCTTTTTCCTTAGCACACAGATTCGGGGATAGCCCCCCACAAAGATGGCTCAACGCAAGAGCCACATGAGGAAGGACCCCTCTCAAGAAGGCCCGAGGTTGAGTGATGCCTCTCGCAGTGACGGTCTACGAGATAGCACTGCTCATACACACAAGCCAACATCAGCCAATCAGAGTGGGCACATCTTCAATAGAAGAAGGCAATCAAGGCTATGTCCACCCCGACGGTGACATAGATCCTCAAGCAAAGATACCTACATCCGGGCTCAGACAGGAGCCCCTCCAAGGTAAAGACAGCGAGTATGCCTACATCAGGCTCACAATGAGCCATACAGGTACCACGAAGAGTACACCTACATTCGGCTCAGACAGGAGCCTCAATAGGTAAACATGCAGTCAAGCCCAACATTCGGCTCAAGATGGAGCCTCATGGGCACATAAGAAAAGGAATGTGGTACGACCACATTGGGCTCAAGAGGATGAGCCCCACCATCAACCCTCTTTCTTCCAACCGAGCTTCAACCCTTTATCAAGATCGCAGCGGATCTAAGCAAGGGAAAACACGAAGACCCAAGATGAGTGATTCTCAGGTTTGTTTTCGTCGGCCAACGAAGACAGGTTTGTTAAGAACAAGTCGAAGTTCTTCCAGATCTATACAGATATATGTGAGCATTCAGGCTCAACTCAAGCGACAGGCTTCAAGCAGATAACAAGGAACAAAAGTGGATCGGCCAATCTTCTTCTCTACGAATTACCTACTTCAAGTCTTGCCCTCAAGTTTGCAAGACTCACATCCGAACTTTTAGGTTCAATCAAGTCCTGAAGTATGCCAAAGCTTCAAGGTATCAATGGGATTGTCCCTCCTGCAGTCTCAGGAAAACCTTGGTTTGTATGCCAAGGAAGCTATCAAATAGGCTTCATCTTTTTGGTCAAGGGACGGACCGGTGCTCAATAAGCCTAAAAGGTACCTTCTGCAACGTAACTTACTTCAACGAGCAGGTAAACTCATATCAGGATATCCAGGTCTACAATGAGCACGCAGTAAGTGCTTCAAGAAGGAAAATCCAAAGGCCAAATCTTCAGGAGGATCGGGACCTCGGTAATTAAGCCTAAGGATTCAATTCAATAGAGTACCTTACTCTCCATGGAACGCGAAGCGAGCAAATCCTTTTCGGTGCGTGGGTGTTACACCATGTAATCAACTCAGCTTAACGCGAAGTGGACCTTCGTCGCCATCCAAGAAGGAATCAACATGAAGTCAGACAAATCAGCTTCCAAGAAGCAGTGGGGATCAATGCGACTTGGTTCTCACACTAAAAGACGAGAGCTGCATCGTCACTGCAGCTACATGTAATATATCCGGAACAGATAGGTTCCTCGGCATGGATCAACTCCGCTACTTGGTCTATGCCCCTCAATGTATATACATCTATCATTCAAGCCCCATCAAAAGTACCAAGCAGACTTGGTACCCATAGCTTTTTCTGCATTCAACAAGCATGGCTGTTTGAGATAGACACTGCCTCATCGGTAAGACCACTCATGCAGCCCATTTCGGATTTCGTAGACGCACGTAGCTCTACACCCTCCAAAGCATTAACCAGGGAAATTCCAGCCCTAACAATGCTACTCTCGGGACGAGAGTTCTCTAAGGGGGGGGGGGGTATGTTGGGCTCCGGTTGATTCGGAGCTCCCGGGGGACCACCCGATCTCGGCTAGCCGTGGCACGGGCCGTGGGGACGCGCGATGGCCCCGGATGGGGACGACGGACGATGGGACATAGTCTTGACCTATGCTTTCTCCTCACCACACTGTCTAGGTACTACGGACGCGTGCGGGGGTTTGAGAGCGCCCGGTAACAGGAGTATCCCCCTCCACTTCATCACGTGGAGGTAATCGGGGGAGTCCGCCACGCACGGGGACTCCATGACCCAATTTCGGGGCCGTCCGCTCGTAGCCGGCGGGTCTCTTCGGCGAGCGTCGGCAAGGTGCCTCATGCGGAGAGGTGATCCGTTTTGGACGTTCAAGTACTCCATGCGGAGGTCTTGACTTCCTCTTCGAGCTCATCTATGCGCATTCACGAACGCGCGCCCGAGACGCTCCTCGTTCGCAGACGAAGGCTGCGGCAGATTCGTAGTCGGTTTATTTCAGCGAGCGTCGGCTTGGCGCTACGCGCGGATGGTATGTCCGATTTGGACGTTTAGGTGCTCCACGCGGAGACCTCGGCTTCCTCTTCGAGATCAGCCATGCACATTCATGAACGCGGGCCCGTGGCGCTCCTCGTTCTCAACCGACGGGCTGCTGGTAGGTTCAACCCTCCCCGACCCGAGGCGGTCTGGGGCCCATTTCGGCAATTTTCCAAGATAGCCCAAAGTGGCCTAAGAGAGTTCCAGAGGGACCTCTTAGATACGTGCTCAAGGCCCAAATAGCCTCGTTCGCTCAACATGAACCTAAAGACGCTTCTGCACTCAACTTAACTTCAACTCCGCGCGGTGCCACCAAGGCTCTCGCGCGCGTCAAGCAAGACGTGATCTCGGGCCGTTTTCTGGACGAGCCCATCAACAAGCCACCAAAGGGACTCAAGTCAGTGGATGTGAGCCTCCCAGCATGTGAGCTCTAAGTTGCGGGCCCTTGGCCTCTTGGTGAAGGTGTTCATCTTCAGTGTCTCGGGAGTCCCCGTAACATAATTAGGCAAAACACGCCGAACATTGCCGCGTGGCTATGCTCCTTGGCAAGGATTATGCATGATATGAATGATGCTCTAGAACAACGGAACAACGGGTACTACTGGCTTGTTCGTTGATTTATTCATTTCTTTGCAAGATTCCTCCCACATGAGGCATACATCCAGCCTCGGTATTCCTACCCTTTTAAAGTCACAAGCAAGATTGAACACGATCCCGTCGGCAACTCACAGAGATCTCAACTAACCAATCTAGCAACTTGCGATGTTGTGATCACTACTTCGGTTCATTCAATATTTAAAAAAAACATCCCCGTCTGCCCCTTGCCCTCCATCTCTCCCTCCATCTCTCTCTCTCTCTCTCTCCCCCTTCCCGCGGAAAAGTTTGCCTGAGAGTGCGCCAACCAATTGCCATCTCAACTTCCCTCTAATGGATGCACGCAACTTATCTATTTTGATTTGCGCTTGTATCCTTTTAGATTGAGTGTTTTTTTCGCATTTTTTACAGCCATGTGGTTCGATAAAACGGGGTTGTATGATAGCAAGCTCCAAAACCAGTCATCTAGGCTGTAATCTTTGTTGCAGATATTTAAATTGGGAAAGAGCCGATTCTCTTCAAAAACATGGGAGTGGGTACATAGCATAATAAATGGTAGCTCATTGCCAAAGTTTCCTAATGGTTCTTTTGTTTTTTGTTGCGACTATCCTTGAAGTTGCACAACAAAAAGAAGGGGTACTCACAGAGAGATTTTTGAATTTTCAAAACCCCATAGGAGTTGCATACATACAACCCAATACAAGCCAAAAATGCAGATACAACATTGAGAGGGAGCTCTTGGTGATAGAAATACCTTTGCTCAAAAATGGGGAAAAATGGGTAAAGTTTTGATACAAACCTAAAAGTGTGCCTCTTCATCATGCATATAGGTGGCAAACCATAGTCAAAGGTTGGCTAGTGCACATGTGATCGAAAGCCTAAAAGTAGGGCAAATAAGCATATGGCAACCCTCTAACAAATGTTGGAGAGTTGCTACAGAGAAGGCAATATGATTGACAAGACCAGAAAAGAGAAATTTTTAAAAAGCCAATGCCAAATGGTAACATGATGGTCTACATGGTAATGATAGTCAATGCATAAGTAGTTTGATCAAGAGTTACTAAGACAAATAGACAAAAGTGATCATCAAATAGAAAATCATAAGTAATGTGAACTAGTATTCAATATAAGCACCAAGGAGTTATATGCGAGGTAGATCTTGAAGAGTGTACCCCTTGATGAGTGCACTTTGATTAAAATGAGAGGAAGGGGGCAACATGCTTGTCTAAATAAGTAAAGAGGGGATGGGTGGTGACAACAAATAAAAGGGGACTAGCAACGGGACATGAGCAAGAGGCTCCATGGACAAAACATTATTTACCTCAATAGAGAAGATGGTAGGAGTAGTAATCTAGTGGCAGGAGTAGTAATCTAGGAAGAAGTCTCTTAACTGAAAATGTAAGCTGTGTAATAGTAAGAATTTTCCATGATACACACACATTGGTTAGGAGGAGATCTTGGCATAGTCCACCTTTGGTAACTATAGTAGCAGATCCAAAACCGGTGGAAGTCTAGGTAAGGAACGATGAGAAAATGCATTGCAAAGAATGATTGAGGGTGTAGAGCACCATAGCCTTGGAAGTAGACCCTCTTGTTATAAATTTTGAGTGGACATGATGAAAGTCCATGGAGAGACCATGGTAAGACCTCACTGCACAATCAGGGTCACGAGAAACTTGCCAAGAGAGATGCAAGAAGTACGTATGCCCCTCCTCCCGAAAAGAAATCCCATGTGAAAGGGGTACCAAATATAAGGACCATGGAGACAAACGCAAAGTAGAGCTTGAAGAGGATATCTCTAACGAGTGCACTTTATATAGAGAAAGGAAGCTTCCAAGGTAGCGATAACAGAAGTAGATGACATATCTTTGTCATAACATATACGAAGAGCAAGAGGGACCTTCCGCCACAACAGAAAAATTCAAGCTAGGCAGAGGTTTAGGGGAATATTTTTAATCTTCTCAAAGACCTACCATCTCATGGAAATATAAGTTGCAATATAATCTAACTTTCTATGATAGACACAATGTTTCGGAGAATAACTAGAGAAGATTTGGAAGACAAGGAGGTAAGGAATGGATGACATGATGTATCACCAAGAATGAATAAGGTCATAGAAATGATAGCCTTGGAATAAACCCTCTTGCCACAAGCTGCATGAGTGAGTAGACATGGTGCATGCACATGGGGAGACCACGAAAATACATCAATAGATAATTGAGGTTATGACAAAATTTTCAAGACTTGATTTTGCAAGTGTAAGTTATAGGAGTAGTACTTGGAGGCTATAATCCCTTGAAGAGTGCACTTTGATCAAAGGAGAGGAAGCTTCCCAATGTAGGTAAGTGACAACACAAAGAGGTCACAGAGCGATAGGAGAAATAGGAGCGAGGAAGAGCAAGGAGCGAGGAAGAGCAAGACTAAAGTAAAGAATAAATTTATAAAACATCTTCCACCAAATTAGATAATATGGAGGTTGTTCCTTCATACTTTTTTCAATGTCTTCTATTGACCAATTGAGAGGAAAGGTAGAAAGTTCAACAAGAATCACAGTATCCTCAAGCCAAAGGAAACTTAAGGTGAAGAGAAACATGTCAAAAGAAGTGCCAAAGACAAGGATAGGACCATCATCCAAATAGCCAATTGAAGAGGGAGCCTATAAGGATCCAGATATTGCCTTCCAATGTGAAGAGTTTGCAATCAAGGAAGGAGTAGATAGGATTAAGGAGACAGAATTATTGTGAAAGATCATTAGCATGCAAAGTGAAACTAGCCATATCCATATGTGAAGTGCTAGTATGAGCACGGTCTCCTACATCTTAAGTGCAAAGTAGCCTTATCAAGAAAAGATTTGTAATGCCGAGGGAAACAAGTAACAAAATCACAAGGCCTTCCAATAGATGAAACGAATTAAGAACATGGAAGGGAAACACAAAGGTACAAGGACGGAAGTCACATAGAAAGTGATTTGCAGATTACATTACAGAATGTCGGCCTCGATGAAGGATTGAAGAGTGGCAAAGTTGCATCTTCTTAGGATAAAGGTAGGCATAGAATATGGAAATATGGTTTGTTTTTGTGGAGAGGATGAGGGAAGGGAGAGATGATGGGAAAAAGGGAGGGATGGAGGTATAAGAATAATTTAGAAATGATTAGATGTGTGGATGAATGATCGAACCAGAAGCAAAACCGTGTGCCTGTGATGAATGATGTAGGGGGATTTTGAATCCAAACATGATCGAGCTTTGAGTTGTACATAGTGGTCACATCATGAATTTTTTGTGTGTAGCCATGTGCTTGGAGCTTCTCCTCCAAGTAACGATATTGATTGTTTGTGGGCTCATTGTGTACATTAAAGTCTCCCATGATGACACTCATTCGTGTAGGATGGGATTGTTGCAGCAAGGTATAGAGTTGTGTGACCAATGCGGTTGAAGATGTGTTTGGTGATTTGTAGACGCATATGATTTCCCAATCAAGGTGTTCATGAATGGCTAATATAACTTGAATGATTTCTATTCCTGGAGCTAGCAATGTTTTTGCAGAGTGGAGCTTGATGCTAGGTTTGTAGTAGATTGAAACACCTATTTTGCTGTGGTGATGGACATGATGAAACTTTGGTGTAAGATCATCGGAAGGATTTTTTTGCTTTGTTTCTTGGAGGCATAGAATGTCAAAACTTGTAAAATTCAAATCGTCTTTGATATGTTTGAGATATTTGTGATTGAAATGATGTTCAATGATTGAATGATATGATGTGTGCGTTTGTATGCGAATGGAAATTTTGTCAAATACTCTCATTTGGCATCATTGTTGAGGCGGTCAAGCTCGTCAAGCACAATTTTGTCGACTTTGATTTGAGCTGGATGAATCGGATTGAGAATGTGGAGGTTTGATGGATCTTTGATGCGGGAAAGAGTTGTGTAAACCAATCCATGTGAGTTTATTGATGTTGGATCAAATGCTACAATGCTCATTGTCAAGCCTTGTGACCTATGGATAGTGCGTGCATTCGCTGCTTGTATTGGAAATTGAGTTGGAGGGATAGTGTTCAATGCATTTTTACCAACTTGAAATTCTTTTGTTGTTTGAAAAATTGGTGTCCACCACTGAGGGCCAATGGGAATCGTATTAAGGTGCTGGTTCACATGTCGTTGTTTGGAGCCTGTTGAGGAATAAAAAAACTCATATTGCCACCACAAAGCTCGACAATCATTCCTGCTTTATGCTCCAACGTTGAGGACAAGCCTGCTGTGTTTTGTGGGTTGTTTGGAACAACAAGGTTTTTGGAGTAAGTTTTATAGTGGTTGTCTCTCGCATGGATTATGTATGCGTGAGTAGGCAATTCCTAAAAAACAAGCCGATTATGTGAGTCCTTCAAGTTATTGGTGAAGTATAAATGGGGTGTTGTCAATTTGTTAAAGATCTTGTTGGTATGGTTGGTATTCAAGAGCAAAAAATCCTCGGTTGTGTGTTTTGCTTTGAGTATTCTATTGAGAATGGCAATGAAGTCATTATTTGTTTGACGCATTGTTTTTGTGAGCTCGTGGCATTTTATATGGGTGAGCCAGAATGAAGGCGAGAGCAATTGCAGAGAATCTTGTGGCTCGTTGAATATCCAACGATCTCGAACCGGGCTTGCCTGGCACAGGTCACTGCAGAAGATGACATCTAGACCACCAAATGGTTCTATGTGATTGTGCTTAATTGATCGCAGCCTTGTGTCTATGATACTCAAGAGTCTATTCCCAATCAAAGATGCCTCATCAAACACAACAAGCTTGAGGTTTCTATGTAGTTGTGAGAGCTCGACAAGGCTCTCAAAAGAAAGAGAAACATTTGGTTGGAAGACAAGGGGCAAACGCAATGCTGAGTGAATCGTTGTCCCTCCAAGGTTGAAAGCTACTTTTCCTGTATATGCCATTAACAATGTCGAGGGAAGATGAACATCTAATTCAAGGGAGGCATTGTAGTGATAAATTAAGCCTTGCACGATTGCTTGCAAAGTGAAAGTTTTCCCCGTTCCTGCCCACCAGTCAAAAAGAGATGGATTGGTTGAGTTCGTTGCAAGCGCTTCCTAATCATAATGTCGTAAAAAAGGGAACGTTGCTCGATGTTCAACTTGGACACAAGTGAGTGATACTCCTCGTTGTATAATGCCAATTTTCAAAATGTTGGTAAGGATCTTGTAGTGGGCTTGCTTGGTTGAATATCAAATTCCAACTCATATTTGTATGACTCGCCAGGCTTAGATCTTGAGGATGAGGACACTGAGAGTGTGTTTGAGCTTGCTGCACGAAGTTGTAGCTTACAATATTTTTGACGATTGCCATCTATAATTGCATAGTTTGTGGTATATTTGTCTTTCCAACAATCAACACTTGTCTCAAAGGTTTTCTCATCGCCCCCGTAAATGGAAGGAACAATAAGAAAAGTTCATGGAAATGCCTCTCTACATCTTTCTCCAGAATGAAGTTAGCATATCGTATGAATCGAGCGTTCTTAGACGTGCGGGTAGAGCCACGTACGCATCGGTAGTTGCTTGCATAATCAGCCAAACATATGTGTGCAAGGTTGTCTGGACGATGGGTGTACTTGGTGACAATGTCGTCAAAGAAAATGTTAGAATCATCAGATTCAAAGTATTCAATGTAGCTCTTCTTTTCAACAACAATGTGCGCTATCTTTCGAAATCTGCATTGATGAACACGAATTGTCTGCTCGCACTATGTGGGTAATGAAAGAGAAATGTATGTGGCTTGCTGTGATGTCATCTCTTGTGTATTGAGCAAAGCACTGTCAAATTTTTTCAACCGATCCAGCGTTGACACACTTGTCTTCTTGCACTCTTGCAATATGTGCTTGATTGTTTTTCTTGTGGTCGAATCGTTTTTAGTCATGTATGATATGCAATATGCAGCAGCGTCATGGCCATTGAATATAAATTGAATGTCAATGTTTGCATCCCATAGACTATACAACTCTTTGTTGAAATTGTTTCTGTAAATGTCCTTTGAATGCCTGTTCAAGAGTAGTGTTGGCTCTGTGATGCTCACCGAAAGGGACTTAATGTACACTTCTTCAGTCATTCCCAAAGAGGTCAACCATTCATCATACGACGCTTCTGAATCATGTCCAAGAGCAAGCAATTGATCATCAATGCACTTTTTGTAGGCTAACAATTCATATTTCTCTGTCTGTGCCAATGTGACTGGATATAGAATCATAGTTTCTCGAGAGGGTGGATGCGGAAAACCAAACCGACAAAACTGTTACGTTTATTGCATGTTTTACGATGGTGGTGGGCTTGCACGCTTCTGAGAGACTCTTCTAACAAATTCTTGTCGGTAGCAATATGTGTGTCGATAAAATGTATTGTATCATTATCCAGCGCTACACCAAAGAGAGGTGCATCTTTTATCCAAAGCAATCCATGATCATGCTGACTTCCTCTATTTTGAAGCCCGGGTCACAAAAAAGTAATCCATCAACTCACCAAGGATGGCATTGTTGCGTTTCAATTCCGTTTTAATTGCTTGAAATCTATGGACGTAGTATCGCGTTGTTGTTACACGATCAGAACGTACAAGTGCACGAATGAATGAGGCTTTGGTTGGGTAATCTGTTTCTTTAATATGAGGATTCAATGCACACAAACATTTTTTCAAAGGGTCCCATCTTTGCTCAGCACATGAAAATGTTACAAAGAAAGTCGGTTGGCCTAATTGACGAATCATTGCAAACACGTTTCGCTTAAGCTTCACCTTGTAATCGATTGAAGTGCGTAGTGATTGGAAGTCGTGGTACTCTAGCTCGGATGAAAGCAGCTGCTCTATGTTAGTGCTAGCTTGAACATCTTTTGCTTGTAATTTCTTGCCACAAAGTTTTCCCTTGCGTAAGCGCACCCATATAGATCCAAGCACTTTCGCAATAATAATTTTCATTGTTTTAAAGAACAAATTTTCAATGTTGCTTGCAAATAGTCTATCCACATTTTTAAGCTCCCATTATGCTACTTTTTGGTATTTTTTCTTCGCCAACACATGATACTTTCTTCTCTAACCAAAAAACAATGTTGGGAATGACAACTTCTCACAAGATTCCTCATCGAAAATGCTTAGAGGGCTGAATCCCTCACAAGGTGCTATACTTGCAACTTGTGAATTATGGTCCACAACTTGTTGAGCGGAGTAGATACCGTGCACCAAAGTGTCCGTAGAATCATTCTCGTCTTCAAGATCTTCTTGGTGTGGACTGCAACACACATCTGCATGGATTGTGAAACTAGATGACCAAGACATATCGATAGAAACACCATGCTCAATGTACAAGGAAGTGCTCAATAGGTCAACCAAAGCTTGAAGTACACAATTTGGCCGCACAATGCCACTCAAGTAGGCAGGATCATAATCAAGCTTGCGCTTAATCTCAACTAGAATTGAAGCTTGATCACTGGAGAAGCGTGGCAACACTCTTTGTACTCTTGACAAGTCTGCCATTACATTCACAATGCTTCCGCGTAAACCAGATTGACCTTCAAAGTTGAGTTCTCGAATTTGTGCGAATGGTATGCGTAAAGATACAAGACGACTCTCTACTGAATTCAACCTTTCTACACTAGATATTTTGACACTAAAATTCATCTCTCTTCTCATGCAAAATAGTGGTTCCTCTTGTTTCTTCAATGCGACCTTGCACGGGTGACACTCTCGAAGCACCTTATTGTCAACCACCATGATTGATTTTATTTTTTAAAGAAGCAATAACTCCACCTTTGACATGCCATGCAAACTTTGACGAAACATAAGTGAACCACATGAAGCACAATCAAAAGAAGGGTGATCTTCGCATATTGTGAAGTTCTACTAGATGAAACCGTAGAGATTCTTTGATGTGTTCGAGATGACTTGGACATATTGTAAATTTTGGTTGTGACTTGCTTAAGGGTAAAGGTGTTGGGGTATAGACTCAAGAAAATAGATGCAACTTGCTGAACGGCAACATTATGGGTGTCAATGAGAGTAGCTAGAGACAAGGTAGCCTCTTTAGTCCATACACATCGTTTACGTTTAGGACGGTCAAAACCACCAGGAAACCATAAAAATTCACTATGCAAACTCAGCAAAACCAAAGATGGAAAAGTGGAAGAAAATCGACAGTCATGCGCAACAAAGGAGCGAGCTTCACGTATAGTCTCACCTTGGTAGAAGTAAAGTTTACACGCAGCAGAAAACATACTGCACATTATACCAACCAAGTGTACGCTCAACATCATTGAGGATTGGCGACTAGACAAGAGAGATATTATAAATTCTCTTTGATCAAAAGAGTGTGATTGAAGACTTATGATCCAAGGCTGCACCCAAATTTTCAAAATGTCTTCATTTCTTAATGCTATTTGCTCCACAATAACATCCACAACTTTAGACTCAAGAGATTGCAAAGAGAGGCTCAAGTTAAAAAGGTGAAGTAAGCTTAGCAAAACATCTTTGTTGTTCGAAAAATTATATATAAATATGGGATCTAGGTACAATCTTTTACTTTCTTCCCACAAAATGAGATCGCTTTCCATTTACAAAAAGGATAGTGTAACAAAGAGAAACACAACTAGGCACCTTTGAAAGCAGTGACCTGACCCGACTTGTCAATAGTGAACCAACCAGCCTTCTTAAAGTTCAAGAGCGAAGATTTTAGATCCACCAAGCTTTGCTCAAAGAGATGCAAAAATGGACGAGAGAATCCAAGCACAGAGTCGACTACAACACCTTGTAGAATAACACCAACAGCCTCTCCATCTTGAGGATATAATTTGGCAAGTAACAGTGGTTGCTTATTGCTTGTAGATTTTCTTCCACAAGAGTAGAAAAATGGGTTGCTAGCTTGGCGGCTTACATTCAAACCTTTGCACGTGCCACAAGAAAACTCCACATCCAAACTGTTCACACTTACAATCTCCAAAGTTCCAAACACCTACCAATTTCACATTTAACAATGAGAATTATAACAATTTTTATTTGATATGCAATCAAAAAGTTTACCTTCTTCCCAAAGCCTAAATTCGAGACTTGTTTATGCAAGTATTCTTGAAAGACATCAGCCAATGAAGGAGGTAATGGACACAAAATTGTAGCATCGATGACACTTAGAGTGTTCGATAGGTGCTTGAAGACGTTGATGTTACGAGCAACACAAGTGTAGAATCCCTTTTCTTTGACCTCGTTGACCATAAGTTGATAGTCGAGGCGCCGTGTTGGGACAAAGAGAAGCTGCCATAAACACAAACCTCAGAAAAAAGATACACACTACTACTTAAAAGGCTGGTTAGAACTTACACTAGCTCGATCGCTTGTTGATGGCCCATCAGCAATAGTCAATCGAAAACTAGGAGTGCCATCACTTCGAGTTGAATTCTCTATTTTGACGACAATGAATGCAACAGTCGACACCGACTCGTTAGCATTAGAACTTTGGGCCAACAGCTCTTTGATCTTTTGTTCTGGATAAAGGTAGAGGTAGCACTCAAAAGTCTCTGCCTTAACAACCAAAGTAGTTTCATCTGCATACAAAGCCCACAAGCAAGTACCACCGTCTTTTGCAACAACCCTTTTTACACATGCCCCCTCGATGCGCACGTAATCATAGACAGCAAAGGCCTCGATAAACTCTGAGAGGTATATCTCAGTCACAACAAAAGTCATAGTATGGCGAGATTCTCTGTCAAGGAGGTTTGCACGCATGTATCTACCAAAGTTAGACTTGGGTATTTTATAAGTACCATACTTACAGAGCACTTTGCCTTCCAAGGCAAATCTAAAATTTGCAGTCTCTGACAACTCGGAGATCGCTAAGTTTCTTAGGGCAGGGGTTATGGCCAACTGAGAAGTGAAAGATTCAGCATTAGGCTTGTCTTTCTCTTCACCTATATTTTTTATTAGAGGTGATGAAAATGAGGTATCTGCCAAGCACCTAGACGCTTTACCTAAAAACAACCATTGGTGTGAGTAATATACTCTATCGAATCAATAGGGAAACAACAAGCATTACCTCTGACTGTGAGCAATGCCTTTTTAATAGCTGAAGAAGAGGCTTTATTCAACTTTCCTCTTGGGCTAAGTTTTTTGCTATGCGGAGAAGATTTTGAGGATTGATTGAGGTTTCGAGCCAAAGGTGAAAAATCAGCAGCAGTGTTACACTTCTTACTCTCAAGAAGCTCTTTTTGCAACGAAGGTGCTTCTACACGCTCGGGATCAAACAATGCATCATCAAAACTAATATCTACAAACATATGCTCATGTCAATGCTCAAGATCACATGCTCAAAGTAAACACAGCTCAAGTAAAATCTAGTTAACAACGTACTCACCATCCATGGGAGTATCCATTGTATTAGGTATATAAAGCTAGAATTGCAAGCAACTATGAGCAATAAGAGCTTAGGCTTCAGGAATAGCATATGTATATGGTGCTAGAGATAGTTGTTTATATAGGAGCTGTGAGAGAAGCAGTGGAGAGCAATGGATGTGTTTCTATGATGAGAGTCAATGCCTCACGTTTGTTGGAATTAGGGTTGCAGAGAAACACACACAGCTTGGAGAAGACGAAGAAAGCTCAAGGCACACAATAGAGAGTGTGTTTCTTAGTGTGCAATGGAAAGATAGATAGCCCTAGAGTGATGGGCATATATACAATGCACGGGGGAAAAAACCTCCTAAAGAGGGAAAAAATGCCCCGGCAGTCCTAGTGTGTTCACACACATCACTACCACATGTATATGGTAACAAATCCCCCCTGGAGTGATGCGGTGAACGAGAGCTGGCACATGAGTAAAGGGAAGTGCCATGCCCTGAGGACAGGATCAGTCCACAAAGGGGAGTAAGCCCAAAGCTTTGCGGAAAGCTTCAAGCTTCTCACGAGACAATGCCTTTGTGAAAAGATCTGCAAGGTTGTCCTGTGTTGGCACATAAGCCAAGTTGATCTCTCCTGCTGAGAGCCTCTCCCTGACATAGTGGTAATGCACCTCAATGTGCTTTGTGCGAGCATGAAAAACTGGGTTCCTCGCAACTGCCAATGCGCTTTGACACCCAAATCAGCCATAAGGCGTCTGAGCCATACACACTCAACCGTAGCTGTGAAGACTGCCCTGTACTCAACCTCACAACTCGAAGTGGCCACAGTAGGTTGCTTCTTGCTCAAGCATGATATACATGAACTGCCAAGCATGAAACAAAAACCACTTGTGGACACTCGCGTGTCAAAACAACCAGCCCAATCTGAGTCCGAAAAAGCATGTAAGTCCTTGGGATAAAACAAGCCAAGATGTAAAGTGCCACTAAGGTAGCGAAAAATCCTCTTGACAGCCTGCCAATGCTTAGACCCTAGGCTATGCATAAATTTGCTGACCTGTGAGACTGCAAACTGAATATCGGGCCTCATGTTGCATACATAAATGAGGCAGCCAACAACAGTTTGGTAAAGAGTGACATTAGCAGGATCACCAACATCATGTAGACTCAACTTCAAACCTGTTTCCATGGGAGTGGCAATAGGTTTGCAATCCTCAAGTCCAAACTTACATAGAAATGTCTCTATGTAACTTTTCTGACACAAGGCAATACCACCATCACACTGCTTAAACTGTATACCCAAATAATGATGCAACAGCCCCAAATCTTTCATCTTGAAAGTAGCATTCAAATCAGCCTTAAATTCAGCAATATGTCTCTCATTTGGTCCAGTGATCAGCAAATCATCAACATAAAGAACCACAATGAGAAGTACATCACCCTCACACTTTACATACAATGTGATTTCTGTTGGACTATTACAAAAGCCTCGTTTAACCAAATGAGTGTC
This sequence comes from Adiantum capillus-veneris, assembly GCF_014529385.1. Classification (NCBI taxonomy): domain Eukaryota; kingdom Viridiplantae; phylum Streptophyta; class Polypodiopsida; order Polypodiales; family Pteridaceae; genus Adiantum; species Adiantum capillus-veneris. The sequence goes on from NC_140954.1 coordinate 71,666,862, forward strand.
AACTTTCTCATACCAAGCACGAGGAGATTGCTTCAACCCATACAAAGCTTTCTTACATCTGCACACTTTGTCCTCTTGTCCTTTTATGACAAAACCGCGAGGCTGCGTTACATAAACTTCCTCAAATATGTCACCATTCAAGAAAGCAGTAACAATGTTTGATTGATGTACATCCCAACCAAAATGAGCTGCCAATGCACATAGAAAACGTACAGTAGTCATATGACAAGTGGGAGCAAAAGTCTCTTCATAATCTATGCCTTTTTGTTGTGCATAACCCTTTGCAACAAGTCGAGCCTTATGGCAATTGATCTCACCATCCGGCTTGCGTTTCAACTTGTAAACCCACTTCGTACCAATGGCTTTTTTTCCAGGAGGCAAATCACATAAAGTCAATGTGTCATTTTCTATAAGTGCATCATATTCTGATTGCATGGCAGCCATCCAATTTTTTGAATTTTGTGCTTCATCAGAAGTCAGAGGCTCCTCAACATCATGTAAGCTAGACACAGCCAAAGCATAACAATCTGATGCATAAGATGCATGGCGAGAGCCTGAACGAGTACGACTAGACAAAGATGCATCCGATTTACTATCACGCAAAGTGTGCACCAGCCATTTTGGCATACCTCTAGCCTTCTCATTTTCAGCCCTTTCCTCATCAAGTACATCATGTACATCTGCATCAGTAATAGGCTGTTCTAAAACATTTTCAAAAACCCCCATAGGCTGTACATTTGCCTCATTGGAACTTACATTCGTATTTCCACCACTGAAAAGAGGCAACAAAGTGTCATAAATGTCCTGTGAGCTTACATTACTATCTCTAGTACATGATAGCAAGGGCTCAACAGAATCTTCCACAAACACTACATCCCGTGAAACCAAAATACGTTTTGTTTGCGGATGGTACAACCTGTAACCTTTGCTTTCAGCACTATAACCAACAAAAATACATTTGACAGCCTTATCGTGTGAGCACAATACGCCTTGATAGATTTACAATCCTTCAGCCTGCAATCAATTTTAATACCATTTTATTGCTTTGTGTGCATGTTAAAATCACTAGCATGTGTTTGAGGCTCCCAAAATCCTTGGATTTAGTGGAGTTTAATTGACCCAAAATATGTTTCAATTAAGTATGTGTGTGTTTGTTTGTGTGTGTGTGTGTGTATGTGTATGTACATGTTTACTATGACCCCTGTTTGGCTAATCTACGCGCCCTTGTGGCCAACCCCTTTTTGCATTTTTTGGACTTTTGTGGACCCAAGACACCAAGAAAGCACACATTTTGCTTAATTTCAAGTGTTCATGCATCCATTCAGCCCCTCCCCCATGACACCGACACAAGTTACAATGAGTTGGTTTTGTGAAGCAAAAATGGCACAACTTAATAAATGACAACACCTAGTTTAGGGTTCTTAGAAAACTCAAAAACATAATTGAAAAGAATGTACAACTTAAAAAAAGGGCACCGTTTAATAAATGACAATACCAATGTTTAGGGTTCTTAGAAAACTTAGAAACATAATTGAATAGAATGTACAAGATAGAGACTCAAATGCATATATTTTATTAATACTTCAAAGGAGGGATTACATTCATTTGGACTGTCCATAATTTTCTTGGCATCTCTCTTGCGCATAAGGCAAATTCCCAACAAAGAGAGAGTGTGTTATCACCTTAGGGTTAGTCAGGCCAATGGAGGCATGTCTTCCTATCTAGGCAAGCACCTTGCAGTGGAAGCCATTCCCAAATGTAGTGAATGCAAGGGATCCATGCATAGGAACAGAAGATAAACAGCTTGGGCACTGGTGCTTAAGTAGAAGACTTTGCTCAAGGGTTTCAAAGACCATGTCATGAAATGACCTTGGGGTGTTAATTCATTGTGTACAATGGCAACATCACCAGAGGAGAGTTTTCCTATGTAATATGTAAGGGAGGATTGTGTTCCAAGACCGTTCGCGTGCCGACCGTTTGTGCAAAAAACTCATCAAGCTCTAGGAAATCTTGTCAAAAATCAATCAAGGGTAAGAAAATAAAAATAAAGGTGTGAACAAAAAGTTTGAAATTAGGTGAATTTACTGCCTTCTCCTTATCCTCTCCTCTCTATTGCCCTTGACATCCAAGTCAATGCTTGAGTTCACCACATCCATAATCTTGGGCTCATCAAAGGGGGGGGGGGGGGGGGGGGATGTGCATTGGAAAAATCCTTACAACCACAAACTTGGCTCATGTGGGTTGAAAATATTCCTTAGCCATGTTCAATTGCTATGTCGCCAAAACCTCCTCGCACACAAGTGCAATAGTGTTAGTGACAGAGCCCTTGAGTGGTAGGAGCTAGATCCCAAGGGCATTTGGAGTGGAGTCTAGGAAAAATTGGGCACTGGTGCATAGCACACTCAGGCACTCATCCATGCACAAGTCAAAGTATTTCTCCAAGTCATGTAGAAAAAGAAACTCCTTCTTATCCACTAACATTGACGATAAGCGATCAATCTCTACTTCTGGGATGGCCTCATCCATCAATGGAGCATCTTCTAGAGTGGCACTAGTGCTAGCCACAACAATGGATTTTTTCACCACTTCCTTGATCCCCCTAGGGTACTCAAGAAAAAGTGTATGGTATTTGGCTGAAGGGTTCATGGGGACACATGTGGCTCTTTGGCATCCTTGATGGTGGTGTCAACCTACAGGTGTGGTAGTGGCACCTCCTCCAAATCAAGTTCCTTGTGACAAGGAAGATAGGTAGCCATGCAAGAAAGGTACTCCACCCCCAATTTGCACTTCTTTAGCGATAGCACCCCTGGGGCTAGCTCGTCCAAGAAAATGTCTTGCATCGATGACAATATTCTAGAACCATCTCAATTGCTTAGAGAAGGGGCGATCTCCTTTGTGGATGTAGCATAGGAGGTCATAAGGCACCCAAATCCTTGCATGTTGGGGGATAGCTATGAGATATTTGATGATGTTCTCCTCCATGCATGCAAAAATCTCCACAAATGCGTCCATATAGAGGGCAAGTGTGGTGGCAAGGTGGGAGAGACGAGTGAAAAATTGTGAAGTTCCAACTTTCCCTTGTAGTTCATGTCCTCAATAAAGAGTGTGAAGCATGACAAGGGGGTGGATGTGGGTATAGAGGCAAAGTCTACGGATGCATCCATGTTTAGTTTGGAGTTCGAGCCGACAGTGAAAGAGCTCAAAGGCCGCAAAACTAAAAAGTGAGAATGAGTTATTAAGCCCCCTTTTACAGTGGTGGCCTTTTTTTTAAAAAAAGGTACTTTTTTTCAAAAGAAGTTCAATAAAATTCTTTTTTGATAATCAACCAAATCACACTATTACAATGGACTTTTGCGCGATGCCAAGTTTTTGAAAATACAAAAAATGGTACTCGAACAAATTGTACACAAGACCGCTATTGTTGAATGAATTAAATTCAAATTTCAAAATGTGCCAAGGGTAAGCAAATTGATTACAGAGGGATTTTTTAAAAAAATTTAAGAGTAACAAATCTATAACAACGATAGCATAATTTTATATATGCCCCAATCATCCTAGACCTTCATTTTGTCTCCATTCTCTTTCCAATCTATGAACATTCAATATAAAGTGAATCAATGAATGTCAATCTTTGATGGACCAAACCTTTGATGAAAACATCCTCACCTTGTGACCTTGGAAACAAAATTGAGTTGTTTGAAGGTCCTCAAAACCCATGGTGGCTAAATGTTCTTACATGTTGTTGAGACTCCAATGGTTGTTCACTTAGACAGCTTCCAAAGCACCATTGGTCATCCTCACTATAATGTCAAAGCTTGCAATGGCTTCCTCTACACACTCTAAGGGATCCACGCTTCAAGCTTTCACATCCAACGATCATAGTGAAATTATATGTACAAGGAGGTGTAGAATTTTAAATAGTGCATCCCAATACATGATGCTCGAACCCTACAATGGTACCTATCTCCATTGTGCATGTGTGGGACGCGTGTCTAGCCTCACTATCCTATCTTATTGCAGTTTTAGTGAGAACCATGATTAAATTTTGAATCCATGGGACGAAGCTGACCCGACTAATGCATAGAGGCTACAAGAGGTTGTCAATCTCTCGGAAAACAACTAACAACTTGCATCTAACTCAAGCTACACTCAAGTGACTAAAATCACCAAAAGCCAATCGCTCATCGACAAACAAATCACATCCGTTACAGCATCAAATGACATCCAAATGTAACAAAACTTCTAGGAAAAGTTTATTAGACCTAAGCACACATGCTTATGGCCTCAAACCCCACTTTAGGTCAAGTGCCAAAATCGCGATATTAACAGCAGTGGATTTTTGACCTAGTCATTTTCGACCTAGAATGCACCTAAATGCTTACTCCTGTGATGTGTTTACGTCAATACGTAGAGCTCTTACCTGCAGTTGCAATGCAACAAACGTGATTGCAATGTGACAACCGAGGAGGGAGTAGCATGCGTGAGAAGTGAGCGCCGTTAGCTCACGCTGTGTATTTCATTATCCAAAACTTACAAATAACTTACAAAAATTGGCTTTTATACCTTAGCCAAGGTTTTTGGTGGTTAAAACTAATAATCTGGGAGATCTAACTAAAGATAGGTAATGACAAGTTGATACAATCTGGAAGCTTGTAGCCCCGGCTCATCAATTACAAGGTTTATCCAAAAAATAAGAGTTACAATATTCCCGATCTATAAAAAATAGTAAGTGTTTTACAATGAGAGCTCCGAAAAATGGTTTTTGTGGTATCCGTGTTAGCTTGCTGCTAAAATTCCCCCCCTCCTCGCCCGTGTCATCCCTTGACACAGCTTTATGGGTTGAAGTAGTCTTCGGGTTGACGACTGGCGAGGTGGTCTTTAAGCGCATTGAGTGCCTTTTGGTATTTGATCTTCCTCTCTTTATCTGGAACTTGCAAGAACTGCATGATCATAGCACAACCCTTTGTTACCCTCAAGAAATGACATCCATGGGGTGCCTGCTTGCTCTGGCTCATGGAATACTTCGATGCAGGTGAGCAGCATTCGGCAAATTTTGTATAACATTGCACATGATAAATATGGTAGACTTCTGAAGAAGGACATGGCACCTGTTAGGGTTTTCACCATATACTCCTCCATCAGTGGTCCCTTTCTGGAGCAGGCAATCTGGGGTAATTCAGCCAAGTTGGCCGCTTCTTTACTAGTGCCTCGTGTGCTTGCCAAGTCCTTACTCTTGGTACCGAACAGAAAGTAGGATCCTTTTGCAGGGCCGCAAGTGCTCTTGTGAACAGAATCAAATACCTTGGATTCTTGTTCAACCAGCTCAGCCTCCACTTTGGGCAGTCTTGATCTGTGCCCTCGACTTGCATGTCGATGTAAAGCCTTTCTTTCACTTGTAGCAACTCCACTTTAATCAGAGGATAGGGCAGGGATTGTTGGTACCATTGTGCATTGATTTGATTGGGAGTGAGTTGTGTAATGTTGACGGAGTGAAGAACTCTCAGCTCCCAATCCATTGTTGCCTTCCACTGCTCATCTACCTCTTGTGTAATTTTTTCCTTCAGTGCATCTTCCTCAACCTTTGAGAGCTGGACCATTGGCACTGTGTCTGTTTTTATAATGTGTACTTGAAACTCCTCATTGCCACTTGGATCTTCAGCTGGCTATGTCTCCATCTCAACAAATGAAACTAAGGGAATCTCTATCTGTAGCTGCTCAAAAGTGCCTACCTTCTCTTAGGTTTCTGGCAATCGCTCTCTGAATAGTTGGTTGACTCTTTGAAGTTTTGCTATTTCTTTCAGCAGCCCGTCTTCTCTTTGGACACACATCAAAGCCAGGTTTCTGTGCTGAGAGTGATCCAATTTAAGCTCCAGCTCGAGGTCTTTATTCTTCTTCTCTAATGCCTTGTAGACCTCATCTCTGCCTTTGATCGAGGCCACTGCGGTATTTTCTCTGATTTACCGCAGGAAAATTGCCTGATCATTTATTCTTTGTTCTGAGTACTGTAGGGAGGCATTGGCTACATCTAACTGAACCCGAATCTTTTGAATTGACAGGGTTGTCATTAGAAGTTCAATTGTGACTTTTGTCACCTGTTCATCCTTTGCTTTGCATGCATGTGACAATTTTGTAAGCGATTCACCAAGCTCCTCCATCTCTTTTTGCTGTCTATCCCTTGTGAGTTGATGTTGTTCAACTTCCGCTCTCAACTCTTGCACTTGCCTTTGTAGATCGGTGATGACGTTTAGTCGGTCGTCTAACTCCCCTTGGAGTGCGTCAATCACCATTTCTAATTCCTTGGCCCTTGTGCTACGGCTAAGTGTTGCTGAGCAAAGTCGTTCAGTCATGTCTTACATTTGCTTAACACACTTATTAACTTGCAAGATCACTTCGTCATTTGATTGGCAATCTTCGTTTTGTGCCAGCTAACTTGATTTTTATGCAGATTCTTGTGTATCCTTTGGCGGCGTCATGGCTGCTGGTTGTTGTTGCCCTTGTGGCTATGACTGATCTTCTGCTGTTTTGTCATCCTGAGGCTTCGTGGATGCCTCGGCCTTCTCTTGTTGTGTTGAGGTAGAGGGTGTTTCCTCGGCCTCCTGTTCTCTTGGTTCCTCAAACTTTGTGTTGTCCTCTGGTTCAGAACTTGTTGTCCTTTCGGGCTCTGGCTCTTGCTCTTTGTGTTGCTCTTGTGTAGATTCAACTGCCTGTTGTGCCGGTTCAGCTACTTCTCTTTGTTCACGCTCTGCCTCTTTTGTGTGTTCAGCTTCTGTGGCTTTGCTTGTTGGTGAAGGTAGTGGACTCGGCATGGGGTGATCATGCTGTTCAAAAACGGGTGAAGAAGGGCGGGGAGACACCTCACCCTGATCGTGTGGTACTGCTCCTTGTTCAGTTGTTCCCTCTACTTGCTTTTGCTGTTTTTCCACCTGGCTTCCTTCAGCTTCAAGCCTTCTGCTTCTTGATACATCTTTTCCAGGAATTCCGTGGGATCTTCAGCTTGCTTCCTGGTATGATGCTTGGTTATTGGTCCTTTCAGCTCAATGGGTACCCACTTTGCTGGGTCCTTGACTTGTGCTTGGCGGCTGCGTTTGTAAGATTTCTTTTCTCTTTCAAAGCGGGATTGTTTTTGTACAAGTTTCTCATGGTGTGCTTCCACGGCTTTTCTTTTCATTTCCTCTCGTCGTGCTCCCTTTTCCTTGTTATCCAAGATTTCACTACTGTGTCTTTCTGGCGAGCTTTCAACAGACTCTTCATCTGACTTATATGATCTCTTCGCACATCTTGTAGCTCGAGGAGAAGGTTGTGCTGACACTATCCAAGTGTTTTGATATGGGACATGCAGCAAGTTGTCGGCCATGCCGATGGCATGGTAGGTATGTGATCTTCCCTTCTTTCTTTGTCCCCTTCAATGTGGAAAAAACATATTGTGCATGGTCAATTGGTTGCCTGGTGGTTGATTTGAGGACTTGCATAAAGGTTGTGGCAACCGCATGATTTGGTGTTGTATACCTTGGAGGTCTTTCGGCAAGGAAGTGGAAATGCTGATGGTACAACCTTGCGGGCTCTTCCACCTATTTGTGGATGAGGTCGGCAAATGTCGCAACGATGGTTTCCTTGATGAAAGTACCTGCCGTCTTTCTATCTCTTGCCCTCATTGTCATTCCTTCTGTTGGCAGTCTGAGTGCTTCTGCCACAATCTCCTCGGTAATCACTACTTCAACCTTATCCCCTTGTGGGTCAAAGATCTGAGTGGTTCTATCTTCTTTGATCGTGGACAAAAGCTCATAAGTGTTTTGGAAGTCCACTCCACATGGCTCTTGTTCATAGAATCCTCTGAGTCCTAGCCTTTGGTTTGCTTCTTTGGTCTCGGGCTTTGCAGCGACATCATAAACTTCCTTTGGTAGAAGTTGCAGCTCTACCTGATGTCCTTCCTCGCTCTTGAATCTGCCGGTGAACACTGTGGTGTTATGCTTTTCAAGCTGTTCTCTTGAAAGATAGGTCGCTTTGGCATTCTTGACTGAATCGGGGTCAAGTTGGTATGCTGGTAGCTCTTGCAACTTTTCTTTTTGGTTGAGCTTCTTCTTGGTCTTCTCTGCTGCTTGCATGGCTCCTGTTGAGTGAATAGAGTGTCAAAGTTAGTAAATCTGGCATACTTTCTCTGAAATGTCCTTCAGGCTGAAATGCTGACAAATTGAGTCCAATTTGCTTCAAATCAATTTTTGAACATGCATAGATGCATAAAAACATGTAAGGAACAAAATTATAAAGTCAAACAAAAAATTGCAACAAAAGTAAATAATCGTGATTATTTATAGCCGAGTAATTTATTCAACTTTTTGCAAATTTGACATCACAGGCTTGAAGTACATACCAAATAGATACTATGAGTGAGATATTGGCTCATTTGGATGCTAGGATGAAAATGGTGCCAGATTTAGGCTTTAGGTCTTTGAAATAGTAGATGTAAAGAGATTTTGAGATTCTGAGCTCCAAATTTGTTCAAACTTGGCGAGTGGGCTTAGCACATCATGTACTTTGGATGTATGATGGCAAAATTGCAAATTTCTTCCATTCTGGCCAAAAAGTAAATAATCGCGATTATTAACTTTTCTACCAAAATGGACATTTTTTGGTACGACTTGGTTCTAAGCATTGTATAGACCTTGTACATATGGTATGAGGTGATTTGGATTAAGAAATGTGGCTCATAACTCAGAATTTGGCTTGCAAAGACTTCTTTGCGTTTTTTGGCAATTTTCCAAGCTATATGTGATCATTTTGGCTCATACGTGAATTTTGGCATGTATTAGGTGTGTACAAGTGATAGGTGATGTGATGATGCAACTTTCAAGCAAAAATAGTACAAAAGTAACTAATTGCGATTATTTACAGCAGTCACATTTTTCTTGCAAAACTGACCTAAATACATTCTATACACCTAAAACAAGTCGTGAATTGAATTTGGTAAAGTTTGGTCTTGCCGGCATCACTTTGTGCTTTGTCGACTCTGAAATCTCTGTTTTTTGTGACTACACTACCTGTTGAGTTGGTTAGTCACTTTTAAGGCTATGGACTTGTCAGTAACATAGTCATGAAGCAACTCATCCAATTTTGGCCCATTTGGAGTCAGTTTGACCCGTATGTTGAATTTGACGCTTTGTAGCCTTCGAACCTTTTTAGCTTTTCGAGGGCTTTTCTTGATTGATTTCTCGAAACCAATCATATACATTGTGTATAGACCTCGTAGGTAAGCTGTCTGTTGAGTCAGAACCCAATTCTGGCATCTGCCAAAAACCTAGCTTTTCTACTTGGGACCCCCTCGACCTTTGCCGAATGGTCAATGTTGCTATAGAAGTGTTCTAATATGTTGGGGCATGCTACAATTCAAATCTCATCCAATTTGGTTGAGCTGACAAGCCGCTATGATCGATTTTTGGTCGTAGGTCTTCGTGCACTGCTTAGATTCTAGGGTTTTTTCTATGGGTTTAGATTAGCTACCGGCCGTATAAAATGGATCATTTATGCGTAAATAACTTACCCCTCATGTCACGTGTGAGACGGCGCTGAAAACAGGTGACTGTAGACTCCAAAAAAGACGCGCAAAAGAGGTTGAAAAGCTCTCTCTCCAAAGGCAACAAGTGGACATGAGGTGGTTTTAGCCTACCTGGGATATATATACACGGAATTCCCGAACCATTTTTCCTCAGATTCCCCCGTAAGTCCTACTAGGCCGTGAAATCTATGTTAGACTCAAAAATTTCCCTAATCGGATTCCTGTAGCTCATTCTGCAAAAGCAGGTCTAGCCGCCTAATTTAAGCTTCCCACTTCCATCTGCCGATTTGATTGCAATTTTTTGTGCTTGTCCACCTTGTCTTTTTGATCATCACCGTGTCTTCAGTTTTTCCATATGAGCTCCGTTGCTATTTATTATTAATTTTGACCTGTTTATTAAAAAAATCAAAGAAAATAACAAAACGCGCTAAAAAAGCAAAGTGAAAATCCAATAATTAAGAAAATCCATTGAAAAACACAGCTTTATTGTTTTTTGTTGGATTTCTCCATTTTTAAGTCTCAATATCAAGAAAATGATAAAAAATAATAAAAAAGGACTATTTTTTGATGATTTTCTGATAGTATATACACTATTTACACTCATCGGGGAGATATTATCCGTTAAATTTCCTCTGTTGATGATATATAAGGGCATTATTAGGTAATTTTGCAAAAAAATCACACGTTAACATCAAACTTTTTCCTCCCTCTTCAAACATTGCCCTTAATTACTTGGTACTCTTCCACCCCTCTTAGATGGCGTACTCCGGGACGACTGTGTGCATGGGTTGAACAATCGTGTCTATGCATAGCCGTGGTTGGCTCTACCATGCTTTGAAGATCAATGCAGTTCAAAACATATAATGCTGTGCAAGAGGTGGGTCTTGAGTGATTAACTCAAGGGTTTCTGATGTCGAGGCTTGCTGTTGCTGTCTTCCAAAGAGCAAATCTTGTAACTTGTGTGCTCTTTGCTTGATTGTACCATCAGGATGCTTTAGCATGCTGATTTACTGAGCTTTTGTTACCAATAATGACATTGTCGAGCTTTTACTCGCCATTGATATCTTTGTTTGTTTCAGTCAAAATGGTGTGGTTGAGGTTTCTGAGACTTAACTCTATATTGCTTGATTTGTTTAGTGTTTGTGGGGAGGGTAAGTGCTCCTTTTTGTTCCAAATCCATTTCGTGTTAAGTTCCCTTCTCAGAGAAGTGCATCTCTTTGTTTTGACCCTCGAAATCGTCTTTGGTTTTGTCGATGATGTTTTGGCACCCAGATTTGAATTGGTTTGACCTTAAGCTATGCTTTTTGTACCCAAATTTTCTTGACTCCTTGCATGCTACTTGTAGCATTTGCTTGTCTTGAGAGGATGGAGAAGATTGATTATTGTTAGGGCACATGCTATGGCGGGTGAAGACGAGGGGGTGCCATGGCGTGCAGGTGTGGTGCAGCAGAGAGCGAGGTCGAGAGCGAGCAAAGATTCGACACAGCAGAAAAAAAAAAGGCTATTGTTGATCTCCTTTTTTTGATAGCCTTGTACATGATATATATAGACAAAAAATTTGACCACTACTTTGCATGCAAACTTCCAAAGAGAAGTAGAGTATATCTGCATGCTATAAGGTATGTTTCCCACGGGCATCAATGGGCTTGAAAACCCAACAATCCCCCCTCAAGCCCGAACTAGACAGACCCTGTCATGATACCCCGAGCTTTTGGTGTACTCATCAACCGTGAGTTTTAGGTTCTCTCACAACCAAGGATTTCTGGTGTATCCATAACCTGGTGCTATGATAGGAAACCCCCCCTTGAAAAGATAGGGTGTAGGTCAAAAATTAGCTACCCAAAATGGAGTTTTTGGTTCACTGCCAAACCTTGGGTTTAAGGTGTACCCAATAACCTCATGAAAAGTGATAACAAAATGGTATGAGAACAAATACTTTTTTGGGAGGTCTTACCACATGATTGTCATGGCAAGTGTCTATAACCCGTACATGGCTGTAAGTGACATTTGATAAGCTAAAAACAAGGCTTTTGACAGGAAATATATGATGTGATTGAAGACAGATAATGGTGTTGACTGTAGGAAAAAACTATAATAATATATGACACTAGAGAGGTAACAACAATTTTGAAGTATTTTACCACGTATTTGAAGAAGATCTTCGTGTTCTTCATCATTTGCCTCATTGCTAGTTGTATCTGAGCCACATCAATTGGTCGAAAATACTTTGAATCAATCACCATATGGTCTCTCCAATTGAGTCCGATGAACCCAAAAGGCCTCTTCTAAAAGATGTTGCTTTAGATCATGAGTTCGTTGAGCTTTGTTTATAGACTGCTACTGCTCTGCAATGAACAATCAAATGCCGATGGCCACTCTCTTTTGATTGATATGCCGGACTGCGGTTGCGGGGTGTGAATGACCTCTTGATTAGAGGCTTATTACCAAAGAAGGTGGACACTTTAAACAAGTATGAAACTCACCAAAAAAAAAAATCGAGCTTCTGTAGCAGTCAAAACGGGTAGCTATATCAATGGAAAAGGGTGCTCGCAGCGAGCGTTCTGAAATGCTCTGTCTGTGCCTTGAAGCTTCACCACTTCGGCTTGCACCAACAACTGCAACGTTTCAAAAGGTAGCAGTGTTGGGAAAGCGTACACAGGCCCGCATGTAGGCAGCGTTTCAAGATGCAACTGCCACACACTTGCAGTAAAATTTGGAGCGTGTGGAGAAGCATTGCCTGTGGCTCGCCTTGCCTTGTAGCGCTTAGCAAAACCTGTAGCCAATTTTCTCCAGCGGCTTCTTCACCTGCCCAGCGCCAAGATCTCTTGTGTGCCGCCCTGAGCATGAACCCAAGGAGCTCTGATACCATGTGTTAGGGCACATGCTATGGCGGGTGAAGACGAGGGGGTGCCATGGCGTGCATGTGTGGTGCAGCAGAGAGCGAGGTCGAGAGCGAGCAGAGATTCGACACAACAGAATTAAAAAAAAAACGCTATTGTTGATCTCCTTTTTTTGATAGCCTTGTACATGATATATATAGACAAAAAATTTGACCACTACTTTGCATGCAAAATTCTAAAGAGAAGTAGAGTATATCTGCATGCTATAAGGTATGTTTCCCACGGGCATCAATGGGCTTGAAAACCCAACAATTACTTCGTGGTTTGCTTTGCTGATAATTTTTTTCCATTCCTCCTTGCTTGGTGCAATTGGAATAATGAGTTGCCCGCCTTTAGGTGCTAGCTTGAGCTGATTTGTATCCCAATCTGGTACTCCTTTGTATGTTCGCATCCAGGGAATTCCAAGAATCATCGTCTCAGTCATGTGTTCATTTGGTAAGCATACAAACTGATGAGTACATGAACATCCATGTACTATCACGTTCAAGTTGACTACTCCCAATGTTGGTGTTGGGTTCTTGTTGCATCCTTTGATAGTCGCTATTCCTGCTATCAATGACTGAGTTGTTGCTTTCTTGTATGTGGAATAACTGGCTGCATTTACTCTAGCTCCTGTATTGACCAAAGCATTTGTGCTATGATAATTGAGCTGCATTTTGATGCAAAGGTCCATTCCATCTAACCATTCCTTGCCTGTTTGACACTGCATCTTTTGGCAATTCCCATTGTCGGTCATCTATTTCCAGTGGGTTGATGGGAATAGGTATTTGTTGATTCTTGAGAGCAGCTTTCCTTTTGAGCACCCAAAGCCGAGCTTCTTCTTGGGCTTCATCAATAACATGATGTTGTTTTATCTTCCTTTGCTTGGATGCATGCATTCTTTCTAGCAATTCATTGGTTAGCGGCAAATTGTACTTCTTTAAACAATACCCGCTAATCCAATTAGCCATTGGTTCACCATCTAGGGTGGGCAACTTAACTGCTCCACTTGGAGATACATCTTTAATGATAAACGCTCCGTTTTCCTTTTTCGTAAACTTGGGAATGTGTTGCTTAAGGGAATATACTAAACTAAGTCCCCTCTCTTGAAGATTTTTGTAATAAGATGGGAATCAAATACTGTTTTTGTTTCCATTTTTGTGCATAGATGTGAGATACAGTAGTTAGCCTTTGCTCATCTAGCTTCTCTAAATCTTCAAGTCTTTCTGACAATTCATGTCCAGTCCACTCAAGATCCTTTGCTACCCTTAGTGTCGGCAATAGAAATTCTAATGGCAGTATGGCATCAAAACCATTAACAAGGCTAAAGGGTGTAGCATTTAAAGCTGTTTTGAATGAAACTCAATAAGCCCATAGAGTAGCATAGAGATTCATTTCCCAGTATGTCCTTCCTGAACTAACCACTTTAGTTAACACCGAGCTAATCTTATTCGTATGCTCAACTTGTCCGTTTGCTTGTGGATGATAGGGAGCTGATTTGTTATGGATGACCATAAATTCATTAAGCAGATACTCAATTACCTCATTGAGGAAATGAGTTCCCTATCACTGAAAATTTCTATTGGCAGTCCATATCTTGTGAACACATACTCATATAAGAATGCGGTAGTGGTTCTGACATCATTCTTTTGAGTTGCTTTAGCCTCAACCCACTTGGTCAAATAGTCTGTAGCTACAATAATATATTGAGCTTGGGTTCTATAAGTAGGTGGCTGTATTTGCCCAACAAAGTTTATACCCCATTTTGCGAAAGCTCTAGCTCCCATCATTGGTCTTAAGGGCATGCTATCTACTCGTGTTGGCATTTTTGCTTGTTGACAAGCATCACATCTTCGAACATATTCTTTGGCATCTACAAAAAGTGTTGGCCATCATATGGATGCCATCAAGATTGCTCTTGCAGTAGTCTCACTAGAAAAGTGACCTCCAGCTAATCCGGCATGTGCTTGTTCTATAATCAGAATATATTCATCTTCATTTGCACAAAGATGTAGATGTTGATCCTTACCTCTCCGATAAAATTGATTTCCAATAAGAGCATAGTCTCTTGCTTCAGTTTCAATTGCTCTTTGACGGTGTTTACTCATATCCTCAGGAAATGTTCAGCTCGATAAGTAAGTAACTAGATAGTTACTCCACTTAGGAACATGTGACATTTAAAACAATGTTACATGAGGTATTGGGTGTTTGTTTTTGACATTGAGGACAGTCCTTTACATAAGAGCGAACATCACTCCTTATAGTTGGCCAAAATACTCCAAATCTCAAGATCCTTTGCATAGTTTGGTCTTCTGCAAAGTGAAGTCCCACTATGGTAACATGTTCCTGACTTAGGTATTGGTTTTTCGCTTCAAGATTAATGCATAAGAGCAATATTTCATCTCGGTTTCTTTTGTACAGCCTACCAACTAGTAATTGATACATAGCCAATTGCTCAATTAATCCGATTGTAATAGAAAGTGGTATTTGTGAATCCACTTGAGCTATGATCATCAATGACACCATATTTTCCGACCATCGAGGTATCATTTCTACGGAGAACAAATAGGCATCTAGTAGATCATCATCTACTCCTTTAGGAGGTTCTCCTAAAACAATCCTAGACAAATGATTTGCTCTTTGATGAGTAGTGTCCTTTTTTACAGCTACCGTGAAATCAAATTCCAGAAGAATGATGAACCATCTCACTATTCTTCCTGTGCTACATGGCTTGTTGACCAAGTACAATAAGGCTTGGTGGTCCACAAAGAACACAAATTTGTTTGCTAATAGGTAATGTCTATACTTTTTTACGGCATAGGTCATTCCTAATCCTTCCCTTTCAGTGGTGGTATAATTTATTTCTGCCATGTTCAACTGTCAGCTAGCATAAGAAATAGGAAAATCAATTTTCTCGTCTCCTCGTTGAGCTAGTATACACCTGTTGGCAAAATTTGAAGCATCTATATGTATGTGGAATATCTTATTCCAATATGGTACTTTCAATATTGGAGCTGAGGTGAGAGCTTTCTTAAGCTTCATGAAGGATTCTTCACACTCATCAGTCCATTCAAAGTGTGCAATCAAGCTATACATGGGTTTTGCAATTATAGGGTACATGTAAATGAACCGTGTGTAATATCCACAATGTCCCATGAAGGCTTGAACCCCCTTGACTGTTGTTGGTCTAGGCAAATCAGCAATAACATGAATTTTATCCATATCCATAGCTATGCCATTTTTAGATACTATATGTCCAAGAATTTTTCCTTGTCTACCCATGAATGTGCACTTTTCAGGATTTAAGCAAATCCTATAAAGTCTACATTTTTCGAATACCTTTTTGAGATGTTCAAAATGATCATCCTAGATTGATGAATGTACGCATAGATCATCCATGTATACTTCCAAGAATTATCTTGGATATCCTTTAAAAGCATGACTCATCAATCTTTGGAATGTGGCAAGAGCATTAGCTACCCCAAAGGGCCCCAGTTTTATGCTGATCTTTTGCGTCAACCAAAAGTTGATTGTATCCCGAAAAGCCATCTAAGAAGCCGTAAGCTTCTTTTCCTGCAACTCATTCTAGCACATGCTCAGTGATTGGAAGAGGAAAGTTGTCTCTAATGGTAGCTGCATTCACTTTCTTGAGGTTGACATACACTTGTAATTTTCCATTCGTCTTGGGTACTACCACAATTGGAGACACCTAATCTGTGTGTTCAATTTTGTAAATGAATTCGGATTCCTTTAGTTTTTCAATCTCTTCTTTTATCTTCTTGGCAAATATCTCATTATATGTGTATGGCCTTTGTCTACTTGGTTTCTCATCATCTCTCATGGGTATGGTATGTTGACAGATTTCTGGATCAACACCCTTGAGATCCTTGTAAGACCAAGCGAAGACATCTCGGTAATATTTTAGTAAGCTTAGTAAAAAATATTCTTCTTCTTCTTTTAGGTCATTTTCAATGTAGGCAGGCCTAGGCTCTTCTCCTTGTTCAGCCAAATCTATCTTTTTTGCGTTTTCAGGCCCTTTGTAGGACTCGCCCTGTTTTCGTGGTTCTCTAACAGGTTGTTCGACTATGATTTTTTGATCTTGGAGAGTATATTTTTTGCAATGGGATGGAACACCCATTAAATCTTTACCATCCCCTTCTGTGGTTTCCATTTTGGTTGTATATATCTTCTTTAGAGCTTTTTTCAACTCTTGATACTTCTTTTTTTACTCAACTCGTATCATGGTTGACTCCTTTTCCTATTTTTCTGGCTTTGCTTGAGTATCCTTCCTTGTTTTTCTCAATGTTTTTGACATTTTTGGATTTTCGTTTAAAGGATATCTGAAAATGATTTTGTCCTTGACACAACCGTGTGCATCTATTTGCATAAGGAACTGTGTTCTACTGGAGACTGATGACATAGGTCTTGTTTTCATGTTTCTGGTGTCTCTTTTTTGTCTATACCATTTTTTTTTTCTCGATTTCTGGTTAGGAAAGTCAATAAAATTTTCCTCCCCTCCTTTTAGGAGTAGCTTAACTCTCACATGTTCTTTTTCTAACCCCGAATCCTCTGAGGTAGCTGAGTGTTCTTCTAACTCATCTGCTGCATCGTAGTAGAGGTCTAAAAAGACTTGTTGAGATTTCATCAAGTCCTTGGGTTCCTCAATTTCATCTTCAATGTAGAGGGTTGAAATCATTTGGATGGGAATTATGTCGTAGCCATCCTCATTGCAAAATTGAGTAGGCATAGACGTATTCATACATCCATTGTCGCTAAGATTTGATTCCACTCAAATGGCTCAAACAAATGCTCTGGAAAGGGTTCAGGTACATAGCCTTCATCTATGCAATCCCTTTCTAAAATACATTCTTCTCTTTTTAAACTTCCATTTTCTGAAGCTCCACCACACATCCAAATAGGAGTGTTTTTGTTTAACCAAGATGGAAGCTTAGGTTCAGCCGAAGAGACTGAATCAAAATCTTGTATGGGTTTTTTCATGACATCTCTATAAGTGTGATCTTTTAAATTAACCCTGGTTATAGATCCCACTTGCTTCAAGTACAGATAGTTGTTTCCCTAATCTTGGATAAGCTGTACCTGTCACATGAAAGGTCTTCCCAATATGATTTCCTAATTGAGTTTCTTCCCAAAGTCTACTATGGCAAAAGTGTGTTGATATTCAATCCCACAGGAATTAACCATCACTTTTTTTAGCAGTTCTAAGGGTCTTTCAGTATGTCCGTCAGCCAATTGCAATTTCATTCGAGTTTGTCTAATGGCAGGCTGTCCCCAGGATTCCCATACTGTTTTTGTGGCTATGGCTATACCTGCCCTACTATCCAGTATTGCCATGGTTTCAATGTCATTATATTTCACTGGAAGGGTGGTTTTTCCTTCTTCCCCTTCGTAATATTGTCCAACTTTGTTCATTGGAACATATCAAATCTCTTTGTTATCCATTTTGTGTTTCAATCTTTTCAAAATTTTTACGATGAGCCCCGTTATCCCCACCTTCTCTAGGGTTTTTTTGTAGATAATTCCATAAATATGGTCTGGGTTTTAACAGTTCTCCCAAAGTAAGAGTGCATTGGATGGGTGCAGACATCATTGAATGAATGTTTTCTACTTCTATGGTCTATTCTGCTCTTTTTACTTGAGTGGTCTTGCAGACTATGGATTCATCTTTGTTATCTCCCAAGTAAGAGGGTAATGTTTTCAAGGTCAATGGTTTAGACATTCCTGAAGCTTCAAATCTGCAATCCCTGTACAGGGATTGCACATCCATGTCCATATCAGGAGGTAGGTTGTCTAACCAAACTTCCTCTATAGGAGTTGACTTTAGAGTTAGGCTCCCATCATTAATCTCTCGAACTTTTCCCATAAGTGTCCTGGCCAGTCTTCCTCTACGAATGGAATCCCGTCTAAGGCATCTTCGCTGTCCGGCACTATAAGTTCTGGCTCTTTTGTTTCAAGGTGGGGTTCTACCACCACTTTGGATTTTTCTTTCGTGTCTCTTAGCACAAGCTCCTCAGGTTTTGCCATACTTTCGAGCTTGGTTTTTTGTTTTGGCAGCATTTCTTGCGTGATTCTTACCAAATTTTGATAAGCTTCAAACTTATTTGCTTTCATGTCTGAGAAGGATAGTTTTTCCATTTGTTTTTCATGTTTTGGCCTGCTTTAAGTCTTGCTTAGTAGGCTTTCAAGGTTGCATTAATAGGCTCAAAAATTTTATCAACCAAAATTGATCCTCCCGATTTTACGATTGTTTCTTTGATTTCACTTCCAGGTTCTTTCACCTTTTCCTAGAATAGCTGTTTTTCTTTTTCCTCGATTTCAGCTCATTGTTTCTGTTTTCTCATCTCATACCTTTTTGTTCTTCTTCCTTTGGTATTTTGAGAGGTAACTTTTGTGTTCTCCGAATCATCAAAGGAGTTATGTTTCTTTTTCTTAGCCTCAGCTCTAGTGATTACCTTGATCGAGACAATCGGATTACTCTCAGATAAGCTACTAGGTATTACTTGGACTACGTTTACTACTGTTTTTCCTTTGTTTAAAGGATTTTTTGGACAATCTTCCGGGAAGTGTCCTCCCTTTTTGCAACACTGTATGCAATAAGCTTCAATCAACTTGAGGTTTTTGTCAGGCTCTGGGAATTCATTTTTCCAATAATCATCTGCACCACAGTTATGACAGTTTCCCATTCTTGGCTTAATCATGGGTCTTACCATAGGATGTCTAACACCTTGATTAGCTACATAATACATTGGTGCGAGCTTTGGTGGAGCATAAGTCACAGGTTCTACCATTGGTGGTGGATGTGAATTATACGAATATCCTTCTATCATTACTGTAGATGGAGTAGGCTCTGCATAGGGTGTAACAGGCACTAGTGCTTGTTCATCTATGACTCCTTCTGATTGCATGTACTTTACAGGCACTTCATTATGTCCTAGATACGGAGGTTGTTGACCCAACACGAGTTGAGGTCTTTCCATACCCATCGGTGGTCTTTGAGTTGGTGTCATGTTAGGCTGGTATCTGTACATGGGTTGTCCTTGTGGCCTCATGGGCTTGTACTGAACATTCCCATCATACTTTGGTCGGAAATAGCACTCATTGGTCTCATGGTTGGTCCATTTACCCTCGATTGCACACCATTTCTACGGTCTAATTGGTTGTCCTTGTTGGCGTATCCCTTGTCCTGGTCCCCTCATAGGTGCTTTTTGCATGTTATTCATCATGTCATTCATCCTTTTGAGCATGTCTTCTATGGCTGAAAGTGGTGCTGCAACAACTGTTTCCACTTGTGCTGGTTTAGTGGATGTTTGTTTTCTCCCTTTGGTTATTCTTAGGGACATCTTCTTCATTGAAAATATCACAATTGTCTCCTAAGTCAATAGCATCTGACACACACTCTTCTAGGGTTGTATGCTTCTTGCTATAGAGTATAGCATGAAGTTCTTTGTTTAGCAGTCCCTCTAGAAACAATGACATTAATCATTCTTCTACAGGTATCTCTAGCCCTGGGTATTTGGCAATGTATTGTTTCATTCGAGTTGTACAATCCCTAACAGACTCACCTTGTTTCTATTTAAAGTTGTAGATTTAAGCTACAGTATTGTGTTTGATCCCCGTTTTGAAACAAGCAGCTACAAATCCTTGAGCTAATGTGTTCAAGTCCATGATTGACCTTGATGGGATGTTTTGGAACCATGTCAATGCTTTTCCTTCTAATGCTATTCCAAACCCCTTGAATTGAGTATGAAAATCAAATATGCGTTTTGCTCTTAGCACTTGCTTAAAGCTTGCTACGTGGTCATATGGATCCCTAAATCCACTGTATTTTCTGATCCATTTTTGAAAATCAGCTGGTATGCCGTGTCTATTTGGTTCAACTCCCGATCTCCTGGCAGTTGGTCCTATTTCAAGTCCTTCAAACCAGTCTGTTGGAAATAGTGACTCATGTAGCCGTGGATTGGCGTTAGTGTCACTCGGTTTTCTGCATGATGAGGTGGTTTTTGGTTTCTTAACATTACTCTCAGATGATATCTCACGGTGTTCATCTCTTGGAATTGTTTCTGGTCCTTGTCCCACTATCCAATCCCTTATGGAATACCCTTGGTATTTGGTTTGTTTTACCTCCTCAGGAGTCATCATAACAAAGTTGTTGCTATAACAATTCCTAAACAGGTAGGTTGGTAGATCTGCCAGCCCCTTTTCCTTAATCTTGAAGATATAGATGATCTTTATGGCCGTCAGTTGTCTTGATTTGGCATGCGAAGTCCACAAGAGATCTTTTACGTTTCTATCCTTCCAACAATAGACTCCGATCCTAAGATTATCAGTACTAAGCCGTTTCAAAGGCTTCAAATCAACTTGATCGTATCCCTCAAATTCTAATGTTGGTGGTCCTTCTTTTGTGGCTATATCTGGAATTATGGTATTTACTTCTAACCCCCATTTGTCTATCACGTAAGGGTCTTCGACTTGTAAACACTGAGTTTCGTCTCGATCCATGTACATATTTCCTTGTTTGTTTGCCCTTATCTCCTCTTCGAACTCAATACCATGGTCATCAATGCAAATAACTTACTCTTCGTTAGGATCTAGGTAAACCTGAGCTACATGGCGATTAGTCTTATAAAAAGAGAGTATATGCTTATAGTGCATTGTCGTTCCGATTTCCGAATGAGTCGAATAGGAAGACATTTCGGACGTCGAATCAGAAAAAGTGTCTGAGACTTCTTCAGAGATAGTGTGCAAGGAATTACCTTGATTCACGCTTCCTTCAGTGGATACTCTATTGGTGGAGGTTTCTCCAAGTATCCCATGATTTCCTAGTACACGACCAGATCTAAGGTTCATATAGACTTGTGAAGACCTAGATAAAGTACTTACCTTTGGATTGACTTGTTGTCAATTTCTTCCACTTGATTGGATTGCACTTTTGTCAAGCCACCGGTTCCTCGTCTGCAACCCGATTCCTGTATCAATTTTGATCAAGTTAGCTATTCTTTCACCAAGACCGTATAGTTTTTGCAAGCTATTGTAATTGGTCTATGTGTATCACTGCAAATCGAGCTAATTGAGTCAACAATTGAAATTTTCAAACTCAACTTTGGCAAAAATCAAACGTTTAATCTGCAACTCAAAAACTGAGTGAACATGTACCAATTTGGATCCGACTGAACCCAAAATTTTCCGGTGGCCTTGTATTATGTTGGTCTAACACTATACAAGCTCAAAAGTCAAAATTGGTGTCTCTCTGTAGTAGTAGTAAATAATCACGATTATTTACTTTTGTCAAATTTTTACACTTTTTGTCTTGATTTGCCAAGTGTACAACCTGTTAAGGTCCTTGGACAAGCTTCAACTAGTTTGGACAAAATCTGTTCAAGTTTATCAACTGTTTCGTGTCTACAGACTCTGATTTCAAGAATCTGCTGAAGTCTCACTTTTGTGATCCAAATTTCACCAATATAGATTTGTATGGTCTACATGATATGTGTTGACCTTGTGGTATGCCCAAATGTGCAAGAATACCAAATTTTAAAGCAGATATAAATAATCGCGATTATTTACTTTGGCTAATTTTTTGCAAGTTTTTGCCCCAATCTTGACACAGATCTATTAAGCACTTCAACTTAAGGTCTCTAGCCAAGTCATCAAGTTTGGACTATTTTTGGTCAAATGGTCATCAATTTTCTGTGCGCAGACTGTCTTTGCAAATTTGGTCACAATTTTCAATCCAATGATCCAAATCTTACTAAATTTGGTTTGTGGGCTTATTACAACATGGTAAAACAAGTGGTATGCTAATTTGGTCAACAAAGTTGAAAAATGGGATAGATGTAAATATAAGCCTATGAATCAAGTTTCATTGAGTTTGGACTATTTTTTCTTAATTTATACTCAAGTTTCAGAAACTCAGTACAAACTTTAGTTTTTTCCCAGTTTTTTGCCAGTTTGGTGATCCAAATTTATTGTGCCTTTACAAAAATTGTTTGTATACATGCAATGAGTCACTGGTATTAACCTTGGTCAATTTTGAGCTGAAAGTAAATAATCGCGATTATTTACTTTATGCCCAAAATGAACAATTTTTTGCACTTTTTTCATGGACAGTCTTTTCATGAGTTGTTTTAAGCCTATGAATCAAGTAAAAACTTAATTTGGCCTATGTCAAGAAAAAGTAAATAATCTAAGTTTTTGCAAACTCTTAAAATTTTTACCTCAAAGTGTCCTTGAACTTACCCACTGATGCATACAACTCTTAAGCATACTCTCCAGTCGGATTGAGTGGTTTGAAGTCTTTTTGTGCTATTTCTAGCCGTAGATCTGTAACTTCAAATACAACTCACAAGATTCTTTCGGAGAGAGAAATGTTCTGAAATCAACCTCGGATCCTACTTACCCTACTCCTAGGTTCTCATGCAATGGGGTTGTGGAAAGTGTCCACAAACACTCATTTTCTTGTTTTTTATGGTTTCTTGAGCATTCATCTTAAGACTTGTCTTGTCTATCAAGCACTCTCAAAATCCTAATCTAATCCTACAATCCTAAAGGCATTCGACAAGTACAATTACTTCCAAGCTACCTCTACACAACAAAAGAAGACAATCTTAAGCTATGCTGTTTCTAAATGAAAGTTTTGGCTCTAGGAGATCCTAGAGGAAGTTAAAGGATAACTTCACAAGATGCTCGTGTTTTTTCCTAGTTTAGGTCTCTTCGATCCCCAGCAGTGGCACCAAATGTGGGATGCGTGTTTAACCTCACTATCCTATCTTATTGCAGTTTTAGCGAGAACCACGATTAAATTGTCGATCCATGGGATGAAGCTGACTCGACTAGTGCATAGAGGCTACAAGAGGTTTTCAATCTCTCAGAAAACAACTAACAACTCGCATCTTACTCAAGCTACACTCAAGTGAATGAAATGACCAACAACCAATCGCTCATCGACAAACAAATCACATCCGTTACAACATCAAATGACATCCAAACGTAACGAAACTTCTAGAACAAGTTTATAAGACCTAAGTAGACATGCTTATGGCCTCAAACCCCACTTTAGGTCAAGTGTCAAAATAGTAATTATTAATAGTAGTGGATTTTTGACCTAGTCGTTTTTGACCCAGATGCTTAGCAATGATGCCCCAATATCCCACCTATGCTTAGTTTTTGATTTTGAAGTGTAAATTCCTACTTATGATGAAATTAGGCTGCGGGTCGGCGATGCCAAAAGCTACTAAATATTGTGATGTGTTTACGTCAATGCGTAGAGCTCTTACCTGCGGTTGCAATGCAACAAACGCGACTGCAATGTGACAACCGGGGAGGGAGTAGGAAGCACGAGAAGGAGAGAAGTGAGCACCGTTAGCTCACGCTATGTATTTTTCATTATCCAAAACTTACAAATAACTTACAAAAATTGGCTTTTATACCTTAGCGAAGGTTTTTGGTGGTCAAAACTAATGATCTGGGAGCTCTAACTAAAGATAGGTAATGACAGGTTGATACATTCTGGAAGCTTGTAGCTGCGGCTCATCAATTACAAGGTTTATCCAAAAAATAGAAGTTACAATATTCCCGATTTATAAAAAATAATAAGTGTTTTACAATGAGAGCTTCGAAAAATGGTATTCGTGGTATCCGTGTTAGCTTGCTGCTAACAACATGACCTCCACAAAATGCCAACTCTCTTCTAAAAGCCTCCCCAAATCCTCATAGTGTACATCTTTTCATAAAAATATCGCGGTTGTCTCCACAAATGCACACTCTTTAAAGATATGCATAAAATAGTGAACATGCAAACACCAACTCAAGCCCACAAAACTAGAAGCTTCGGAATATTTTAAGGGGTTTTGGACATGTGATACCATTTTTTGCTTGAAAGATGCTATTGACCATTAATTTGGTTGTGGCCACTCCATACTTAATAAAGAAGATACATTGATGAGTTCAAGCTTCCCATAACTTTGCATAGTAGTAGGTACAATATAGGAGTGTGAATCAAAGAAAATTCTTTTCTGAACCAGTTTGGTTGGACAAAGGTACACAAAAATTATTGCTCCAATGTCCGCGTGTATAGCTTTGAATGTGCTAGAGAGGCTATGAAGTGGTTTCTCCTCCACCAATGTAGATGGAAATATGACTAAAAGTCAGCCAAAACATAGTTATGTAGCCACAAAGAAAGTCCAATGTAACTTCACACCTAGCTCTGTATTTGTTGTGGGAATTGAGCATGTTGCTGCAATTGCATGCTTGAAATTGAGAAAACATGTTGCACAATGGTTGATGTCCCTATGTCCTTGGTTGCTCCTCCACCAATGTAGATGGAAATATGACTAGAAAAGTCAGCCAAAACATAATTATGTAGCCACAAAGAAATTCCAATGTAACTTCACACCTAGCTCTGTATTCGTTGTGGGAATTGAGCATGTTGCTGCAATTGCATGCTCGAAATTGAGAAAACATGTTGCACAATGGTTGCAGTCCCTATGTCCTTGAGATTCTTGAATCCAATGAGCTTTCCTTTCCAATTATGATCAAGTTTCCAGGTTTTCAAACACAATGATGGTTGTATGTATACCCAAGCACATTGGGTGAACACTTGTGGCACCCACTCAACATCTACACCTCTTGTGTTGTGGCATGCAAGTCCAATGACCTCATCCTTTGGACGCCTTTGCAGAGGAGAGATTGCCATGCATGAGTAAAGGAAATTAGGAGGAGGAGGAGGAAGAAGGACCTTGCTTGTTTCTATAATGTAGGTGGGAGAAAGGGCATTAATGAGCTTGTTTGGTGTCCCAAAGGGAGGTGGGAGTGGCAGAGAAGGGCGAGGAGCTTAGTTGGTGTCTCAATGGAGATAGGAGAAGGTGGATGACCCTTGCTTGCTGTGGAAATGGGAGGTGGGAGGGGAAGAGAGAGGGGTGATGGTGACCTGCTATTGCCTACTTTTAAAAATTATAAAGGTAAGGAATATTTATCCCTCACTTAGCCTTTGGTTATTTTTTTCTTTATGTCCTTCTTAAAAAAGAAAGAATCAGAGAGGATGAGTGATCACAAAATATGGTGATAATATACTAATAAGTTCTTAACAAATTTGACCTTACCATAATGTATTCAACATGGATATTTTGGAGATTGCCTTCTCTTCATAGGTTTGAATAGTTTCTGGTTCTTTGGGTCTTTACTATGGCATGCTTTGAAACAATTGATGCTTATGCTTATTTTGGGAGGCATTTCTTTACGTGATTGGTTTTACATTAGACATTTTGGATTGAAAGGGCTAAGGTGCCACTAGGGAAGTTTGAGATCTCTTTTTTGCCTTTTAACGTTTAGAGAGAGAGAGAGAGAGAGAGAGAGAGAGAGAGAGAGAGAGAGAGAGAGAGAGAGAGAGAGAGAGTGAGTGCTCCAGGCCAAGGAGAGAAGGGCGTCCATTATAGAATCTTCTTTTAATTTTCTAAAATGAATTTTCTTTGATCCACAATTTGAGGTAACTTTCAAGTTCACAATCTTTTTATCTCAAGAAGGTCTCTTTCACCGACCCAATTTGTTTTTGAATCTTCTCGCGACCTTCTTTTCCCTCCTATTCCCACCCCTCTCTTTGTCTCACCACCTCCTTCCCCCTTCTCTTCCTGCCGCCTTCTCTCCACCTTCATTTTCTTTGCATCATACTCTCATCAAGCTATGGAGTCCAGCTAGTCAACCCATCTTAGGACATCCATTGAAAACATTACCACTTATGCCACATTAAATGAGCGCAACCAATGGATCTCAATATCCATAACCAAGGGTAGTTGGATTATAGTGCAACAGAGTAGGAGAAGAAAAATATCATCAAAAAGTCCATTCTTGTCATGTTGGAAAGGAAGAGTGAAAGACTTCCAACTTGTTGGATCCAAGAAGACAGTGAAGGAGGTTTTAGTATAGAGTTTTTATACGCACAAAGAGCTTCACCTTTGTCCTAAAAGCTCAAATATTCCTTTTCACAAAGCTAACTACAAGTGGTTCATATGTACATACTAAATTATTTTCACTTTGCTTTGGCTTGTTTGTGGTTCTCTGATTGTTTAATTTTTGTGCATGTTTTGTACTATGTTCATTATAGACATGTATCCTTCAAGCAAAGAGGAATGGCAACTAGTGGAGTGTGTCATAGATATTTTGGATGTCTGGCATGGATTTATCAATGAAAATCTTTACAAAGGGACTCTTGCAAAAAAGGAATATTTTTTAATGATCGATTTAATGTTCACCAGAAATTTTATGTTCCAAGCTTGCCTTGCCTACTTCTAGAAGTGGAGAGTGGCTACTATCAAGCTCAACAAGTGAAAGCTATAGGTGTAATATATTTTTATGAGATCAAAAAATATAAAGGCCAACATTCCAAGCAAGTAGAGCAAAGTTTCAATTTTCATGCCCGTCATTGTATTTGTGGATTTAAAGGTAGATGTAAAAGTGTCTAGAACAATGATTTTGGTTAAGTGCTTAGATAGTAAAGCTGTATTAGAATTTGTGGATGAAGGTTGGCCTCAAAAAATAGTGAATGGAGTCCTTTGCAAAGTGTAATCTAGCTCCATTACCTATAAATACATGATCCATACCCAAAACTTCATTATATCATTTTTTCAAATAGTTGGTGACATCATGGGGGGTGTGACCTGGTCCCTTTAGATCTAAACATAGATGATTTTAATAAGAACCCCATTCAAGAGATTGATGTATGGATGAACAATGAACACATAATGGAAATGTTGAAGATAAGAACCTAGTACACATTGTACCAAGTGAGCCATGAGTTAAACAATGAGGAGATATATTTGCCTATAGCTTTTGATTTTTAGATAGCTTGAAAGAAGGTGTGAGGATAAGTTTATATGCCAAGAAGTTCCAGAAGGGATAGTGCACCTTCTTCCAAGCTATAAAGCCTTCTCCCTATTTGGAGCCCTACTAACCTACCAGTACTATTGGTAGATTGTATCAATTGTAGAAAATTGGTATTTTGTACAAAATATTTTCATGTCAATGACAAATACTTGTTTGGTATAAATGTCTCATCTTGTTGGTTTTTTTTCCATTTGCTTGTTTGGTGCAAATGTCTCATCTTGTTGGTTTTCTTTTCCATTTGTTTGGTGCAAATGTCTCATCTTCTTGGTTTTCATTTTTATTTGATGCCCTCAATATCGTATGATTTTGGTACATTCAAAACAATAAATTACACTCTTATCTTGTGGTCGCTTCACTTATAAACAGCTCATCCCAATTTAGGATAGACCAAGAGATATGAGTAAGCATTTTGGATCCTCTTCCTCACTTCTTGTGAGCAAGAAGGAGAAGAAAAAAGAGAGAAAAGCCCATGAACAAGAGAAGGTAGAAGAGGAAGTAGACGGGAAGGTAGAGGTAGACTCTAAGCTAGTTTTCACTATCTCCACTTAATTAAAAAAATTCCCACCATGGTTGACAAATTATTTAGGCCCTTCAAGTGTAGGGTTGGAAGATGCCATGGATTATGCTTTGGGCCTTGACATGCTACTGTCAGCACAATTGGATTGGGAAAAACATGCAGAGATAGATAAAAGGGATGCCACAATTATAGTAAAAACTAAAAGACTTTATTGTGAGCTACACTAGAGATGGATCCAATGAAAGATGTAGAATTTACAAGGGATATATTGTTTTCGCTCTAGACAAAGTGTGTAATGTCCTCAAGGAAAGAATATGTAGTGTTTACAAAATGCTCTCAAGAAGAGAATATGTACTATTTACAAAATGTTTGCTATTTACAAAGTGTTGGTTCACAAAATGTTTTGAGAGCTCTCGGAGTCCTAGGACTCTTTCTTGTACTAGTCTCCTCTATTCTTCTTGGCCTCTTTCTTGGAGTGTGTGGATCTACTTCTTTCTTTTTGTCCTCTTCGGGCTATGGATCTTTTGGTGTCTTCCTCTTCTTCTCTTCCTCCTTGGGCTCTAGATCTTTTGTTGTTTTCTTCTACTTATCTTCCTCCTTCTTGGGCTTTGGTTATTTTGATGTCTTTCTTTGCTTCTTCTTTATCTCCTTCTTTTGATCCTCTTTGGCATGTTTTTGTGCTTTTCTAGGGCTCTTTCTGGGGGCACTAGGCTCTTTTGACTTCTTGTCTTCCTTTGGAATCTCATTTGCCTTGGGCTTCTCTCCCTCCCCCTTTTCTCTTTTTTGAGGTGCATGGCCTCTTCCTTTGGCTTCTTTGGCCATTGGGGGCTTTGTTTTTGTTGTGGGTAGAGGCATCTAGACACCTAATCAAATTTTCCCTTACCCACCAAACATGGTTCTGGGTGTAGCTATTTCTATTGATCTAGCCAAGGATGATGAGTGTGTTAGCTCTGAGAAATAACATTACAGGTAATAGCTATATTAATAAGGTCACATGCTTACCCTAATATTCTTTTTTGGGTTGCAATAGGTGTATTCAACTATTAACTTTGCATTTGTTATCCACATAAGAAAGACTCATATTGCAAGGATATCTTAACTCCTCAAGATAACCATATATTTTTGTCCATAAGGGTGACCCTTTGAGAGTGGGGTGCACGTATGTGCTCAACTAAAAAGTATTCAGTAGCCTCTTGCATACATGCTAAGGCACCTCTTGTCCACCTCATATAAATCTTACATTGCTTTACTATTTTCCTACAAAGCCTTTGAAAGGGTAGCATGGGAATTACACCTGTATGGGACTTTTGTGCTCTCCTTATATCCCTTAGACATCTCACCTTCTAAGAAAATCTCTTTTTCTTTGTAGTTGGGGGCTTCATACCAACTCCTTTTTTGGTTGGTTTCTTTGAGAATGCGGCACCTTTCTCTCCCTTTGAGATCTCACCTTTATCTCCCTTTGAGCTCTCACCTTTATATAACTCCATGTT